>NC_052532.1:7162245-7838495 GCF_016699485.2 Gallus gallus | reverse complement strand
GTAATTAGAATTCTTAGTAGAATGATTTCTTGAGAAAGAGCCAAGAAAGGAAGAACTTGTCCCATGTTTTTCTCATATGGTGCCTTAAAAAGCACTTCATAAAATGGGGGTTGGACTGTAGGGTTCCAACGTGCCTGCTATGCTCTCTCCATCTTTGTGAATGCATTTTCCAACACCTTGCTTATAATCCCGTCTGCCTGCAAGTGGAAAAGATGTCAGAGAAAGTTAGGTCAGAATAAGTTAATTCTCCTAATAAATAAGCAAACTTAAACAAAACAAGAACAAACTCTGCAATTCCCAAATGCCAAAGATATTTAATTAATGTGGGTCTTGCTTGCGTGCTGATAACCACTAATGAATATGAATGACTCTGAGCAATCCAGGAAAGGATTTCTGAGAATTTTGTTTGCTCCTCAGGCATTGTTAAAGGCAGCAAGTCAGCTAAGCTATGACACACAGGGCTGCTGAGAAAAGATTGACTTTGATTCCTCCCTTTCGGTCACATAAGGTGATTCTCCCTCTCGGGGAGTTCTTCCCATCCCAGCAACCCCTCCGGATCCCCGCTATGAGTCCCTCCAGCTGTGGCAGAGCTCATCACTGTGGGATGAAGCCGGTACCAGGCAGCAGGGATGCTCTGCTGGAATGAGCACAAGCCAACTTAACACATGTAGTCATGGTGCAGCTGAGAAGGGGTGATTGGTTGCCGCCCGGGTTTCTAGAGGGAGAGAACTCAGTTTTCAGTGTGCTTTGGCAAAATGAATGGGGCCACTCACTTTTTTCTCCTGGAGAAACATTCTCCTGGCAGAAGACTTCTTACAATCTCAGGAAGGATACTAATAAACACAGATGATGTGGCCTCTGATTAAACCCCCAAATTATTTGAATTTCATTGTTTTTAGTAGCTGTGGGAATAAATGCCTTTATTTCTGCTCTAGATGGATATCTTCACACATCTGGCTTAACTGTTAGCATGTAGGGCTTGTCACTACAACACTCATCTGTGTCTCTCCTATTTGCAGTGGCTTTTTGATAAAAGGAGGCTGGTAATGAACAGTGTCCCCCAGGGGTCTGTCTTGAGACCAGTGCGCTTTAACACCTTTATCAATGACATTGATGATGGAATTGAGTGCATCCTCAGCAAGTTTGCTGATAACACCAAGCTGAGTGATGTGGTTGACACAGCAAAAGGAAGGGATGCCATTCAGAGGGATCTCAACAGACTTAAAGGTGGGTCTGGGAAAATCTAATGAGGTTCAACACAGCAAAGTGCAGGGTTTTGCGCTTGGGCTGGAGGAACCCCAGGCATCTCTACAGACTGGAAGGAGCAGTTCTTCAGAGTAGCCCTGCAGAGAAGGACCTGGGGATCCCGGTGGATGAAAAACTTAACATGAGCCAGCAGTGTGCTCTTGCAGCTCGGAAAGCAAATGGTATCCTGGGCTCCATCATGAGAGGGGTGGCCAGCAGGGACAGGGAGCTGATTGTCCCTCTCTACTCTGCCTTTGTGAGGCCCCATCTGGAGTACTGTGTCCAGGTATGGAGCCCCCAGTACAAGAAAGACAGAGAGCTGTTGGAGAGGGTCGAGAGGAGGGCCACAAAGATGATCAGGGGGCTGGAGCACCTCCCCTACAAGGACAGGCTGAGGGAGCTTGGCTTATTCAGCCTGGAGAAGAGAAGGCTGCGGGGTGACCTCATTGCAGCCTTTCAGTACCTGAAGGGAGCCTATAAACAGGAGGGGAACCAACTCTTCGAAAGTGTAGATAACAGCAGGACAAGGGAAAATGGTTTTAAGTTGAAAGAGGGAAGATTTAGGTTGGATGTAAGGGGAAGTTCTTTACTGTGAGAGTGGTAAGGTGCTGGAACAGGCTGCCCAGGAGGTGTTCAAGGCCAGGTTGGATGAGGCCCTGGGCAGCCTGGTCTAGTATTAAATGTGGAGGTTGGTGGCCCTGCCTGTTGCAGGGGGTTGGAGCTTCATGATCCTTGAGGTCCCGTCCAACCCGGGTCATTTTGTGATTCTGTGAAGTGTCCTGATGTCTCCTCGCAACCTCAGGGAAATGAATGCTTTAATTAGGATTTCTTTTACTAGGATAATTTCTTTTATACATAGGTTTCTCTGAGAGTAAGGCCTCCTGTTTTTCCATGGGAAATACAGCAGATACAAAGGGCACAATAACACTATTTGACAGAGAAAATTCTCAGCTACAACACACTCATTTTCAACATAGTCACCACCATTAGCTATGCATTTTTGCCAGGGATGAACAAGAGCCTGCATGCTGTGCTCATAAAGTTCTGCACCAGTGGAGGTGACACACTGTTGATGTCACCACAGCTGAAACGCACCACCCACCGCCTCACTGTGCTCACATCCACTGTTTGGTCTCCGTAAATTTTCAGCAAGCATTGATGAATGCGAATGGATATAATTTTTTCTGCATGGAGGAATGCAATGACACACTTTTGCTTCATCTGCGCTGCTGTGTCAGGCATCATTTTGTCAGACTGCCCCTCTGCTGCCATCTGTTGTAGGGCAGCAAAATGTAGTGGAATATTGGTGGGAAGGTTCAGTCTCTACTGCCAGACCACCAGTGTCCACCTTTGATGTCATGGGCCAACATAATAAAAACAGGAGGCATTACTTTTGGAGCAGCCCTCATATTTCACACAGAATTGAAAGGGTGTGCAGCTAGTAAGAACTTCACTGTTAAAATCATCACCGTGTACTGGATAACAGATTTTGGACACAAAATTTTCCATATCCACACTCCAGAGGATATAGTTTTGATAGAATTTGTAAACCAGTTTGTATACATTTAGCAAATAGACAGCCTATAAATTTGCTGAAAATACAGTGTCTCTTTTCAAGAGCACTTTCTATATTATGGGAGGATGTGCAGAACACAGTGCTAGCAGCAATTAGAAGGATAACTTGCTGACATTTTTGTTTTCCTCCTGGGACAGATGGGCACAGTGTGGGTCCTACGTCCAACTTGGGTTGTTCTCTGGCACAGACACACTCTCATAGCTTCCTGCAGTGTCTGAGTACATCTATATCCTGCTTTGGCAGGTATATATACCTGTGTCAGCTGTCACAGCTGCCAGCCTGGCTATGGAAGCTGTTCTTTTCATGCTCACAGCTTCAGTCCGTGGCTCTCAGTTTTGGAGAACTTCAAGCTTCATTACATCTCCTTTTACTTATTCCTTTTCAACTCATACTAATGGCTCTGAGTGTTACACGTGTTCTTCATTCAAAGTTTCCTTTCTGAGGTGTCATCTCACTTAAAAGCATAACTTACATGGGGAGATTCCTGTTTCTTAACTTCAGATGTCTGCAGACTAAACCTAAGCCAGCTAGCTGGGCTGCCAGTAGTCTTTTCTATTGCAGTCTTCCCTTCCCAGTGTTATTTGATGCTCTGGGAAAACATGGAGTGACTCATTTTATAAGTCATACTAACAGGGCAGATAAATGCACTTCATTCAAGAAGACCAGATTAGTCATAGTCATGCCCAGAATTTGCTACCCTAAGGAGGGCAGTGGGTTTTTTAACTCAAGCACTGTTCCAAGGGAAAACAGCCATGCTTGTCTATGCTGAGAGCAGGCACTGCCCACAGCCAATGCATCTATATGCAAAGGGCTTTGCGGTGGATGTGTTCAGTGCAAGTCTGGATAATGAGATGCACGTTGCTTCATTGGCAATTCTCCACCAGGCAGCAGTTTAAATCTTTGCCCCCTATTTGTGTGCTGTGTTTGGTCCATAATGTACTTATTTTCAAGTGTCATTTTTAATTTAATGCATGAGAGAGCTCATTACCCCTGGCAGAGCTAAATAGTTAAACCAGGATCTGTCAGTTCCTCCCGAACTGTTGACAAGTGGAATAATATTGCACAGTGATTAGTTTATATGGAGAGTTATGGGCTGGTGGAAGGCCTAGAAGACTGCTTTCTGCTCTGCATGCATCAGACAGACCTGTAGCTTCCTACAGCAGAAAGAGATAACATAGGCTTAGAGACAAGTTCAGACCTCCGAGCATCCCAAAGCTTGAGGCTATGTAATTATCTAGCTTTGCAATGTTTGGTAGATAGTCCCCCATGCAAAACAACACCAATCTTAATCAGAGTGTTTAAGCATCCCTGGTGATAGCAGGTTTGGATCTACGTGTGAGCTGCAGATAATGCTATTGAAAGGCACTTCCAAGGAGACTGTTACAGCTTCAAGAGGTGTTTTGTTTGCATCTTTCCTGATATGAATGAGACTCCATGGCACCAATAGATGTTACATCAAATCAGTACAACTGTTCCCATTTCTCAGGGGGAGAAACAGAGGCACAGAGCAAGCAAACAACCCAACCTGGTCCAGGCCACTCAGCAACCAGTGACTCTCTCAGAATACGAGCCCAGGCCTTCCGATGCCTAATTCAGCTCAACCTAGCAGCTGAGGCTTCAGATCTCTGTATATATTCCGACTCAGTGTTTTCATTGATTTCTTTTTGTTTGACGTGAACAAATATTTATTTTCCAAGAGTGAAGCTTTATTGCTTCCCACATAGGAATTGTGATGGCAGAAAATCTTAATACGCTGCTGTCTACAAGCACGGTATCCTCTCAGGGCTTGACACGTTTCCTGGCCTTGCAGTCATGGTTAACTACAGTGGTTTTTCCCTGGATGCAGATGTGGGGAATTAGGGAATTGCAAAGCCCTTCAGTTATGTCCTGGGAGAAAATAGTTCTTCATCCATCCTCCACCTCAATGCAGTGCTCATGGCAAAGATCTAATTCTCCTGCCTGGGAAGGAGGGCTTTCTTCTGAATGGTGGGTGTCTGCGTGGTAAGGAGTGGGGATCCTGCAACTTCAGCCACTCCCTCCTTCCTCTCCATAGACAAGTAGGATGGAGATGTAACACTCATCAGTATCATGCCTGGCAGGCAGCTCGTGCTCAGTCATCTCACAAAGCCCATCTGCTGTTATGATGAGCAGCATCAGAGACCTCACGGAGGAAGCCAAGGAGCTGGGGAGCAATGATGGGTGCTCCATGAGCACCAGCCAATCTGGGCATTTCTGCAGACAAGGGCACTGCTTCAGTGACTTCACTCTGCTCTGCTGTGAACCCAAATCTATAAAGAACAAAAGCACGTGGGTTATATCATTGCATTTAGAGAATAGCTTTCCAACAGGCAACCTGACTACTTTGAGAGGAAGAAATCCCACATCAGGTGAGCTTCCTGTTAGGTTCCTATTACTGAGGTGTAATATTTTTAGAAGACTGATATGAAAAGAGGAATCACTGCATTTTTCTGGTTTTTGGAATACAGCAGATTTCAATGGTCTCTGTAACAGAAGGTGTGACACAGAGTCACTGCATAGTAAAAGCAGTAATTGATGATGGTTGAAGCTGTCAGATATGCTAGGAGCACTCATCATCTAGCCAAGGGAAGCAAAATAAATTTCATTGAGACCGTCATGTCTCATTGGATGTGATTAGAGCTTGTAGCTCTGCAGCCACCATGGGGGAGGGAGGGCACAGGAGGCCCTGGTCTGCATCATGGTGGGTGCAGCAATGGATGGGTATTCTTGCACCCACACCTGTAAATTCCAGAATCATGGAATCATTAAGTTTGTAAAAGATCACTAAAATCACCCAGTCCAACCATCAGCTCATCCCCACCATGCCCACCAACCACGTCCCTCAGTGTCTCATCTGCCCTATTTTTGAGCACCTCCAGGGATGGTGACTCCACCACTCCCTGGGCAGTCTGTTCCAGTACCTCACCATTCTTTCTGAGAATTTTTTTTTCCTAATATCCAACCTGAAATCCCGTGGGGCTACAGTCACATGGAACAATATCTCACTCTCACTCTTCAGACAGGTTCCCTGCCTGCTGTTAATGCTCTGCTTGTAATCTCAAATGACAACCTTTCTCCGGGGACAGGATTAAAGCCTGGGTCCTTCTGGAGTGGTACGTGACCTTGGGAACACAGCATCTGTCACACCCCATGGCACCTGGCTGCCTTTTCAGCCCAAGTCAAAGACCCCTCCTCATTTCCCCTTCCCCTGTTTTAATGCAGGGGTTGTTGACTGCTCCAAGTCCTGAAAGGATGTTTGCAGTCACCATTGCCACTGCATTTAAATGTTGAAACTGTGTTTACTGCTGCGCGCATGAATATCAAAATGTAAAGATCAGACTGTGGATAGACTTCATATTGAGTGGAGGGAGGGGAAATTTTCCCCCTCAGAGAGTCAAGGACTGTTAAGGATGTGACATCTGCACTAGCAACACTGTACTTGCATTTCGGAGGAAATGGAACAATGCTTGTTGTTATTAAAGTCACATCAAGCTTTTCTTCTGAAGAGGTTAGAAAGAAATATCTTTCAAAAGGATTAAATCTGGCCAGACACTTCTGAGTGCTTCAAAAGGGAAATTATCTATAAAATCTAGTGCCATCTACCATGAGGATGTGCTCTGAAGAACTCAGCCTGGGCTGAGCAGCTGACAAAGGGTGCATCAGGATGCTGTGTGCTGCACTCACTGGGATGCAGCAGAAGAAAGACAGACACCAGGCAGAACTAACCTCCCTATAGCCAAATTATCCAGTATTCTTCTCTCATTGCCACAGGTTCACTGCTTCTTGGGTAATAGGCTGCCCAGGATCACAGCCCTGAGCTGCCAGAGCTCAAGGAGAGTTTGGGCAACGCTGTCAGACATGGGGTTTGGGTTTTGGATGGTCCTGTGTGGAGCTGGGAGTTGAACTCAATGACCCTTATGAGTCACTTCCAACTCAGGATATTCTATGATCTGTGGGAAATGAGTGCTTTAAGCTCAGGAAGGACTAAAGTATGTGCATTTATGCCCTCTGCAAAAATTGCTTTCTTCTCTTTTATACCGCACTTCACTCGTAACTGGCAGTGCTAAATGCTCCTGTGGAGCAAATAAGAGATTTGGTCCATAGATACTACATATTTGATGTACAAGACTGATTTATAGGATCAGAAGTTAATTAGATTGCAGTGATAAGACTGTAAGTGCTGTGTCACTCTTAATAATTGGGTGATTAATGTCTGTTAAAAATAAAGCTACCATGGTAAAATACAGCAGAGCTGAAGACAGTCACTTACCATTAGCTCTCCAGGATGGAGAAGCTGACTTTGTAGAGGAGGATATTTTGTTACATGGGAGAAAACTGTGGAGATGATCCCGGGGAGAAGCTGAGTCTTGGGCAACATATGCCGGTCCCAGCTCAACACACAATTCTTAGTCCAGAGTGCAAGAGAATCGAAAGCTGTGCTCATTATCATCTCCTGTGCAGGGGGGTTGGTAGTAGAAATACTTTCCCCCGGAGGTCATCGCATTGGCTTGAACAGAGTATTTTTCATGATTAAGGAGCTACAAAGCTGATGTATGCAACCACATGTTCATTAGCAGACTGTGGAGGATTGCTGAACACCCAGCCTGGCCGCATCCATCTGCTTTTGATCCTTCATCCACACCAAGCTACTGATGAAATGTGGTTTGCTTCAGATCATCGGACGCAACCACTCATCATTTCATAGAATCATATAACCATTTGAGTTGGAAGGGATCCTTAAAGGCCAATTAGTCCAACTCCCCTGCAATGAACAGGGATGCCCACAGCTAGACCAGGGTGCTCAGAGCCCTGTCCAGCCTGAATGTCAGGGATGGGGCATCCACCACCTCTCTGGGGAAGCTGTTCCAGTGCTTCAGTAGCCCTACTGTAAAAAACTTTTTCCTTCTATATTATCATATATATTTCCTTACATATTATTTCTATCCCTTCTCTATACCATACCCATGAGCATATGTGGTGTACACATAATCTCCCCTCTATACTTCATGCATTTCTATTTCTATCTGTTGATAAGAATCTCTGCTCCAAATCTGAAGGCATATTTGGCCCTATGGTGTTGTGTAAATGTCAGCCTGCTCAAAAGGAGCCAGGACAGCATCAGGGACATGTAAGAGCAAGGGAAACTGGAGAAATGCTAACTTGTTTTCAGAGCCTGGTGAGTAGGAGTCTGCTCCTCTGACTGTTATTGGTTAATGGAATTTGAATGCTTGACTCCCACACACAGCTTTGAAAATTTACTCCATCTGCTCAATTTCTTATTATCTTGCCTTTTTTTCCCCCCTCCTAGCAGAGAAGATGGTGCCCCCTCTGTTCCCAAGATAAGCTTTGAGAACTGAAATGGTTTGAGTACAAACGTTAATTTTATCAAAGCCACTTTTAATACCATTCAGGAATTTAGTTTCATCTTTAGGGGCACTGTATCTACATCCCAAAATAGATAGCCATGGCCAATGAATGCAGACGTTCACAGGCACAAGATAGCCGTAATGGGAAGATTAAAGCCCTACCCTGTACTGATTTTATCACCTAACTCTGACAAATGGACAAGGATCAGCCACAAGGTCAGAAGGCCACAATTTATTGATCTCTTAGAGTTCATTTTATTTTTCCTCACATCCCTCTCATTGCATCTCTGTCATACGCAAACACTGAAGTTGCCATAAAACCTTCAGAGCACCCCGACCACCACCAGCAGAGTCCAGGTGACTTAGTGGTGCTGATTTGAAATGAAGCTTGTAAATGGAGCAATAGCCAAACTCCAGGAGTTCTGTTGGCGGTGATTTTGGGTGGTATTTTTGTTGTTTTTTTTTTTTTACTAAAATACCTTTTTTTTCCAGTTTTTTTCTTTCAATATCTTTTTTTATTCTCTCTTAAAAGTGTTCTCAGACTTCATTCCTCTTTGTCTTTTTCCTTCAGCCTTCTCTCTAGGCATTTTTGTTCTTGTTTGCTTTCTTATTAGATGGCTCCACTAATGGTCAACATTGGGAACCTCATAGTATACCACTGAAATGCAGTAGCAATGACATGAATTCTCATTTCCCTTTTATCATTTTGCAGCCCCCAACAGAAAATTTTAGCTGAGTGGTTGATGTCCATTGAGTACCCTACAAATGCCACAGAAATGATTTTCCTCTATTTACAGCTCAACAAGGGAAACTCAGACACTCCTGTGCTAAGGAAATACGTGACATCTCATGTTAATTTAGAGCCCTGAACTAAACTTTGTATTAATTAGCAAAGCAATAAAGACATTCTGGCTCATTATTTTTTAAAAGGCACATGGCACTTACACTTGCACAGCAATCATTCAGCCATTGGTAATAACAAGGCTACAAATTACTCCGAAGATGTATTCCCAGAACATAAAACAAATACATCACATTTTTGTTTAACAAACATCAGTACTAATACGAGCTATACAGGCTTCTATTTGTGCCATTAGTAGTAAACATAGCATTAAACACGTTGTCTCAATAAGAACTTGCCTAAGAATTCTTGAGTTATAATGCAGGCAGAGAGAACTAAATTGACTTAAGTTAATCTGACATTTTAAAGGAAATTGCCATTATCTAATTCAAAAAACGCTGCTTGGAATGACTGCTAAGAAAAATGTTTTTGCTTTGCTTAGATCCAGCACTGCAAAAGGTCACACACTGCAAAGGAGACCTCCTCACATTACGAAATATACTCGGAAAATTGGCAGCAGTAGAATTACTTAACCATATTTTAATGGAAATAGTCAGTTCTTTGTCTCTGAAGAAAGGGAGGATGGAAAGAAAAATCCGAGAGGTTGAAGTCCAGTTACCTGTTTCTGTGTCACTCACAAGGCTCAGCACATCATTGTCTTTGTCGATTTTTTTATTTGCTTAATTGAATAAAGAAGTAAAGGGACCTGAAACAGAAAAAGTCTTCTGATGGGAAAAAATCAATCAGCTACTTTCACATCCAATAAGCTGTTTATTTTCCCCCCAAAACCACAAATAGCTTTGTAATTAGCTATGACTCTAAATATCATCTCACACTACAGTGTAGGAATTACTAAAATGAAATAATTTGCTTCAATTTTATTTCCTTTCCATTAATTTTCTCCTGAAAACTGCATACCAAATGTGACTATGACCTATGACTGTCTTCAGTCATTCTGGATCTGTGGGTTTTTGGTCTCATTGACAGGGATGCTCTTACAGTGGGAGGAAGGAGACACGTGCCATCCCCACAGACTTGTTGCTGTCCTTACTCAGAGCTTAGATGTGGCTTTGCAGGACATTGATTTCAGCCTCCACAGGTGAACATCCAGATGGTGTGCAGCCTGAGTTCACTGGCTCTTAGCTTGAAAACTCATCCCCTACTGGTAATATTTGTTTGCTGATGCAAAGCAGAGAAATTCCTTATTTTCCTCAATGACTTTACTGACCTGCTGGGGGAATGAAGGCAGCCAAGTTGAGACAATCATGCAAAATCCGTGGTGTGAATATTGAATCTCAGCCTGGCCTTTGAATATCTGAGCATTTAGGTGGAACGTCACTGGGACTGTGTAACACTGGGGAGATAACACAGTCCTCAGCTCAAGCATGCACTTCCCTAAGTGACAACATCTTTTGGAAATTAACAGGCATTGGCTTGTTCAAGGGCAGTCATGCTAAGAAAAATGCATCTCTCAAGCTTCCAGCTGTTTGTGTGTATTAGAAGAGCTGAAGGGAGGTTGTGGAGGCACTCAAGGCCAGGCTGGATGGGGCTTTGGGCAACCTGGTCTAGTGGGAGGTGTCCCTGCCTATAACAGGGGGGTTGGAACTAGATGATCTTAAAGGTCCCTCCCAACAAAAACCATCCTATGATACTGTGATTCTATATTTTCTCAGTGAGAAGTTGATGTAAATCGTCCTAATTTTAGTAGGAGAATGTACTGAGCTCTGTGGACTCTAAATTTGACACCCAGCATAGCTGAAAATGTTGGCATCCCTGTGCCATGTACTAGGTGCTGGTAGCTGCAGCCTGTACCTGGCCTGGTTCTAAGACAGGACAGTAACTTGTGGCTGAGAGAAGGTGAGGAAGAGAAAAGACCACTAGGATCATCCAGTCCAACCATCAACGCATCCCCACCACACCCACTAACCCATGGCCCTCAGTGCCATGTCTACATGTTTCTTGAACAGCTCCAGGGACACTGAAAACCATCCCCATCATCTACCTCACATGTCAGAGACACCAGATGTCTAGAAATCCTTGGCTGTCGTGGTAGCTTCTCAGTATCCCACCAGATGATATTCCTGGGAAAGAAGAAGAGGACACATCTAGGGGAAATCTGGACATATCATGTGCTGTATGGGCTTAGAAGTGTAGTTCCTGTTTACCTGGGCTGATTAGATAAAGCGAATACCAGAAGTATCTTCAAAAAAAAAAAAAAAAAAAAAAAAAGAATAAAATTAAGTTATATGAAAAACCATAACAATTTAATGACTGGACTTAGGATTCATAAAAACAATATTCATTATGAAGCTGCTTTACTGTGAAATCACCGTTGGCTCTCTAATGCAGTTAAACATAAAATACAGTAACTGTTTTGCAAACTAATTGCCGAGAAGGCAGAGGCAGTCTATCTTGGCATTTGTTTATAAGCAATGAGGTTTTATAATCTAATTTGCAGATTACCAGTCATGATATTTAGGGCAATTAATGGACTGAACTGAATTGTTCACTCCCTTATGTGAGGTTTCCATGGAACGTATTTCTAGGCTGAAGAAAGGTACTTAAAATTCTGCACTTGCTCCTATTTATAATGGTCACACGGTTCCATAATTGTAGTTGTTACCTAGTGAACACAGTCCCGTTTTTACTGCTAGTTCTATACATTTGTTACTTGCAGCAGTAATTCGTGAGTAAAACTAATTTTCCTTTTTATTTTAAAGCTGACTTCTGTTAAATATGACACTGTCACTCTGTTTAATTTATGAAGTAGCAACTGAATGCTAAAATCTTAATGCTTTGAATAACTTGCTCTGGCAATCATCAATATACAGATTGCTGTAAATATCCTGAATAAATAAAAGCTTTGCTTCATACTGCTGTGAATACAATCTTCCACCTCCACCTCTTAAGCCAGTGTTCCCTCCATCTCACTGTGGATTTTCAACTCTTCGGGGTGAGAAATGCATCTTAGGTCACGCTACAGTAATCACTGCTGGAATGACCACAGTACTTTGAGAGGTCATAGGATATTGCTGGAAGTCAGGTGAACAGATTATGCAAGTATTTGTCACTTTCCCCTTTCCTTTTATTTGTTTGTTTCTTTGTTTAAGGCCTGTGTTTGCTCTGAAACAGGTAAGTTCACATAGAATCATAGAGTCATGGAATGGCTTGGGCTGGAAGGGACCTTAAAGCCCACCCAGGTCCAGCTCCCTGCCATGAGCTGGTTGCCACCAGATCAGGCTGCCCAGGGCTCCAGGGCTGGGGCATCCACAGCTTTTCTGGCCCTAGGTGCGAGTACTTCACCACCCTCTGAGTAAAGAATTGCTTCCCAGCATCTAGCCTAAATCTCATTATTTGTTCTGATGTGGGAGTGGTAACAAATAGTTGATGATGACATCCCTGCTCCAGTGTCGTACACATATTATGCCTAACACCACTTCCCTGTTTTGCAGCCAAGCTCTCCTAAATGGAAAGAAATTACTTAGAAAATGGAATTGGTTGAAAACTGCTGTTTAAATTCACTAATATTGCACAAGCACATGTGCAAATAAGGTCCAGCAGCACAAGTTATTTAACATCTTTGTAGGCGACATGGATAGTGGGATCGAGTGCAGCCTCAGCAAGTTTACAGATGACACCAAGCTGAGTGATGCAGTTGACACACTAGAAGGAAGGGATGCCATCCAGAGGGACCTGAACAGGCTTGAGAGATGGGCCCATGTCAACCTTATGAAGTTCAGCAAGGCCAAGTACAGGGTCCTGTACCTGGGTCAGGGCAATCCCAAGTACAGATACAGGTTGGGCAGAGAATTACTTGAGAGCAGCCCTGAGGAGAAGGATTTGTGGGTATTGCTTGATGAAAGACTCAACATGATCTACCAATGTATGCTTTCAGCCCAGAAGGCCAATCATATCCTGGGTTGCATCGAGAGAAGTATGACCAGCAGGTCTAGGGATTTGATTCTGGCCCTCTACTCTGCTCTCGTGAGACCACATCTGGAGTATTGCTTCCAGTTCTGGGGCCCCCAACAGAAGAAGGATATCAAGCTGTTGGAGCAGGTCTAGAGGAGAGCCATGAAGATGGTAAGAGGGCTGAAGCAGCTCCCCTGTAGGGACAGGCTGGAGGGCTGGGGCTCTTCAGCCTGGAGAAGAGAAGGCTCTGGGAGGACCTTACAGAGGCCCTCCAGTACCTGAAAGGGGCCTACAGGAAAGCTGGGGAGGGACTTTTTATAAGGGCATGTAGTGACAGTGTGAGGGGAAATGGTTTTAAACTGGAAGGGGGTAAATTTAGACTAGATATTAGAAAAAAATTCTTTACTGTGAGGGTGGTGAGACACTGGAACAGGCTGCCCAAAGAGGTTGTGGATGCCCCATCCCTAGAAGTGTCCAAGGCCAGACTGGATGGGGCTTTGAGCGACCTGGTCTTGTGGGAGATGTCCTTGCCTATAGCAGGGGAGTTGGAACTAGGTGATGTTAAAAGTCCCTTACAACCTAAACTGTTCTGTGATTCTATGATTCTAAATACAGCCCTACAGATCCTGTGGCAGCACAGGGGAATGAGTTCTTGGAAAACAAATTTAACTGCAATAGTGATGCACACTTGCAGGCTCTCACATTCTGTATTGGTCTCTAGGCTTAACAACTTGTAATATCCCAGTCTGCTGAGATCATCATCTTATAAATGTCAAATTAATATTAAACAATCATAATATGAAACCCAGAGTTTTTAAATTGAGTTAGATGGTTATTGAATGTCAACTACTATGCCATTATTAAGTCATACTTTAAGCTATGGCATGTTTATTTTCTAGTTATTAACTTTCAGGTGTTTTAATTTAAGATTGCCCCAGTGCACCATTAACGTTAAGTTCTTGCATGCTAAATTAAATAGAGTATGGGGCTGGAAGAACTTTATAGGTCAAGTTTTGAAATCCATCCTTATGTTAAGTTTTTCTTTTTATCTATCCCACTCTGTCACTCCAGAATAGAGTAGAGTAGAATAGAGTAGAGTAGTGTAGCATAGCATAGCATAGCGTAAACTGGAATGGAATAGGATAGGATAGGATAGGAAAGGATAGGATAGGATAGGATAGGATAGGATAGGATAGGATAGGATAGGATAGGATAGGATAGGATAGGATAGGATAGGATAGAATTTAAAACAGGTTTAAATGCTACGGGCTCTTTCATCAAGTAGAGACAGTTCAGAGTTTTGCTTGGGTCTGGCTAAAGGAGTTGCCACACTCACCTCATTCAAAACAACAATAATGTATTGTCCTTCAGAGCTGTGTTAAGAGTGAAAAGGTAGCACTGATTGTTCGGAGATGAAGGAGATGTTGTTGGATGTCATTTCCCACTGATCAGAGCTCCACTTTGCCTTCCAAATATCAAGTGTAGACTATTAGGATCCCTGAAGTCTCGCACCACGCAACTCTTTCTCCTATAAAGAGGCAGAAAAAAATAAGACAATCCTCATCATGAAACTGATGTTGAAGAGTCAGTAAAACCTGATGTAGCTGACCATGTACAAAAGCAGTCAATAGGTCTCATACATCAGTGTCCATTCACCTCTTCTAATGGGAAGCTGCCTGACTTCCAATAAACATATCTTTATGTGACTGTGGCGTGCTTCTGCAAGCGAAGACCATTTAAAGCCATTTGACTGAAACAACTGTTGGTTTGCTCCAATTCTTACATCCCTGTACACTAGTCTCTCCTGGTTTGCTTAAATTTCTTGGAAACTGTTCAAATCTGGGCTTTGCCTTGTGGCTTGCACAGCGGGCACAAGAAGCCTCCAAGTAGGGAAGATGCTGGACAGGTCATCTTGCTTTGTTGGATATCATCCTTGCAACTGTGGAGGAGGTGTGCAACAATCTGGTCTTGTATAAGAGTCTTTTGTTCTCCACTGATTGTCATTGCCATGAAGAAGCACCTTCACAGGGTCCAAGCAGCATCTCCACAACTAGCTGTGGTGGTCTTCAGGCTGGTATATCAGTCTGTGCTATCTAATGCTTGTCTTTATAATAATTAGTTCTTACAACAATAAAGTCTAAGACTGTTTTATTCCAAAGCAGTGTCTATCATAACTAATTAGTGTTCAGATCTAAGTCATTCTGGGTGTAGGACCACTCAGCAATGAGCAGCCTGTGGATTGCTTGCTCAGCTGTAAGGACAATTGATCCTGAAAGGTTCGGTCAGAGAGGCACTCAGCTGGAGACAGAGCCTCTGGTTTATACCAGCCATGGGAGCACAATTTTCTTAAAGAAGAATTGTCAAAAATGGTAAGACAAAGGGAATGTACCAATGAACACGTAAAATGGAATTTAGAGATGAGCTTCAAATCAATTCTTCTTTTAGCCTGTGTCTTAAGAAGGCTGACACTAAGGCATGCATGTCCAACCCACAGCCCACAGGCTGCATATGGCCCAGCCTGTCCTACAGCCATTCCCTGCCCCATGCTATAGGGGCAGCAGCTCTTCCTGGTACACACTGATTGCCCATCAACAACCAAACACTGTTGTGCTACTGAGGCTGTCTGGGCTGAAACAGTGCAGTGCTAACTCAAGTAATGGCAAATAATTGTATGGATTTTGATACTTTCAAGAGATGAATGAGCAATTGCTCACCACCTCTTGACCATGCCCAGCCAGTCCCTTGAGCAGTGAAAGAGAGATGAACTCCCACCCCCTTCAAAACTCCCACATGATATCACGTGATATGAAATATCCCTTTGGCCAGTTTAAGTCAGCTGTTCTAATTCTGTTCCCTCTGAGCTCCTTGGGCCCTTTGCTGTAAATGGCCCTGGCTTAGAAGGCAACTGTGAACGTCAGTGTGTTATTAACACTGTTTTTCTCCTAGAACCAAAGCATAGCATCATACTAGATACTCTGAAAAAAACAATACTATCCAAGCTGAAACTAAGACACCTGTCTTACCAGAGAAAAATATCCCTCACTTCGCAATAACGCCTTATTGATGTCATCACTTCTCATCAGTAAGAACATTTATGAACCACTGTTTTCAAGGATGAAGCACAGGAAGAGTAAAATTTCATCAGAACTCTGTGACAAGCACCTTAAAACTTCACTCAGAATGGCAACCGCCTCCATCAAACCGGACCGATGCATTAGCTTCACAAAAACAAGGACAAAGGTCCCACTAGTTTTGTGTTTTTGTTGTCCTCCTTTTTTTTTTTTTTTTAAATAAAAAAAGGCTACAATGAGTTTTGTTACTCTTATTCATGAACTACATCACGTTTCTTATGAGGGCTGCTCCAAAAGTAGTGCCTGCTATTTTATTTTGTTGGTCCACAACATCAGAGACAGATGTTGGTGGTATGACAGCAGAGGTTGAACCTTCCCACCAATATTCCATTACATTACGTTGCCATGCAACTATTTGACAAAATGGTATCTGACATGGAAATGTGCATGAAGCAAAGGTGTGTCATTGAATTCCCCCATGCAAAAAAATGGCACCCATTGACATTCATTGATGCTTGCTGAATGTTTATGGAGACCAAACAGTGCTGTGACACAGTGAGGCAGTGAGTGCTGTGTTTCAACAGGAGCGATGGCAACAGTGGGTCACCTCTGCTGGTGCAGGTTTTGACACACACAGCACACAGGCTTTTGTTCATTGCTGGTGAAAACACATGGCTAATGGTGGTGACTATGATGAAAAATAGTGTTTTGTAGCTCTTTTGTAAGCTTTTGTAGCTCTTACACAGTGTTATTGTGTTCTTTGTATCTGTTGTTGTTCTCGTGGAAATATATAGAAGGCATTACTTTTGGTACAATCTATTTATACTCAGCTCAAGACAACTCCACTCAGCGCAGCCCAGACAAACCAAAAGGTTGAACATCAATGCACTAGGGGACATGTTTTAGTGATGGAACTCGGTAGGTTAAATTGATGGTTGGACTTCATGATGTTGAAGGTCTTTTCCTTCCTACATGTTCCTATGATTCTGTAATCCAGTTCTCCATCTAACCTGGTGAGATTTCTAACAATATTTGCTGTAATATTTCATGTAAGAAAGCAAAGACATATTTTCCCAAACACTTGGTCAGCAACCCTTCATTAACTTCTCTCTCCAGATAGCGGTAGAGGAAGAAACAGATAACCACAGACCTTTCCCCTCAGATATCCACATCTGGTGGCTTTTTTGTCTGTCTGCTAGTGGCAGGAATGACATTCCTATCCCTGTATAGATCTTACATAGTACTGCTTTGGCAGTATTGCAGTTGCAAGTATCAAAAACTTTGAAGAGAGTTTTCAAAAGGAACAGCCCCTGCCCTGGTGAGATCTGTTTGTAGGGCATGACAAGTGTTTTTAGAGCAGCTGGATTGACAGAAGGGAGCACAGGAAGGTAAGGAGAAGAGTTAATGCATTAAACTGCTTCCAGATCCTTATTAAAGCCGAGTGAATAATTCACAATGAATAATTTACTTGTTGGCATCAGCCTTTTATCTTCTTTGGGGATTACCCTACAAGCAGAATGTAGGTCCACAAATTTGTCTGTTTGAATTATGTGAATATTTATTTTAGTGTAGCTTGGTTAGGCATCTTAGACATCCCAGTTGTGTTGCTTTGTTGTGGTTTGTTGTATGAAGTGGTTCCTCCTTTGTGGATTAAAGCAGGAGCATAGCCATGGTCATTCAATGCAAACTTGGTTCCTGAAACTAACATGGAACTAATGACTTAAATTCCAGCAGGCAAGGAACATGTGAACGGCCAAGGGAAATTCAATAAACTCTGACAGCCTTTCATGCTTTTGCAGCACCAATTCCTCTCACAACACTGAAAGATTAGTATCTTTTAAACTTAAAGTAGAAAACTTTTTAAAAACTGGCATAAATTGTGATATATGTTAAGCTCCAGAAATGCTTCGTAGATTCTCCACTGGTTGTTTGGGTGTGTAAGGTTGTGACCTCTGGTCACGTTGATACTTATGGTTGTACCATCAACTTTAACTGCCCATTTTTCTGCCAAAACAGCAATGTAACTTGTTTTATAAAGTTCTTTTAAATTGAGTTAAGGAAGGGGAGACCTTCTAACTCTCTGCAACTGCCTGAAAGGAGGTTGTAATGAGATGGGTCAGCCTCTTCACCCAGGTAACAGCGACAGAACACAAGATATTTGCCTTAAATTAAACCAGGGGAATATCAGGTTGGATATTAGGAAAAATTTCTTCTCAGAAAGAGTGGTGAGGCATTGGCATAGGCTGCCCAGGGGGTGGTGGAGTCACTGTCCCTGGAGGTGTTCCAGGAAAGGACACTGATGTGGCACTGAGGGATGTGGTTAGTGGGGATGGTGGGGGTGGGTTGATGACTGAACTGGACGATGATAATGGTATTTTCCAGCATTAATGATTCTAGGATTCTATAATTCTTTGCTAACACTTCTTGATTAAACACCGTTCCTTGTACACGCTTATCCTTAGATAAGCAGCCTCCTAGCAGTTGTTGTCTCACTAGGCATTTCACTTCCATCTATGATGCTAGAAGGCAAGTTAAAATTCCTATCTGGATTTTGATCTCAAAAACATCACAAGTGAATGGAGGAAGGGCTCTGGTTTTCAGTGATTAAAATCTACCTGGTAGCAACATATGAGAAATTTACATTGACTTCACTGAAAGCAAGAGCTCTTGCATGTTCATTGAAGAAAAACACAGAAAATAAATTTACTAACAAATATAAGCTCTGTACCAGCTGAAATAGTCTTGCAATTAACATTGAGATCTATATTGCCTATGTTAATGATGCCTCCAAAGCAATCATGGAATCACAGAATCATTAAGGTTGGATAAGACCACTAAGATCATTTAGTCCAACCATCCACCCATTCCCACCATGCCCACTAACCATGGCCCTCAGTGCTACATCTGCCCTTTTCCTGAACACCTCCAGGAATGATGACTCCTCTGTGTCCCTGGGCAGCCTGTGCAAATGCCTCACTGCTCTTTCTAAGAAGTAACTCCTCCTAACATCCAACACGAACCTCCCATGTCCTGTGTCTCCTAGTGAAGATGGTGGGTACCTGTCTGGTTCTGTATGTCTATGAGTGGTCACTATAATTACTCTTAGCAGAGGGCTTTCTGACTGCACTGCCATACCAGATCCTCAAACCCCAACCAAAGCAACCACAAGCTCAAATGTTGGTGACCCACCATGGCATGGCATGGCAAGGCAAATACATGCTTATAGTGTTTATGTCCAAGGAATGCCTGGGATAACAGGATTCCTCTCCATACACTAGCCTGCAAGTGCTTTAGGTCTACTTACAGGTATGAATTATTCTATTAATCCACTGTTTGTCATAATAGCTTTCCTTTGAGGAATTGCAAGCAATTCGTTTTTTTTTTAATGCTACAGTTTTAAGCCCTGAAACAAAATACCAGGGCTGTAGCTCTCACCATCTACCCATTAAGTTCAATTTTAAGATTTTTTCTTATGTCTGGACAATTTGAAGTGAATAATGATCTAATTTTTGTTCTTCTTGTACTATGAAATTTATTCACCTAAATAGTAGGAAGCAGCAAACCTGTAAGGAAGTTTGCAAATGTACCTTGAAGTCATAGATCATATGCTTGTGCACAGATGGTTCCCTACACATGATCATTATCCTGAGACTTGCAGAGCTCAGGACAAACCTTCACTTTTTCAAGGACACCACAAATCATGACTAGATCCTAGTGTTTGACATGGATTTTTGCCTGAACAACGGCGTAATGAACTCAGGAGCTACAGATGGAAAAGTCATCTAGCTTTAGCTGAGACCAAAAACATAGGGATAGACTGGTCCCTTAGAACCACTCGGAAGGGAGAAGTTTTGTTGCCAGACACACGAGTTAATGAATGCCTCATTTCTGCAGCCACCTCCTCACAGTACTTCAGCTTGGGTTAGTGCAGAAAAAAACTTATTAGCCCGAGGATATTTGTCACGGTGCTGTGAAAAAAGGTTTAGTTACATGTTTTTTAATTTGATGCCTTGAGTTGTTTTTTAAAACCTGCCTTCATCTTTTATTATGCCTATTTTCCCCTTTCAAGAGACATTTAAGTAGCTGCTTCTCTATTCCTCTATAGCAGTCAGCAGCCTGCTTATCTTCAGAAGGGAGATGAATCTCTTTGGAGGGAAGGGAGTGGATTGTGTTGTATGAACTCTGGTAGATTCAGATGAGCGTGAGGTGAAGAATAACTGAGTGCAGGCAGCCAGGATGGGCTCTGTGGGTTGAAAGCCCTGGGAAACTGTATTCAGCTCTCTGTTTAACAGAAGGAAATGGTTGGAGCCCAGAGCTCCTTGCTGCTCAAGTACCTTGGTGCACTTGAGAAGTGAGGACTTGAAGTGGGAACTCCATCCTCCTAGGTGTGATACAAAGAACTCTGGAAACTGACATCTGTAGCCCAAAACTAAGGAGAAAAGACTTCAAACCCACCTTCCTGTGTGTTGCTGAGTCACCTCCCTTCCCTCTCCTGGCTCACAGAGCAGTGTGTTGGGTGCATAGGTCTGCAGCAGATGTACTGAGTGACCTTCCTAGGGCAGCATCTGCACATCTCTCCGTGTCATGGGATCATGGAATCATTTGAGTTGGAAGGGACACTCAAAGGTCAGGTAGTCCAACTCTCCTGCAATAAACAGGGATAGACATGTATCAGCTGTAGACATCTACAGCTAGATCAGGTTGCTCATAGGCTGGCCCAGCCTGACCTTGAGTGTCTTCAGGGATGGTGCATCCATCACATCTCTGGGCAACCTGTACCAGTGCCTCATTACCCTTAATGCAATTTTTTCCCCCTTATATCCAATCTGAACTTCCCCTCTTTCATTTTGAAACCATTTCTCCTTGTCCTACCACAACACATTCTGCCATGGAGTCTGTTCCCTACTTCCTTATAGCTCCTCTTTAGATACTGTATCTTTTTTGGTAAACATGGTGATCAGTGAGCAATGGGAGGCTTGGGCAAATGAGTATTCCAGCATGCTACTCATCCCAACTGACCTGCCATACGTGGCTTTCAGAACACGAGGTTGCTGCTACCTGCCTTAATGATGACAATAATCTGATATTCTTTTCTACAGTGGTGCCAGTTTCTATGGTACTCGCAGGAATGATGTGTGTCAGAGACTGCTTATCTCTGGTTGAATTTGCCTGAAAGTTTTGAGTTCCAAAATGAGGGTGGGGGTGGGGAGGAGTGTGCAGGTGGGAGCTGGAAACTGAACAGACGCTGATGTTGTGTGAAATCTAAGGACTTGATGACTTTTGAGGTCCTTTCCAACCTGAGTAATTCTATGATTCTATGATTGTAATGAATAAAATCAAAATTGCTCTCTTTCAGAAGGAAGATGTGAGAGCTGCTGCACTGAAGCACAGGATGCTTTTGAGCTCTGTAAAAATAAAGGTCCCATAGATCTGACAGGTGTTGCAGATGCTTTAGCTCTTCTTAATCTGCAGATGCTCTGCCACCTCTATGAGCCAGTGCTGTCTTCATACCAGAATGCTGCTTATTTTTCCTAAAAGCTTTTAAAAAAAAACATACTGCATTTGCAACTAACTCTTCAACCAGGGTCTTAGTTTCAGTGCTAACTAGTCTTAACCAGCTACATTTCCACAATTATCCATCCCTGGGCTCCTGAGTGACGGAAGAGGGAAGGGAAGGGAAGGGAAGGGAAGGGAAGGGAAGGGAAGGGAAGGGAAGGGAAGGGAAGGGAAGGGAAGGGAAGGGAAGGGAAGGGAAGGGAAGGGAAGGGGGCTGCTGTTTCCCTGCTGCCGTTTACATGCAGTGCAGGCAGAATGATCAGAGTGCTGGCAGACCGGGCTGTGTAATCACACGTTTCTAGGAAGTGTGTTATCTCCACGGGGAGCTGAGTCCATTTGGAAAGGAGGAGGAGGAAGAGACTTCTTTTTTTTTTCGGATGAGGTGAAAGGGGTCAGTGCGTAACCCAGCTCCTGCTGCAATATGCTGACAGTAATCATTGCTGCCAAGTGAGCACCGCTGCTCCCTGGTTCGGGCTCCTCTTGCTCCTGTCTGTATTATGCAGGCGTGTGCTTTCACAAACGGGCAAAGCAGGGCTTTGCAAGAAGAGAGAAGCAGTTTGCCCGTGTGGGAAGCGGTACGTTGCGATGTTTGACGCTGTTTCTGTGCTAGCATTTCCAGGGCAGAGAGGAAGATACGGGGGCACGGCAGTTATACCCGACCTGAGCGTGTATGTAGATAGAGGAAGAAGAACGGCAATTAAGAACCAGCTAATTGCAGCTTGCGGGGCAGGGGGAGGATGGCTGGGACCTAACTTGTCACGTAGGTGTTTGATGTGTCCTCGCCGTGGCGGCGTGCATGCGAGCTTTAAATACCCTGCAGCTCCCGTATCTCCTCTCTGCAGCGAGCTCTGCGTTTCATTCTCCTCTTCTCTCCGGTGTAAAATTTGGCCTAGCTTAAGCCTCTTTCCCTGACTGAGAAGGTTATTCCCTTCCCTCCCCTCCTCCCCACCCCCTCGCCCATCCTCCCCTCCTCCTGCCAACGCTCTCCGACCCCGATTTGGGGTTTCTCTCCCTGCAGCCAGTCGTGGGCTCTGTGGATGCCGTGCCGTGACGGAGGGCCGAGGGCTGAGCCGAGGATTTGCATGTAGGAGGAGAGGCGATGGCCGTGCAGCGTGCACCCGAGGCTGCTCTCAGCCTGCTGATGGTGAGTGCCCGCTGCGAGCCGGTGGGGATGGAAGGGGGTGAGGGATGCTGAGCCGCAGGGATGCAGGGCACAGCATCCTCAGAGTTCTGCATGAGCCTCCCCTGGGCTTGTGCAGGTCCTGGGGAACTTTGCGAAGGGCTCATCTGGAGCTGAGGTGGAAGTGCCCATCCCACAGTATTTACAGTGCATCCCGATTGCCATGGCAGGAATCTGAAGTCACCTTTCTGCCCGGTGCTTGCATGCGAGATTTACACTGCGCTGTAGATGTTTCCTTTTGCTCCTGATATCACTGAAATGCAGAGGGGAGCTGGGCTTGTGCCTGCAGCCAGGTGCTCGGGTGCTGTGTCACTGGGGGACCGCTGCTCTGAGCCGCCGTCGCCATTGGGCTCACTGCAGCCCGTGTCAGACTGCAGACCTGGCGATGACTGGCATTTATCTGAGCTGTTTGCTGCAACGTGTTGAGCTACTGACCTACTTCCCCAACTTCTGCATATTAACAATAATTCAAAGAAGATTATTTAGCAGAGCACGTGGCTGAGTCCAGATACATCCTCTTGTCCTTCTGCAATTAAAAAAAAAAAAAGCCCTTCTGGTGGTGTGTTGGAGGGTTGTTCAGTTTCACTGTTTCGGGGTTTTTTTTTTCCTCCTTTACTCTTGTTGCCATTTCCTATGTACTGGCATCAGGAACAGTTTTAGTGTAAGATCTCTGCTGGCTATTTTCCTGCTTAAATGTCACTGTAATGCTCCTGCTGGAGAGCTGTTATAAGCAAAGAGCATGTGTGCGCGCACACGAATGCACATATATGTATTACACATATCATTATAATGGATCTCTTTTCCGGTCGCAGTAGGAAATGGTCCCCAGCACTCAGGGACATGATGAGTTTTGCAAGGGCACGCCGCAGGATCTGTAGTGCTCAGGGCTGGTAACGAAGGTCGAGTTGAGAGAAGCAAATTCTATGTCCATTACTCAAAATGCTAAACATGCTATTAAACCACCACACGGCTAGTTTTGTATTTCCCAGGGACCAATGTGCTGTGTAAGCTCACTTAACTTCCTCTTGCTTGCTTCTGGCCTTCCTGGCTTTTTAAATACCCTCCGTCTTTTCCTTGTTCAAGGATAAATTGATGGGTGCCTGCCATCCATTGCCATATATGCTTTTAGTTTCACTGTGCTCTTAATTTCAAGTTAAACCTCTTTCTCTCCATCCCTCATACATATTCCCGGAGCTGACTGTCCATCAGAGCTGATGTACCCACAGCATTTTTCCCTTTAACTTTCTGTAGTGCACAGCCTTGTGCCAGTGGCATTCTGTGGTCCTTAGGGTGGTTTCAGCTCTGGCCTGAAGCCTGGATCCCTTGGATCTGTTCATCCTGGGCAAAGACCTGGGCAGTGTTACTGTGGTGTGTCAGCCCCGTGTGGATGCATTGGGTCAGAGGTTCCTCATGGATGGTTGGGGTGGCGGTGGAGGGGATGTACTCCTGGGCTTGGAAAGGACTTGTGTAACTACTCGCCGTGGAATCACCTGGTACTAGAAGTTTATAATGGGTGTGAAAAAGGTGGTTCAGGACTTAAAATGATTCATCTGTTTGGTTTTTTTTATTCCTTGGATTTTCTTGGGCTATGAGTCAGTTTAGTTAACCAGAGAAACCTGGTCGTCTCCACGTGGCTTTAGTTGCAAGCTGGAGCAGGCTTCCCCAGAATCAATAATAAATTCTTGCATAATTCATCCCATGATGAGCAGCTATAATGGCATCTCTTCCAGAACTGCCACTCTCCAGAGATTAAAGGATTAGACGTCTTCGGGAAGTCCAGAGAAGTACCTTTTAATACGCTGATGGGCTTTCTCCACTCAGACAGCTCTCCTTTAGCAACGAGGAATACTTCAGTACAGCATTTCCCTTGCAAAACCATGTAGAATAGGCATCCAACTCTCTAACTTTTTTAAGACATATTTGGCAGCAGCATTTGACAGTGCTGCATCACATTCAGTCTGAAAATATCCCCTTCTTGATGGGTACTGCAAAGCACTTTGCAGGTTAAAAAAAAAACAACCTAAGGTTCAAGGCCATTAATTGACTTTATACTGGAATTAGATGCACGGAAGTGTGACCTAAATTAGGAGTTTGATCATTCAGAACTCCTTTTTGGTCAATTAAGAGAGACAGACATCTCCAGGAGATGAGGTTTCCTTTAAATAGAAGAATCATGTATAGAACATAGGTGTCCAGCCTCAGTTACAACATAGGTATCCAACATCAAAACATCCCAGCAGAGTTGTGCATGTCATTGCTGAGTCTCGGCCATGATGACAGCTCACAATACCTTGCCTGGTGTATGTTACCCAGCTCATGGAGCTAACAGGGCCTAAAGCAGCTCCCAGACCAGCTGCTGCCATGTGCAGACAGAATCCCATTAAACCAGTAGCCTTAAGTGGATGGGTCTGACTTTGGTTTAGTGACATAAATGTTGATGAACCAAAGACCTTGATTTATCTGGATTGCATCTGTTTTTATTTTGGTCTTGTTTTCTAGCTTGTTTAATACTTAGGTGACTCTTCTTTCTTTTTTTCTTTATGAGAAAATTCTCTATAAAGGAGAGTTTCAGTCTTAAACATGTACTTTCCGAACATGTTCTTTTTATACACAGACTGCAATCTGACAGTAGAACTACATTTTGTCTCTTCTGGTGTCTGAGATTTGCTGCAATTAACTCTAGATTGTGCCTGGCCATGCGGGACCCCTGCCTCTACCTGGCTGCAGTGATCAGAGGGGCACAGGTTCGTTCGTCACGGGGGAAATTGGGCAGAGCCGTGCCCTAAGAGCCTCTGCCTGTAGCATTATCTAATGCATAAAATGGGGCTTCCTCAGCTCCTGTGAAGCATGAAATAGCAAATACTCTGTCTTGTTAGGAACGATAACACCTGCTATGTTAAGATCATTAATGCTGATGGGAATCAGTGCAATTCTAGTTGCATTTTATGTCTATCTTATTAGTGTGCTGTAAAATTTTAAAGCGACAGACATATTGATTGTATAAATTTTAACAGCACAGTAAGTTATGATTCCTGGTGTCTCTCGAGACAACATTACTGCTTGTCACGAAAATATCTCTTAAGGTCTTTCCCTTCAAACTGCTGTAGGTTATAGCAATAATGCTAATTAATGAGTGTTAAGTGACAACAGAGGTTCAGATGAGCAAGATATACAGCTTGGCATATACCAATTAGTCCAAAACATTCTTAAAATGGAACATAAGAGCAGCACAGTTTTCTGTTTCCAGAAAATGTGGTTCAAGCCAGCTTCTCTCACCCTCTCCATCAAGTTGAAGCTTTCTCTTGTTTATAACCCAGCCTTGCCCTCCCTGGTCTGTATACATAACATTTTTCCTTCGAGAAATAACAGCATACCATTTAGGAAAACAAGTGCTCTTAGAAAAGTAATGGTGACTGCTCGTGTTTGGAGGACTGCCTTTTATTTCAGAGCACTCTGTGACACTCTTCCACGCTCTGAAAATTATTATTTGTGCCTGAGTTACATTCAAAGCTGATGTTAGGATACAAGTGGATCTGAGGTATCCTAGATAACCCTACGAGGTGGGAGTCAGCTAACTCTGGAGTTACAGGGGAAAAATGGTTTCCAGCAGGGAATTCAGAGGGTGAACTCAAGCTGTGTGTTCACATTGCTGCCCAGGATGAAGAGCAAGAAGCTGAATGACCCATGGTAGGGGCTGCCAGCCTTGACGATTCCTTGTTCCCTGACTGAAGGCATTGCAACAAACCTCAGAGACAGAACGTGGAGGTGTTTGAGCCCAGGTTCGATGGGGCCTTGGGCAACCTGATCTAGTGCCTGATTTAGTTTTTGGCAGCCCTGCCCTCAGCAGGGGCATTGGAACTGGATGATCTTTGAGATGCCTTCTAACCCAAGCTGTTCTATGATTCTAAGATTCTAACCTGCAGCAGGAGGCCATGTGAAAGCTGACCAATAGCTACACATTGCAGAAACAATTGCCCTCCCAGTGTCATTGCCCACTGAGTATCTCAGTTTAATGCTGTGCTTTCTGCTTCTCCTCTCGATGGGGATTGTCCTGGGTTGGTCTTCCATTTCATGATCAAAGCTAAACCAAGTCCTTAAGATAACATGAATCTTGTTAATCTGACCATTCTCATGAAGTACAGCACTAAATTCTGTAGGATCTCCCCTAAAAGCATTCATACGTACTAACTGTATTACTACTAAATCCCAGGAAGTTCATGCCTTAATTTTTTGACTTCTAAGCTGTTGGACTTCATTGTGCTCTGAATATTTAATAAATTACTTCATGGATTAGCTAAATATTTTTGGTATGCCCAAAGTTGAAGTCTGCCCTAGTGAAGACAAACTGGGAAACTGACAAAACAGGGCTGAGAAGCTCTACGTGTTTTAAAGCCAGAGCTGAAGACTGCCCCTTCCTCCCCCATCCCCCATACACACAACCCAAACCTCTGATCTCTCCCACTCAAATCTCTGGACAGATCTGCAGCAATGCAGCTTGGCTTGGAGGATCGTATCGAAACCTTTGGGAGCAGCAAGGTTTCACTGGAGAGATGAGGTCATTTTTTTCTGCCTTCCTCACCTCAGCCTTAAATTATCTTTGTGTTGACAGTATGCAAAAGCCCTTGACATTCAAACCTCCTGTCTGCAACCTCACCTTCAGACTGCACTGACCTGGGAGGCAAGCTGCAGTTGGCAATGCTCCTTCCTGCTTCTTTGTCACCCTTGCATGGGGTAGGAGTTGTCACAGTCTTTGTTGGACACTGAGGGGTGTGATGTGTCAGCTGCTTGTGCCCCAGCCACAGGGCCTGGCTGCAAGCGGAGCTGCTTGGGAATGAGCAACACCTTCCCTAAGGAACTGATTGCACAGCTGATGTCTGGCCCTCTCCAGCTCAACATCTGAAATGAGGTCTGTGGGGAGGACTGAACAGTGAGAGGAGGTGTTTATGCAGCCCTCTCCATGCTCCTGTTGCAGATATTTCTGCTGTGCAGGTGCGTGAGGTTCTGCTGTGCTTAGCCTCACAGAAGGCCCAGGCAAGAGGCAGTGATGTATGGTGGCACTCAGGGATGCTTGGGGGGAACCCTGCCTGCAGGATGCTCCCTGCTGCCTCGGCACTCATTTGCTAATGGGCTTCATGAGCAGCAAATACCTGAGCTGATCTGGTTGCTCTTCTGGAGGATGGGACAAGAGCGAATTATTACTCAGTGTAGCACTGCTTGCTACCTCGGCCTGCTAATCTAACTTTCTTAATGAAAAGATACTCTGAATTGTACATGAGCAATACTACAAGCCTCCATAAACTCAAAATAAGACTTCAAACACAGTGATTTAATTCAGCTGAAAGAGATTAAACAGCTCCTGGGATTGCTCTTGGTTTCCCTGTGTTGGATGTCACCTTTCACCCACCTACAAAATCATTATCCCTTCAATTCCACTGCAGCACATGCCATCAGTTTTCTTTTTCCTTGTTCCTCTGCATTTATGATTTCCTGAAGTCTTGAAATCTTGTAGGAGAATCAGGCCATAAGGCTTGCAAATTTGAATTCTCCCATTCATTGCTCCACTTTAAAACAAGAGTAAGTAGGATTACAGGTTTATTATCTCCTTTTTTTTTTTCATTATGGATATGACTGTGTCTTTTATTCCAGCTGCTCATTCTGATTGACTGATAAAATGTTCTTGTCAGAGATGCACAGCCATTGACTTTTATTATTATTTTTGTATCATAGCGTAGAGCATGGCTATTTGTGGAAGTGAATTAGTGTGCATTTCAGTAAATGTTCATTATGAGTAATTAGAGCCCTTCTACAATTGGGGAAATGTAACATATTAATGGCTTGAATAGATCACTAAAGATGACAACTCTTCTTGCTGATAGATGAAAGAATAGTGTCACTCATTTTCTTAAAAAAAAAAAAGTAGTAGAAAAGTTGACTGATATCACTAAAACAAAATAAAATGCTGTAATTACCACAATTAAAATGCAAGGCTGTGAATAGCTACCCATACAAGGGAAGGGCTTGTAACACTGGGCGACTGCAATTATTCAGCTCTTTTGCCTTCTGGTTATGAATGTCATACTTCCATAATTACTGAACTCTTAAGTTCTCAGTGTGGCATAGATCCAGCCCTCTGACAGGCTAATGTGGTTAGTACATCATGGCACAGAGACTTACACAAATCCCACGTGTTTCCTTCATCAGTAAATCCCATGAAAATGTAAATTTTCGAGATTTGGTGCCCATAGCTGTTGTGCTCAGGTGGCTGATTACATGTGCTCATCGAGTCTACCAACAACTGCAACAACTGCTTCCTTTCATGTGTTTTCCTGAAAACAGAACACCCCAACTGTATGTTGGGTTGGTCAAGGGGACTGGACCAGATTTAGGTTTTTGCTGGCCAGTGTGCTGAATCCAAGTCTACATTGTCACTGTAATTGCTGCCAGGGGATCAGTGTTCCACACTTGCCTTCGATGACAAATTTCAGGTAAATTCTCCCCACTGCCCTTCAGGGAGATACATCCATTTTTACCCCACGTCTCTTTATTCTCCCCTTTTAAAATATCAACAAGTATGGAAATTTGTAGAAAGGAGTTGAAATTAGTCATTTAACAGAATCACAGAATCATATGGGTTGGAAGGGACCGAAGTAAATCATTTATCCAACCCCCCTGCTAAAGAAGCTTCCCTATAGTAGGATTCAAGGAAAAAAGTCCAGGTGAATTCCGAATATCTCCAGAGAAGGAGACTCTACAGCCTCTTTGGGCAGTCTGTTCCAGTGCTCTGTCACCCTCAAATTAAAGAATTTCTTTCTCATGTTCAGATGGAACTTCCTGTAAGTTCAGGTGGAAGTTCTCTTTCATCATGAGGTTTTAATGGTAGTGAGTTACAAACTAACCCAAACCCATCACCTCCTTCAAGTGATATGCATTCTCTTGTTTGGATGAATTTTTGGTTTGCCTGGAGATGAAACTCGCAAAGCCTATGACAAGAGGCTCCTCCTTTCCTTTTAAAGGGTCCCATCTCATTTGCCAGTCCTGCTGAGAGCCCAATTAACATATGCTTGTCCATCAGCAATTCCTGTGACCAGGTAGCTATTCTGAAGTCTTGATGGAAGATAGTGTGTTCAGGTCATCCTCAAAGTGTCCCCTAGATATAAAGAGATCTATAGAAGTGTCTGTTTATATTTCAGAGAAATAAAAACAGTAGTGAATGCCAAATAGGTAAACTTACTTAGAGGGATGGACCTACACACAAAATGTTAGCACTTTTTTACATCCTTCATGGCATTAAAACTAGTAATCCCTAGATTAAAACCTAGTGTTAAAACCTAGATTCACCGCCTAGTGTTAGTCTTGTGCTAGGCTTTAGCCCTCTGAGATTCCAAAAGTTAGTGACAATATCAAAATGCCAACAACTGATCAGGAACAATGAGATTTGAGCCCATTTGTTTTCAGGATATGCTGCTCAAATAATAAAATGTAACAAATGAGAGCAGAAAGCTGAGTACAAAAACCATATACCCTGGTACTCTTTGTAAATCTGCTTCAGGACCAGAGATTCTGAGGCATCATGCAACTTGGTAAAAGCAGAATATCCCTTCCCCTTCATATCTTTACCCAAAGTGCCCACTTGCTAACAATACACAGTTCTCTACAGAGCATTCTCTTCTGTCTTCCCCTCTCTCCACCCACTCTCAGCCACCAGAGAGCTGAGGATTATCTTGGGGGAGGCTTTGCTAGTATAGAAGCAGAATTCACACAGAGCTTTGCTCTACAATATTTTTCCATCTGTGAGTAGACTGTGATGATCATTGTATTGCAAGACACTCTGGTTTGGCTCCATGTAATTTGTGCAAAGTTAACGGAGGAATGTTGTAGAACATATGTTTGGCTTAATATAGGTTTGAGTTCCCTCTTTTTTTTTTCATTAATATATTAAAGTAAAATCTGGGACAACTCCACAGTAAATAAGATTGAGATGTTTTTCATTTTTGAGTAGTATGAGGCTAACTGAGCCACAGCGGTCAAAGCGCATTGTGATTCCTGGTAATTAATTGCTGGCTGTGATAGCTGACTGCATAAAGCTATGCTTTGGGCCATTAACCTCAGGTCATTAGTTCTCAAGGAAATGTCTAGTGAAGGTCATTATTACTGCCGTTATATAAGCCATTGAAATAGAAAAAAAAGCTGGCACGAGCTCTTCAAAAACCCATTTTCCCTATTCTGTTCTCTTTTCAGAGATCGAGGAGCAAAGGCTGTTCTCAATTATTCTGTACTGACATTGATTTCTTTAGAAGATAAGAGTTTGCCCACATTCTTAAAAGCAGGGACCAAACAGCTGAAGTGATTGAGAGAATGGTCATCTAGCTTTACAAAGCTAAAAGTGCTGGCATTCCCAGTGGATCAGCGCAGGTTGTGCTTTTATGGCCATTCCCAGGGGACTGGATGAGGACTGAGCAAAAGCCCCACCACTTACGTGCGTTGTCAGAGATGGTGTGGCTACAAACTGGATTAGTGGTATTGGTGTTGTGATAACTCAGGCTTGGTTTGGTTCCTGTTTAAATCAATTCATTTGGCGATAGACCAAAATCACAAAAAACAACCCTCATTCCTGCTATCCTACTGCCCACAGAAGGGCTTCTTACTTCCATCTCAAGTAGGAACAATCAGGAAATCTGCGTATTTTGCTGTCCCTCAGTCTGCTCTGTAGGTCGGAGCCCCCAGAGCAGGAGGGTGACATTTCTACTGAAAATTAAAACTCTGAAATCACAGTTCTGAAAATGATGAATTTCACCATCTTTTCCTCTGGCAGATTGGTGTGGTTAGAAATTCCTTACCTTCTGGTTAAAGAAAAGAACTGCTAATGAAACCAAACATATCTTTGCTTGAAGAGGTAGTAGTACAAGCACTTATTTGCTATATTAAATACAGTTTTATACTGAATGCTGTTTTCTTTAATTGTATTTAAAGCAAGGGTGAATCTTTCATGCAGACTGAAATCCTTGAATCAATATTCTAAGGCCACTGGCTTTCATGAGATTGCAAGGAAGCACATCAGCCTTAATGAGACAGAATTAGAGACAGCAAAAGATACAGTGATGGCACGACGAAAACGATGGGGAAGTTTTGTACCTTCCCAGAGTTCCTAGCAGCGTCTTTCCCCCACCTTGAAATTTTGTTTTGGAGTCAGGAATTAAACAATTCCTTGTGAAGAGGCTTGTATTACCCTCTTCATCACTATAGAAACTCATTTTTTCATCATCCTTACTGAGATATACAAGCAAAGGCTTATTTGTTCAGAGTCATTTACTTCTGATGGATTTCTCCTCTTGAATTCTCTTCACCCTCTGTATTTTATATTAGATAACAGCCCCTTTGTTGTCCAGTGCCTTCCGAGAGGGAAAAAGCAAAACATACAGTTTGCATTAGTTTGAACACAAATGGTTTTTACATCGTAGGAATATTTCATCCCATTATTTCATCGATTTTACTACTTTGGAGAAGTAGTGCTTAGCTCTCTTTAGGGAGCTCCTGGATTTTGGATGCGACATCTATGTTTGAGTGGTTAGAGAATCATCTGTGAGAAGTTTCCCCTTGATTCACCAGTAGGAATTAAACCTTTGCTGTGAAGTCCAGAGGGAATCGGGTGTCTTGGACATGGATCCTATTTGCATGTTTTGGTTTGGTTTGTCTGTGGTTAGAGGCTTACTGGAAATACCTCTTCCAAGTAGAGATTTTACCATAACATTTCTTTATTTCTCTCCAAAAAAAAAAAGGCTCTTGTTCTCACATGGTAGAGCAAAAGTGTCTGTTGTGGCTAAGCCTAAATGTATCTGGGGAGGAGAGGAGTGAATGAGCGTAACTGTGCAATTAAATGTATACTGAGATTTATCAGACATTTTTAAGGCCGTATGACCACACAGAGAAATGGGAGTGAATAGGTGACAAAAAAAAAATAAAAATCCAAGCAACCACCAGCACCCCCAAGAACAAACAAGCAAAAAAAACAACCAAAAAAGAAACAAAACAGTGAAGTTTCATGCGTAATGGGAGTAAGGAAAAGCAAATCCTTTCTGAAATGTGCTCGATTGAAGGTATGATAGAGTAAGAGTGCCTCTATTGCCAAAGCCTATACGCACAGATAATAAATAGTCATATCAGAGTAAGAAAATGGTCAGTTTTAATTTTTAATAATCTTTAATTAAGCAAGCGTTCACAACATTTCGGGTATTTGTGCATTAACATAACTGCCTCTGGCTAGCCAGAGTCATTATTTCCATGCGTAGTTTGGTGTCAATTGATTTCCCCATGGTCAATAGTTGTAGTATTGAGTCTGTTTAAGTTCCATGAAACCTGAGCCACTGCAAAAAACATTCCTGTCTGAGGGAGGAGGATTTGATCTTTGTCCTCTTAGGATCAAGTGGGGAAGGGAGTGTAAATCCATATAATTCTATTTATCTCTGTGACATTTCTTCCAATTTCTAAAGATGCCATCAAAAGAATTTGGCTCATTGATCTCCAAAGTCTTAGAGAATTTCACACTCTGAGCTGAATGCTGTGACCCATGCAGTCAGTCTATTTCTTTTCACTGACAGAAGTCCTTACCTTGATCAAGATAGCAGGATTTGCTGTATGAGAGCTATGAATCTTAGAGATTATTACTGGTTTACTGGTGGAATATTTATTTTCAAATAGAAAGGAATTCTTGCTGATGAGTCACTGCATGCATACACTACCTTGATATTTTGGGGTGCTGAAGCTACAATTTCAGTGAGGCTGGGGTATGGAAAATGGTCTATAATGTTTCTGATGTACAATTAAAGTGCCATCTGCCTCTGCGATGCAGCAGATGTATAATTGATATTCACTGCTGATTTACCACTTGATTTTTTGCAGACACTGAATGCTGTAATTGTTTATACAGTATGATCCTAAATACCCATGTGAGAATTTTTGTCCTCATATGTTCCCTACCAGAAGTATAACTACATCCTGAATACTCAGAAGGTGGACTCATTAAAAGATAACTTACAGTTAGCAAACCCAAAATCTTACAGTAGCCTAGTAAATAAGTTAGGAGGGAGTTTTCAAAGGGAGCATCTTATTCCTGCATGGTTTAGTACAGAAAAGCTGGTTGGGAAAAACTGAAATGCTGATCTGAAATCTGGTTACACCGAGGTTAATGTGGGACGCTTCAAGGATTTAAGAAAAAGAGTTGGGTTTGTTTTTCTGTCTTTTGCAGAGGTGGGAGCCTTTTTGAGGGAAAAAAAAAATATGTAGAATAAACCCAAAAGGTCAATGGTAACATCAAAGGAGCTCTTTTCTCCAGGGTGAAGACTATTTAAATAAAGAAACAGAGATAAAAACCGCAGTAGTCAATTCTAAACACGTGGAAAAACGGAGATGTGTTACTTTATTTTTTGTGCTGTCATTACTTAAAGGAAATGCAATTGCTAAAATTGTGATTTTAATTTTACTCCATGAATGGCTTCTAAGATATTCCATCTGCAAATACCCAAGGTCTAAATCTGCTCATGCTGAAAGAAAGAGAAATGTTGCCAGTAACTTCAAGGGCAGAAGGTTAGCAGCTCTGTTTTAAGCTGCTGCCCTTCTTTTTGACAGCAGTGGCTTTTACTCACGTCACTTAAACTCACTGTGGAGCAGCAGTGATTGTCTAGGGCTTTGCATTCGGCTTCAAAGGAAGGAAGAATTCATGATATGGAGTCTGAATCTGACTGCATTGCAAGTGGTGCTGTATATAATCATTCCTCAAGCCAGGAAAAATCTCAAGTCAGTTCTCCAAGTGCCCAGAGAAACGAAGGTCCATTTTCTTGCAACTTGTACCCTTTTCACAAGCCATTGCCTGTACATGGCACTCAGCATGATGTAAAAGAGTCCCCTGTGTCTTCAGAAGGCTGAACATTTGCTCTCATATTTCAGTGTATTCAATGGTAGTAACAGTCTAATTGGACCTGAAGGACACTGTGGTTGGTCGTTGTGCCATGAGATGACCTTAACTCAGGTGGCTGCACAAGTGGAGGACCAAGTGAGGGGCTAGGGATACTGCAGAAGGAAAAGACAAGGAATGTGGGAAAGGATTTGGAGTTGGGAGGTGGTGTGAAATAAGGAAATGGGGCTGTGGGGCACTGCAGATTAGTCTTGTTATGTTAGTTTCCCTTCAAGTCTCTTGCTGTCTAAAGAAACCTGTCAAGTTAATGAACAACAGAGAAGCAACCCAAAAAAACTATAAATGTGGATATAATAGGACTCTTAAACATTAACGTGGGAAGGTAACCATAACCAGTATGGTTAATATTTCTCATGTAGCTCCTTGTTAAGGTCTCCTTGGACTCCTGAATGTAGAGCAATGGCATCTGAAGGAGAAAAACCTCATACTGTTGCTTGTGTGCATTTTTTGTTTTATTTTATTTTTTTCTGACATCCAGGATCTTTCTCTAATTTCTGTAACAAGCCTTTGGATGTGTCTGTAGCATAAAAGCTCACCTTTACATGCTGAGGTTCCTACTTAGCGGAAGGTGCCCTGTGAAGAGGAAGGATGAAGTCTCATGGCATGGGTAAGGAAGTGCCTGGGCTGAGCCTGGAGCATGTTGGGAAGCACACAAGAAATTAGGAGACTGCCTGATAGAGAAGGGTACGCAGAGGGGACTCAGCCATGATTAAAGGGAGCTGGAAGCTTGCTGGAAGCTGGAAGCTTAAAGCTGGGATCTTGGGAAGGGCAGGTCAAGTATCTCCTTGTGTGACACACATCTTCTAACTCAGCACTGCAGCAGTTTCATTTCTACCCTCTTGGGGTACTCAGATGAGCAGTACTCAGATGAGCAAATCAGCCATAGAGAAAATGGTTTGGAATATTAGTCACCAACTGCCTGAATATTCAGTTCCTATTAGTACAAACTGTCAACAAAATGTGGGTTTTGTCGCTTTAATTTGTCTGCTTAAAAATGGTACTTCAGCAATAAATTTTACATTGTATTATAATTAAAAAGTGAATTTTTGCTGGATACTTAACAGCTTCAGAACTCATAAAAATGACTTGAATATGTGGAGCTGCTTTTCTTCCAGTAGCACAGAGGACTAATTGAGCATAGCAGGGGAGGTGAGAGGGTACAATACACTTTATGGAGTGGAATGCAAGGGAAGTCTGTCCCAGTTCCACACCACTGGTGTGTTTGCATAAAACAGGTTCTAGGGAAGGTTGAGAACTCACCCAAGGAGAAGGGATATGGACTTCTGAGTGCTTCCAGAACCAGGACACTCAGGGGTATGTTCAGCAGGTAAGTTTGCCTTCTGGATCACAGAATCGTAGAATCCAAGAATCAAAGAATGACTTAGGTTGGAAGGGATCCATCCCATCCACCCCCAACCCCTGCTGGTAGGTTGGTGTCCACCCACCAGATCAGGCTGCCCAGGCCCTCATCTAACCTGGCCTTGAAAGCCTTCAGGGATCCATACCTTCCCTGGGCAGCCTGTGCCAGTGCTTCACCACCCTCTGAGTAAAAAAAATCCATTTTTGATCCAATACCAGACACTGTGAAGGAAAAATCAACTCTATCCCAGTGGAACCCAGGAAAGATATCCACTGAATCTACAAAAAGATGCCATGTGAGCCATCCCAAAAGACAGGTTAGCCCATCTTTCCTCCCGAAAGTGGGCTGAAAGGACCTTTCTGTTGAAACAAACACGTTTTCTCTCCTCCCCACTTGCTTCTTGTCTCTCCTTATACCTCAATTTTATCAGTTTCAATTCTAGTTCTGCCAGTATAAATGACAAAACATCTTCTGTACATAGCATCTCTGAGCTGCAGCATTTACAAAGGCGCCACAGTGTGAGAAACCACAGCAGTGGCTTCCAGAGAACAACATCTGGAGGGGAAAGCTGCTGTAATCAGAAAAAGTGTCATTGCCAGAATCAAATTGTCTGAAGGTGTCCTTCTGGTAAGCAGTAAGGATCAGCTGCACTGTGTCCTACATGGTACAAGAGAGGTACTATTAGATCTTTAGCTACCTCTTTGGGTTATGTTGGGTTTGTCAATATTCTTATCAAGGACCCGTTGTGAAGTACCTCAAAATGCAGTCCTCTGAAACAAATTTTGTCCATGGTTCTACATGTCAATATTACATTCCACTGGGTAATTTTTCCTTCTGGAATATTCCCTCAGCAATGTGAAGGGCCTTGCTGGGCAGCAGACTTCGCAGGACAGAAGTTGAGGCAACTGTAGTTGAAAGCTAAGCTTGCAGGGAATGTTAAATGTTAGTCTGTGGGGTGATCTTTGCCATCCAAAGGACCAACCCAGTCATAGAATCATATCATAGAATTACTACAGTTGGAAAAGACCACTAGGGTCATCTAGTTCAACCATCCACCTATCACCAGTATGCCCACTAAACCATATCCCTAAGAACTACGTCTACCCTTTCCTCTAACAACTCCAGGGATGGTGATTCCATCACTTCCCTGGGTAATCTGTTCTCACACCTCACCATGCTTTCTGAGAAGAAATTCATCCTAATATCCAACCTGAGTGTGGGTTGTACTTACTTCCCAGCTGAGATGCATGTGGCCACGTGGATGCTCCCTGTCTGTCCTTTTGCTCTTTGTGCTCTTCCATGACATTTTGGGTGGATTTATTTTCCATTACTTTGCAACAAATAAAATCTAACTTCTTTGTGATACGTTGGGGAACAGTAACTGCAACTACTTCTCAGCTGTGGCAGATATGGTGAGGTTCTCATTACCTATTGTACTTTTCATGCCACTGTATAAGAAAGAAGAAAAGTCATGTTTTGTAGATCAGCCTACATTTTTAGCACAGGATAGAACATGGTTGGCAGTGGTAGATTGGATTTGCTTTCTTCCCCTTAGGACGAAGAGTGAACGTACCGCTGGGAACTCATTGCTCCTATCTCCCTCTCTCTATGCCAGCAGTCAGCCAGGACCATCTTAAACTTATTCCCTTGCTCCCAGTCATACCTCTATATGCCACCGTGTGTTTGATTTAGTATGGTTCCCAGATTATTGTTGGAGGCAGGAGCTTTACTGTAACAGAAAGTCCATAAATATTGTAAATATATATATATATATTTCCTTTTCATTTTAGCTTCCAAATATTTTAGACCATTGTAAATTGGACATTTGTCTCCCTTGGCTGGCAAGGATGACTGCATTCTTTGTCGGTTTTCTTCTAGGGAAATTTATAGTGAGATTTAAATACAATGTGAATGGTCCTCTTTAAAGTTACATATGCTAGAGGAATGTGACTTATGAATCCTGTTAGCAGAAATGGCTGCATAAGAATATCAAACACTTACTCAAATCAAGATTTTGCTGTGATGCATCTTGCACTAAAAGGGTTGCTATAAATTTTGTACTGTGCCAAACATTTTTATGTAACTCAAGTATGTGGGCAGTGTTTGATGCTTATAAAAATTGAGTCTATTTCACTTTTGTTGCTGACTGCTAGAGGAACACACATATGTTTGTGTAGCTGAACAGAATTAAAGCTCATCTGACTGCAGTGTCAACAGCTAAAAATGCTGTGGCCTGCAGTGAAATCAGGAAAGAATATTAAACTGCAAATAAAGCATCCACCTTGTGTTGGGAAAACCAGTGTTATTTTCATAATTTCTAGTGGCCTACACAGGTGGCAACTTCTGGGTGGAGTAGATTTAACTAAATTGCTGCTCTCCACTGAAAACTGCCTGTATGAAACTTGCTTCATGCAGTGAGTATTTGAACAATTACGGGTCAGTTTGCAGCCTCCCTCCAGCCCAAGGCTAAGCTAGGGGGCTGGTTGAGGATGGCGTTCTTGTAACCTGCCAGCTGAGTGGTTCCTATGGGATCATACTGGAACAGACAGGCAGACCAGCTAGATGAGAGGACAAGTCAGCAGCTTTGAAGCAACCACTGCACCCAGAGACTGAATAGTTTCTATCATTTTGGGGCTAGTTGCACAGCAAACAGCTCAAGTCCACAGAATCCTTTCTCTTCTCTGCTGTCCTACATCTGTTAGCGATGGCTCGCAGCGTTATACTGATTGTTTGATTTGGGATTTTAGGTCTTCTGCGAGGGGTGGGATCACCATCATGGTCTGATAGACCCTACCTGTCTCCCAGTACCTTTCTGAGCTGCAACAGAAGCGTGTGCAGGTTTCTTTGGATGTTGTCTCAAACTGCCTCTCTAAAGATGAGGCCATGCCACAGTGAGTGGGTGAGGCGACCACTGTAGGTCTGAAGGTGATCTTAAAACTCTCCTACGGGGGAAAGTAAGGGCTGTGATGTTATATTTTTGTTTGTTTTTCTGAGCAGTACCGAAGAGTTTTGTATCTTTGGGTCACCCCTTGGAATCCTGCTGAATCAGGACAGAAAATTACTGCAGGCATGAGATGTGTGCAGTAATCATTCTGGTTCAGCCAGCTGTGGACTGCAATATTCGGCAGAGTTATTGCATTCGCCCACGGACCGCAGCCATATATCCACTCTCCCTCCTACAGTCACAGGAGAGGAGGGGAACTCAGCTCTGCGCTTCACTCACTTGGTCTTTCCCATCTCAGTGTCTGGGTTCTTAGCTCTTTCCACCTACTGAACACATCTGTGCTGCATTATTGATTATTTTTAATCAAAAAGGTCAGTTATTTTCTCCGCTTGTTGGTTTGGTTCGTGTCACTCCGCTGGTTATTGCGAGTCACTGGGGTGATGAAAATGCCCATCTCTATCATGAATTTTAGAGGTAGAAAAGAGAGAAAACTTGACTAGTCACGTCAACTAACTTTGTTTCATTTGGTGCTTGATTTTCTTTTTCATCTTTGGCTCTGTCTTTATGGTACAAAGTATTTCATTTTTGTTTCCCAGTGGCAATCTACCAATAATTCAGTGATAGTTGCTTGTTTTCACTCCTCAGCTTCTAAGGCTCACAGCACGAGATTTAAATTTTGAGGACTAAATTTCAAGCACAAGCAGTGATTTCCTCTATGCCCTTCGGCAGACTCCTTCACCTCTTGGTATTTATATTTTTTTAAATGGTGTTAACATTTTCTTTTTAATAGGGCGTCTTTGCATGTCTACAGTGTGCTATTTTGGCAATCCAACAATCCAATAACAATAGAGTGGAGCAATAAAGTAGGTTCATGACCTATGCACAAAGATGAAAATACAGTAAATTAAAAAGAGATGTTGCTGGAGTGGTTTCAAACCATTCCTCCTCACCGAGGGGTGTTTGCACAAGCACAGGTTCATGCTTTAATGGACAAGCCTGAGGTGCTAGATGTGACTTCTAGCTCCCTAGAAACTAAATTAGACATAATTAGGAATCTCATAATGAATGCTACCTTAACACAAGCTGTAACAGTGATGGGAACTTCCAAAAAAAAACTTTCTGACCAAGCTGTTCCAGGCCCCTTATTAATGACATGCAAATTATAAAGTTCAAACATTAGCACATAGTGCTCATAGCTGTTTCTTTGAGTGCTAATGATGTTGATTCATGAAAAAAAAAAAGCTTTCTAAAATGGAGATGATTTTCATGTACCACACCAAAGGCAAATGAAGGAATGTTTGTTGTATATAACTTTTTATTTTGTTTGTCATGTTGTATACTGCTTTTTATTTTGTTTATCATGTTCAGCCCTGATCAAATACCTGAAAAGCCAAAAATTAGGAAGGATCAAAATGAGCCTCACCTTGAAAGTCTCCAGTGATGGGGCATCCACCACATCTCTGGGCAACCTGTTCCAGTGCCTCACCATCCTTCTTTATATCCAATCCAAATCTCTGCTCTTTCAGTTTAGGGAACCATTTTCCCTCGTCCTTTCACAACAGGCCCTGCTAAAGAGTCTTTCTCCTCCTTTCCTGTATCTCCCCTTTAGATACTGAAAGGCCACTCAAAGGTCACCTCACAGCCTTCTCTTCTCCAGTCTGAACAGCCCCAGCTCTCTCAGCCTGTCCTCACAGGAGAGGTGTTCCATCCCTTGGATCATTTTTGTGGCCCTCCTCTGGACACACACTCCAACAGGTCCATGTCTCTCCTGTATTGAGGACTCCCCATCTGGATGCAGTACTCCAGGTGAGGCCTCACCAGCACAGAGCAGAGGGGCAGGATCACCTCCCTTGCCCTGCTGGCCACGCTTCTTTTGATGCAGCCCAGGAGAAGTACATAAACAAAGATACCTTTTGGTTCTGAGTTCAAGGAGAAACCTAATTCTCTGGAAAAGTCAGATATTCAGTTCCCTATCTGGTCTACAAGCAGTTCAAATGTCTCTTCCTGGAACACAAGGCTAACCAATCAGTAATTCCAGTATTTACTGGTCAGAAAGCTGTCACTCCAAAATATGTCCTCACTAGTTTACAGGGAACATTAATAGACTGATTCATAAAATCATATCATAGAATCATAGAATGGCCTGAGTTGAAAAGGACCATAATGATCACTGAGTTTCAACCCCCTGCTATATGCAGGGTCGCCAACCACCACACCAGGCTGCCCAGAGCCACATCCAGCCTGACCTTGAATGCCTCCAGGGATGGGGCATCCACAACCTCCTTGGGCAACCTGTTCCAGTGTGTCACCACCATCTGTCTGTGCATACAAAAATGATGGCCCTGTGAATAATTAGAAAGAGAAGAAACTTCATTGAGATAAAACATGAATTCTAAAAGGCAAAGAAGAAGTATCTGATTTTGAAGCCCAGTAAAAAGACTGATCAGTAGATCTTGATGATTCAGACAGGTCATGTTTGCCAACCTAGCTGAAGTTTACAATATCAGACAAAGGAAAGCTTTATCCCCTGAGATGTTTATTTAGAGCTTTTACAAACAATATTCTACAGCTGGTATGAAATAATGAAAATAATGTCACTTGGGACTGTAAGTACTGATGCTATTACTTTGAGAAATGCAACTGCATCACTTTTTTTGCTATGTACAGTAAAGAATCTTACTTGTGAATTTAGAGTCATTTTGTTCTTCATAACGTTGCCTTTGTCTCTTATGACACCTTCAATCTCCTTATAACACTGTATTTTGCTGTGAGGAGGCTAAAAAATGGCAACGATAAATATTAATAACTGGAAACTGGAGCAGAAAACTTGTGATGGCAGACAGCCAAGTTATAAAAGATTGTCTACTTTGAATCTTTGACAAGGCCACTGAGAAATGTACTGTGAAATCTATTTTCTGGCTAAAATTAAATAGTAATCTGGGTGGCTGCTGCTCGAAAATGCCATCAGATTTGACTTGATTCTTGGAGGCTTTTGTTTTAAATGTGAAACAAAAACAGAAAAAATGACACCAGAAATAAAAATAAGGACTGTAGATTAGAATTATCTTCAAATGTTTAAAGCAGGATTCTCAAATATGCACTCGCAAAGGAATGTAGGTATCAGTAAGATCCATATTTCAGTCAGCAAGATGCTTCATTGAGTTGTAGTAAAGTTCTTGTGGCAAACTGCAGCTTGCATATAGTGAAGGGGTTAAAGATGTAATAAATTTTGGAGCAATTGGCTTCACCTACTGAGATACTAAGGGCTTCATCCTTCTGTCCCTCCTGAGGTTGGCTCCTCTCCAATGGGACTTGCTCATCTCAGCTCGGATTTGTAAGGGATGAGCCTGTGGCCCTCACTCTGCACAGAAATGTGAATGGGTAGCCTGCAGAAGGTGCACCTGAAGTGCACAACCATCATAGGTTGATTGACTTGACTTCAGGTCTGCGTGTAAAAACCACACTTCTCTAGCTTGCAATAGTCTTAATGGTGTTAAAGGAGAAGGTAAAAAAATGGGATCAAGTGAACACTCAAATACTAGGCAAGTCGAATCAAAACCTGCTTTTTCAGAGTACTAAAATCTAAAGAAATTTGAAAATTCAGTTTTCTGACATTCTCTTATGTCCCTTAGTCTGGGATTCATGTCCCCTGGCATACAGCTTACAGATTCAGAAGCTCAGTTAAAGTACCTATACATACAGAGGGAGTTTATGCTCTTACTATCCATGGAGACACAGTCAGTGGAGTTAAGTCATGGTTGCATCATGAGATACCTGCTTTAGGAAGAGCTGAATTCTACCAATGATGGTTTTGACTGATGTGCAGGCGTTGAGATTCCATGACTCTGTCAAAGGCACTGAGCTCCATGTGAGAGGTCTTAAGACATTCATGTATGTATTTCTGGTGGTGGTGACTCAAAACGTTTCCAGAAGAAAACCTTCAGAGACTCACATCTCTGAATCCTAACTGAAGCAAGATTGCATCCTGGTTCTGTGCAAGCACATATGGCCACAGGTTAGACTTAGGGAGCAAAGACTTTTCTGCTGACATCTCCTCCCATTCTACTATGTGTATGAACGAGTCAGGGAAATTATCTGTGAGCGTGAAAGGTGCAGTTTTCACCTAAGGGAAAAAGCAGTGAATACAGCAATGTTTCTAAGGCTCAATCTCCATCCCCATCAGGGCAGCTGAGTGTTCATTCTTCCCTGGGGAGGTTGGAAGTAGGTTGTACGTAATGACACAACTCAGTCTGTGTGAACAAGCACAGGTGACCCTCACTGCCCTCCTCCCTGGTATTATTAAATTTTTTTAGATAAGTGTGTGTATTAGCTTTAAAATCAGTAACAAGAAGACCTGTGATAGGAAAATTGTTGCAATAGACACATTCTTTCAAAACTGTGCTGAGGTATTTTAACTTCGTTGTACTTTTAGCATCAATTTTTTTTCTACAGCAGTGCTACAAGCAGGACATAACTGCAACACTGCACCTTCAAGACCCAGAATTTGTATTATGTTGGTGTTAGCCACTAATAGGATTCCAGTACAAAGCACTTTAATCCATTGCTAAGTGAGTGACGGCGCAGTAATGCGGTTTGTGCAAAGGACACGGCTCACACGCTACTTCTGCTCTTCAAAGATTTAGTTTTATAATCTTCTGCAGAAGTCTTTGTTCAGGTTTCTGGAACTATGTTATAACTGCCCACACACACATTTAAATATTGTCTCAAGCCCTACCAATATATTTGCTGCAAAACCCAGGCTATAATTAGTTATGCTTTCAGACTGTGAATCACCATATAATGGTATGTTGTTAGAGTTGGAACTATTATCTTTAATATTTCAGCAGGCTAATTGCTTATGCAGTTTTAAGGCCCAGTACAGTTGTCACCAACTGATCATTAATTTCATCGCCACCAAGAGATATGGCTCCTACAGCTCAAATCTGACATCTGGTCAAGTATGGTGTGTCAGCCTCGTGTTTGAGTTGGGGATAAAGGATCTCCAAGCCTCATTTTTAATTTTTCAAATTTCAGTGTTCATGCAGGAATATATTCATATGTTCTCTGATGATCACGTTGGTGCTTGTGAGCTGGTGAATTCTGGGGGGTTTAAAGCAGTGTGTGGTTGAAGACATGCCACTTTCCTCAACTTGATTTTACACTTGGTCTTTCAAGTTGGATAACTTTGATCCTTTCCTAAAATCAAACTAGTTGTTTGAGACAATTATTTGGAATTCATCTGAAAAATTAGAGTCTACTGAATATAAATCTAAGTGAGCCTAGGCTTGCTTTTTAATATAATTTATATTCAAATGCAGACTCTGATCAGTGCTGCCTAATTTTCGCACACTAAACTCCATTGGTTTGACTTCATATGCTACAGCGGGTGCCTCAGACCATTTGTTCAGATGCTCAGGCCTACAGTTTGGATGTGTGATCATAGGGGACACAGTCCTGCCACTCATAAGATTATCAGATTAGAAGCTTTTTCTCCTCTCATTAACTCATAAGAACTGCACATAATTACAGCGTTTTTCAATGTACCTGTCCTTCTCCTCTGTTGGAAGAGGCCATGCACCTTTCTTTCCATATCAGTACCCATATGATGTGTCTACTTGCCAACGTCTCACCTTAAGAAAGGCTTTGAATTCTACCCAAGAGCTCACTCATATCTTAACTTATCCCATAGATCTGCTGAATGGGATGGTGATTGACATCCTTTCTGCAGACCAGTGAGGCTTTTCTTAGTGTTTCAAGTGCACTGAATCAAAGCTGGGAAATGGAGACCCAGAAAGGTCACTTTGCTGAGATAATCCCTTCATTTTCTTATTTGTATGGACTGATAACATGCAGGGGTTCAGGGGAGACATTATGGCTCCCTACAACTGCCTGAAAGGAGGTTGCAGAGATGTTGGGGTCAGCCTCTTCTCCCAGGTAACAGTGACAGGACCAGAGAGAATGGCCTTAAGTTGCACCAGGGGATGTTCAGGTTGGCTTCTTCTCAAGGAGAGTGGTGAGGCATTGGCACAGGCTGCCCAGGTGGAGTCACTGTCCCTGGAGGTGTTCAGTGAGGAGATGTGACACTGAGGGACACAGTTTAGTGGGAATGGTGGGGGTGGGTCAATAGATGATCTTAGAGTTTCTTTTCCAACCTTTTTGATTCTATGATTCTATGGTTTTGAGGAGGTGCATATGGCAAATAAGCAAAAATCTGATATTGTGACATCAACAATGCATGCACTGAGGCAAACTGCAATGGAATCTGTTTTAACACCCTATCTGCAACATAAGGGAAGATGAGGATATGCTGCAATGAACAGAAGACAGCATTGTCTTGTCCCTTGTTCAGAGACCCTTGCAGAGCTGCTGACTACATGGTAATGAACATGTCTTGTAATGTTCCGCAGTTGTGTCACTGCATGGTGAGGTCAGGGACTGCCAGCACTGGCTTCTTTCCTGCAGGATGTCTAATGAACTATAAAGGCTGCAGTTTTCACAAATCATTTAGAAACCTTATCCCTTTGCTGCTCAAATCAGGCTATTAAATTGCTGAATAGCTTGAGAAAATGTTGTTGTCTTTTTAATACTAGTGGATGGTATTAAGTAAATGTCCTGAAGGTGTTATCCTTACAATCAATGGATCTTTGGATTCTAAATGCTATTGAGAGCCCAGTGAGACTGGCTTTGTAGGTAGAATTAATATCTTCTGAAGCAAATGCTATCAGAGGAAAAAAAAACAGAGTCTTTGGGGCATATAAGCCATTCTTTAGGTCATCCATACTGAGAGTTTAGACCTTAGTTTCAAAGTGATATATGAGCCCTTCAAAATGTCACTCAATGAAAAGATTTATGGTATCTGACTTCTCCCTCCCCTCTTTAGCACTGGTGTAAAACAGAAGTTGTCCAGTGGAGCTGAAAAGACTGCCAGGCTGTCTGAGAGACGTAGGCTGTGCAGTATATTACTGGTACTTGCTTGGAGGGGGACAGTAACTCTTACCTTTTCAGCAGGTCTTGAAAGCTGCTAGACAACTTTTAGCTCCCTGTCATTTGTTTTTCTCTGGTAGTCTTAAAATAGAGTAAAGCAAATAGCTCTGGCAGAAAGAAATGTGCCCTTGGTTGGACGATGGAAGATAAAACACTTGTTTAAAAATACCTTATGTTGTTAAAATAAATCCATGGCTACTTTTGGGGATTTTTTGTGTGTTTGTTTGTTTGTTTTCAAGTTGCAGCTTAATTGTCTTTGGTCTGCTCATATAAATCAAAATGTTACTTGTAGGATGATGAACCTAAAATGAAGTCCATTTAGTTTACAGAGAGCTGTGAAAGTTTTAGATGAACAACTTGTTCATTTTTCTTTTTTTTTTTTTTTTACTTAAAGCTATTATAGATGTGTTCTGTCACCTGCCCTGATCTTTCTCTGGCTTGTCTGCACATTGAGAGGCTTTGTCACAGGCTGCGTGGGTCTCCCTGCCAGCCATACATGCAAAGGCTGCAAGGCTAAATGCGAGCTCTGAAGCTGGGTCCTGTCTTGTTGCCAGGGAACAGTGTTGAAAAAATGCCTAGACTGAACTCAAATTTAGGAACCGTCTTTGCAATGAGTTGCTTCTCCAACCTGGGTAATAATTTCTGCGGGGTATGATTCCTCTTGTCCTATACCAGGCTGTCTAACTTCAAGTTGATGGAGTGAGAGAGGGAAACGGGTCCCCTAATCTCCAGGATTATCTAAGAATGGGACTAACCTCCCACTGTGGCCTGCTGCTTCCCTCCAGCTACAGAATGAGCCCAGATGGCTCCCTGAAATCTGTACCTAAGGTTTGGACTTCTGCAGGACTGCCGAAGTCTTTGAGCTGTGTGTTAATCCCCATCTGATCCAAACATACCGTCTGAGGTCTCCAGGGTTATCTCAAAGGTTCTACTCCCTGTTTGTTGTTACATGACAGAATCATAGAATCATAGAGTCATCAAGGTTGGAAAAGACCACTGAGATCATGTAGTCAAACCATCGACCCACCCCACCATGCCCACTAAAAACATCCCTCAGTGTCACATCTGCCCTTTCTTTGAACACCTCCAGAGACAGTGACTCCACAACCTCCCTGGGCAGCCTGTGCCAATGCCTTACCATTCCTTCTAAGAAGAAGTGTTTCCTCATATCCAGCCTGAACCTTTCTTGGCACAGCTTAAAGCCATTACCTCTCATCCTACTGCTGTTACATGGGAGAAGAGGCTGACATCCACCTCACTACAACCTCCTTCAGTCAGTTGTGGGGAGTGATAAGGTCTCCCCTGAGCCTCCTTTTCTCCAGACTGAACAATCCCAGTTCCCTCAGCCACTCCCCAAAGACTGGCGCTCCAAACCCTTCACAACATCATTGCCCTTCTATGGACATGGATGTAATGGAGCTGCAACATCACGCGTGTTATGCACATCCTTGGAAGGCTGCTGGAGGTTAGCTTTGAAGGGAGGAAGCGTTCCTCCCTCTTCCTCACTGTATTCCTGAAGCCTGAGTTATACTATCGAAGGTATTTCGTGGCCATGTATGGTCCTTATTACCAAGGCTTACTGACTCGATTCTCTCTGAGGATGCTTTTCTTTGAAGGAAAGCAGCAGCATTGGGGTGCTAGTGGATGGTTCATGGCAGCCATCACCCAACCATGTCAGGAGCCAAGTGCAGCAGAACGAGTTCATTCTGGAATGAACACAGTGAAAATCTGCCTCATGGAGACCAAAATGTGGGATCTGGAACTAAAATAACTTCTTAATAAAATCATTTGATCCCTGCAGGATAACACTGCAGCTGTAAGGGCCTGTTCTGCATGTAAGTGTGTGCTTCTTGGTCTAAAGGATTTCACATGTCCTTTTTCTTCATCACTGAGGGCAACTGGATACATTTCAGGTGAGAAAGTGAAAGATCAGTTCTCAACTTTTGATTTCAGATCAAGCAAGTTTTCCCCATTAGGAGGGGAATTAAGAGACTTATTCCCCTGTAGACCCTTCATTTCAAATTCTCTTCTATTCGATTGAAACCTGCTTCATTCCTCCAAAGGGGAAATGTTTTTTCTGGTCTCTTCTTATGAACTAAATCTGAAAGATTTCTTCTGTCAATTTTTTGGCAGTTTGCTGAAGCCTCTGCTTTAGCTTTGATCTCCTTCTCTGTTCTCCTTATTAATTTTTAACACTTTTTAAAAGATTTGTTCTATTTGGGAGCTGTGAGGAAGTGTCTTAATTTATAGACAGCTCACATATATCTTGCTATAAATTCAAAGTGTAATTTTCTCCTTTCAAGAATTTACTCATGTCCTCAGCTAGCATACACCAAAATAACTACTTCGAATTTACTGAAGCTATCCTGATTTGTAGCTCTAACCTTTTTTAGTCATAAAATTTAGAGCTAATTCCTCCCAGAGAACTTTACACCTGAAAGAGTCCTGTGTCAACTAGAAAAACTCTATTACTTTCCATTACATGTGGAAAAGAACCACATTTTTTCTCATCATGAACTTAGTCTGCAAGAAATACCAAAGTTATCAAAATTCAAACACCCAAATAAGTAATTTTTATGAAGAAAATATATGAAAAACCAATTTTCCCTTTGGAAGACAACAAAGTCTTCAGCCAACCTGTCAGATTCTGTGCATTTGAAACTCTTTAAAGTGCTTTTTCTCATCTGCTTACTGTCTTTTCAATACTGAATGTGCATAAGCTTGCTTGGGATACGAATAATCAGCACATGAAAATGAAGTGAATCCACTATCCAGGCCTGATCAAGACCTGTGTCAGTGATTAACATTCCTTGGGAAAGTCCCAGTTTTGTTTTTATCTCTTTCATAAAGTGCCTAGATTTTTGTCTCCTGTCCTTTTCCTTCAATAAAGAAATTTATTTTTTCGTGGCTTTTGGCTGAAAAACTCAGCGAACCATAGGACGGCATACAGGCAATTGATGTAGGTCCAAAGCACTTGCTGGTGTGTTGTTACCAGAGCACGGCATCCTCTATCAGTATCTGTTTATAACAGGTGACACTGAGATCTGGTTGCTCTCTGTGCTAATCTGGATGGCAATTTAACACCTCAAGAGCACACCATAGGTGCAAGACAGTCTGGATATAAAGAAAGAGACCTTCTACTTATTTTGTTGACTTCCTCCTCCTCTTCTTGCATGTTTTGGCAGCTTATTTTAGATCCCATTTGGTGGAACAAGACTTATTTTTGATTCCCCTCTTAGTTTGTCTTTTTGAAAAAGTACATTCACATCTGCTCTGACCCTCCCGTCAACTTGTTGGTTACACAACCTTATGGCTTGTTCCATCTTCTGCTCAAAGCTTCATGTTCTTCTGCTTTCCATTTCATCTTTTGTGAGTCCTTTCTAAACCCTTTGTCATATCTATTCCTTTGCTTCAGATATGAATTTCTGTTCCTCAAATTACTTTATAGGGTAGGGGGTAGAAATAGAAAGCAACCGTGTATTCTAATATCCAGGCTCTTCCAAACATGCTTGTTGTTGCTCTTGTCTCAGCAAATCCATGGAAATTGCATTCCTGTCCAATAACACTTTAGAACTCCACAACACCTTGTCAGTAAAAGTGCACAAAGACTGAAACAAAGAGATTTCATAAAACTACAGTTTTCCTGGAAACATAACCTTCATGTTTCCTAGAATTTGTTCATTTTTTTTATGGACCTGGTTTCCCAATTGTTGCACTTAAGAGCAAAATTCTTTTTATTATCATCCCAAGTACATTTATGCTCCAAGGAAGTCACAGTGCGTTGTTGCAGTGAGCACATGTATACTTATTGACATTTGCTAATTAAATTTGTTCAGACAAACAAGGCTTACCCTCAAGAAGGTGCAGAGTAAATGAGAGCTTGAGAGGAAAGGAATTTTTGGAGGGGAATAAAAATCAGAAGTATGATCATTATTTGCTTTTTTCTGAGCTGTTTAAAAGGCAAAAAAAAAAAAAAAAAAAAAAAATTAAGAAGGCTTTGAAATGCAAAATGCCCCTGTATCAATAGCCTAAGTTCCACATAAGCCAGCAGGAGAATTCCAGGTTTGTGTATCCCGAAAGGTTCAAGCCGCAGGCTATCTGAATTTCATCTTGGATGCAGATGTAAGATATATATTGATAACAGCAAGAGGAATCAGTTTATATATCGTTCACAATAAGTGCCAGCAGGAAAGATCCCCATTCTTGTGATGTTACTATTGACCAGGAATTTCTTATCAAAGCAGTTTACAGTGAAGCTACAAAAATCAAAGGTTGTTTTCATTTCTTGTATTCTTTCATTTTTTCATTTCTTGTGTTTAAATTGCAAAAGCACTGAAATGTTTCGTCTCAGTGTTTCCATAAGGGATGAAAACTTCTTTCTCAGGTGTGACACTCATCTGAGAGCTATGCTATAACACTTACATATGCACAAACCCTCTCCATATTACTTCCAAGTGTTGCATGTTTATCTCCTCTTCTCTCCTTCAGTTTTTCTAACTGAGATCCACCTCACCACAACCTCCTTTCAGGTAGTTGTAGAGAGCAATAACGTCTCCCCTGAGCTTCCTCTTCTCCAGATTGAACAAGCCCAGTTCCCTCAGCCACTCCTCATAAGACCTGTATTCCAGACCCCTCACACCTTTGCTGCCCTTCTCTGGACATACTCCAGGGCCTCAATGTCTTTCTTGTAGTGAGGGGCCCAAAACTGAACACAGCACTCAATTTGTGTCCTCATCAGTGCCAAACAGAGAGAGATGAGCACCTCTTTAATGCCTTTAACTGCACTATTTCTGACACAAATCTTTATCTCACTACTGTCTAGGACATGTCCAATATAGGTCAAAATGTCATTTATTTTGAACTAAGCATTGCTCATCAGTAGTTTCTCAAGTCTCTTGTTGCCTTCTATCAGTATGGACAATCAATGTTATTTATGTCCCAGAGCAAAAATTCCCTGTGGGAAAAAGTCTGTAATCTGACTTAGTCTGTGAAGACTGCTCTCCCTAAACTAGAACAAAAGGCATGTCACAGTTTTATCATTGATATATTGTTGAAATAATCTCAACATCTCTAGTGTTTGTTATATTACTCTTGTTTAGTTTGAGTTCTCTAAGATCATGAAATTGCTGCCACATCCTGTACAAACTGGCCTTTTCCCATTCTAAAGATGCAGACTACATCAGATAGTACCAAGAATGAGAAGTATTTTTCTTGCAAGAGAGCAATGCTACTTAATTTGGCACTACTCAGGTTAAAAAGTTCAAGATGAAACGGTACAAAAATGAGAGGAATGGCTGATATCCCAGGTGAGTTGAGTTGCCCATCAGAGGGAGACCAACACCTTAGATAAATGGGCTGGCAACCTCATGGTATTCAGCCAAGTGAAACACGTACACTTTCACAGTGGGAGAAACAACACCACGTGCTAGTAAAGCTACATCCAAGTGGCTGTTTTGAGGTACATGGTTAGTGGGCATGGTGGTGATGGGTTGACAGCTGGACTAGATGATCTTAGTGGTCTTTTCCAACCTTAGTGATGCTATGGAAGCAGCGCTGCAGAAAAGGATCCATGCAAGCGGTCCGTGAGCCAGCAGTGTGGCCTTGTGACAAGCAGTGTCCTGAACTGTACTAGGCAGAGCACTGCCAGAAGATTGAAGGAGGTGATCCTTCTGCTTTGCTGAGCACTGGTGAGGTACGTCTGAGGGGCTGGGCCTAGGTATGGTAGGTATAGTAAAAACAGATGTGGGCACACAGAGCCAGTCCAGAGTGGTCTGTGAAGGTGGTTAAGGTAGTAGAGCAATTTTTGTACAAGGAGAGGCTGAGGAAAATGGGATTGCTCAGCCTGGAGAAGAGAAGGGAGATCTTATCAGTGTATGTAAATACCTGAAAAGATGGAATAAAGAAGAGGGAGCCAGGCTCTTCTCAATGATGCCCAGAGGCAGGACATAGGAAGAAACTGAAATACAGGAACTTCCACTTAAGTGTAAGAAAAAAACTTCTTACTGTGCATGGTGGTTAAACACCACTTGGAGACACTGAAAGTCCAACAGGACACATCCCTCAACAACCTGCTGGAGGTGGCCCTACTTTGAGCAGAGGGTGGATAACATGACCTCCAGAGGTCAATTCCTCTCCTAAGCACCCTGTGATTTGGTAAGCAAAGCTTGAGGTGACACGCTGAGGCCAACCAACCCTGTGCTCCAGATGCAGGGTTCAAGTAATGCTGTTGGCAGCCTGCTGAGAGCATACACTGACAATATTTTTCTCTTTTTGAGGCTTGCACCAGGATTCTGCAAGTCTAAAATGTAGGATGCCAGATCCTTCTAGCTGTGGGTGAAACTACCAACAGGTGTCACATGTGGCACATAACCTACTGTAGGGAACGTGCTTTATCAGAGGGGCTGGACTTGATGATCCCCAGAGGTCCCTTCCAACCACTACGAGGTGGTTCTGTGTTGAGGAGCAAGTTTTGCTGTCTGCAGATTCCTTTCCTGCACCAAAAGACAGAACGCAATGCTCTTTTTGCTGCTTTAAAAATATTTTGTTTCGGAGGATTCCTTTGGAAATATGTTTAATGCGACCACTGCCTACAAAAAAGGATTTCATCATGTGGCATATGTTGATCTATGCACTGCACAAAGCACTGTGCTGCCTGGAACTTGCTTCACTGTTTTAACTCCTCTGGAATGTGCCTTCAGAAGTCCTGCTGTATGGCACCGCATTGCAAATCAGCCTATACAAATCTTTACATTTCCGTAGGGACAGAGGCTGCACATACTCCAATACATAAAGGAACACAAACTTAAACCTTTCTCTCCATATTTTAGGCTCTCTCCACTTACTCAGCGGAGCTCAGAGTGCAGCAGGTAGTGCAGGGACAACTCCAGCAATTCTCAGTGCCATATTATTTTATGAAGATTAATGAACAGAGGAGCGAGCAGGAGAGCTCAGCAATCTATTAAATGAGAGTGCTCAGGCCTGTTTGTAAGGAACAAATAGGACCGGGGACAAAGTGATACAGATGAGAGGTGTTTAGATGCACTCACTGATTCCAGGGATCTGCAAACAAAAATCCCGCTGTGTGATCTGTCACTCTTCTTGATTACAGACAGCAATGGGAGACATCTTTGGAGGGCACTGCGAGGAACTGCTCTCTTTTACTGACAGTGTGAAAAACAGACTCTGTGGACTAAAACAAGCTGTTTCTTCTTAAGCGTGGACCGAGGAGTGGAGAGAATTCTTTTGGAAGCTCAAAGGCTTGGGGTTATTTTTGAGAATTCCTTTAATTTTGAAAGCCTTGGTGAGCTATTTTCTTTTAAATCTTGCTCACAAGAAATAGCTGAATTGTTTATTCATGCTGCCAAGCAAACTGCTTGCTGTAATATCTGCAAGACCAATACCTGACATTTTGGGAGAGCTAAAAGGTTGCAATTAGAATAACATGTGTTTCAGACGTTGAATTTCTCGCTTAGCTGTTTGCAAGATGAGTGTTTAATAGCTGACAGAGCCAAATTACAGCTAAAGATGCTGGAATAATATCATGATAAAGAGATACCTAATGCAAAGCTGTGTTCTTGGTAATAATGCTTTATGGCTACCTCCAGAGTTTGCCCTGCTTTCTGCTGCTCACTGACGTGCTGGTAGCAGTAGCCATATCCCAGGGGTCTTTATGTCCAAACAGACAGGCAAGACAGGAGGTCATGGCTCAGGGATGCAGGACTTCTCTTGGGTATCATGGCAGCATGTTTCCATTATTTCAGTGCTGTCTAGGCCTGATGTACTCCTTGGTAGATGCAGTGGGATCGTAGCTTAAACTGCTGTAGTTCACAGCAGCAGTGTGGACAGCAAGAAGTCCATGTAGAGTAAGTGCAAAGCATTGGCTGCTTCCCAAGTACCCGTATAAGTAGAAGGGCTCTGTTTCTTCACCCCATGTGTAGGCCGGGAGGAGGCAGATAGTCACTGCTTTGAAGGCATCCCTTCTGTGGCAGAAGGGATGAGACTCCCACCACGTATATGCACAAAGCAATTTGTTCCTTTCATCAGACCTTGATCTTATTTTGGTGGAATCACATTCTGAATTCCAAATGATTTAATCCATTAGTTCAGAGAGAGAAGGCATACTAACTGATGCTTGGGAATGTGAAGGCTTCTTGTCTGTTCACATCATCTTTAAAGCAATTTCAAAGGACACATAGCAGTGCCTGTATCTGCTTTCACTGGCGAATAGATGCTCCTTTCTCATGAATATATCAGGCTGGTTTTGTTCTCCATCTTTCAGATGAGGACATGGTATTAAGTGCTCTCTGGGTCAGCATTAGCTCATGTGCTGTTTTTCAGTATTGTAGTACAGAAATAACTGTCTGGTTTTTGTTTCCTTTATCTGCATAGTGGGCAGAGTTATTCTGACAGATATCCCATTTTTAAATCATTTTGCATTCACAAAATAGAAACTGCAAACAAATTCAGATTTTTATGGTTATGACTGTTATGCTCACTCTCAAAAATCTTAAAATAAAATCATTTATATGGTCAAAGAAACATTAATTTCACAAGGTGATGATTGGAATTTTCCTTAATGGCACTTTAGTTCAATGGTGCGAATGTATAGACTAATATATTTGTGGATGCTTATTCAGAATGAAGAATTTCTACCACCAACTGTACCAAAGCGATAAGTTAAGGTCGTAAAATATGAAATTATTCCCGTGTAATTAATTTTTCATTGTCTGTGTGTGCATATATGTGCTCTAAAGCCTCTTCAGTAGGCAGAATGAAAAATACACAGTTTTACATTCCAGTCCCTGTTTCTGCCCTCTTACCTATGGCAAATAATGAACAGATAGAACTGTGAATATCTGAATTGTTTGCCTAAGTAAAGCATTGTTCCAACTCATTTTGCTAGAGACTTATCCAAAATACGGCCACAAAGGGCTTCAGACCTGTGGCAATCCATGTAGTTTCGCCTGTCCTTACTGACTGCTCTGAACCCATGCTTAATTGATTTGAATGCCACCTTCAGATTTAGCATAGTCTTCAGGAGACAATTTAACTTCTTCAATAATATTTTTGTGCTCAGAGCAATGTTCAGTTTTACAGAGGAGTTATCTTGCAGACAGAGATGGCAAATGTTAACCTTTAAAAGGAAAACTATTTATTCCCTTAATTCATTGCAGACTTCTGCTGATTAGTATCAGGGGCTGATGGAGCTGCTGTGCTCATAAGTTCTCGCTCCTGCTGGGTACACCAATGTTTCCAGACATGTATTCTGGGAACTGGGCATGAAGAGAGAGGTGTACTATGGAACTATCCATGTGTGGTCAGCACAGCCACTCCTACCTTTCTCATACATGTCTGGTACTGAGCACAGTGAAGACAGCAGGTTTGTGGTTGGATTGATGATCAGTCTTACTGAGCAAAGCATTTTTAGTTCCCTTTGTTATTCTCTTCTTTTGCTGAAGAAAACGGTGCTATAAATACTGTAAAATAGATCAGCATGGTTTTCAGGAATAGCTTCCCAGAGAAATTATATACATTTCATGATGTCTCTGGTTGCTGCTTATAGGAAATCTCTGACAGCGATTTAACACTGTGTTAGTGCATCTCCCTCCCTGAAAAACCCAGTGCTTTGCTTCAGACCTCAGACATGGCACTGCACATTTCCCAGGTGAACAAGGCTGATTCCAAACTCAACAGTGCTTGCATTTGCACTTGTAAGGAGTCGCAGCTCACTTATCAATCATCCTCTGCCACCTTGCTTCTCCTCAGAAGCCAAGCCTTTGATACCTCTTTCCAAGAGAGCCCTAAGGGATCTCTGAGAACCTTTCTTTGAATTTGGCCAAAGAACACTTGGGTATTCTTTATCATGCTTCATACCCTAGATGAAGAAACCACTTGAACAGCTGATCATATACATTAGACAGCTCACTGATTGATCTGCCATTCATTCTTCTTGCATGACCTTTTCAAGAAAAATCAGGATGTCAGGAACTCTAATGATAATAGCCAGGGGTCTCCTAGCCATTGGGCACAGTGTAATGAGCTATTAGGTAAAGTACTTATTGCAATAACTTTTATCTGGTCAGTGGCAGTGATCTAAATGGTTTCTTCTCTCCTCATCACATTTCTTCAGTTTAGATGTCCTATATCAAGAGAACAAGTTCATTAGAGAAAAAAAGAGGCAGAAATATGGGCTCCTTCAGCTATGAATAAAGTCTGCGTAGTAAATTGGAGCGGCAGGAAGAAGAGGATTCCAATTTGATTTGCAAATTGAGTCTCTTCCACTCCCATTTGCAGAAAGAAGGCCCATATGCCCAGTAAGCACTTGCTGTTCAAGGTAAAGCTCATCGCCACAGAGAATTTCTTGGCAGCAAATGAAAGGAGCATTGCCACTCTGTTATGTATGCCAGCTCTAATAAATCTGCGGATTAGTTTCCTGACTGCGGCAGTTGAGCCAACTCAAAACCATATGGTTCTCCTTTCTTAAATGCTGCCATTTGAAAGCAACATGACCATCTCCCTTCCAGGCTCATTTTTGCTCTGAGAGGAGTTCTGCAACAATAAGGAATCATAAATATGGAAGTTTGTGACTTTATTTATCCCTGTTGCCTAGTCCGGCTGATGGCATGAGATCAGGATTGCACTTTATTGGTCTTCTTGCAATTTCCTTCTGTTTGCAGTCTGCCCTCTGGTTCTCTTTATGAATTGGAGTGTGGCACAGCACGCTCATTTGGTTTATTTATTTGCAAGGAAGAGTCCCTTGGACGTATTCTGAATCTCACTTATTATATTCCTAGAGAGTCTTATGAAACATTTTAGTGGCTCTTGGGCTGAAAGCAAGATTTTGGTTAAGGGATGCATTATTTATTCTATTTTTCCCAAGTCTCAAAGATAAAGTCCTACCCATTAAGCACTAATCTCCTTCTGTAAGTGTACTGTGGCCTGACCCAGCTGTTGTTCTTACAAGAGCAGCTCCCACTGCTGCAAATTACCTCCATCAGCTGAGGGGACAAGTCCCTTGTGTGTTATTTGTACAACAAAGGCAGAGGAAAACTGATTTAAAATATGTGATGGTTAATCTGCTCATCTGTGGTGTAAGGTATACCATTCCTCTTGAAACCACTCCTTAAAGTCTCTTTTAAATTACTGACCCATTCAGTCAGTGGGAACCCATTCCCACCTCTAAGTGGATGTAACTGCAACGGTCGTGTGGCTGCTGCTGGGGGACCTTCCCAGTGGGATATCCCAATGAAAGACATATTCACTCCAACATTGCCACAGCTCAGTATCTAGTCAACACTACCTGAAATGGCATTTCAAGAGACAGCAGAATATCTGTGTTTTGTTCCAGTCTTGAAGGGGTTTGAGAACTGGGGTTAGCGTTTTAACTCATTTAGTTCAGCCTTTTTTCTCTTTCTTTTTCTTTTTTTTTAAATACATGAAAAGTTTAAATTAAATATCAATACCAAAATAATCTCTGGAGTGAATGTACCTATACAACAAATTTCCTTACTCTCCTCTCTGAATTCTTGTATCTGAAATAAGGCGAACATAATTGTATCCAGATTGGAGGCCTTGTAAACTTTGACCAAAATCAATACCATTAAAGTAGTTCTATGCTTTTATGGAGAAAAAGATATTCTTTGGAGGGGCAGCAAGTGAATTCATTAAACCGGCTGTGTTTTCACAAGGCAATCACTGTACAGACCATTTTCTGATTTGCCTGGGTTGTATCTCTCTTCTCACCTCTTGTTTGGCTGTTATTGATCCCTCTGCTCAGGACGATTGAAAAGTGCCACTTTAAAAATGCTTTCCTTACTTTAATTAATAGGATTGTGTAGTTGATTTCTATTTTTTTTTTCCTTTCTCTCATGTGTTTTTTTTTTTTTTCTATGGGATAAGGAATGAGATTCTTTGCTTCCAAGCAGTGTAACATAGTATGAGGGGCCTTAGAAGATGAAGTGGACAAAGACAACCCAGCTTTGATTCACCTGGCAGGAAATTTTGCTCATCCAGAGCCTGAGCTCAGCACTCAAATCCTCCTTCAGTAGGTTTATATTTGTCCAAAACACTCACTGCAATCTCTTCCTGACAAGGAATAGCCCTTTTCCTTCTGTCGTCTGGTACCACCTGATGAACTAAAGATCTAGACTCACCATTCAGCTCTACAGTCATTTGTATTTCTGTGATTTGTCCTTGGACTCACCATTTTGGACAATGTGAATATGGTTTGTGTGAATTCCTATTTCTGCCATTGTATACTTGTGTGCTTTATGTCAAATTTACATCAGTTATGTCCTTATTCTTGGCATTTCTTAGCATTGTTTAACCTCCTTCTGCTTATATTGTAATCCTAGTGGAGAAACACAATTGCTCACGCCTCTGCACGTAACAGATTCAGATTTGCCTTTATCATTTCCCCTAATTTACATTAGTCACTGTGTAACTAAATTTCCCAGCAAATCGTGAAGCTACAAGTAATGAAAGTGAAGGCCAAGATGGCCTGAAGTCTTGGGCACTTTAAAAGGGGGAAAATAAAACAACAAAACCATTAAGGGGAACTTTGATAAACTGAAATAACAGCTGAAAAAGCTGAGCGTATGAGATGTGGGATACAACAGCAGAGGAGTAGGAGAGATTGGTCAGATTGCTTCAGATAAAGACTGCAAGCAATTGGAGGCTCTGTGGCCCCAAGAGGCACTCACTCTCCCTCCTGGAGCAGACTTGGGGCAGAAGTAGGTTGCGTCCAAGTCCCAAACTCAATTTTGCAAACTGTTCAATTTTAGTTGTCCTCAGATCATCTCCAGGGCCAGAGAATACTAAGACAGGCAATGTGTACAGCTCGTGCCTGTGGTTGAATGCACACTGCTCCTGTATTTAATGGAGCATCCCTCTGCAAACCCGCCTCCTGATGAGCCTTCTCCTGCACACTAACGCATTCTGCTACTGCTAAATTCAGGCAGCAAGATACTGACCCTCCCCTGATCTGCACATCAGAGCTGTAATTGCTTCCTCAGGGGCAACCTATTGCTTTGGGGCAGATAAACACTTTAAGGCAAATATATGGGACTAAATCCATCCCTGGTGCAATTCTGTTGAAGTCACGAGGGTTTCACACCTGAGAGACATGTAAAGTTTATTGCATAAAGGCAGACTATTTTTTCTGTCTCTCTTTCATTTACTTCTCTGTGAATTGGAAATGAGCTCCTCTGCTCATGATTTATTTATGTTGAGCCATACATTTAAACTCTGAGGTTTCCTTTTTTAAACTTGATGTCCTTTTACACAATTGTTCCGAGCAGAGATGCTCAATTGATGAGCCAGCAAAAGACAAATGTTGTGGGATATCATCAGCTGACATTCTTCTTTCTTTCACTGAAACTCAGTGAAAGGACTGCACAGTTTGTGTTTCTTTTTGTTCCTTAGCTCTCCAGGGAGGAAACTTTCATCATTGGCAGGGAGGCTGGTGTACATTTAAGGGGAAGCACATCCTGAAAAGCTGCCCTCAAATCTCTAGAAGATAGATGCATGCCAACTTCACTGGAATGCTCTCAGCTGATTTCAGAGAGCGCTTTTCTTACTACTATGGGTATTGTGGGTAAGGAAGAGGGTTGTGGAGACAAGCATACAGGTTCAAAAGCAAATTTAAGGGCTCCTGTTATCTCTGCAAAGTGAGAATCTTTCATCTCCTTTTCATAGAATCACAGAATCGCTAAGGTTGGAAAGGACCCACAGGATCACCCAGTCCAATCATTCACCCATCACCAATGGTTCTCATTAAACCATGTCCCTCAAGACAACATCCAAACGTTCCTTGAACACCACCAGGCTCGGTGACTCCACCACCTCTCTGGACAGCCCATTCCAGTGCCTGACCACCCTTTCAGAGAAGTAGTATTTCCTAACATCCAGCCGGAACCTTCCCTGGCGCAGCTTGAAGCCATTCCCTCTCGTCCTATCACTAGTCACACGAGAGAAGAGGCCAACCCCCAGCTCACTACAACCTCCCTTCAGGTAGTTATAGTGAGCAATAAAGTCTCCCCTGAGCCTCCTCTTCTCCAGACTGAACAATTCCAGCTCCTTCAGCTGCTCCTTATAAGGCCTGTGCTCCAGACCCCTCACCAGCTTTGTTGCCCTCCTCTGGACACGCTCCAGGGCCTCGATGTCTTTCTTACAGTGAGGGGCCCAAAACTGGACACAGTACTCGAGGCGCGGCCTCACCAGTGCTGAGTACAGGGGGACAATTACTTCCCTGTTCCTGCTGGCCACACTATTTCTGATGCAAGCCAGGATGCCGTTGTCCTCCTTGGCCACCTTGGCACACTGCTGGCTCATGTTCAGTCTAGCATCAGTCAATACCCCCAGGTCCATTTCCTCTACACAGTCTTCCAGCCACTCTGCCCCAAGCCTGTAGCACTGCCTGGTGTTGTTGTGGCCAAAGTGCAGGACCCGGCGCTTGGTCTTCTTGAACTTCATCCCATTGGCCTCAGCCCAGCAATGCCACCTGTCCAAACCTCTCTGTAGGGCCTCGCTACCCTCAGGCAGATCAACACTTCCAGCCAGCTTGGTGTCATCTGCAAACTTACTGAGGGTGCACTCAATGCCCTCATCCAGGTCATCAATAAAGATATTAAACAGGGCAGGCCCCATCACCGACCCCTGGGGAACACCACTCGTGACCGGTCGCCAGCTGGATTTAACTCCATCCACCACCACTCTCTGGGCCCGGCCCTCCAGCCAGTTCTTTACCCAGCCAAGAGTGCACCCGTCCAAGCCATGAACTGCCTGCTTCTGCAGGAGAATACCATGGGAGACAGTGTCGAAGGCTTTACTGAAGTCTAGGTAGGCTATATCAACAGCCCTTCCCTCATCCACCAGACGGATCACTAGATCATAGAAGGAGATTAGGTTGGTCAAGCAGGACCTGTCCTTCGTGAACCCATGCTGACTAGGCCTGATCCCTCAGTTTCCTGCCATCCAAGCACTCCTCTCTCATTGCTCACATAGATGTTTTCTTCCAGAGGAATACATCCCTTCAACAGAAAGAGTCAAACAAATTTTGAAGAGGAGTGACAATCAGGAGATATGTTTGAATATAAATCAAGAACTGAATATATAAAGGCGTTTATATATATATATATATATATATATATGTATAAAGGTATAACTGTGTGGCTTTGCAGTTTCCCTGATCTACATGCACAGTCCAATTCCACTGCACTTCCTTCCCACACATACATCCCAGTCGGATGGTTTTGGAGGATTTTTTCATGCTCCATTTTTACAATTTGGGCAGAATCATTTCAGGTGATTAAAACAAATCCTAGCATTTAACTGTGCTCCAGAGCCATAAGAAATGCAGTGTCATCTTAGAATGCCAGAAGGGTTTGGAGCAGCTGTAGTTTGACTTAACGCCTTCCTCTGAAGACAAATCTCCCAAAAGGCAGCAGAGAAAAATCATCAAACTTGGTGCCTGTACAACCTCCTACAAGCTGCTCCAGATACATCAGTGTCGCAGTAAGCTTTTCTGTGGTTGTTAATATGTGCTACATGTGTTGTAGGAATGTAGAAATTTTTCCATACATCTCTTAAAAAGTGGGGTGTGCCCTAAGAAGTTTATACCAGCTCACAGGATGAAGGCCTCCCAAATGCATTCTGGAGGGGTTTGCAATTGTTCAGTTCTCCTCTTCAGGAGAAGAGGAGGCTCAGGGGAGACCTTATTGCTCTCTACAGCTGCCTGAAAGGAGGTTGTGGTGAGGTGAGGGTCACCTCTTCTCCCAGGTAACAGCGATACGACGAGAGGGAACGGCCATAAGTTGTGACAGGGGAGGTTCAGGTTGGATATGAGGAAGTATTTATTTTCAAAAAGAGTGGTGATGCATTGGCACAGGCTGCCCAGGGAGGTGGTGGAGTCACCGTCCTTGGAGGTGTTCAAGAAACATGCACTGAGGGATGTGGTTTAATGGATACAATGGGGATGAGTTGACATCCTGCTCATGTAGATCACAGATGACCTTAGAGGTCTTTTCTAAACCCTCCTACGATCCTATGGTTTTTAACAGAAAGGACAACCAGATGGAATGTGACTTAGAAAATAAGTCAAAAAGGAGGACAGATTTCTATAGCACTTCACTATTTTGACTCAAACTGGAAGATTGGTAACTTCTCTGTTAGATTTTTATTACTGCTGCTTAGTGAGGCTAATTTTGATGCTGAGCAGGAAAATCATCTGACCCAATATTGTCTCTCCGTTGTACATCCCTACATGTGAGCTATTTATCTCCACACCTTGTGTTATCGTATTATCAGAGGAGAGAAACAGATGTTTGGAGGACCTGACTCATCTCATCTCAATTTAGCTAGAGTAGGGTGAGATGGTTCATGACCAGAACACACCTGTTTCCATTACCGCAACAGGAGCAGCTAGCTGGGCTCAAGCGTCCCAGCTGGGAACATCCCCTTTTAGACTTTCAGTACAAAATTATCTTTATTTAATAAAAATTAAGGAGAAAATCAGATGATGAGTATGCTGGCTTGTTCCACAGGCTGCGGTGGGTAGTTTAAATGTGTACATTGTGTACTTCGAATAATGATGATTGTATTTACACACAACTATGGGAAATAGCTTTACCTAATGCATTAAATGTCTGTCTCTGTAAGAAGCTGCATCTTTGCTGACAGAGAGAAAATTTAGTGGGTGTTTAGTGTAACTGATTATCTGCTGATTCAATCAATTATGTGAACCTGGAGCCAAAGAGAACACTTTGTGGCTTTATGCTGGTATTGCAGCTGCTCTGCTGCTTGACCTCATGGCATGTTTGCTGTCTGGTGTAAATATTTGCATCTGCCAGAGAAATCTGGACTGTCCCTTACTGCCAAATTACTTTGCTACAGAGACTGAAATCTGCCCTATTAGTTTGCCTGAGGGCAAGCAACAACCTGTTCAGGATACAGGTGGAACAAACGGACTGGGGGGGGAAAGAAATCTTCAGAAAAATAATGCTGGGTTAGCCTGCAATACAGCTGAGAAGGTTTCTAAGGTAGAGCCCACTGAGAGCTCAGCCTTGACTTCAGTGGCTTCAGGCCTGCCTATGCAAGGTTACCTTTTAGACCAAAGTCGTTTTCTATGTTGTCCTGGATGCAAAAGCAAAACAAAGGAAGCTGAGAGTGAATGTGTGCAGAGCAAATTGCAAAGGCAGATATCAGTGAGGAAGTCTTGATGAATGACATCTCAACAGCCTGAATTGGCTGGCAAAATTCACCATTGCTCATCAAACTCATCTATTGTGTGCTATAGGGATGTGATGTACGGACTCTGGGGTTTGCCAACAGCTTACCTTTGGGTTTGCCCAGGAGCACTGTCAGAGATGGGTTTTAGGCTGTGGGCTGATATGGGGCAGCTGCAATTTTTTGGCAGGGTAAAAAATTCTCTGAGGAAGAGAAAAAAAGAGAAAACCACAATAGGACTGTTAAAGTAAATGTGTTTTACTGGAAAGACAAAGCGCTCGATGTTGTAAACTAGGAAGAAGGGGTCAGTGTGTGTTTACAGCTGAAATTATACACAGAGGGCTGCGTCATCTGCATCTTGGACTAAAACACTTTGACAGCTCCCTTGAAATTCACCTCTGTTTTCCTATATTTAAAAAGTTTTGCAGAGAGAACAAATCATCTAAAAAAAAAAAAAAAAAAAAAAGCTTTATTGGGGTGAAATTGTTCCAAGAGAATCTGAGTTCTTTGAGTGAAGTGAAGTTCTTGGAGGCTTTGGGGTGAGAGGCTAAAAGACGCTTGGAGCCCCATGGCACTGGGAGGCCCCTGTAGAGGCCAGCAGTGCAGATGATTGGTTCCATCAGTTATTAGCAGGGGATTAAGGTCCCCCCTGGGAGGGCACCAAGGGTCTTGTAAGCATTATATTACTTCTGATTTTCTAGCAGCCACTTCTGGACTGCACTCTTCCCTCCCTTCCTCACTCTACCCTGACACAGCAGGGTAATATGTGCCATAGGATGAAGACAAAGGATGAAGACGTTTTCTGTAGACATTGTCAGGATGTGTGTGTGCTTTCAGTGCTTAAATAAGATTTCAAAATTCTTTATTGAGAAGGGCTGATGGCTTCCTCCCTTTTTGTGTGGCTGATCGAGCACGCTCTTTTCTGAACTTAAAATGCTTGGGCTTAAGGACCCACAATGGGACAAACTTCTTTACTCCTCACATGAGGGTGCAGCCTCTCATTTGTGATGTTGAGCCATTGTTTGTGAGACTAACATGTAATTAATGTTAAGATATTCATTGAAATTCTCTGCTGTAGCCAGTCTTGAAATCCAGATGGTCTGGATGTATTGTGATTAAAAATAAAAGGGAAGGTTTTACATATGACTCCCTTTTAATCAATTAAGCTGTGTTTACATATCAATTAGATGGAACTGTCTTAAAAACTTGAGTGCACAAATAGATATACTCATAGTAGTGTGTGAGGCCAGGTCTATCTGTTAGTTTCCCTACGCGATTCTAGTTCAGATATTTAACTGCTGGGGCTCTCTTGAGGTCTTTTCACCTCCAAGTTGGCCTAACAAGTACCTTGCATTGGGTCTGAAAGATGGGCTTTGCTGGCCAAAGGGATCACTGTCCCATTCATCACTGTCCCATTCATCACATTGCCCCAATAATCTTGGGTAACTGTGAACTCCATAGCAGGTTTGGCTGCATGGGAGAAGTAAGGAAAACTGAAATTGCTGAAGCTATCCTGACTGAGCAGGTGGAAACCGTGGGAAAGATCTGCAGTTAGCAACAAAAGTCTGTCTGCAGATGTTTAGCACTCAATTTCTTAAGTAGTACAATGCAGAAATAATGATAGAGGACCACTTAAGGAAATGTAATCTCACTAAATGATAAGATCTCTCCTTGTTGTCCAGTTTTCCAGGGAACACGTTGCCTTGACAACACAATCTACTTGGCAGGGCCTGCTGTCTTTTAATGAGCGTTGATCCAGAAGCACCTGAAAGGTTTCACTGCAGCATCAGCTGAACGAAACACCCCTAAAAAACCCTTCTGGGCTGCTGGGAGAAGGATGAGTGAGAAGATGGGGGAAGAGAGTTTACAGAGGGGATTTCTAGGCCATGGTGATGACCACAGAGCTTGGCTGTCGGTTTGTATCTTTGCATTCTCCTCAAAGACAAAACCCCATGTCTGGGGTGGGAGTTAGAGGTAGCAAGACCGCATGAGATAGGCACAGACCACAGCTCCAGGCTGAGGTGGACAATGTAGACTTCAAGTCTTATGGCTCAAAGTACCCAAGGGTGCAATCTCATGTTCCCCCATGCAGACAGTGAACCTCATGCTGCTGTGTGTGGTTATTTCCCACTGCTTTTAACTTGGCAGCGGGAGGGCGTGCTGAGCATAGGCAAGATTGTCTGGCTCCCCTTTCATTTTCTCCTTGTTTCCTGTGCATATTAAATTCTGATTGCATCCCTTCGCATGCATTTCAAGTGTCTTCACAGAATAAACTCTGATAATTAAATATTTTTACAATTTCCATATCAGGGTAGTGCAGCCTTTCCAGAAACACCTATATTGTGGTGAGGAAATAAACAGTGAGTTACAGGCTGTCCATAGAGGATGGACTATGTGGCATTTATTTGCCTGTAATACACTATCTACCTAATTACCTCACATCCTAGGACATCCTTAATGTTTGACAACAGAAGCACAAAGAAAAGAAGGTACAAAGCATGCTCTTATACCTTATGCTTTCTTGCTAATAAACACCTAATCTCCTCTTTGAGTTGATTTATGTAGCTGTGAATATTTTGTATGAATTTCTATTCAAGTTTCCCTTTAATTTAAAACATGATAAAAGGAGCTTTGTTTACAAAATTAAGAGAATGGCACACAGAATTTGGCTATAAAATTACAGAAAAGCATGGGGAAAACATCATCTGCAGTGAAAAGACATAGGTCGTAGGAAATAATTCGAGCATAGCCAGTGCAAATTAGATCTCAGTGCCTGTCTTTACTCCGGGCATTGGACACTGAAGTGTCTGATCCTTCAGAAAAACCTGATATTATGTAAAGGGTATGGCTGATGAATGACCCACAACATCCTCAGATAGTTTGTTCCGTTAATGAACTATTCTTGTTGTTAAAAATATACATCTCAGTATCAAAATTTTGCAAACCTCAGCTTTCAGCCACTGGATATTGTTACAGTCTTTCCTGGTAAATCAAAAAGCTTCAGAATAATACGATTTATGTTAAGTGAATTCTTCAAGATGATCAAAGAGATATATCATATTCTCTTGATGATTAAAAGTATACAAAGAAAAAAAAATAACTAATAACATGTTTGATGTTCCATTTTACTCCAAGTTTTCTGAAAACTGAACTGCTTCCATGGGGCTCTGTTCTCAGTGCATTCCCATTGGATGGGTGTTCATGACATTATGTGCTCCGAGCCATGGCAACAGACTCCTCTAATGTATTTTAGATTAAATACATTGCATTAAATGGATTCAAGATTAATTCTAGCCTTATCCTTTGCAACTCCATTCATTCAGCGGAGTTTACTGGTCATCTCAGGTTGCAAGAGTGGTTTTAGCTCTTTTGGCAAAGGACTCCAACTGTCTCACTACATAGCAAATGATTGACACCAGTGTTCGTCAATGGTTACAGCAGTCTTGGGGAAAGGCTGCAGTTCCCTCCTTTGTTGTAGTGGAAATTAGCTACAATACCTTCATCCCACAGAGCAGTGATGGCAAATGCTAACTGTGCAAACGCAGCTGTTGTTCCCTACAAAAACCATTAGATTCTCCATCAAAAACTCTATGATTCTGAATGTGGATGTAAAAATGTCATATTGCAGTCCACGCTTTGGTTTATTTAACTTTCTTTCCTTTTGTGAGGTTACCAGTCAGAATGAAATTGCTTTTTATGGCTGCAGTTAATCACTTTTACTACTGTAATAGCTGGAGACCAACCAGACCCGAGGAAGGGTGTTCATGTTCACTGTGATTGACCCCATGCATATGGAGAAGACATGTTCATTAAAGGTCAGCTGTGTTTCATGACAGAATTTACAATCTGAACCAAGCAGCCAGACACAGTTGGGAGTCTGATGGCAGAAACTGTCTGCATCCCCATCCAGGCTCTCCCAAACAAGAAGGCATAGAGGCTAAGGCTGTCAGCAGCAAAGAGTTTTCCATTCCTTTCCTCAGATACTAAGACTCCCACGTTAGTGCCTGGAATCCCTTTTCAGGCAGCAGTTTCAGCTTTTAAAATGGATTTCCTTCAGCTGTTGTTGCTACAGCTGTTGTCACTAAAAGACATCTGTGTCTGCTTGCTCCTATATCTGTTTGTATGTTGAGCTTTGGGTTTCGATTTGCTTTCGTGTATCTGCTTGTCTTTTCCTTGGGTCAGAACTATCATCAGTTCTTGTTTCCTTTTATATCAACTCAAGTGTTGCTGGTTGGAGCTCATGGTCACTGCTGGGAGAAGTGTGACTGCAGTCTCAGTTGACAACTTGGCAAGCTCAGTGCTAACCAGTTTTATACTGGCAGTAATAACCTTGTGGGATCTTGCGGGGACCATGAATCCCTCCTGGTAGAGATCTGGTAGATATTCATACAATTGGCCTTGCTGATATTATCTTTCATCTGCATTTAGTTTAAAGTTTCCTCAATTCTGTGAGAGTAAACGTATCCTATTTGGGATTCAGATTAGACTCCAGTGCTTCTTCACTCCTGGGAAAACCTGTACCACTTAGTTAATGTTCTCAGAATTGAAATCCATAATCAGCAGTGAATAGTCTTTGTCTAGCTCTCAAATCCTGTTTTGGGAACTAGGATGCCCTCAGTACATCACTCTGTCTATGGTCATGCTTTATGCCCACAGCCAGAAAGACTCCAAAAGGTGTCTGCATGCAGACTGCTTGCTCATACTAGCACCAAGCCCAGGTGGGCAATGAACTGGTAAGGAGTTTGCTATATCATGTTTATAAAGCCTACAGCTGGGAGCAGACTGCTATGCTGAGGTCTGTTGGACCCCAGTCCTTATCCTATTTTGTCTTACAAACTACTCATTCAACTACTGTTCCAACTGGAGAAAAAGCAGTGATCATCTGTGTCGTCTTCACTGTAGTTCTTGGACCTTCTAAAGACAGTCAGTCAGTGTGTCACCTCCTGCCGTGACAGTACAAGGGCTCAGCACCTTCATAGCAAGCACCGAAGAGGATAAACCCAACCAGCTTTGAGTTTAGTTGATATCCACATCTTTAAAAGTCTGCTGTGAGGTTGTTGCCAGCAGTGGTCTCTGATGCCAAATACGCTGCATGTTTCTGTATGGCGGCAAGCCCTCTGTGCCATATCCAATGTACGCTGAGTCTTGTTCTGCTGCTGACCCATCATTGCACATCAGCAATCACAGTATTAAATACAGCTTCCTGCGACAAACCCTGGGAGATTTCTTCAAGAGATTTCACTCTTGCCTGAAGAAACTCTTTTGTTCTTTGGCTTTTAGTACTGTAATTAAAAAAAAAAAAAAAAAAAAAAAAAAGCAAGAGCAATGTTAAGTATCACAGCACGCATTTCATGCACTTGGAAGTAAAGAAATGCTTCCAACTTCCTTGTGCAACTGCAGCAAAGCCCTTCACCTATGCAGCTGTCCCCAGCTATCCCCACCATTGTGTGCTCCCACTCCTCCTCGCTGATTCTCAGCCATGCCCCACTGACCCTTATCCCCCTCTCCTTTCTCTCCATCAGTAACTGTCTAATCACATTTCAGTTTTCTCCTCCTGCTGTGCCCTTACTGATGTTCTTTGTCCAGCTAGACATATTTTTGTCCTCCAAACCTTTTCTTCAGTGGTTCCAGACATTCTCCAGGAACCTCAGCTGACCAGAGCCCTCCCTGCTTTCTCCTAGACGCATCTCTTTCTGCCACCTCCATGTTGTCTTCTCCTGCTGGGCTTTGTCTCCAAGTGAACACAGAATATTCACTTCTGGCTCCAGTACTGAATAATAAGATCAGTCTTCATTATGCAAACAGCAGTACAGGCAGTAACAATGAGTGCAAGATTGATATGTTTGGAAGCTGTGTGATACACTCCTGATAGTCTGGAAGGCTTTACTGTAATGTGGGGGAAGCAAGATCAAAGCATGGCTATTGAGCATTTTTCAGTGTTAGCAAACCTTGTCTCTGCTAGACTGCACTGCACTCTGAGAACTGTCTGGTTATTTCCCTGTGAACCTGCATTGATTTTCTTGCAGATTGCATTAGTTCCAGTCACAAAAGAAATTGTGTCTGTTCTACAGATAATGCAAACCTACAGGCAGTGGTTTCCTGAAGGCTACTTTGTCATGTCAAATGCAGGAAGTCAAACACAACTGGGAGCACACATGGCCTTCTGGAAAGTTTTTGCACATTAAAGGTACCAGAGAGGTGGTACCAATGAGCCCTGGGGGTTTCCATAAGTATAAAGTGTACTATTCCATGTCACCTGTTGCCTTCTCAAATTCATTCATACAATACCCTTACAGTAGAATTCAATTTGTCTGGATGTATAACTGCCAGGGTATGTAAAATACCAGGGATCCCAATATATCTGGAGACAGAATTCTGGTAAACTACTGAAACAGCCTCATCCACCTGAGACAGGACATCCCTTTGTAAAGCTGGTTAAATTGGCTCTTTTCACAGATTCATAGAATCATAGAATCATTAAGGTTGGAAATGACCACTAAGTTCATCTTAGTGGTTCAGTCCAACCATCAGCCCATTCCCACCATGCCCACTAACCACATCCCTCAGTGCTTTCCTTTACTTGAACAGGGATGGTGATTCCACCACCCCCCTGCACACCCTGTGCCACTGCCTCGCCACTCTTTCTGAGAAGAGATGTTTGCTAATATCCAACCTGAACCTTTTGCCCTGGACTTCACTACTGTGCTCCATTGCCATTATTACACCTGACTTCCACAGTATCATTATGTTGTTAAGGAAAGTCTTTGTTTCTTCAACTTTTTCCTTTTTGTTCCTCTTTTCTCTCTTCTCATTCTTTTTATTCCTTCTTTCCATCCCATTACTTCTCCAGGACTTGAATGGTTTTGCAAGGAGAGCTGAACCCACCCGTGAGCCCCCTATGAATAACTGAATGATCCTCACGTCTCAAAATTGAAGACAGCATCTTCCCCTGCTCCCTTCAGCTGCTCATAACATTCAGGGAACAAGGGGTTAATAGGCTGCTTCTGCTGTTCCCATCACCTCCACACTGACGTTTGTGTCGGAAGTACCCCGCTGAAACAAGCTGTTGTTTTTTCTCAGATAATTTCTAACCCTGATTTGCACAGGGGCTGTATTAATGTCAGCGGTGGGCTCGGCCCCCAGCTATGTTGGAGCATCGTGCCAAAATCCTTTCTGAAGACAGTCTGCACAGGGCTTGGTAATGGGCAAACATGTCCAAAGCACAGCTTGCTTCCCAGAGAGCTGCAAGGCAAGGCACGCACTGGGAGCAGAGATGGATTATCCCATTATCCAAATGGGAATCACAGAATGCCTTGGGTGAGAAGGGATCTCAGAGTTCCAACAAGAAGTGCGGCTAACCCTAAGATGATTGTATGAGGTTGTGGTATAGACAAGAATTGAAATGTTATCTTCTACTTTATAGTCCTACACTTCCTCTCATCTGTAAAGGACTAAATTTTGACACCTGCATCTTTGAAAGGGCCCACCAGCTCCCTTTACACCCTGCTCACTCAAAGGTTGCTGGATCTCCCTCCTTCCATCACCTCTTGGAAGGGAGTCAAATGTCTGGCTCAGAGCTAGGCTATAACATGGCCTCAAGTTGCACCAGGGTAAGTTTAGGTTGGTTATTAGGAAACTCTTCTTTACAGAAAGGGTAGATAAGCACTGGAATAGGCTCCTCAGGGAGCTGGTTGAGTCACCATCCCTGGATGTGTTTAAAAACCATTTGGATGTGGTGCTCAGGGACATGATTTAGCGGGGCATTGTTAGTTAGGGTCCCATGGTTAGGTTGCAGTTGGACTCGATGATCTTTCAGGTCATTTCCAACCTGAGTGATTCTATGATTCTGTGATTCTAACTTGTACATTGCAGAACTCTAAAATGAGAAGAGTCAGGTAGATTCCTCACTTAAAAGCCTCTGAAAGCTGTGAAGAGGAGCTTTTAGGCTCCCTGCTGTATCCTGAAGGTCCGATCAGGGCTATGAGGCTGAGACATTCAGTGGCTGTGCAAGCAATGCTATTTTCAAGCTGAACAGAATGAGCCCTGGTCCAGCAAATATAATATAAGCTTGAAATACCTGACTGGCTCTCATGGGAGGGAGCAACAAGACAATCATGATTCAACCGTAGGATAAACAAGGAAATTCAAATCTACTTCTGACATAGGATCCATAAATCAACCTCTGGTGCCAAAGTATTATGGCAAATAATATTTCATCTCCTCTACTGATCTGACAGCTGTGCAGCTGCTTACAGGGAAGACAGAGTCACCCACATTTTAACTTGTCTTTCTCTTTTTGGCTGGTATCTAAGTATTGCTTCAATGTGGGCCTTGGGTTAAACTTGCAAATTTTGCAAGTTTAAAAGGGAAAGGGGAGAAATTATTCCTAGAAGACAAATAGAACACAGTGAAAATGGCATGCCACCTAATGAAGTAATTTAAATGCAAATGAGGAAAAGGTATGTGAAAAGTGCTGGAATTATTTTTTTAAAGAATAAAAGTTTGCCATTGATCAAAATATGATGTGATTCCAGGGTAATCCCTTTTGATGCTAAATTTCAGACAAGAGGCAAATTTATTTTCGGGGTTTTTTTTTAAGACTGAGGTGTCAATGGCCTAAGAATGAGGGTTTTAGGCTGAGGTGTCTGACAGCCTTAAGGACTGCGGTGGGAAGAGAAACTCAGTAATTGATTTGGGATGAAAAATTCATATATTCCCTGAGGAAGAAGCAGCCCAGTACCCTTCTCAGCCCGTATCACAGATGTCATCATTAAAGCTGGCATTGCTCAATACACCTTGATTTGATTTGCATAGGGCTCCCATCAGTTTTTTTCAGAGAGGTTTTCCTTTTCTCCTTTAATCCAGAAGAGCATTAAGAAACACTATATGATCTGGAGAGTCCTGCTTGAGAAGGACTGGAAATCACAGCATCCTGTAAAGGCAGATCAAATGTAACAACTCCTCTTGTGGGGGAAGCTAAGCAATTAGGGGATGACATGAGGCTATCACCACAATAAAAAATTAAAGGAGCATTACGATCATGGCTGTGCTTTGCAGGCACACATATTGCATGTGGCTCTGGGAGTGCCTTGGTGACACCTCTCCTCAGGGAACCTATAAAGGGGTTTCTTGCTTTCTTTGTCCCACTCTATGGAGGTTCCCTAGCCCACTTTAAAGATGAATGGTAAGCAGGCTGGGGAGAGGGCAGGGCTGCTGGGTTCTCACAAAACAAGTGAACAGTCCTTTCATGTGACAGAAGAAGGGATACACGTTGTGTCCATGTTCGGATCGTGCTGAATTGATGCTTTTTAAGAATTGCTGAGTCTTATGCGCCGTGCAGCATCTCTCCCCATAGCACAGGTTGGTGGGAGGGGGAAGGGAGGCTTTGTGTTCTCCAGGGTATAGCTGGAGACTCCACCGTAAGCCTGGAAGCTTGGTTGCCACTGAATCCGACAAAAGATGCGGGATGCTGGCGTTGCCCCTAGCAACCGTTGCTAAGAGACTCCTGCTGGCATACAGAAGGATTGAAATCGCTGCAGATTATGGCCCTATTTATCATAGTTGTGTGAATAGTCTTGTTAAGGGAATGCATGACATATAAATTTAGTGCGCGCATGATAGAAATGTAACGCGCACATCGCAAGAGGAGACGGTGTTAGAGCAGGATATTTGTGGCTCGTAAGTAGTTGTCTCCATCTGTACTTCCCCCTCACTGCTTTCGTAGGGTGAACGTTAAAACTTTTGGGAGAGTCTATGAATTATAAAGCAGCGAGTAACTGCTTAACAAATCGGCTTTTTATAGAGGAGTCTGGCAGGGGATGAGGGATACCGGCAAAGTCGGCTCAATGCTTTGATTGGGTAGCAGCGAGGGATGTGCTCTGTTGGCCCAATTTCACTGCCAGTTGCTGCAGTTTAGGAGAGCAGTGAGTCCCATAGCACCAGCGTTGAGCCTGGAGGATCCCGCCGCCACGAGGCTGAGTCTTAACTGGCCACAAAATGAATGGCTTCTTTTCATCATTAGATCGCTTTATTAGTAAATTGCTGTAGACCTCCTGATATAATTCACTTCCTGGGGTGAAAAGGGTTTATGCCAATACTTGTTTTGTGTTTAATGGATTCATTATGCTTTTCATCATAAAATTCATCAATGTTAATTGAACGGATTAGCTAAATGTAATTAGAAGAGGGATATGTCAGGGAGAGGGAGTGCATCTCCGCATCTCTACTTTCTCCTCCAGCTTTTTGCTTTAACTACTGTCTGAATGTTAATTTCCTGCTTCCTATTACCCTTTCCAATCTGGCTAATCAATATAATCTCTGCATTCACATCAGGGCTCATATGTTGTGTTAGACTGCAGGTTAATTCAGGACCAAGAGAAACATTATCACCTTTGGAAGTCCTTTTTTATTTTTGCTGTTGGTAGTGAGGGATTTTTTGTTTTCCCAAATGCTTTATTTAGCACAGGGCTTCTTGATTAGAAAACAATGCCAACTTGACAGAAATGACCATGCAAACCAATTACTTCCTTTTTAGTTTTGCAAGGGCTGTTAGTGCACCTGATAATGATAATCAATTGCAGCCCTCGCTGGGCAGACGTTAGGGATAGAGTGCCAAGTGCAGTTGCTGAGTGGTCTTTTTTTGGCTGGCTATAAGTAAGTTAAGCAGTGATTAGGTTTCTCTAACTGCTTTTCCTGCAGATAAGATATTTTAAGCTGTGGTGGCTGCCTCAGGGAGAAATGTCATACCTGCCTTTTTGTTTTCTTCATGTCAAGGATGCATTTATACCACATGTTTACAGGTCAATAAACAGCTACAAGGGAATTTTTTCAGCTGTGAGATGTTAAAGTAATGGAACTTTCATCCTCAAAGAGCATTAATGCTTCTTAATAGGCTGAACCCGGTTGTTTCAAATCTCAATTACATTGACTTCAAGATAGGAAGGAAGATCTCAGATCAATTTTTGCAAGGCAGAGAGCGCAGTCAGAAGACCCTTGGGCTAGATTCAGTAATGAAATTAAGCGCTTAAAATGTGATTGCTGCAGCTGCCAAAGACCTTTGCAATGGGAGTGTTAAGATGCCTCCAAACTTAAAGACTTTTTAAACAGTAACTGAGTGGGGGTTTCATATGGACTGAGCTTTGAAGGAGGGGCTGTGGTAGCACAGTGGTTGAGAGTCTGATCCCGCATCTATGTCCTCTGAAGAGCTGGCTCCTTACATCAGGTGAGGCTTCCTGGGACACGAGGCCATTGTAGGGGAATGTCGAATCCCTTTGGTCTGTTCTGCTGGGTCAGGGGCCAGCATGCGTGACAGGCGTGGGCTTACAGGTCAGTGACAGAGCTGTCAGCCTGTTTGCTCCACATGCCTCTCTCTGCACAAGTGGATAACAGTGGGATCCATAGAGATTGAATGGGGCTGGCCCAAGTTCTTCTGATGCACACAAAGCAACATTTGAAAAAAAGAGGCTACAGCTATTTCAGGATAGGGTTTAAATACTGGATCTGGTTTCTTTGGCTTGGCAATGTGTCCATCTCCCACCATGGAGTTCAGGGCCATAGTAGCTGGTGTATTCACTTACCCATCCCTTAAGAACTGTTTGTAGAGGAACGCAATAATTTCATGATGCATGTTCTCCATATGGACTACAGCTTCTTTTTTACCCGTAGATCATAGAATCACTGGAGTTGGAAGAGACCCTTAAAGCCATCTAATCCAACTCCCCTGCAGTGAGCAGGGACACCTGCAGCTAGATCAGATGCTCAGAGCCCCATCCAGCCTGAGCTTGAGTGTCTCTGGGAATGGGGCATCCACCACCTCTCTGGGCAATCTATGCCAGTGCTTCACCCAAGTCCCAGTATCTGTCACAGCAAGAGCACGAGGACTGCTGAGTTTGGCAGAGCAGCAGAGCGGTGCTGGAACAGGCTCAGTTCAGCAGTGATTTATATAGCACAATGTCTCTGTATCAGAAACCTCCCCATCCATATCCACAAACGTTGTCTCTGGATGAAACACTGCTTTAACCGTCCCACAAGTGAACATGAGAAGGTGGCTGAGGAATACAAGGTGGAATTTGTCTACAAGGAAGTGCCTACATGCACCTGTATTTGACTTCAAACACCTATTTATAACCACCCCTTTTTTCCACCCTCACCTTAATTTCTATAGAAAGAGCAAAGTTTTGTGTAACACCTCCACTGTGGGTGAGTGGGGGCATTGTTACTGTCAGAACCAAGCAAAAATCTCATAGAAGAAGAGACATGGTGCCACAATCTTCCTTCTAACCATCAGTCAGTTCCTGCGGGTTGTGTCTGCAGCTGCTTGGAGTAGGAACACTGCTTCCATCCTGAGGTGTGTCTGGGGAAAGTGCCACACCACACACACAGTTTGGTTTGTGTTTGGAAAGCGTGCTGGATCCACCAAGGGAGGATGCTTGTAACCAATCTGATGATGAGCCCACAGAGGGAGCTGTGACACCGGCAGTTCCCCACGGGGCTCTGTGAACCAGGAGCAGGCCCTGCCCATCCTGCACCTGCAGCCCTGTGTTGGATGCATTGCTCTTTGGGGGACTCCGGTGCTTGTCTATGAAATGGTTGATGGGTTTCAAAAAGTTAGGAGGAAACAGATTAACGCACGCAGGTTACTGCCTGGTGTCTCACTGCCTCCACTGGGTGTCTATAGGGGCAGCTCTTGCAGTGCCTCCTCCTTCTGATGGGCAGCTTATAGGGTAAGTGTGAGGATGTGTCACCCCAAAATGTCTACTAAGGCCAGCACACACACAGCAACCAGTGAGCAGAAGGGCCTTCTGCTTTCTGACCTTCTTACAATGGAATCATAGAACCATCAAGATTCAAAAAAAGGACCACTAAGGCCATCTAGTCCAACTGTCAACCCATCATCACCATGCCCACTAGCCATGCCCCTGTTTTAGCTTGGAGAAGAGAAGGCTCTGGGGAGACCTCATTGTGGCCTTACAGTACTTGAAGGGAGCATATAAACAGGGGGGAAATGGCTGTTTACGAGGGTGGATAGTGATAGGACAAGGGGGAATGGTTTTAAACTGAGACAGGGGAGGTTTAAGTTAGATATTAGGAAGAAGTTCTCCATACAGGGGGTGGTGACACACTGGAACAGGTTGCCCAAGGAGGCTGTGGATGCCCCATCCATGGAGGCATTCAAGGCCAGGCTGGATGTGGCTCTGGGCAGCCTGGTCTGGTATTTGGCGACCCTGCACATAGCAGGAGGTTGAAACTCGATGATCATTGTGGTCCTTTTCAACCCAGGCCATTCTATGATTCTATGAGCTTCACCCCTACAAGCTTGTTTCAATAAGCTTAAAATCGGGAGAAGTTTATTTACCTCCATCAAAAAATGTGTTGCAATTCTGTGTTGAGAAGTACTGCAAAAGGTAGCTATTTATGTTTGGAATCTGTTCATGGGATCCGTTAATTTAACATTTCATTGCAGTTGCTCTGTACCAAACTCTTCTCAGTCTGTCTTTCTTGACCTATTATTGGTGTTTATTGAACCAGATCGAAGAGTGAAATTGACAACTTTTATCGCTTGATCAATGCATGGTGTGGTACTTGAGGAGATAAAATATGCCATGCTTATTCTAAATATGCATTACTGAGAATTGTATCAACGCTTGTTTTATGTTTATTGGCACTGCATTTAAACTGGCTATTTGAGTTCTGCGTCTCACTTGACCAAGCTTAACTTTGTTTCTAGGTCACAGCAATTTCTTGCCATGATAAAAGGTAAAGGGGGGATTTCCTATTTTAAACACAAAATAATTATAGTTTAATTTTTTGAGATATGCACATTGATGCTTACAAGCCTTAATATCTGCCCAGTCCGCTGGGGAGTCATTTTGACTTTGAAGTGCAGAATTGTTTTCATTTTTAATAATGAGATCTTTCTAAAGTGAGGCTTAATGGAGGCTTGTTGATAATTATTCTGCCTCATTGACAAAGATCCCAAACACACAAGAGTTTCAAATGATTTCACAGCTGATTTATATGCATAAAGCATAATTAGGATCCTGTAATTTCCTTGCCAGTTTGGTTCTCGTTTGAATGTAGAAAAATGTCACTTACTAGAAAAACTTTTATACTTTGTTGTTTGACTGACACTGAACAATCAAATATGAGTTGTAAGCAAAAAAACAAGCAAGACTATGTATAAAATACTTCACACTGTTACTGAGTACTATTCGAATACAAGTCTATGGGAAGGGAAGGTGCTGTTACCACCATTTTACAGATGAGAAGCTGCAGTACAAGAGAGTTTAAGGTCGAAAGTGTCCACTCGATTTAGTTACATTATTGGAAACACCTAGAACTTGATTTTTCAAAGCATTGTACAACATGATAAATATGCAAAGCATTACGAAAATAGATTCCTGTGCTCAGTATTATGGCAGAACAAATTCCAGACTTTTCTCTTGATTTCAGCCTCGAGAAAGAGGAAAGTAAGAAGTGAAGTGTCCAGTGCCACGTAGGGAGATGTACAGGCAGCATCCAGGTGTCCCCAGGGTGCTCAACAGGAATACTTAACATCACTGATTGTTTGTCATGGTCAGGGAAATGGTGTTTCGCTGAAAGGAGTTGGACTCAGTGACCTCTGTGGCCCCCTTCCATATCAGGATATTTTATGACTATGAAAATGGAGGTTATCACGGAAAAGGGTTATGGGACCAGATTTACATATCTGGGGGAAAAAGTGTAAATAATTGAGGTAGGCATCTGTGAAATTTTTAGTTGAATTTTTGTTTTCCATTGCAAACCGGTTCTGTTGTTGCTGTTTTGCTTGGAATTTTTTTGCCATTTCTAGCAAAGTTTGAAAACAAGATGGAGTGGCCAAGTGAAGGAAGGGGTGTTTGAACTACCCCAAGGAACATTTAGGGAACCTGTGTCTCCATCCTGTGCCAGGGTGAAAAAAATCCAGATTCTGAACTTTTGTAAGGTAGAGCAGCCTTTCTTCAGCTCTGTATATAACTCCCTTCAACAATATTTTTCTTTCTTCACATATTCCTCTGGCACCCTCTCTGTGGACTTCCCAGGCTCGGTAGTCCTTTAGCACCACCCTCCCAGATTACTCAGCTTCAATTCACCCTCAGCGATCGACCATCCTGCGTCTTAAAGGAAGCAACAGTCGTACAGGGAGAAAAAAACATACGTGAACGTGTAATGAAAGGCTGTTTCATAATATATAAGTACCAGGTGTGGAACTGAGCCTGCCTAATTTAAGCTCCCAATTTGTATCTATAATTTAAATGCCTAGCAACCTCATCCTGGGAAGGAGGGCTGAACATCCTTTTAATGATCAGTTGAAAGGTAGGTGCCTTTGGATGTCTCCAGGGGGAGATGTGAACCACCTTTCCCTGCATTTAAAGCGTGGTTTTCCTTTGAGCAGTTTGCCATTTGGGCTCCTTGGCTGGAACCCTTATTGGGACATGAATCCAATTAGCAGTGATGAGGTTACTGGCAATGGGCTGTTCAAAGTTGCACCAAAATCCCATCTGTGGTGAGGTGTCCCCATGTAGGGACATGGTTAGTGGGCATGATCATGATGGGTTGATGATTGGCCTACATGATCTTAGTGGTCTTTTCCAACCTTAATGAGTCTATGAAGACACCACGCTCTCATATCCCAATGTTGGGCTCAGCCACCCAGCCTGGGAAAGTGCACCTAATCCATTTCCATCAGTCATCATTAAAAACCACAAGAAAGCAGGCATTTATGATAAGAAAATAGGTATGATCTAAATTGAACAGGATATGCAGGAGCTGCACATTTGTTTATCTGTTCTTAGAAAAGATGCAGGAAAGGTCTTGATGCATTCACATCTCTGATTCCTGCCCTAAAGTGCACCACTTAGACAGCATGCAGAGAGACATAAGTGATGACCCTTTTTCTGCTACATTTGACTCAGTGGCATTTCCCTCTTTCTTAGAGGCAGACAGAATTAATTTTTCCATCTCTCTCCACCGTGGGCCCCTTGTGGGTGTAGACAGCCCATTGTATTTGGGGTTTTGTTACACAGCCTGTTTGACATCTGGGGTCAGATGTGGACGACGACCAGAGTGAAATTGAATTTTTCTTCTGAATTACCACTTTCTTCTTTTTTTGCAAATCTCAGTTGCATTCAAGTTGTGTTTCTACCAAGGTTCATATAGAGTCTAACACTGCATCTACAATGACTGCGCTTCCATTTGCAGACATATGAAGTACTATATAAGAAAGGGTTGGTTTAAAGTTTGCACTATAATGGAGTACCAACTCCATACACTCAAAATCATGAGTCACTTTCCTTCCTAATGATATCAGTTTAAAAAATATATTACTAAAAAGGTTTTTAAAAAGGTTTTGGTGTTTGTTTTTTTTGTTTGTTTGTTTGGGTTGGTTTTTGTTTGTTTGTTTGTTTGTTTGTCTTGCTTTATTTTTTTTTCCCTCAGATTTTTGGAAGTTCACATTTGAAACCTTATTCTTCAAGACCAAAGGTTGGGAACCTCAATCCCACTTCTCCCAGAGCTGAGGTTATGAAAAAATAAAAGAGTCATGGAGGCGATGTGTCAAAAATAAGTGCAATTCATTACTGCTTTCACCAAAGAAAATGTCTGATTTGTGATGTATGTAGCCCACACTCTGTTTATGCTACTCTGTTCCATAACAGACCATATGGAGCTATCACAGCTGTGTAGGGCAAAGGAAAGCTCTCAACTCCACAGCAAGTTTTACACTACCATGTATTCTAGCCTGAATCCCTGTTCACCAGCCGATACTTATTCTGATTCTAGAGGTACTGAATTTGGTATTTTTTTTCCTGTTCATCAGTCAAGAATACTTCCATTGGTTGACATTCAGACCTGATTGTCCGATCCAACCTCTGAAGCCTTTGGAAAGTTCTTGCCCACATTAAATGTTATATAAAGTAAGGAAAGGAAGCAATTGTGCACCACTTTAGTAATAACTGGGGGAAAAAAATATCAGAGAAAGTGCACTAAAAAATGACTTTAACGTTTGCCAGCCTATGAATCTGGGGTCCTGCCATGCTGAGCTCAAGTACACCTCTTGGGCAACTCTTAGGCTGATCTATAGATTCATAGGTACAAATCATAGCTTCATAGACTACCCACGTTGGAACAGATACACATGAATCACAGAATCATGATCAAGGATCACCAAGCCCAACTTCTGACTTCACACAAGACCACTCAAAATTCAAATCCTATGTCTGAGAGCACTGTCCAAATGGACCTTGAACTTCAGTGTGGGGCCATCACCATAGCCCTGAGGAGTCTTTACGTTGTCTTTTATTATTGCACCTGTGCCTTGACTTGGAAGAGCTGGGATTCTTTTCTCTGCACAAGGCAAAAAAATGTCTTGTACTTAAACCATTTCATAATGTCACTATAACACACAAATAATGGAATTTATGGTGTAATTGAAGTGCTTAATGTCTATGGCCATGTTTCCCTAACAAATAGTGTGACACAACAGCAACAAATCTTAGTGAAACAGTTGGTGTTGGGACCCTTCTTACACGCTGGCTGCTCTCCAGATGTTGATACAGGTCTTGGCACCTCTGTACAATTCTCCTTATGGTCCTTCAAGATGATTTTGAGAGATCATAAAATCATAGAATCATAGAATGGCTTAGGTTGGAAGGAACCTTAAAGTCCATCCAGCTCCAATCCCTGCCATGGGCTGGTTGCCCACAACCAGCTCAGGCTGCCCAGGACCCCATCCAACCTGGCCTTGAGCACATCCAGGAATGGGGCAACCACAGCTTCTCTGGGCAGCTGTGCCAGTGAAGAATTTCTTCCCAACATCTAACCTGAATTTCCCCACTTTTAGTCTAAAGCCATTCCTTCTTGTCCTATCTCTATCAGACTGTGTAAAATGCTCTCCTTCATGTTTGTAGGCTCCCTTCAAGTACTGGAAAACCACAATGAGTTCTCTCCAGACCCTTCTCTTCTCCACACTAAGCAAGCCCAAGGGATTTTCCAAAAAAAAAAGAAAAGAGGAAGACCTGCCACTGCATGTTTGCTTTTCTAACTAAAATGTAGACACACTCCGAGAAGTGTAATTAGGGCAATTTAAAGTTGCTCTTGCTGTTGTTGTGCTCTACCTCTCAAATCTGGTTGCCTTCACAAATCATGTGAATGCACCTAGACAATCTCAGTCAGGCTGAATAACCTTTTACCCCATAGCAATCCTGAGTTACCCAGGAGTTACTTTTAATCACACGTGGTGCCTTTCACTACAAGTGATCCATGCAGCCCCAAAAAATCAGCAGGCATCAGTCATCCAGAAACCACTCACATACACATGACCTCCTGCTCCCTGAAGAACGGTCGATATTTAAAGCAATCCCACAATATCCAGTGGTACAGCTTAGGTCAGATCAGGCTGGCCCTTGCTAATGCACTGTGTCAGTATTTCTTTAGTGACCTCATCAGTTCTCTTGGAATTATCTTCCTTTAAAAGATGCCATTCCTGCCTCCTCATGAAGAAAACCTTCTGGATGGGAGTTTATCTCATGCGTTACGGTATGTAGAGAGACACAGTGTCATAGGATAGGCAGTCTGACCTCTTTAACTCAAAGAGATTTAGCTCTGAAGCTCAATGACACTTTAATTGCTACCTGTCTTTTAAGGGAGGGAATTACAGCCATTCTGGGACAGTGGGCTCCTGAGTGGTTTGGGAGGGAAACACCAGGAGATGTCAATGTTCAGAAACACTGAAAACATCTGCAAGCATCCAAGGTGAGATTCCAGAACTGGCGGTCTTCTGTGGGAATGAGGGATCAGAGACCAATGCACAAATTCAGCGCTGTAGTCGTGAAAGTAAGCAATTTGCACTGAGCTTATTTTATTCACCAGAGAGTGTCATGTGTGTGTGTTTTTAAATAAAACATGATTGCGTTTCCTCAGTTTTGTTTGTGCATGCATTAAACCAGAGTTTAAAGGTTTCGTCAGCTGCATTGGCTCTCAGGCTTTGGCATTTTAACTGCACTAAATAAACACTCTCAAACTTTCTTAAATATCAGTATAAGAAATACTCAGAAAGTCTGATTTCCTATCCATCCCACATTTCCACAGAATTCCAAGCTGGCATTTTAATTTTGCTATCACATATTTCAAGCTGCCAAACTCCGCATATGAAGTTTCATTGGGTTCGTTTGAAGAGGGTTTGGTCTCTTTTTTTGTAACCTTCCGTTTGTTTTTGTTTTGTTTTATATCTGTGCATCAATTTTCATTGTTTTCCTTGCAAGAGAGAGGCATTTCTGCCCACAAAAGTGAGCCTTGTATTTTCTGATGCTTCCAGAAAAAAAAAAATACAGAATGCTGTGGGATCTGCAGATGAAAGTTGGCAGTTCTCAAATAGCATGAGATGACTGTAGTTTAGTCTCCTTCCTCTCCATCTTTACTCGTTTAACAGCCCTCCCTTAGAGTCAAGCATTACCTCTTTCTTTTTCTAATATTCCTGTGACACTTTTGATCTCCACTTGACAAGTGCAATCAAACCATAGAGCTGAGCTGAGCTGGCAAATTAAGGTACTTAAGACTTGAGTTGATTTCAGAAAGCAGACGGAATTTTGTGCGATTTTCAGACAAAACCACCAAACAACATGGAATTCACACATTGCTGCAGCCAGTGTTGCAAGAATATTAGAGAAGAATGTGGTTTTGAGAGAAAGCAAAGTATTGCACTCACATGACTGTCAGCATATTATTTCATTCCCCCCTCCCACCCCCAGAAACAATATGGAGTTATTTAATTACTGCTGTTCACCTATTCACAACAGAGGGTCTTTGAGATATCACACACCTTCATACCCTCTCCCACAAGAGAATCATAGAATCATAGAGTGGCCTGGGTTGAAAAGGACCACAATGATCATCGAGTTTCAACCCCCCTGCTATGTGCAGGGTCGCCAAATACCAGACCAGGCTGCCCAGAGCCACATCCAGCCTGGCCTTGAATGCCTCCAGGGATGGGGCATCCACAGCCTCCTTGGGCAACCTGTTCCAGTGAATACACTGCGAAGAAATAGTTACACGAAGTGGCCATTTTCTATTGCATGCAGACATCTGCTCTTGGGAATGTCAGCTGCTGAGGGGCCACAAGGCGCTGCCCCCACCTAGCATGTCATCCCCATGGATTTGAGCACAGCTCTGGCCCCACATCACCATGAAGAATTTCTGTGAATCCTCATGTTCGAGTCAGCATCTGTTCCACCACAGTCAAAAATTTGCTTTTTCAAATCTTCCTTGGGTGGCCTCTGAGGCCTGTGGACTTTGAATCTGCTCAGCAGAGATCATATGAGTTGTTAGCTCCTCCAAATAGCTTCAGACTGTGAAGGGTGACATTGCCTTGGAAGGAGTCATCCTCCCCTAGGGCCGATGTGGAGACAGAACTTACATGGAATGATAGAGTCACAGAATCATAGAATCACAGGATCATTAAGGTTGTAAAAGACCACTGAGATCATCCAGTCCAGCCATCAACCCATCCCCATCATGTGCACTAAATCATATCCTTCAGTTCCACGCCTACACGTATCTTGAACACCTCCAGCGATGGTGACTCCACCACCTCTCTGGGAAGCCCCTTCCAGTGCCTCACCACTCTTTCTGAGAAGAATTTTTTCTTAATACCCAACCTGAACCTCCCCACACACAATTTGAGGCTATTCTCTCTCATCCTATCACTATTACCTAGCAGAAGAGACCAAGCCCCACCTCACTTGTAGAAAGATCCTAGATTTGATTTCACCAAGTGACTCTGCCCATGCTACCTAAGCACACTGCAGTCATGGTTCCTTCTGGAAGGATATGGGACAACAGCCTTGCCTAACCTTTGAATTCCTCAGAGATGAAGGATCCCCACATGGACATAAGGACAGCTCAAGGCACCTGTAAAGAGATTCGGGGCGTTGAAGGTGCAAACTGTTGGGTAAATTGTGCTGTTGGTACCAGGCAGTGTGAGCCATGGGGTAGTTCAGTGCAGACTCATAACATCATCCATTTAAGCAGACTTGTTCATGGAAAGTGGCTTGATGATTTGGGGTAATGTTTTGTGCGCTGCAAATGTTAAATGACCCCTGATAAGTAAAGAAAGTCTATTAACAGGCTGTTCTGAAAGCAATCAGGCTTAATTATCTGAAAATATAGGCTTTTGCCAGAGCATAAAAACCTGTTATTTATTTTTTTTAAGTTTTGAAAACATCTGTAAGCTAAGTGCATTTGAATATGCATTTGTATATTTATATGCACATATATGTGATGATTATGCAACAAGCATGGACATTTGCTATTCATTTCTACTGTTTCCTTCTTTCTCTTTTTTGGCCCTGGTTGAATTTTCTGGCTGCAGCAGTTAAATGATTGGTGTCAGCAAAATGCATATTCTTCCTCTGCCTTTTTTTTTTTTTTTTTTTTTTGGCTTTTGAAGGAAGATTTGTTCTCTCCCTCCCAAAACAAAATGCTCACCCACAACTGGCTTGAGAAGTCCTTTGATGTCCTCTTACTCAGTACACAGATACAGAGCTGTAGATCTCAACCCTCTTCCATTTGCCAGCTCAAGCATTAATTTAATAAAACCTAGTAAGAGGGCAGAGTTGAATGTCACTCCTAATCATTCATCAGACCATAATGAATTGCATATATTATATTAACACACTCATGTTTTTATTTCACTGTGATCATCTTTTTTTTTTTTTTTCCCTTAGAAAAGAGGATAAAATGCTTGTTGGTCTTAACAGGACAGAAGAGTGGAATTGTTTCAATTAAATGGAAAAATTCTTAAACACTACCTTTTCCAGCTACAGTGTTTGCATACACAAAATGAAAATGCTTATCTGGTAGTTCGTGCTGAGTGTGGCACTGCGTGCAATCATTAATGATCAAAATCTTTCTAATTCAGGTGTTAAATTTTAATTACAACAGTGTGCTGATTAATACCAAATATCACCAGGCAGGAATGACTGCTCTTTGCACATGACGGACTGGCTGCTGTGCATATCTAGTGCTATCAGAGCATCCTCATTAAGCGTAGCTCAGGTGTGCTGCCCTACCCTCCAAAATCCAGTGTTGGAATCACCATCACCATTTCCAGCCTTGTGGACACGAATTTGCCCTGCATTCAAAACTCTGTCCTCTGCCTTGCTCAGGAGCAGCTAAACAAGTATTCAAGCCTCATCTTGCTTTCTCTTTGTTGCTATCTTCTGAATGAGGACTATTTTATCTGTTCCTAAAGGAGCCAAATAAGGAAGAAATAACTAATACTTCTTTTTTGAGCACTTGGCCTTCCGACGGCAAATACACTTTCTGAATTTACACATAGCTTTAGTGACACTCATAAGCATTGTGTTAACAGTGTCAATCCTGAGTAGCAGATCAAGATCACCGTTGAAAGATACTGCCTTGATCAGCTGCTATTCTGGGTCAGTAAAGGCCAACAGAATCCCAGCTCCCCTTGTTTACCCATCCGCTTGAGCTGCCATCCAACTGGATTAAGTGATCCAATCCATCATTCTTGTGATAATCTCATTCAAGCAGTTGATTGGGAAAGTGTAGATGAATGAACTCCTGTGAGCCCTGGTTTACTCTGACTTATGATGTGGCTCTGTGGCTGTTGCAAGACCTTTCCCAGTGGTGGATGTTAGAGTGGGTTTCTTCTCTGTTGAAGAGCTTGCCAGTTGGATGGTGCTCTCTAGAAACTGCTGTTCCTCATATGTCAACCATTACTAGTCACCAAGGAACTGACCATGATGTTGAAATGGCTGTTGTTGCTCTTTGGATGCATAAATATACACATTTATTTCTACATGAAACACAATATACTAAAGAGAAATTTAGTAATGACAATGAATTTCATTATACTGCTCCAACGTAATGAAGTCCTTCATGTTTACCCATTTCGCCTGAAATGTCTTTAAAGCATTTGTTACACTGCTGATTGATAGACTACATCACTGCAGTTCTGACACCCTTCATCTCTCCCAGGGCTGAGCACTTCAGCTTGTTGTCACCACCTGCTTTGGTTGAGTCCCATGAGTGTTGGCCCCAGCAGTTCAGCCCTACCCATAAGGACAGGAGGTGACTTTTCTGTCCCAGTTTAGGACATCTAGAAAGTAGACATCTAATTCTGGGCTAATCACCTTAGTCTCTTCTTATAGGTGAAGAAAAGTAGTAGGCTACTCTAACAGGTAATTCATATCAACCCAGAATTGACATCTGTGATGAGACAAGTTGCCTCTGGACAGCTGTGTCTAGAGGGAAGCTCAGGCTAGGGTGACTAGCTTAAAATTATCCATCTGGCTTCAACGTGTCTGAGTTCAGATGGGAGAAATTCTTCCCTTAATGATTATTTTTACAGAGTAAGCCTAATTCCCACCTTCAGGTTGGACTTGGGTAAGCTCTCTCTTGGGTGTCTGAGGTATTCTCAGAGCATATTAATTTTTTGCAGAGCTAAATGATGACTGTCCCTTTTATTTAGTTAGTTGGTTAGTTTGGATGAGGTAAAGAAGGTAGAAACTGTAGGGTAGCTGTCCTCACCTGTTTGTATCGGAGCTGTGATTTGTGTCAGTGCTTTGTGCTGCTCTGCAGGACTGAGCAGGGGAGCAGCTCTTCCCACCAGTGGCCGCAGTGGACTGTATGGCTGAGGGTCTGCCAGATTGGTCTGCATCCCATGGGGAAGGCAGGTCCTTACTTGGGATAAATTGTAAGGTCTCTGGTGACACGAGGTGTTTCTTTCTGCTCCGCTGCATCTGTAGAGCCAGATGGTTTCACACCGCTCCACGTTGGCTCTGTAGATCAACTTCAGCATCTCTGAAAGCACAGTTTGCTGGGACCCCCTGGGCCGTCATCAGAGGCTGTGAGCTTCCTACCTGATAAGCAACGATGACAGCCTAGGTGAGGAGGCAGCTGTACCCGACTGCTGGGTCGGAGCACACGTGACCACACCAGAATTAATCTCAGACGGTGAATGCACATCGTGCGGAGCTGATTATTCACTGCCTGTAGCAGAACAGGTGGCCTGCTGTCAGACAGAAGGACAAGTGCTTTACCCCTATGGAACCTGACATCCAAAAACATGCCTTATTTTTTTTTTTTTTTTCCATTTGGCTACGCTGACAGAACAATGGATTTTCTGAGTATCCCTGGGGAGTTCAAAATGGGGGAACACTGGGGCTCTTTGCACTCCTGATGCTTCACCCAGTGCAGAATACAACCACTGGCTGATGTTCCGGGGCAGCAGGGGCAGCTCTGCCACTCACACCAGCAATGGTGGGGGGTGGGTGAGGTCTGTTTTGCCTGTCTCTCTTTCCTCTATACAGTAAGTGCAAATATATTTTTATCCAGTGCAAGGGTTGAAAATATTGCGAGTGAGGTCAGGTAGATCTGCAGACAAAAAAGAAAAAAAAAAACAAAAAAGAAACAAAAGCAATGCCACAGGCTTGCCAGGGGTTAACACTGCAATGGCTTTAAATGTATTTCTTGTCCCAATATTTAACTTTCATGCATTGAAAGCAGCCAAGAAAAACTGTTAAAAGCGCAGTTAGAGGCAATTGTTAAGTTGTAAATCAAATGGGAAAAGCAGAGTGGGTCAATAAAAATGAATAAGAGGAATGGTCCCCTGGGTGGGGACCCAGTGCTTTTGTTAGCCTGAAAATAACTTATTTCTTCCCAATAATCAAAGGCATTTTGTTATATACGAAATCATAGGTGAAGCAGTAGTGAAGGAACTCAACCTGAGATTGCTCCCTGTGCGGTGCACCATAGAACACCTCCATCGTAACTCTGGGTGCTGGCACCCCATCACTGAAACATGCCATACAGAGGAGCACCTTTCCCCACGGTCCTCTTTGAAGTCTGGTATGTCTTACTGTGGAGATTCAGATTTCTTCACAGAGCTTCCTCCTGATCACGTACTCCTATAGCACCACCAATGACTCTTCCCTAACTGCAGTCTCCATCAGTCCCAGCCCAAAACCTCGGATGTGCCCCAGGCTTCAGCTCTACTTCTGCACCTCTCCTGAGCAGACCTGCTGCTTCCTCACTCCCCACACACCAGGCTGGGCTCTCTGAGCCATTTTTCTTCTTGGTGCAGACAAATGTGACCTCTGGCCTTTAGAGATCAAAGGCCACGATCCGACACCATCGTACGCTCTAACTTCCACTTCATTTGGTCTGTTTATGTGGCCACTATTTTCCACATCATTGGCAGGGCGCTGGGCGGGTGATTTGTCACGAAGCTGACAGTTATAGGCTGCAATGCCATAAATAGCCCCTTATTTTTATGTTAATCAGCGGAAAAAATGAGAATCAAAGTCTGAGTGGTTACGTATGTTTGTACGTATTCCTGCATTTTGCACACACTTGTTACAGCAGTCTTCAACAGAAACGTCTACGCAGAGCAGTTAATGCCATGAGCTATCCGTGAGCCAAGTCCTCTGCTGCTGTAAGGCTCTGTGGCAGAAAAGCTTCCTTCTTATCATGGAGAGCTGTGCTTTGCAGCTGTGCTGCCTCTGTAGGGCAGGGCCTGCAGCGTGTGTAGATGCACAAGGCACCCCACAACCATGGGACAAAATAGTCATCTAGCCCTGCCTTTGGTCAAACAGATATAGAAAGCATAAAGAATGTGTATCATCCTGCTTCTCAGCAATAAGTTGATTCCTAAGTCAGAAGTTTCTCTTGGACCCTCGTGTTTAATAGCCAGGAAAGAGCTAAAACCACTCTAAAAATATCTATTTCCTTCTGAATCATTCATACCTCAGACTCCTCAGCATCTTTGGGCAAGAGATTCCTGTTTAATGATGTACTATATGAGAAGTACTCTCTCAGGTCCATTTTAAACTAATGTTTGATGATATCATTGCACACCTACCGGTTCCTATACTATGAGAAACAAATCTTTTTCTATTCCTCTTCACTGTACTACATATGTTTTAAACGGCATTTATCTTTAGCTCCTCTTCTTCACTTCTCCCAAAGTCCCCAAAGTTCTCTATCTGCTTTCTTGCATTCTGTGAAAGACCTTCTGCCCTTTTCATCACCTCTTTTCTCTCTCCTTCTCCACTTTTTCTGATGAAGTCATCAGAATAACACAGAATCCTTAAAATGAGGATGCACAGAAATTTCTACAGCTGCATAGCAAAGTCTGCATTTTATTCTCAGCGCCTTCTGTTAAAATTCCTCATGTTCACTCCACTTTTCATCCCTCAGATTGGGCTGATGTTTTCAGAAAGCTACCCTCAGTGCTGGGATTTTCCCCTGGCCAAGGGGTCTTTGCAAAATGTGAATGCAGTCTCTGCTCTCGCTCAGCTCTATGCAGGGGATGGCTGGTTTCTGCAGGGGGTTGGTGGGGTCTTGCTTGGCACGTGGAAACAACAAAAGGGAAAGCAGCACTCGCGGCATGTGGGCTGTGAGAGGAGAGTAGCTGTTACATATTGCATGCACACAACGGGCTTTTTATGGCCTCATTAAAGTCAATGGGAGCCTGCCATCTGCTTCAGCAGGGGCGGCATTAAGGTGTAAAAACATTACACGCTGTTACGTAGTGCTTTTTTCCAAGCTGATCTTCCACTGGCTGATCCTTGCCTTGACCCCAGTGCTGGGTATGAGTTATCACTCTGTTCTTCGGTAGGGATGGAAGAAACTGAGCGTAACGCAGAGATTTCAAAGATTGTGGCTGTCTCTCATCTGGCCATATGTGCCTGAGTGAAGAGAATGAGAAGCAGGCGAGGGAATTCTTGGCAACCCGTCTGATGTGACATCCCCTGTCAGCAGGTCTCAATTTCCGGCTGACTTTATGATCTCTTTTTCTCAATCTTGCAGTTCCAAGACTTCACCGTGAGCTCGGAGTCTGCCAGGAAGGCTGTGAGTTAACTAGGTGACAGAGATAGTGAGGCACAATTGCAGAAGCTGTAATAAGCGCTATTGATTTTGAATAAACACGTGGGTACTATTGACTGGGAGAAGCTGTCTTGTAGCTAAGTGGCTCCAAAGGATGGAAATGTGGATGTTTCTTTCTGGAAGGAGGCGAGATGACTTTTAACCACAGATACTAAAATACAATCTGTTTTCAGCATCATTTTTCTCAGCCCTGTTGGCAGATAAAAGATTAAGAACCGTGGGGTTTTGTAAATGAATGTGTAAAGGGAGTGTTCTGGGTGGATTGATAGGAGAGGGATGATGAACAGAGCAATGTGAACAAGTGGCAGGTGAGACATAGTCCAGTGCTTGCAAGGAAGCTGATCTAACTGTAGATGTCCCCTTCACTGCAGGGGAGTTGGACTAGATGACCTTCAAAGTTTCCTTCCGACTCAAGTAATTCTATGATTCCACAATTCTGTGATGTCTCAGTGAGGAAGAAATGTCAAGGGAAAAGAGAAGAAAAGTTTTGGTGAAGCACAGCTGTGTAAAGTGGGAAAGATGAGCAGTGAAAACTTAGGACTGCCATTTTGCCCCCAGTGGTTGAAAGACTCACCTGCCTACCTTATGATTGGACTCCATGGCAGAGGGGTTGGAACAAGATGACCTTTAAGGTCCCTTCCAACTTAAGCCATTCTATGATTCTATGATTCCCAGGGGATTCTCAGGTTGTTGTCTGTTGGTGAGGGTTTTTTATTATTTACTTGCTTCTTTGCTTATTTATCTGTTTATGTATTTATTTTGCAGGGGCTGTATGTGAACAGGCAAGCCTTGATACTCCATCTCATTTTTTTCTTTTTTTAATACCAAACCCCCATCCCCTTCCTATTTAAAATGCAACATTTTTTTTTTTAATCACAATGCCATGTGCTGTCAATTCCCTGTTGTACAATATTCCCATGGTGACACTGTCCCTGGAAAAGGGTTGTGGAGGCAATGTTTGTAGATGTCCCCAAATTTCAACAGAAAACAGAAGGGAGGGCCTCTGCCATGGCCCATCACATTCTGCCTGTAAGGGGGTGGGAGGAGTGACCAGATTTGCAAATACCCTGGTTTAGATTAAGCTAAAACAATACACAGAGGCCTGCACACAAGTGGACATTGAACTGGACTCAGACATTTTAGCCCTGAATTTGGCCAGGTAGCACTGAAATTAGTCAAATCAAATGATGCATGGGGGAAAATGGTCATGTTGACAGCTTAAGCCTTGGATCAAGGCAGAAGTGCCTTAATATATCCCATTTCTTGACAAGTGGCTTCCAGATCCTCAGGTTAAGAATCCAGCTTTCACCCCTGAGACTTGTTCAGGGCACCTCTCTGTACAAGAGTATAGGCATGGAAGCATTCCCATCCTGAACGGTGCAACCAATCAACTTCAGACCACTCACTCAAGGCCCAGAGCTTTGCAGCCATCTATGGATCCTCACATGGGATCCAATCACCCTGAATGGATATGGGGATTACAAAATGTCAGTCATGCCATGGGTTCCTTGCACAGAAATAGAAGAGACTGAGCTCCTTCTCACAAAATCACACATAATGGAAAAAAGTAGGGCATCTAGGAAGAAAACTCCTCTATTTCTTACAATTCCCTAGTTACTCTTTTTGTATGATAGTAAGAATTCTGCTGAATGCAACAGGGTTCCGCTGAAATGAGGGCATTCCTTTCACATATACATATTCAAAGATTAAAGAGAAAGCTTTGAATTATTTTCAGAAAAGGGGTCAATTATGTGGATTTTGCATGGCTTGTTATTAAGGCCAAAACTCACATCATTTTCACAAGGGCTGGAGGACACCGAGGCAAAGATGTAAAGGCCTGAGCCCAGATCTGCCGGGAAGAAGGGAGGGAGAATCAAAACACTGTTAATTATATCCTCTCAAGAAAGGACTTCTGGTGCTAGGAATTCATCCCAGGAGGGTAATTTCAGGACTGCAAGTTGCAATGTGTATTATTGCAGGTCTAAGCAGGAGCAGGGAGCAGCTCTGACTGTGGGCACCTTCAGTACCATTCTGTAGGACTCTATTGGAAATGAGTGCTTGTAACTCAAACAGCCTTTTGTGGGGAATATGATATCCTTTTCCCAACCTACCTGAACTCTTTCATCACCAATACAATAATAGGTTGAAAGAAGACTAGTCAACAATGGTTTCCTTGGACTTTGCAAGCCCTTTGATGAAGTTTCTCACAAAGGCTGTTGAGGAAACTGGAGTCGTTTGGTGAAAGGTAAAGAATTGTGTCATTGATTTAAGAACCAGCCAGGACAACAGAAGTGACTAGTCAGCTCCCACAGTGCCAAAAGCCTGATTAAACACTATCAGAGGGAACATATTAGCCATCTTTTCATGAATAAATAAAAGACTTTGCTTAGAGGAAATAAAACTATTATATCTCTTTGATATCCAACTAAAACTCCAAAGCATTGAATTTCTCAGTTAGTATCTTATGCTTTCATAGGTTATCAGAAGGTTACTGAAAATATGGTCTCTTCAAGGTAAGGAAAAATAGTTTTTATAATGCCCTTTCCAGTGTTTGGTGTATTTCTGTACAGTGAGAAGGCTGGGTCTTGATTTTGGAGAAGTGCTTTTGGGTTCATAGTTTCCATTGTGCAAAACAGAGGAATGGAGAATGGGTGGAACTGATCAACACCTGGACTAAAAACTCACTGTAGGTAAAATACTCTGTTTATCAAATTCCAGTGAAAATTACTGTCCCAATAGAGTAGCTTGCTGTTGTGCAAAGATGACCCCATAAAATCAATTTCTGATGGAAAATAAAGTTTCAACTATAGGTTTGAAGACTATGTAAAGAATCGCTTCCATTGAAAAAATATCTTTTTCTCAAAAAGCTAAAACATTTGGGCTCAGATAGGATTTTTCAGATATAACTGTAACATCCTATAATGCACACAACTTACAACACAGGGAAAAACATTTTGTGATCAGCTTTGTAGATTGTGTTTATCCTGAGTTCTTGCTATGAATTAGGGAGGAGTACAGGAATTATGGGGTATAACACTTTTCTTCTAGAGAAGTCAAAACACTTCACAAAGGCGCTGCTGTCTTCTTAACATAGGGAGACTGAGGGTAAGGAGAACTGAAGGAGGTGCTTAAAGTCAGTGGAAGACCCTGGAAGGGAACCTTCCCAACTTGGAAGCTGCACATCCCAACGTACCGTGCAGCTGCCCTTTCGAGTAAATCACAGTGTACATTATTATCACAGGAACATCTCCGAGCCCATCTCCCAGAGCTGGCAAAAAGAGATAATAAGCAGTCACAATTATAAAGCTAACTCTGACTTTTTTTCTAAAGAGGAAAAATATGAGGCTGCCCATTTATCTCTAAATTGAATCGACGACTATACAACTCCATGCGAGCATTGTTATTTTCCTTTCCCAGCAAGGTATTGTTTTGTTGCATGAAATCTGTATGTTCAATAGATTTGATTTTCCGAGCAGCTGGGTTATCTTGCGCTGTGAAGGCTCTCCCTTAATCTCAATTGCTGTGCTTTTCTCAGTGCCGTTCCCAGCAGCTCAGAAATGAGCACGGTGCTTTCATCTTTCTTTCTGTGCTCTTATTAGGTGTGACAGTTTCAACAATACCCGTATGTAGGAAAATGTTCGGGTTTTAATTTGTTTTTTAAAGATGTAATTGTCAAAATTATACGTAGGTCAAAAGACGCTGCTTTTAAATTGTAAAAACCCTGCCATGATCACACACGGATCACATTTTTCCTTAGGAAAAATATACTTTTTTCAGATTGGTCTAAAACATAATTGCAGCCAAACCTTATTTATCCACAGGAGACAAGGGAACTGAAAAGAGCTGAGATATGCAGAGCTGGGCCATAGGTGCTTTTCAAATGACGGTAACACACAATTAGGATTAATGTATGTGTCTGATCGTTTGGTTTCTGGAAGAACAACTTATGAGAGACAAGATTGTTGATCATCCCTTATTTTTTTTTTTCTGTCCTGTTAACATTTATTATGTAGACAAACACTCCCTTGGCATGTTGGGGTCTTGATTTTATAGAGCGCTTGCTGGCATTGCTGAAGTACCAGCAAGGGAGGAGAGAAAGGGGAGGAAAACTGTTTGGGAGGATGGGATGATTCAGTGGAAGACTCCTTGCTCTGAATCCAAGCAGGTCAGGGAAAAACCCTTTAGTTTTTATTGCTCTTTCTTCCTTCTGAAAGGATCAAAAAGAGGAAACATTGAATTTGTACCCAGGAGGTGTCCAGGTTGGTCCTGCTGCCAGCAATGCCATCAGTGCTCAGACTGTACTGTAGCTGAATGTCAGAATCATAGAATCGTTTGAGTCGGAAGGGACCCTTAAAGTCCACCTAGTCCAACTCCCCTGCAATGAACAGGGACACCTACAGATCCATCAGGTGCTCAGAACCCCATCCAGCCTCACCTTGAGTGTCTCCAGGGATGGGGCATCCACCGCCTCTCTGGGCAATCTGTGCCACTGCCTCACCACACTTACTGTAAAAAACTTTTTTCAGATCCAGTCTAAGTCTCCTCTAAGGACAGTTTCTGGTTCTGTTCTCTGCACCATGATCACTCTCTCGCCTTTGCAGCAACATGGATTTGACAAAGAAATTGTGATATTTCTGCCAGAAGAATGCAGATTTGCTTGGGAAATGTCGTCAGGTCTAAGCTAATGTCATTGAGATCAGAGAGGCTATTCATGCCTGTTGAAAATGTTGCCAACAAGCTCAGAAAGACTAGTAGGTATGAACTTAGCCTGTGCACTGCTCAGCTTGAACTATTTTCCTATTTTCCTAATGCAAATACATATACTAGGCACAAACAGATTGAATACTTACAGTGTGAGTACACATTGTGGACTTCAACAACATCTAACCAAGTATTGGATGCTGATATTTTAGAAGATAAAGTGATGTTGAGATTTTAGGTAATTGAGGCTAGAACTCGGGGTTTGGGGAAGCTATAGGGGCCCACTGACTTGCTATTTTTACATAAAGCATCACACAAAACCATGTGGGATGTGCAAGTGCGATGTTTGTGCTTACAGTCTGTCTTGCTTGGCAGTCTCTCCTTGGGTGAGACAGTTTTACCTTCTGGGTGTCTATCACTTTTTTGGTAGTAAATGCACTAATGTTTCTAAGAGGATTTTAAAATGAGGACCACTTCATTATCTCTGGGACGCTGATTTTGAGAAAATCTACATAGTCCATACAGTCTTTCAAAACTCCAGATGTTAAAGGTATTCCTAAACTTCATTAAAAGTAATAATGTATTTCTAGATTACCTATGTGAGCATTGCACATTGAGGAGAAGCTACAGAGGTTCAGTAGTGGTCAGCTCTGGCAAGCAAACACACCATGGAGATGAGAATGAAGGCCATGCTGTGATAGCCCTGAGGGGGGTCCCCAGGCCCAGCCACAGCATAGTCCAGGGGACCACCTCCAATAGGACCACGCCAGGAAGATGGGTTCAAAGGATGGTGGCTGAAGGAATAGAAGCTCTAAGGGAACAAGGAGCAAGATTCATTGTAGGAAAGAGCAATGCCAGGGCAGGAATATCCACGTAGATGAGGAGAGCAGCTATTTTCCCCCTAGACCCGTGGCATTTCACTAGGCAAACAGCACAGAGTGGTAGGCTCCACAACTCAGAAGAGACCTGGTGCCAGGACAGGGTCTCCAAGTGAGGGTGCTGATCCCGGATGGCCTCACTCCCATCTTGATACGGTCATCTACAGGTGCAGCATGTGCTACATTAGCAGGCTGAGCAGGGCTGTAAAGAGCAGCTTGGTAGTAATTTTTAGTTGGGGATGAAAAAAAGATCTAAAAATGTCCTTGTGCCTGGAAGGGGTGCTCTGCAGAACTAATCTTTTACATTTCTTCTGCATCTTCCATCTGTGATTTCATGGCTAATTGATTTATCCATGCAGTGTTCCTGTGAAATATAGATTATCTTCACTTATAGAGCAGTAAAACTGAGTGCATAGGGGTTTGCATTTCAGCTTGCCCTAAATCCTCATGGGATTACAAGGCAGAGACCTGGGACCCCCCAGTTCCCTGCTCCTCACCCCAAAGGTGGGCTCTCCCTCCTTGTGGAGATGCACAAAAATCACATCCTAAGCTGGTAAAAGCCACCACGTGCTACACCCAATGGACCACTGCACTTCCCCAAATGTTCAGCAGGAATTTCTGGGCCTGACCAGGGTACAAAGCATGCCCCTGCCCCATGGATGAGTGTTAGGGCACAAGTAACACAGAAGAAATGCCATAACACTGTCACGTGGTTGGCTTTTGTTTTCCATCATCAATGACTTCACCACCAGCACCAGCTGTATCGATTGTGATGATGCTTTGGAGATCAACATCTGTAACAATCCCAGCTTTGAGGGTATCCAAGCTCAGTCTTCTGGTCTGAGGAATTTCATCCCCCTGGGAGCTGTGGGAGATTTTTACCTATTAGTGGTCAGAGGAAGACACATGATACATACTTTGGGTTACACATGCATAGCTCCTGTGAGAGCAAATAGAAGACAAACATCAATCTCTATCAAGTTAATAGGAGATAACACCCCACAATGGACTTCTTTCTTTGACTGGATCAGATCTTTCCTTAAATCTTGGATTGTGTTTGCTGAAAGATGCTGAACTGCCTTTTACATTGTTTTTAACAAGCAAAGTAAGGTAAAGAAAAAGGACTGTTAAGAAGTGGTGATAACCCTGCAAATGTAACAGCAGATAAAAAGCAGGTGGGAAAACACTTAGAAAAGTGAGGCGGCTGTCAGTCATTATGCCCAGGTGATATTAAGACTTCAGTATAAAGTGAATTAGCTGATCAACTTACTGAACTGCTGTGCATTATCTTTGAACGTATCATGTACAACAAGCAGGATACAGGCTACTTGTGTGGTTTTGAGTCCATTTCCTCAGACTACAATTTCTGCCTTTTGTAGTAAGATGCACATATGATCAGCTTTTATTTAAGAAGTTTGGATCCATCAGCCCAGTAACCACCTTTCTTGCTGTGTGCAAGGGACCTCAGATGAGCAATCACAGGGTTAACGTGTGATAATGAGCAGGAAACATAATGAGACATTTTCATCCTTATTTCTGCCAGGATTGCGACACGGGAAACATAAAAAATGCATTTCTGTTAGGCAGCCAGGACACGCATCACCTTACCCTAACACAGGTCAAGGGAAAATAGAGCCTTAGAAGTGCCAGTTCACTCCACATACTAGAAAGAAATGATAATGAACCGGCTGAGCTGGAGGCAGCCGTAGTGCAGACATTTGAAGTTGGCTGAGACAAATCCCCCCTCTGAAGGCTGGCCCTGCTCTGTGTGGTTTGTTGTTGTCTCCAGCTGAAGAAAAAACCGGGGTCCCTGAATTTTAACAGCATCTAATAGTGGAATGAATCCCAGCATCAAATATTAATTGAGATGAGGCTTTGATGTAAGAGGGGATTGTTGGTTGGGCTGAAAAGAGGCTGGTGATAAGTATTCATTATATGTAGAAGCTCTCCTGTGCCTGGCTGGGGATGCTGTGCCGGCATCATTATTTTACATCTTTATTGACATTCTGAGAGATGGATAAATGTCCCACTAACCCAGAAAAGATGGAGAAATGAGACAGTGGGGAGACCTGGAATGAGAAGCATTAATAAAAGATCATCTGTGTGACTGTGGCATGTTTCAGTGAGGGGAGCACCCAAACAGGGCCAGCACCTATTCGTATACACAGATCTCTTTTCCCATAGAGAGGAGTCTAAGGAGTGAAAAGGCTTGAGAGGACCAAAAAGTTAAATCAGCTGAATGGACTCTGGAATGTAGATGAGCAAGAAAGCAAAAGGCAATTCCTGACATCTGCATGTCTTTACTTAGTAGCCTTCATCTTTTTCCCAGAGCCCATGAAATTTGCTCAGAAATGATCACGGGTGATAGCTGGTCAGCTACTGGGAGTCCTCAAAGAGGTTGGGAGCTCACAGATGATGGGAACTTAAGGAAGGGCTTACAGGCATCTAATGAAGGAGGTGGACGTGTGCAGCAAGAAATATCCATTGCAGAATAGAGCAGTCCCGTGCTGCTGGCATCAGAGGAACAGGGCTTTTGTTTGGAGGCGTTGGCAGGGCCCCACTTGGGCGGTACAGGGATGGGTGTCACCTCCCCCAGAAGATGGGTCTGCCAGGGATGGGGATAACTCCAAGCTTACAAATAGCGTATGGGCCATAAGGCGGTGGGGTTTAGCAAGATTCAAATAAACTAAGATAAAAATATGCAGAAGGAAGAAAGCGTAGGATCACCATGGGAGAAAACAGCCTCCCTTGTTTCACTAGGTGCTGTTTTTGGCACGCTGTCACGTCCCATGAAGCAGCCTGGCTCCATCAAACAAGGGACGTGCAGGATCTACTTTGGACTCCATCATCCTAGTGATACTCCTGTAGACTCCTATCTACAGGAGTGTCATCCACTACTTTTCATGCAGTTTTATCTTTTGAGAGCTGAGCAGCTGTGAGAGAACCCAAAAATGTGCCGACATTTTGGAGAGGGTGCGGCCCCCAGTTGATCTCTTCATCTGGAGTTCTGCTTTGCTTCCAAAGTAACTCCAAGTTTGAAGCAAATTGAAGCACCTCAGCAGGACACAATGCTTTACAGGAATGCTTAGGGGCAAGACAAAATTTTCATCATCATCATCATCATTTTGTTTTGCATTTTGCCATCTCTGCCTGCCCGTCTGCTATTTCTGCTTTATCTCGAGCCTTTGTATTCATTCCCTCCTCACCTCCTCTTCTCCAGGCCAGAAAGACCAAAGCCGAGGATCTGCACGGTTGTAATGGCGTTGTCCTTCAGAGAAATGGCAATTTCCCACTGAATGCCTCGTGCACTCCGTGAGAGCTACCCCTCCTCTCCCCATACACGCAGAGACATCTACAGCGCTGCTTATGCGCATCTGCGGAGTATCTGGGAGTCACCTTCCATCAGAGGTTGTGCTTTTGCAGACACAAAGTGGCTATAATCAGGTTTCTAACAGAGAGTATAACAGCCATGCTTTCCCAGAGTTACAGCTTGGGGAAACAGTGTTTAATTTGACAGAGAGATTTTAACGGGGATGGCAGCAGAGTCCTTTACATTGGAAAAATCGCTTCTGTTATCTCGTTCTGCTTATTTGTTCTTGCAAACCAAACACAGTGTTTGTTGCTGTCTACACTGTAGTGAACGCTGTGCCCTGTTTGAATGGTTACTGAAGTGGATGAATAAATCATCTATCTGACTGCTGAAAATGCATATACAGACCTAATGCTCTAGTAAAAGGCTTTGTGTGTGTTTTGGCTGTTAACACCCAGAGCAGCAAAGACACCTAGCAGAGAAAGGAAAATACGGCACAGGTTACTGCCTGGGGAGGAAAGCTCCATCATACCTCTAGTGCATGTTTTCTCAGAAGATGAAGCACGATGCTCAGCCTCGTGGTTGGGCACACCAGGAGCCATGAGAGCCAGAAGCCATTTCCCCTGCTGGCACAGAAGCTCTGTACAGCAGATATCACAGATAATCTCTAAGCCTCATCTCCACAGCTCCGTTCTTTCATCTATGGGTCTTCAAAGAACTGGTGCGCTGGGATGGAGAGGGGAAACAGAGTGGTCAGAACCTTGTCCAGGTCAACAAACCAGGGCCTGGTCCTGCTGACCCCGCTGAGTTGGTGGCAAGGCATTGGGGTCCCTTGTGGGCACTGGGGCTGGGGCGAGCTACTCACATGGGCAAGAGGCAGCTCTTCCTTCTTTAACTACAACATTGACTTAACAGGAATAAAAATAATAATAGATGAGGACATTGTTACGTCATAAATGCCTCCCAGTTGTTGGAGGATGATGGGCAGAGCCTGGCAGCAATGCTAAGCAGGGCAGAGTGCTAAATGGGCTTTGCCCCATATCAATCTCTCAGCTTTGTACTGAGACCTAGGATATCCAGATGTGATCTTTGTGTCCGCCTTCCCAATCTGAAAGGCAGCTAAAGTAATCTGAATCATGCCTTGAGACCTTCATGTTCATCATTCTGCTTTGCTTTTGTGGAAAAGGCATAACTATCCCAGAAAAAGCAGGTCACGAAAGCCTCAAAGATGAGCTCCGGAAAAGTAATTGGTGTTTCCAGCTCTCACTACAACTGGAGCCATAGGAGGGTAAGCTGGCAAATGCTTTTGACACTACTTACTTGTGCAAATGCTGCAATGGTGGAACAGCCTGCAAAGAGCATGGGGCTGCCCTGGGTTTCCTTCCCTGGAGGCAGCTCTGCTGGAGCCACAGGACAGATCTCATAGGGTGACCACCGGCAACCTTGGAGAGGAAAATCTCCCTTAGGGATTCGAAAATGCATCCTATATCTGGCAACAAATAAACACAACTCCAGTTTCTCAAGGCTGCCAGTATACCACACCCGGTACAGCACGCTTCCTCCCCTTGCATCACTGACAAAGCTGCCAGCTGAGTTGTGCCTGTATCCTTGCTGCTTTGGAGTAGTACCAAGCAGGAACCCACAGATCATCTGTCAGGAACCAGGCAGCTTTTAGCCCAGTGTCTGTCCGCCACCTAGAAAAAAGATCACATTTGACTAAAAAAAACCTGTTGTTGATAAGGTGGTCTTTATGAGAATGAAGCTTGATACAGGCTGGGAGATGAGCTCAGAGTGAGAACTGCAAGATGACTTCGTAAAATCCATTTATAATGTAATTTGCAGCTGAAAAGGAGACAGGAAGAGCAGTGCCATCCCAGGCAGGAAGCACCCACCCATCACACTGTGCCCATGCACACCTCTCAGATACAGGGACTCCCAGGCAGGCAGCACCTGTGAGCACCTACTGCCCATTCAACCCCAACCAGGGAGGGTTTTGCTATCTCCCAGCACATATTCTTGCAGTCCTCAAAAAAAATCAGTGTGCTCATCACCCGGAGGTGAGCAGGGGGCACAGCCCTGGCAGTAGTGAGTTCCACTCACCACCATGCGTGGATGAATGAAACACAGTTAGGGGTGGTGTGCTGTTTTTCCTTTCACAGCACAGAGAATTAATTGCTGAAAGCAGCTATTTTTAACCGAGAAACACAATTTTAAAAGCCCTTAAAAGAGTCTGGCTCTTGCAGAGAATAAGCAAATCTTACACTTTTTTAGGCAACCCCAGAAAGGTTTGCTTTTGCTCTTCTATCCGTGGACTTGCAAAAGCCACAATGCAAATGCAGCCCTCCCAGTTACCCACGCAACTCTTTTCAAACCTGTCTGCTGCTTTTGGCTTTTATTCATAGAAGAGAATAGAAAAGAAGGGTAAATCTGGAGAATCGCTGATGAGAGAAGCAACAATATTCATAACATTTGGAGGCAAATGTTGCACTTATGGAAAGTCTGCAACAAAAGTGAAGCGAGCATGGAAGGCATTCTGAATGTTAAATATTCATTAGTATTCCCTACACTGCGTGTTCTAAATATATTTTCAGCAGAGCCCCTGGGTATGCCTGGGATGTTTCCCCCCTCCCCTAAATGATGCCACAGTGATTCGGATGGTGGGGAAGTTGCCATGGCAACATTGTGATGCTCCCTTTTATTCATCAGATGGAGTGACCAGTTGTGAGGTCAGACTACAGGGCTGTGGCTTAGCCAAGGCAGCACCCTTAGTCCTGATTGGTGTCACGGACATTACCTGCAGACAGGGCAGGGGTCAAAACCAGGCAGTGACCTGCTTCTTTCCCCTCAGTCGCCTCATTTGAGCGATGACTACTTAACCAGCTTGAGGTCAGGGAGGCAACAATGGACTTTGGCAAACTCAAATGGGAGATTGGTGCCCTGAAAGGGAAATGGGACCATGGGTTGGGAGATCTTGGCCAGCAGCAGCTCCGGAGGAGAGTAGGCAGGAGGAGATGGCTGCAGTTTGAGTCTGAGAGCAATGGAGGTTGAGTTTGAATCCAGACTCCCTTTGCTCTTCAGGATGGCTACAGGTAGTGTAACAGTGTTGGGATCCCCACCCCTGTCATGGGAAACCTACCCGAAGTGTAGGTTTCAATTTACTGAAGTTTTATTCAGATTTGGATGCTCCCACAGCAGGTGAACAGGAGGAAAGCTGCAGGTTCAGATATACGCCATAGGGTTTGGCTGCTTCTAGGCCCCTTGACTAAGAGCCTAACACTGGTTATAACAATTTTGACCATTTTTTCCCACTGTTGGGTACCCGCAGCCAAGTTCAGCTCCAGAGTCAGACAATGAAAATCAGACACTTATGTCTACTTGACTAAATACCAATATCTCTTCTCTCATTCTAGTCCATGGAGGTGAGTCCATGCAACCAGCAGAGCCTAGAAAGAGTTCCAGCTCTAAGGTAGGCATGTACCATGATCAGCTGTCTGGATGCCAGCAAGCATTCAAATTACAACAGAATGAGGGATCTTCAAGGCACCTATCTCAGTCTCAAGATTAGCTAAGTAACCAAGAGCAATTATGTTCCTAGCTTACACAATTATATTCCCAGTTTACACACCTCTTCTCGCATGAGGTGGGTTGAATCCAGGACAGAATGAACCTCAGCAACATCTATGCAAACCAGACAAGTGGGTCCCCTCTTTTTCAGATAGAGAATCTGAGATACACTGGGTGTTTCTGACCAGGCTCTGAGTCAAGCAGTGCTCTCCTCCCCAGAGAGAGGATGGGAAAGCGAGTGTTCACATGCTCCTTTTGCTTCTGCAGTGCCTTTGATCTGAAAATCGCTGGAGCAGAGGCTGTAGAACAAGTCCATGGTAATCTGAGCACTGCCATGGGTGGCAGCCCAGGGGAGGAACCAACTATCAGGCCATGGCACATGCTGTCGTGGCACCTCTTTGCCGGCTGCAGCAGCCGAAGCTTTCATTTCAAAGCAAGAGTGCACATCTCTGGCTCTGAGAGCTGCAAAGATATTGCCCTGAACATGAAACAGGTTTTGTGTGTGCAGAGAGGGTGGTAGTCCTGCTGCCGTGTGCACAAAGGACAGGGTGGTTGCTGCGTGAGCTAACACAGCGTGCTACAATGAACTCAAGTTCTGCTTGGTTCTTGGAGACTGGAAGGAGCATGAAATGTGCTGCATGGCCCCATCCATCTGCTGTCACATCAGCTCTTCCACCTGTGGAATATGATCAGCACCACTGCTTTCTGAGGAGCCACACTGAAATGTGCCCGGGCAGAACCAGTTGGGTTTCCTAGCCCCACTGCTGAAAGAAAACATGGTCTTCCTATTCATCGCAGGGGAGTTGGACTAGATGCCCTTTAAGGGTCCCACCCAACTCAAATGATTCTGTGATTCTATGATCCTATTTGGGGCTCACAACCATCCCAGGGCCCCCGAGCATCCTTCAGAAGTGCAACAGGGGGGCAGAGCAAGAGGTGGTTATCCCCAGGTGCGCACACTCAGCAGGGATGCTGCTCCAACAGCCCCATCCTCCTCCCTGTTCCTGCCCGTCCTGCTGATCTGGGCTCTGCTCTGACTCATGCACTATCAGCACAAATCCCTGATCCATTCGCATCAGAGTCTTTGAGTGCTGCTGAACCAGAAAGGCCCTGGCTTGCTTTTCTGGTCTCCGGCAGAATTACCCTTCTGGCCCTCAGGAAAATCATCTATTTTTTTTGCTTGTAAACAGAGATAGCACAGGAAATCTCATGAGGCACCATGGGTTAGCCTGGTTCGAAGCAGAACCAATCTTTAGCAAAGAATTGGGCATTCATGTTGTCATGGATGCACCATCCATGTTATTATATTGCATTATTGAGTGCCCATGTGGCCTGAGATAGCCCAGATTCCCAAACGCTCCTCTTTTGTTATGCTCCTTTTGACACTTCTGAGTGTCAGATTCCTCTGATGATTCAGAGATGAGGCTGTTTTACAGGTGCACAGACCTGTGAACCTCACACCAGCATCTGACACCACACTGTACACCAGAAAAAACACAAGCACTGTATTTTCCCAGAGCCTACAATTCCTGCAGCCATTTATTTGGCACTCGTTGAAGTCCTGTAAATACCAATAGCAAAATACACCTATATATACCCAGCAAGAAATAGATGAGCCTGCCAGAGTTGTACAGTGGCTCTTTAGCTCAGGAAAACTTATCACTGCCTTCAGTGAGATATGATCAAATTCCTTCACATTTAATAAAGAGCAGAGTTTGTCCAAGGACAGTTAATTACTTTAATATTAATAATAATGATAAAACAAGGGGCACTCCCCCCCCCCCCCCCCCCCCCCCCCATTATTACCTCATAATGCATAATAAGAGAAAAGCGCTCAAACTGTGAGATCTGTAAGGTTGATGAAATGGGAAGGGAGAGATAGAGAGGAAGTGGGTTGCATGGGACTGGACATCCTCATCTGTCTGAGTGCATTTAGAATCATTAAGGTGGGAAGAGGCCACAAAGATCATCTGGCCCAACTTCTAGGGTTTCCCAGGGCAGGAGTTATTTATTTCTCTGTGTTCATCACAGGATTTGCATTCATGTACACAACCAGGAGCACATTCCCTTGCACACTCTTCATTTGGGAGTAGCCTCCAGAAACCTACGTGGAGCGTGAAGGTCACATGTGGGCAGAGGTAATCTCTGCCCCAAAAAGCATGAAACCATGGCAAAATGAGAGCCTTATGGTGATGAGGAGCCATGTAGGACAAAACGCGCCTTGGCCTTGGGAAATTTGGGGTGAAGCAGTGTGGGAAGGAGCCTTTGGTTTGCTTTGCAGGTCTCTGGCTTGGACTTGAGAGTAGAGTGTTAGATGGCAAAACTGAATGAAGTGAATCCTTATAGTCATTCAAAGAATAGGTAGTGCTGTCAGGAGTCTAACTGGATCTGCTGAATCTCAGCCCAGTACCTTCACCACATGGCACCTCTTCCTCACTGTGCCACTTCGGGGCCTCAAAGAAGAGCCAATCACAGAATCACAGAATCACAGAATGGCCTGGGTTGGAAGGGACCTCAAGGATCATGAATCTCTAACCCCCCTGCCGGGCAGGGCCACCAACCTCCCCATTTACTAGGCCAGGTTGCGCAGGGCCTCATCCAACCTGGCCTTGAACACCTCCAGGGACGGGGCATCCACAACCTGTCTGGGCAGCCCATTCCAGCACCTCACCACTCTCCTGGTAAAGAACTTCCCCCTAACATCCAACCTAAATCTTCCCTCTTTCAACTTAAAACCGTTCCCCCTTGCCCTGTTGTTATCTACTCTTTCAAAGAGTTGACTCCCTTCCTGTTTATAGGCTCCCTTCAGGTACTGAAAGGCTGCAATGAGGTCACCCCACAGCCTTCTCTTCTCCAGGCTGAATAAGCTCAGCTCCCTCAGCCTGTCCTCGTAGGGGAGGTGCTCCAGCCCCCTGATCATCTTTGTGGCCCTTCTCTCAACCCTCTCCAACAGCTCTCTGTCTTTCTTGTACTGGGGGCTCCATACCTGGACACAGTACTCCAGATGGGGCCTCACAAGAGCAGAGTAGAGAGGGACAATTGGCTCCCTGTCCCTGTTGGCCACCCCTCTCATGATGGAGCCCAGGATACCATTTGCTTTCTGAGCTGCAAGAGCACACTGCTGGCTCATATTAAGTTTGTCATCCATCAAAACCGCCAGGTCCTTCTCTGCAGAGCTGCTCTCAAGGACTGCTCCTTCCAGTCTGTATAGATGCCAAGGTTCCTCTGGCCCAAGTGCAAAACCCTGCACTTTGCTGTGTTGAACCTCATTAGGTTCACTCGGGCCCACCTTTCAAGTCTGTTGAGGTCCCTCTGAATGGCATCCCTTCCTTCCTCTGTGTCAACCGCACCACTCAGCTTGGTGTCATCAGCAAATTTGCTGAGGGTGCACTCGATTCCATCGGCGATGTCATTGATAAAGATGTTAAAGAGCACTGGTCCCAAGACAGACCCCTGGGGGACTCCGCTCGTTACCGGCCTCCACCTGGACATAGAACCATTGATCACCACCCTCTGTCTGCGGCCTTTCAACCAATTCCTTATCCATCCACTGGTCCAGCCATCAAATCCACATCCCTCCAATTTGGAGATAAGGATGTGGTGGGGGACCATGTCAAAGGCCTTGGTCAAGTACAGGTAAATGACATTGGTCACCTTCCCCTCATCCACCAACGCCGTCACTCCATCATAGAAGGCCACAAGATTGGTTAAGCATGACCTTCCCCTCGTGAAGCCATGCTGGCTGTCTTGGATCACACGCTCATTCCTCGTGTGATCAAGCATGTCATCCAGGAGGATGTTAGAGGGCATTAGAAATTTCCACCCGTCAGCCTTGCAGCCATTTTCTAGCACCAAGAACCGGGTTCTAGTGGTGGAACAAGATTTTTTCATTTCCAAATAGCAATTGCTGTGTGGAAAGTTATTCTCTAGTTCAGAAAAAGGAAACCTTATTTCCATCTGTATGAGGAAGCGGGTGGCTTTGGGGGAGCAGGTGGCGTGCCCTGGGCAATGGTTCAGACAGGTTTTTCTTTAGATTCATAGAATCATAGAATAGCTTCTGTTGGAAAGGACCTTAAAGCCCATCCAGCCCCAACCCCACTGCCATGTTTGGTTGTTATCTACCTTATCACTCTGCCCAGGGCACCATCCAACCTGGCCAACCACCCAACACCTCCAGGGATGGGGTGCTCAGCTCCAGCACCATGGACTGCCTGTGTGTTTGGAGTGTGTAAGGTGCAGGTCTGAAGGCTGTTCCCCAGAAGAGATTCAGTCTCTGCATCACCCTGAGATGGAAACCAAAATGCAGTGGGGAGGGGCAGTTGAGCATTCTCCACAAAGGCACACTCCGATCTGGATTAAAATGTTAATAGGAAGGCATTCAGCAAACATCTTTCAGGGAGCAACTTCGCAGGACGATATTTCTTTTGTTTCCCTCTCCTTTTTTTCCTCTCATTCCCCATCTGACAATTGATGGGAACTCCCTTTTCAGCACCGGTTTGGTCACTCGCCGACAGCAAACACTCCCAACAGAAAACGCTCCAACCATTGGCATCCCCGAGCAGTGCTGGGGATGAGGAATACACCCTTTGAAAAGTAAATCCCAGGGAATCCATAGCCCTTGCACGGTGACGAAGTTTCAGCAGCGATTTCCTAGCTGCTGTCAGCCCCGCGTGGAGATGCTGCCAAATTAAGCCCGGCGTGAAAAGCCGGAAGGCACAATAGGCAGCGCTGGTCCCATCCCTCCCGCCCGACCCGATCCCAGTGGCGGGGCTGGGATGGCTTGTCCTGAATGCATTACGTAAGGGCTGGGCTCGTTTGTCAGCCGCGATGGTACAAACATAGCTGCAGGCAGATTATGCAGAGAGGGAGAGGGAGAGAGAGAGAGGAGCGCGAGGGAGAGCGGCGGGGAGGTCTCACCGGGAACCCCGTGCCACGCGACCAAGGGCTGCAAGTTGGTGAGCGGGCGGGCCGAGCTGCCGTCAGGGGGTGTCCGGAGCCCCTGAGATGCTCTTGTTCATGTGGGATGCTTGAGGACGGCACCGCAGGCTGAGCTAGGAGACGAGGATTGGCATGAGGATTGGACCAACATGGAAGGGCTTCTGTCTCCGATGAGGACGAAGGTAGGGGAAGATGTTAATGCCTTTTAAAGCCGCTTTTAGCCGTGGAGAGGAAGGGGAGGTGCGGGGCTAGCTCTGTGAATAGGGGGCTTGCCGTGCTTTTGTCTCTTTCTTTTCTCTCTCTTTTTCAAAACTCATGAATGCAACTCAGCGGCGGAGCGACAGCGGTCGCCTCCGAGAGGGGAGTAACCCATCGCTCTTCCTCGACAGAGACGACTTTTGTCAATGAGTTCTCCTTTTTGGATCAGACAGCCATATTCCTGTTTGGATTTCCAGCCGGAGGCTCTCATTGTGTCTGTGTGTCTGTGCGTGATCCCGGGGGAGCGGCTGTTGGAAGGCGTACCTGCGGCGCGGGGAGGGATGCTGCCGGTGGGTACCCCGGCGTGGGGCTGTCAGCAACAAGGGGTACCCGGACAAGCAAAGAAGGGCTTTCGTGCTCCGTGACCCCAGCAGGGTGGGAGACCCCTCGGTGCGGACTGAGACAAAAAGGTGTAAAAGAGAAAGTGAGCGTGCAGAGCTCAGTGACGGCTGCACTTGTCTGCTGGCCTCTCCCGCTCCGAGCTCTCTTTGGAGGTTTTGCCATTAATCCTCATTATGAAGGAAACTTAAATTCCTGTGGGGAAGAGCCACAGGCAGAGAAACACGGTGCTGATTTGGTTGGCGAGATCTCTTTCCGTGCTGTTATTTCTGTGTGGTTCTGAGGGATAGACTGAATCCCGATTGTGTCTTATTTGGTCGCTCCTCCATCCCATGTGGTAACCAGCTTGGGTAAATCCTTCTGGTTTCAGTCCATCACCACCACATGCAGACCCATTGTTTTGTATCGCGGGACTGGGAGAACTGGAATTCAATGGCAATTCTTTGTGGCATCTTCATGTATCTCAAATGTATGCGGTTTTAAAGGTGTAGTCAGACCAGAGTTGTTGCATATAAATGCCAAACTAGAAAAGATTCTGAGAAATCATCTGGTCTGGCCCCAGTGCTGGGCAGATCAGCTGGTCTGGTATCCTCCAGCACATCCCTGCCATCTACTATCTTAAATTAAAGGCTCTCCGGTGATTGAAAGTATTTTCAATATTAAAAGCCAGGAAAGCGATTTAAATAATAATTTGCCAGCAAATGGCTCTGCTGTAATTCTCCAGGGCAGTGACTTTTTTTTCCACCTTCATTCAGTTCTTTTCTGTCTTGCCTAATAAGTTGGGCATTAAAAAAAAGGATCTACCTACTTCGTATGTCTCTTCATTACACTAAACTGCTAATGGGCAGTTTATAGAATGAAAGATTCATGAGGGACAGTGGGCATCCATTCATACTTCTCATCACTGAGGAACACATGCATTATTGTTGGTCTTTCTAAGGCATTTCTCAATACTACTTTTAAAGGAAAATCACAGCATAGAAAACAAAAGAGAACAGAACAAAAACCAGACCTCGTTTCCAGCTTTAGAAAACACAACTTTCGGGATTTTAGTTGATGCTCCCATTCTGCTCCTCTAACCAGGCTTGAAATGATGGCTAGAGGCAGTCTCTCCCAGCACTGGTGCTATCAGGTTGGCGCGTGGATTAAGTTAGATGTGTGTACTATCAGCACCTGCAGCATGCACGGAGCTATAAAAATGACAGAGTGAGGGAAGCGGACCGGGACTGGGTATTATGTTTGTTCATCTGACTTGCTTCATAGCTGCAGCTGGAATGTAAATCCTAATAATGCCATTCATAAAGTGTAATCTCAATTACCACTATCAAGCTACTTATTGATCCTGCAGAGGGATCTGCTTGGGAATACAGACTTAATCCTTTGGGTCCTGATCTGCTCTTACAGCAGAGAAAGAGAGAGATTCTGACCTTTTTGTGTACACAAAATCCTTCTCAAGACAAAACAAGGAGATTTTATGTCATTGGTTACAGTGGTGTAAAACTGATGTGATCCTCTTGAAGTTCCTGATCTTGACACTGGTGTTACAATGGTGTTAATCTGGGGTTGCTCTGTGGCAGATGATGGAGGTATTCAAACAGATGTGTGTAATAACAATCAGAATTGGGCCCTTACGTTTTTGCCTTCCAAAAAAAAAAAAAAAAAAAATGAGATTACTTGAAGAGGTTTGAAAACTGATCTTGTTTAGGACAAGAGATAAAAGCCTAAAGTTGTGTCAGGGGACATTCAGGCTGGATGTTAGGAAACATTTCTTCTCAGAAAGACTACAGGCTGCCCAGAGAGGTGGTGGGGTCACCGTCCTTGGAGGTGTTCAACAAACATGGAGATGTGGCACTGAGGGACGTGGTCAGTGGGCGTGGTGGGGGTGGGTGGATGGTTGGACTGGATGGCCTCAGAGGTCTTTTCCAACCTTAACGATTCTATGATTCTATTCCATGATTCATTTCCAAGGTGCTTCACGGTTGTCAGTGACACTCCATGCCAAAAAATTGAATGTAAAAACTAAAACTCTCCAAACACAACCTTAATATGTAATGCCTATGAAAAAAAAAACAAACCACAAAAACCCAACGTGACAGCAGGGAGACTACCAGTGTGCTGAGCCCCCTGCCTGTCACGGTCACTAATATTGCCTCCTTTTTTACCCTCCACTCCACCGTCTGTCTGCTGCCATCTGTCATTTGTATTACATTTTGGTTGCAAGTGTTTGAGGTGAGTTGGAAGCTTTTTGTTCTTTGGTTTATGTAGTGACTTGAAGGACAGTGAGTTCCTGGTCATCTCTAGAGCAAGCCTGGAGCATCTCTGAGGTCCGAAGTCCCTGCAGGTGGACTTGGGAGAATCTTGTGGTGGCAATAGGAAATATGGTTGCAACCAAGTCTTCAGTGCTTTTTGCTTCTTGAGGCTCCAACCTCCCTTCCCTTGTGCAGACAGATAGTGTATGGTCTACAAGGGCTGGAGCTCAGCCATCAGCCATGGTGCAGTGGGGCACATAGAACTGTAAAACCATAGAATCATTTGAGTTGGTAGGGGCCTTTAAAGGCCATCTAGTCCAACTCCCCTGTGATGAACAAGGACTCCTACAGCTCAATCTGTTTGTTATGGTCTAGAAGTGCATGTACACATGCATTTGTTTCTGCAGCCAGCTTCCCATCAGAGCTTGCTAACGCTGGGCTGGGAATACAGAGCCAGCAGAGTATTTCATAGGGGACTCATTTCCCACTTCACAAAATGATAACCCATTTGGTTACTGGGCCATGCTGGATGATCACAGAGTGAGGTGCTTAATAACTTAGAAACTCTTTAAAATATTTGTTGAGTTAAATTGGATATCGAACATTAAGTGCATTATACCATGTAATGGACTCTACTGCAGTAAGTCATGGATGGTTAGTACATTTCTACTTTTACACAACCAGGATACACAGAAGTAGAAATTTAAAGGAAAGTGGAGGAATACGTGGTAAAATGGGCTGGTATATCAAAATTGAAACAGATAAGTGCAGTGCATTCCACAGAATTTTTTGCATCAATGATCGAAGTTCACACGACTAGAAGTAACAGTGGGATGTAACTATTCGGTGGTTTAATTATTACACTGTTAATTATTATTAGAAGCAGTTGAATTCTGTGGCTTAATGTATCTGAGCCCTTTCTTACGGAGCAAACGAACGCACACAATAGCAACGTCCCCACGCCGCCTTAAGAGACTCTGAAGTTGATTGAGTACCACGGAGTGCAAAGAATGAAGAAATGCATAAATATTGCAGTCCTTTTGTTAGCCTCCATTTTAATTTGTTTTATAATCCTCAACACATGCACAATTTCCCTTAACCCTCGGTGCATTGCCTTCAGCCAATTACACTGGCATAAGAATTCCAGTAATTTCGGTTTCTCTGCCGCTGACACTTGCCAGTGCATGCTACTGAATTTGCAATGAGCACCTGGCCTGCACCACACAGCGCTGGCTGCCGCCTCTCTTTTCCTTTGGGAAAGCTGTGATTGGGGCTTTTTTTTTTGTTGTTGTTGTTGTTGTTTATCAAAGCTCTGCTTTTCTTTCAGACCTCCTGAAAGAACTTTCTCAATGAACTTTTCGTCTGCTCACAAACAGACACGGAGGGTAAATGGAGATTAATTACCATTGGACTGACTAAGCTCTGCACCCAAAGATAATGAATTTTGGTGTTCCTCCATACAGAGAATTCAGCGAGGAACTTAGTAAATAATGTGTGTAATGTTTAGATAGTGCTTTTAAAACTTTAATGGGGCTGTTCTCTATTATTGAATCTTATTAACTTTATCTGTTTATTGTAGATTTGGGGGATTAGCGGACTCCCGTGGTGTTACTATTTACTTGCTAAACTGTTTTGGCTCTGTTTTCAAAGCAGTTCAGTTTCTGACTGCTAGATCTCCCAAAAAGAACAGTTAATTTGTCCTTTGTGCCCTATTTGGAGTTCACAGTGGATTGAAGCAGAGAACCTTTGGGAGCTGCTACATCCACCATGAGTCTCAAACAGCAAAGGTCTGAGATTTCTGACTTCTGGGACTGCCAGAGGTGGAAAGAGGAAGGGAAAACACTCCAGAGAAAGGGAAGTCTGGGGTGTGATTAAACCTACAGATGGGATTGCTGCTGTTTTTCATCCCCCTGCATGGTAACTGAAGAGATTTACATAAGCAGTTGTTTCTATCATGTTGTGACCCCACACCTTGCAAAGCATTTGAACATGCTCTTAGCTCACATGCGGTCCTCTGGAAGTTAAAGGATCCTGCACTGTATGGAGAGCTGTGCACCTGAAAGTTGTCTTATGGCACAGCTGAAGAGGTAAAGTCCTCTGCATATGACATGAAATTATTCTTGGTATATTTTGATGGTGAAAAAGCAAAAGAGGGCACACTTCCCCATAGAAGTTCGATCATACCTCCTTTGGAGTAACAGAATTATGGAACTGTTTGAGTTGGAAGGGATCATTAAAGGTCACCTGGTCCAACTCTTCTGCAATGGACAGGGACACCTACAGCTTCAGCAGGTTGTGTAGACCTCTGTCCAGCCTGACCTTGAATGGCCCCAGGAAAGAGGCATCAGATCCCTATTTCAATACCACTGTGTGTTTAACCCCTATTTCAAGTATCCCATTCACACACACGGGACTTTCAAAGTCATTTGGGACATTCTGACCTCCACCCTGAAGTAATTCTCAATGGACGGTGAGCATCCAAATCTTTTGGTTCCTGTGCCACCACCCATGAGCTGGTGACATGAAGCCCATGGCATGGGTGTGCAGCGTTGGTGCCGCCTTGGCAGCCCTTCCATGGGGCATTCACATCTGCTGAGGAGCTGAGCAGGGTTCCTCTTTCCCTGTCTTGTTAGCAGTTTTACTCAGAGGTTAATGTGGCTGTATGTAATTCTCCAGGCTTTTAGACAGTGAAAAAGAAAGGCAGTTCAAGAAATGATTAAGTCCTGTATCTGTTACAGTTAATCATCATTTTATAAATACCTGGAAGAGGGCTGTAGAAGCATAACTCAGAGCAAAATTTTGCTTCAGAATAACTATTACATAATGTTATGCTTCTGGAGGAGCAGATCCTTTTCTGTTCTTCCGTAACATTTCCTAAATCCATCAAGATTTAAAAACAATATATCACTGAACATAAAACCAAAAGGTTATCTTTCCTCCCCGGCTGTACTTTGTATCAGCACAGTGAGCTGCTATGCCTGAATGGACCCTCATGCACAGCCACAGCAGTACTTGTTTATTTACCATAGTCAAACAAGCACCACCCTGGGTAGGATCTGGACGCTGTGCTGCTGATGAGAACTGCATTGCAATAGCTCTGGATAGGTATACTAGTATGGAGGCTTGTCTGCACAGTAGCAAATATGCAATGCTCTCTACAGAAGGCTAGGAGGAATGCATGGTACGTTGTCTCTGGTTTTTAAGATTCTAACATTTCACCTATAATTTTGAGGGATGTGAGTTAGTGGGCATGGTGGTGATGGGTTAATGGTTGGATTAGATGATCTTAGCGGCCTTTTCCAATCTTAATGATTCTACAGTATGATGATTCTGATTTAATGATGGAGTGATTCTTTCTCATCACTCTCAATGGCACAGCTGAATCCAGGCACAGCTGAATCCAGGCTCCACCACCCTGGCCCTGTGCATCCTTGGATACACACTAGGCTGAACTTGTTCAGGTCTTCCTGAGCACTCTCACACTGCCCATCAAACAGCCCCTGAGATGGTCCAGGATGGACACAATGCTGGAGATGCTTTGCCTTTCACAGAGAGCACAGTCGTCTGGTTGGGCCCCCCTCTGCCATTGTTAGTCAGGCATTGGAACCCACAATGATGGGAGACACAAATTGCCTTTGCACCCTGTTATGTTGGAGCCTGGGATGATCACGATATGTCTCGATGACAAAGCTCTCATATATGTGTATCATGTCTCTGGGTCCTTTCAGGGGCTAGAAATAGAAAGGTAACCTGCCATCCTCACTCAGAGGGTGGTGACACACTGGAACAGGTTGCCCAGAGAGGTTGTGGATGCCCCATCCCTGGAGGCATTTGAGCCCCGGCTGGATGTGGCTCTGGGCAGCCTGGTCTGGTGGTTGGCGACCCTGCACATAGCAGGGGGTTGAAACTCAATGATCACTGTGGTCCTTTTCAACCCAGGCCATTCTATGATTCTATTATTCTGCCTCCCCACTGTCCATGTGCCATGTCTCACTTAAAGCCAGCCTGCACTCTGGCCTCAGTTCTCCATGTCTTATTTGAGTGCAAAGCCCAGGCTACCACAGAGGCTCCCAAGAACATCTCAGGTCAGGTCCCCTCAAATCTTGCTGCAGTTGAGGTTACCTGAAAGTCTCCAAGAATCTTTTGGCTTCCATGTGACCTCATAGAAAAACACAGGCACTAAAGGTTATAAAGAGACTCCAATGATACCAGATTGAAATTATTATTCATAATAATAACATTCAAAACAATACTGTAGTGATATTAAGCTTTAAAATGCAGTAGGACAAGGCATGGAATGAAGGAATAAAAGAACACTGACAATTTAACCATTAAAAGCACTATCCCAAAGTTCACTATCCCAGCGTGTGGGTTATAGGCTTCAGGTTTTTAATAAGACATACTGGTGAACACCTATCTTTCTAGTCATTTCATTAAGTAGTTTGCTTAATGGACAGCTGTTGGCAAGGCAATTTGCCGTCTCTTTCAAAAGCATGATTCAGGCAGGGCTGCCTGCTGCTAGCTGTGAATCACAAGTCATGCAGGTATCCACCAGGGAAGTCATAAAGCCATAACTGCTATAGAAATGGGAAAGTCGCAAGGATGGTTGTGAAATGTAAATGATGGCTCTCCCAAAATGCCAGAGTAGTAGTTATCTACGGAGGAAAGCAGCTCCTTTGCATGGCTGCCTGATGCACGTCACTCTGACAGAAGCTACTGGCAGGGGCTGTTTAATGTTTGGGGCTATCTAGAATGCAAGGAAGCTCTTGCAAAATACATATTTCACCTACACGAAGTCTGATCTTTGAAGAGTGCATACCTGCATAGCTTGACCCTCAGCACACACTTCAGTACTGATCAGCTCTTCCTCATCATATTTTACTGGGTTTAGATGAATGGTGGAGTATGTGGGCTTTCTTCCTGAGAATGCACACCTAACGTATTTGAACTTTCCCTTCTATTCTCCTTGTCTACATGGCAACACAAACCCCACCATACCTACACAACCAAACATGTGACTCCATTTGGGATCCAACCATCAAGGCAGAAGTCCCAGGCCCTGCAGGTTATTCCAGTTCAGAGGAGACCTGAGGATAGATACAGGTGTCTCCTTGCCACCGTTTATAAACACACAACAATGTCAATAAGCATACAAAGTCCCATTTCCCTAAGCATGGTAGGAAACAAACAAATGAGAGGGCCTCTTCCTCCTCAAGGTGCCTTCCCTCATGTAATACCCACACACACCCATGTTTTTCCTTGATTCCTTGCTCCTTCGCTTGGATACCGCATGGGAACTGGTTTTCTCTCCCTAATACAGTCACAAGCTGTTGCAACACATGGAAGACAACTAATGGAGTCAATGCCTTCTTTTGTTCAAGCCCACATTTTTTAGGGAAATTCCTAGTCCCTTTTATGCAAGGGTCTGGGCTGTGTTGCAGATCAGTGGCACTCAGCCCCTCTCCACCTCCAGAACACCAAAAATCTCCAAAGGTGCAGCCATCCGTAGGCACAGATGTTGACTTGGGTCACATATCACAAGTTAAACACTGCTATTAAAGGCCAATTTAATAGCAAATGCAGTATAAATAGCAGTAATAAAAATCCACTCCTCCTCCTTTTTACAAAAGCTCGGTCTCAGGTCTCCAATGCACCAAAAAGCAGAGGAAAGCAGTGGATCTGGTGGCACATCATGGTGTCCTCTGGGTTGCATTGCTGATGAGGCACAGCCCAGTGTAGCAGCCAAACCCATTCCAGTCATGCAGATATCATCGCTCCCCTGCTCATATGGGGCCTGGTAGCACAAACGCTTGCAAAGCTTGAACCTGCTGAAGTAACATGAAAGGTAGAAGCAATCTCCTGGGTAGGCAACACTCAAACCACATGGGGCTTTGTAGACAGGAGGTCAAAAACAATATATCAAGTCAGTTATCAGCCAGTCCTGTCTTCCCTTCCTCCCCTCCCTCTGGCATACAGAGGTAGGAGCTCAGGTCCTTTGATGTAAACCTGTCAGACACTTTGGTCTCATCCCTGCTCTGCCCTGCCCTATTTTTCCACATACATACTTTTTAGTGAGATTTTAATTATAAGCATGATCATATTGGTAGGAAAACCCTTCCTTAATTACACGCTCAATTAATTCTAGTAGCTGAGGAGCTGAGCAAAGAAGTAAGGTGAAATTATTACTGCTTCATCTAAAGCTGGATCTCTCTGTGGTCAGGTTGGAATAATACCGTAGAAGTCATTTTTCTTTAGGAAGATGGGTTTCATTTAACAGAGAGTAAATTACTCTGGCTAGAGGGAATTAGAGTATTATCTAATACCAATGAAACACTTTTCCATCATGACCAATTACTTGCAGAACTATGCTTTTTAGTAAATATTCCGTGGTCTGGCCTGAGAAATATATTGTACGCATAAAGTGATATTCATCCTGAGAGAATGGCACAATCCTTCCCCTAGCGTACTATGGTCTGGAGAGAGTGAGCAGTTGAGATCATAGAAGCATAGAATCATAGAATCACAGAATGGCTTAGGTTGGAAGGGACCATAAATGCCATCCAGCTCCAACCCCCTGTCGTGGAGAGGGACACTTTCCACCAGCTCAGCCTGCCGAGGGCCTCATCCAACCTGGCCTTGAGCACCTCCAGGGATGGGGCACTCACGCCTCTCTGGGCAGCTGTGCCAGTGCCTCACCACCCTCTGGGTGAAGAATTTCTGCCCAACATTTAACCTAAATCTCTCCTCTTTTAGTTAAAGGCATCCTCATCCTATGAGGGCGATCACATAAAAAGTCGATCCCCCTCCTGCTTGTAAGCTCCCTTCAAGAACGGGAAGGCCACAGTGAGGTCTCCCTGGAGCCTTCTTTTCTCCAGGCTAAAAAAGCCCAGCTCCCTCAACCTTTCTCCATAGGAGAGGTGCTCCAGCCTTTTGATAATCTTCATGACCCTCCTTGGAACCCACTTTAACAGCTCAGCATCTTCCTTGTGCTGAGAGAGATGGGAGATTGGAAATATCTCTACAGTGTCAGAGAGCTCCCCATGGTGCCAGTGTTTCAACACTTACCCTCACTCTTGCTGGTAGCTTGGTAGCACATGTTGGGGTACCAATGTGACTGGAAGCAGACACACTGAAGCCATCTCTTCAGGATCTGTCCCTCTGTATTGGATCATTGGTTCCCAGTGTTATGGGAAGAGAGCCTGTTTTGGATCCCTGAGATCTCTGCTAATGCCCATAGCAGCACGGAAAGTAAGTCAGAAATGGGAAAATGTGGAAAAAGTCCAATCTGGGAGAGGATGAGTGAGAGATAAAGGGACAGGGATGAATGATGACAGGCGTCCATGTGGTGGGTGGCAAAACACATGTGTTCATAGCTGCTTTGTAAGGAGGGAATGCCATTAAGACACAAGGCTGGGAACATCAGAGCAGGGAACAACCATGCAGCTCCAACTTGCTTAATTATGCGGCCCCATACTGTTTTTTCCACAGGTTTCTTCTCATCTTACACTTAAGATGGATGGTGCTCGGATAATGAATGGCCATTCATTATGTATTTTTGTATTTTGTATTCTTCTTTTGCATTTTGTATTCTTCTTTTTTCTCAGTGAATAACCCTGGGTCTTATTTACTAACTACTTCCCTGAAAGCAGAATTATTCATTTTTCTCATGCATTACAATTTTGTTTCTGCAGCACTAATGGCAACAATATCAAAGTTCATCAAAACTTGCCATTATGCACCAGGTGTCTGTATGTTAGAACTGAGCCGTGAAGGAATTGTTAGATGTTTCCTCCATTTGGGGGCCATTTCTGAATTTTTCACATCCTTAACATCTCAAAGGGCTTTCTTTATTCTTCACACCCCTTGCCATTTTCCTCTGTCAGAGTCCAGGCTTTCTCCCAGCCTGGTGCGGGCACTCTCACAAACCTGAAAATAAAGCTCAGGTGTCAGCGGTCATTAGTAAAAGTTTAGGATGCATGAGTCACCCATCACCAGCAATCTTCACTCAAAGACTTACTCCATCTCCTGCGGTGTCTCTCAGCCTCGCTCCCTGTACACCTTCTGCCTTACACAAATGCCAAAGAGCCCTTTAGAAAGCAGACGCCTTCACTCAGTCATCCTTCCGAGAGCTCCACCCCACACAAGGAAGAAGGAAACCATCAGGGCAGAGGCCAGGTTGAAAAGAACATATCATTGTCTAATTAAAAATTCTATCATGAAGCATCACGAAGAAAACACATGGCATTTTCTAACTTTTTGCCCCAGTACTCACCCAAAGCAATTTCCACGTGCAAAAGGCCAACACACACCCGGCTGTTGTCATACGACTAATTTTAATTTAACCTCATGCTGTTAATTCTAAGTGCTTAAGGTAAATTGACTGCAGATCACTGTCCCTCCTTGCTCCTTTCTGGAGTAACCCAGAGTGACACAGAAGATAGTCATGTGAGATGTCAACAGAGATGAAAGTACTGTATGATGGGTTGGATATGAGGAAGAAATTCTTCTCAGAAAGTGGTGAGGCATTGGCACAGGCTGCCCAGGGAGGTGGTGAAGTCACCATCCCTGTAGGTGCTCAAGAACAGGTAGATGTGTCACTGAGGGACGTGGTTAGTGAGCATGGTGGGGGTAGGTGGATGGTTGGACTGGTTGATTTTAGTGATAATTCTATGATTCTAAGAAAAGGACAGGCAGTTTTTGAAAGCACAAAATACAAATGAGGCAAAACCATGCAGTGAAGGTGGAGTGCATATCTGTGCTATTTCCCTCGTATCTCCCTACAAACCATTTCGCCTGGAATAAATGTTTTGCATATTACACGTGAAAAGCTATATGTGGTAATTTGTACTCACTTGATAGGGTAGTAAAGAAAGCTTTATAAAGTGGGTGTGACTTTCAGCATGTGTTGCAACTCAGATTTTGAGACGTGTTTGTGTATGCCAGCAGCTACTTGACGTTAAAGCTCTCCTGCACATTTACTGGTGGCGTTTGCTTTCTCGTTGAGGGTAGATTTTCTAATTAGTGAGCACCATTTTGATCCTAAGGTAGACTGTCAGGTAGGCTTAAGCAGAAAATGTAATATTTTTTTTGGCATATCTTTAACCTACAATGAGCTACATTTTTTCCTGAGACCACAGTTTGGGGAAATACACCTTGGTTTGAGGTTTAATGGATGATCCTCTTAAATCAGTGATAACGATATTCTGGTGCTTTAGCAAACTGAGGGGGAAACATCAGCCAAATGTTTCAGACCTCTTTCCCAAATGTCACAAAGCTCTTCCACAAAGTGAGCTGACATTTCTCCTCAATACAGAAAAAAAAAAAGATAAACCAAATAAGAGGTGGTAGAACAAATTTTCTGAGGTTGTATTTCATAGAGTCGGATTCTCTACTGGCACAATTCCTGAAACTTGTGGAGATAAATTGTGATTTCTTGTACACACAACCGATTCCTAGGCTTATTTGTGAAAATGACTCATATTAATATGGGAACATCGCAGATGCACAGAGAGATGGTAAAGTTGCTTGGGAGGTTATCAAAGTCTGGAAGACAACAAAAAGAGAAAAGAACATTTTTCAATCTGGACAGAAAAAGAGACAGGCTTTTTTATTTTATTTTATTTTATTTTATTTTATTTTATTTTATTTTATTTTATTTTATTTTTTATTTTAAATGTGATTAATATATACACCATTAAATAATCCTTAGCCATTAATCCCTGGAAGATATCATCCAGAACATTAACAGGGAGATGGAATAAATTGATGTTATGTACTACGTACATTGCAGAAGAGTTAGCGTCAGTGGAGAAAAGACCAAACCTAAAGGGAATGAAGCATAGGGCAGAGGCTCATGTTGTGCCACCAACCTTGAAGGAACTCTTCCAGTTGGTATTCAGGCAGGAATGTGGCTACTCCTTGGCCTTTGTGATGCTCCCAGCAGCTCAGACCAAGAGCTGAAAATTAGGAATTATTTAAAACTTTTGCTTCTGCAACAGATTAACTGCCAAGCTCCTACCAGTGCTGATTTCTTTGTAGATAAACCACGGAAACTTGAATATTTTCACTGGTAAAAATAAGCAAAATTAAAATTAAACTAAACCAAGCCTCATAACCAAGGAAAGATCCGTGACAACCATGAAAATGAGAAATCTCAGAAATACTTCTGAAAGAAAATAAGGAAATGGTTAAATCTTCCCAGAAGCAAAAATTAATGCCAAGCATTTACATTCATTTGACAGAATTTATCTACTCTTCTGCTCCACATAACCTAAGTGCAGCACTTAACCTGCAACCCCCAGTGATGTCTGGTGTATGCTACTTCCCAGCCCCTATGATGCTCAGAGACATGCTCTGGAATGCAGAATGAAGTATATTGCAGGGTTTGTGGGCTGAAGGGAAATCATTATTACATAGTAATCAATACCATGCATCTTGCATAGCTTCTTGGCTTCTCTGGCACCCTACCATAGCTGTCAGAGGTTGGGATTGTTTTTTTTCTGATTTGAATAAGGTCACAGTTTTTTGCGTGCTTTTGATTTGGATCGATTTTCTTCCTTTTATGATGATGACAACACTCCTAAATTGGCTGGTGGCACTGAAGCCTCAACATACATCATTTTAGCACCTGGGGAAAAACAGCACTGATGGTGTAGGTGAACGTCGTTCTCTTAAAAACAGTGCAGCTGTAAGTGCAATACTTTGAACAAATTTATTCCATATGTTTTGTGCATTTGAAGTGTAGGAAAGAGACAGGGACATGGGATTGAGATCTGTGCTTTTCTCTCTAAAATACGTTGACTAGGAGGACAGACACAGTCCTGCTTATGCCAGACTTGTGGAGGCAATTTTTTATCATTCCCAGGTGGTCCTAGAGATGGACCGTCTGGACACAGCTTGGAATGGATCATGATGCCAGGATCCCTCTGCCAGGTAGTAACGGGATTCACTGAGCACCTAAGAGCTGCACAGGGTGGAAATTTGGCTTGAAGTTTGCCAGTCAAAGCATTTTCAGATTGCTCATTTTTCAGATATTTTGGTTAAAACATGTTAGTTTCAGGCTTCCTCCAAATCTACATCAAGGTTTCAGTAGCATCCCAAAACACTCAGCTGGTAAACCAGAGTCAGAGGTGCCCAACAGGGAGGTTAATCCTTGTCCAATGCAAGGTGGTTCCTGTTGACTCTACAAGAATGTATCTGACGGGCCTTTTTCTGGGACTAGAAGGAAACTGAGGAGTTACATTCTGAAGAGGGCAGGGAAGACTCCAGATCACACAGAAGCAGGCCACTATAGATGCGACCACCATAAATGTCCCATGCTGCCTCATCTTCTTGCAGCAAACAAGGGGTTGAGGGATTTCCACAGTAGCCTCAGAAATCTTTCTCCTGGCTCCCTGCAAAGCCCTGAAACAGCCTCAGAGGTTCATAGAAAAACCGATGAAATAACACTCTCCCATTGATAGCACCCCATAAACTCCTGCTGACTTCTCCCACTATACTTACTGTGAGAGGAGAATGTTAGCACCTTAAGGGCATCCTCTTAACTGCATGGCATCTGTCCAATGGCAGCATATGTACAAATTAGCTGCAACTGCCATATGTGCAGTGGTAGTGCTGCTTAGGAAGTTCTCTACTGGTATTAGCCCAAATACAAGAAGTAATTCCATAGAGCAGTTCAGCATGGTTTGGTATTGATCCATGGAAAAAGACATATAGATTTCCTGGCTTTACTCCAATACAGAAGGAATCACAATTAAAATATGGGCAGCTGATTATGAGATATCATATATATCATATATATCATATCATATATATCATATATATTAGTAAATACCTTATACAATGTGAGTATATTTTATGTTGTATGTAGAGAGGTAGAAGAATGTTGAAAGATGTTTTAGCAAGGAATTGGTCAAGCATTGAATTAAGTCTGTATTACTCTCATTGTGATTGTTCATTGTGAGCAGTTCAGGGAAATGGTGAGCACTGATACACGAGCTCTTTTCATGCTGGTGAGACGATCTTTTGCCCATTGGGGAAGCAGCATGGGTCACTCATCTGCTTTATGCAGCACCCCAGAGCTTTGATAATAGGGATGAAATCTGGTTATCATCTGTATTCACCTCTAGTAAGGCAGATACAAAACTCAGGTATGCAACTATTGATGTGGTTGCTAGAAAAGTGCTCAGGAGGAAAAAACAAGGAAGGCACCAGGCAATTGCATCAACATAGAGCCAGATGGAAATCAAGCCCTAAAAGGTAGGTGCTCAGTGAGGGAAAGGGTGGGTGTGACCTGAAAACTGCAGGATTCGGGAATGTTTGTCACTGAACCTCACCTCACATATTAGCTTCTTCCCTGGCCTTAGGGAAATTATTTAAATCTCTCTCTTTATCTCCCTCCAGTTTTCTAAATTGAAGTTGTGATACCTGCCCCGCTACTCACCTTTCAAAAGACCATAATAACATCTACTTGTTTGCAAACTGCTCAGGAAACAGCAAATGCCAAACACTCTTATTATACAGTGAAATTATTAAACATAATGCTGGAAGGCACTCAGACTTGGAGACAATACAGACACATTTGCACTGCTTGCAGTAGGAGCGTGCCCAAACTGTTCTCAAGACTTCCAGCATGGGAGATTTGACTCCTCAGGTAATCAGCTCCTCATCCAGTGCTTAATTAGTCTTATGGCAGAGACTTTTCTAATGCCCACTTCATTTCTTGCTGCAGAGTGAGCCAGACTGCCCTTCTCCTCTAATTAATCCCTTCTCCATCTACAGCTGTTTTATGACAAACTGTTTCAAAGCCCCACAGGTTTCTCTTCCACAGAAACCCACATCATTTACCCTTTCTTTGCTGCTCACATTTTCTGAACCATCATCACTCTGACTGGGGCCTTCCGGAAACTGTCCAATAATTTCTTAGGAGATGGTGTGGAAATATGAATTAAATCATCTTCAGGTCATGTAAACGTCTGCTACATCTTGAACACATCCCTCAGATGACATCTGCTGTACTATTTTGTTCTTGGGTTTTGTCATCATGTGAAATTTGCAATTTAAAACACTGCAATCTAAACTACATTCTACATGTCGTGAAGGGTTACCCTGTTGGTAAGTGGCTGACCTTTATTATGGTGAAATCTTTCATATCTTTTCTAATTTTCCAGCCTCCAGTATCTTTCTGTCTGTACATACCCCCATGTCAATTTTTAGTGGCAATGTGGTATAAAATTTAACAGAAAATGCTACTATTGCTCCACGTTTACTTTAACCGTCCATAAAAATTAATACAAAATGAAAGCTCTGCTGTAAAACACTTTAAAACCCCATGAGCAGAATATTCCTCTCTGTTACATATTTTATAGGTTTTTAGAGTGGTTCCAACAAAACCTCATGAATTTAGGGTTAAATCTTTAGCTTGTGTAACTTGCCGTATCTGCTTTGATTTTCTTATAGCCACAGTAATTCACAGGAAGTGAGAAGACAGCTTTAATGCAAGCTGTAGAGACTGTGCTTCTTGGGGGTGCCCTGAGCTATACCATAAGCAGCTGAGGTCAAGTGTTTCCCAAAACCATCCTCACTCTTTGGAAGAAACCTTCTCAAATTTTAAGAGAGGAGGGAGCAGCATCGGTAATGGGAGGACCTCATCATGTTTCCAGTGGCCCCATTGCACCCAAGGACAGCAGGAGATGACTTTCACTTTTGAGCCAAGCCCAAACCTCTGCTTTGCTCAGGGGAAGTCATTGCAGGGGATGTGTACTTGCTGGATAATTAAGGGAAAAGATGGCCAGAGTTTGGTAAATAACCCATAAAGAAAGATTATCACAATAGCTCTTGGCAGATTGAACTGAAGGAAATTTGGCCCTCATCATCATTCTGTGTGAATCTATGAGGTACCTCACATGTCATCCCTGAAGACTTTCAAGGTGAAGCTGGATCAGGCCCTGGGCAGCCTGATCTAGCTGAGGCGTCCCTGTTCATTGCAGGGGAACTGGACTAGATGGCCTTCAGAGATCCCATCCACCTCTAAGGATTCTATGATTCTATGATGATTATTTACCTGGAACTGTGCTTCATCAAGTTTATTCCTGCAAAAACTTCTCAGGCATGCAGATGCCTTAAAGCAAGCTGCATTGCTACCAATTGTATTTTTAATTGCTGTGTTTAGAGAGTCTCATTGATCTAATCAGAGCTAAATAAGCCCCATGGTATTTCCCATAGTGGAGTTTACTGAGGACGTGGTTCTACAGTTTGCTATAATGAAACCTTCTGCTGCACTGTCACCAATGTGCAACGCCACTGAGCTGAGGGGGAGAGCAAGCATACCTTGCTTTAATAAATTTGTTGTTATTTCTGCAGCTCAGAAATCCCATCACCCAGGCAGTAGGAAAGCAGCTGGGTGACATTATCAGTAATTGCTTAATATTGTCGTTGCATTTGCTTACAAGGAAAAGAAGGCACAGACAATCAATCAGCTGACAGAATATTCATAGTCTGTGATAAAAGCAAGTGCTTTTTGAATGTCATGGCAACAGTCACACAAGCAACGTGATCTTGTACTTGATTACTTCCTCCTGCATTCCTGATAGTGTCCATATTGCTCCATTAATTTTGCTCTTTATCTACTCTAAATCTCATTTGTGTTTGGCGAGTACACAAAATAATCCAGCACCTTTCCTCAGAGACTCCCAGTGAGCAGAACCTCTTGGGCTGCTCTTCTAGATATATCCTATATAAGCCCACAGCATTCCTGAGTGTATTTCAGGAATTACGTCTGGATTAGGGCAGCAGGTAATCTCTGAAATCAGATTTGAGGGTGACTTTTGTGAAAAAGACTTAGAATAATCTCATTAAATAATTTGTTGGAAAGGCTTTTCAGGCAAGGGGGAAATAAATTGATTTGTCTAAGACACATCTGGTCCTGCCTCATTCTCTCTTAGTCTTAGTGGTCTGCGTCTTTCAATTTCTTTTTCTCATTCATACTGGGAGTTTATGGCTCCTGAAGGCCAGAACATGATAGGCATCTAGTCTTCTGCATCAGAAACCCCCCCATTAATTTCTGCATCATGTCTTCAATGGGCTGTGCTGTGTATATTTAGAAAGAGCTGCTTGCAGGGCTTGAGCTGGTCAGTAAGCTATGGTATCCTCTACTAAGTTGTTCTAGATGTTAGTCACCATTCTTCCCAAACAAACAAAAAATCCCCACATGTAAAAGGTAAAAAAGAAGAAGCAACAACCAACTAAACAAAAAAGAAATGAGGAGATGCCTGAGATCCTTATTTGCAGTCTGAAATTATTCAACTGTCACCCCTTAGATCTCATTATGACTTCTAGTTTATCTTGAAGAGCTGAATTCTCTGTGAAGTCTTCTAATGCAAGTGCTAATAGGTTGTAATCAAGTTATCTCTTAACCTTCCCACGGACAGTCTGCTTCACATAAACTGGCTTAACAAAAATGAGCAGTTCTGATGGGATTTGAACTCCTTCTCCCTCCAGCATAGGTTCTTCTCTGTTTCACCTAAGGACCATTTCTAATCCCTCCAGGACCAGGACTGCAAGGTCCTCAATGAGAATACTCTGACAAAAAGGTGCAAAGAGGCAAAGGCATCACTGTGTAAGTGGACTTGCAAGTGTTCCTTTATTGCCCTTGAACCAACATGCCAGTTCATCCACCTCCCATCAAAAACAATCCTTCTTGATGAGAATGTTTTAGCTCAATCTACCTAATAAATGTATTAAAATTACTTTAAATAGCTTGATAATTTTGTTGTAATCCTTGTTGTATCCTTTTTGTTGTATCCTCTTGTTGTATCCTTGCTGTTTTTCTTTAGGAAAAAAAAAAAAAAAGGCACTATTTGTTTAGGAAAGCAAAGAAAGAAACTAGGCTGGTTTACTGTGGAAGAAGTAAAAATACCAACATCCAGTTTTACCTTTTGTTTTAATTCCTATCTCTATCATTACCTCATTATGTCTTTCATTAATTACACTCCTCATGTGCTGAAGTTTCTTGATTACTGTAATGGAAAAACTGTCAGTGTTGGAACATTCAGGCCTTCCCGGTCACAACAGCCACTTTTGGATCAAGTGACCACTCGTGTTGATGCCCAAGGACTCTGCTGCTCCTCCACCAAAGCACTCTTTGGCTGTATTATTTATAAAGTGCTTTGATAGGCTCGTTTACCAGGAGCTAAGTAATGGCAAGGCCTTTGAGGCCTGGATGCTTGTCAGTTGCTACTACATTAAGTTTACAAGCGAAAATCAAACTGCCTGGCTTCAAAGAGGTTTGGATGGTGTAAATTAACCTGTATTGTAGAAGTTTCTGAGCAGATGTCATACTTTGCCCTGGAGATCTCATTACTGCTCAAATGTATGCACTGATTTTGCCACATTAACGAAGCAGTACCCCTCCCCTTCCCCACAAAGCAGGATTAGCTGCTGGTGTCTGTAGTTATTTTTGTCAAAAATCTTTTGAAAGCCTTTGCGAGGAGAGGAGGGAAAGTTTAAAAAAGCCAGGATCTGTCTTTATTAATTACAGGATGATTAATTATTTAATCTGCCCAGATATCTGTATGCACAACTTGGCTCGCTCTCATTTATCAGGCTTTCAGCACCATTAATCAGGGGAAGTTTTAAACGGGAAGGAAGACAGGTTGATTTAAGGTGCTGCTCAACACTGACCCCTCCCCACGCCAGGGCCATCAATCACCATGAGCACTGGTAGTGCATCCATACCGCACTGTGCTTGGGACGCACTGTGCTTTGCTTTGAGTTTGAAACCCACCATAGTTTTTGCACCAGCTGGACAGCAAGTGAGGGTCTGGAAATGGTGTTGACTTCAGGGAAGTGAAATGTATGTTGATCGACTTCAGCCCTAATCATCCCTCATAGAATGGAATCATAGAATCATTAAGGTTGGAAAGACCACTAGCAACATCTAGCCCAACCATCAGCCTATACCTGTGAGTGCTCTTAACCACGTCCCTCAGTGCTGCATCTGCCCCTTTTCATGAACACCTCCAGGGATGATGACTCCACCACCACCCTGGGCAGCCTGTGCCAATGCCTTGCCACTCTTTCTGAGCAGAAATTTTTCCTAATATCCAATCTGAGCTTCCCCTAGCACAATTAAGGCCAATACCTCTCATCCTCTTGCTGCTGCTCCAGAAAAGAGACTGACCCCCATCCCACTGCACACTCTGGGAGCCCAGGACAAGTGACTACACTTAAATCTCCTCTACCATGGTTCATTACCTCTGGAGCAGGGCAAGCTTGCAGACACACAGTCAGCTGCACTCACAGGAGAAGCTCGGTGATTTGTCATGCTGCCACAAGGCTGATTGTATCTACTCAGCTCCTGGATTACACAGCCAAACAAAAGTTGTTTCACTGCCTTCTTTAAACTCCTAGCAATAGGCACAGCCTTGGGGCTCTAAAGGCAAGACATAAGCATGCATGGGCCGTAAGACATCCTTCTTTTCTGGGGTGCAAGGTGGTGTGAGGGGGGAGGGAGGGGGAGGCGGATGCTAGCTTCAACCTGGGTGCAGATGGGTTTTTTCCTTCCTTTTTCCCCACCTTCTGCTTATAACTTGGAAAATGCTGGTTTATCAGAATTATAGTTGCCAGCTCCCAGAATTTTAGAATAAATTTAGAGTGAACCTTATGCTGTTAGAGATGTTTTTAGATCCTTAGTTCCTGGAGTCAGGTTAGAATGGATGTCACTTTCAGATTTCTTTTTAAAGCACACTTTAGGCTTCGTGATTCCTAAGAGAAGCTTAACAGTAAAATCCAAAGGATTATTACAGGCTTGAAAGTCAGATGGCATATCAAACTTTAATTTTTATGTTTCGTGTACTATTTTTTCCCATTAACAATAAATCTTAATGGCTTAGAGTATACAGAAATAGTCGTGAGCAATTGAATCAAGGTACTGGGAGCATTTCCGCACTCCTTTTTCATGGCAAAAGCTTCCCATCTCCAAGGCTACATATCCCCATATGTGCTATGTTTTTGGATTGCTTACCACTGCATGGCCACGCCTGGCACTGGCTGTGCCAAACTTTGCTAATTATTTTTGTTTGTGCAGTTCAGTAACTGGTTAGAAGAAAAGAATCAGTATCCAAATTTGCCCGTTTCACTAAAACGTATGCGTTGGCTTATATTGAAATTAACGTCCAAAAAATATACTTGAATAACATGAAAGTCTTACAGGTCTATTCAGTTTTTAGTGTAAAACAGGAAATTGGTGGCTATTTAATCTCCTAATCCTTGTTCCAACCCTGGGTGGAAAAATACAGACTTATCCATCATCTGAAATTCACTGGCTCTGCTTTCTCACACACAGACTGCTGTTATTAGAGAAAAGACAGGAATGCCATAGCAATTATCCATAGCAGTATCCTACACCTTAACTTCCCATTATGACTCTCCCCTTTCCCCTGCAAACAGCTGATTGACTGAGCATTAGTTATTATTGCATTACCTAACTGAAGTTACCAAACATTATTTCAGCACAAAGTAGGTACAGGGCACTTCAGATGCCATGCAAGCAATGAGACAGCTACTTTGGGTAAGGTGTGTGGACAGACACGAGGTGGCCTCCAGCAGATACTTGAGCATAGGCACACACCCCCTCCTTGTTCTCTGCAGTGCAGCACACCAAACAGCTACTCATCCTGTGAATTCAAACCCTCACCTACACCACAGTCATTTATGTAGGGCCACGGGAGAAAGAACACCAATTGAAGACTTATAAGAGACACGAAGCTAGGAATCGAGTGATGGGAGTTCTGTTCCTATTTCTGCTGCAACTTTTGGGCAACTACCTTACCCCCCATCTCTATCAAGAAGTTATAATACCATTTCTCAGCCTCTTTTCCTGAGTTACAGTGATCGGATGAGAGGTAACGGTCCTAAGGTAATGCGAGGGAGGTTCAGGTTGGATATGAGGAAAAACTTCTCAGAAGGAGTGGAGATGCATTGGCAGAGGCTGCCCAGGGAGGTGGTAGAGTCGCCATCCCGTAAGGTTTTCAAGAAACGTGTAGATGTGACACTGAGGGACGTGGTCTACTGTGGTCACAGGCATAAGGTGGTAGTTGGACTAGATGATTCTAGTGGTCTTTCCAGCCTTAATGATTCTATGATTCTCCTATTTTATCTGGGTACATTTTCATCTTTACTGCAGAGTTCACCTCTGTTGTACATGCTTTGTGCCTCACCAACAGAACCTAATCTGAGCTGGGAACAGTCAACCAATGGACAAGCATCAGAACATATCTGTGGAGCATTTTTTGACCTCTGTTTACCTTCTGTGTGTCAGTGATGGATTCGTGAGTCATAGGATTCACCAAGAGAGCCTCTTCCCATAATAAAACTCTAATTGCAAGTAAACCTTTGTTGGATTCATTGTAAAAACATGATTCTCTTGGTAGATGAAAAAGAAAGGAGCACAGTAACAAGCATCTGTTTATTGCTCAGTTTTCTCTGAAATGTTAAATGCTGTGTTATCAACTGCTGCCTAACTTGTGAATTAATTAAAAATAGTTCCTTGAGTGGCATGAGTATGTAATATTCTTGGGGTTTCTTTAGATAATAACTGGACTGCCAAGATACTTTGACGTCTTGGAAATGCTGCTTTTGCATGGAGATAGTACAGTATGGTTAAGATTTTTAACATGAATACATTCAGAGTAATGAGGAAGAAAATTTTCCAATGCATGTAGCTAAATTATCTGCTACTATTAATCATTCCCTTACACTTGCATCAATTCACTTTTTTTCTGAAAGTGTTTTAGTACTCATGACTAAATTTGCAATTTCTTTGCATAGAAAACTCTCAGTGAATCATTTCAGATTTTATGTACCATTGGTTTGCAGGACATCAATAATCTGATTCAAAGCTTTGTGTAATAGTGGGAAATCTCCTACTGATATCAACTAGTTTTTCATCCAGCTGCCACTGAAAAGCAAACGTATTTTTTCTGTTGAAGTTCTAAGTTCTTTGATATGAAAGTGCCAATAAATGCCAACCAATTGAGTATAATAGTTGTGGAAAAAGTCTTTTGATTAGCGGGGGATGATATCCAGTATTTTCCTCCCCCCACCCCCTTTTTTCCCTTTTTTTTTCTTTCTTCTTTTTTTTTTTTTTGTAGACTTAACTTGTTTAATGATTAAAAATATACATTGGAGCAAGTTTTGAGTCTAGTGAGGAAGAGATAAATATTCCAGCTCTAAGTTCTCACTGTTGTAAACAACTCTTTTCCGAGTCTATAATGGGCTAGATCAATAAAACAATTGATGGCAACCAAGGGAGAAGAGGAGTAACAGCCTCGTTTAGTATTTATAGAGTGCTGCTCCTGAAAGACTTTCTAAACGCTTTAATTAAGCATCACAACAACCATATGATACACAGGAAGAATTATTATCTGTGTTTTACAGGTGGAGATCAGCACAGAAAGATACCATCCAAGGCTACCGAGTGAATCTCTGGCAAAGCCAATAGTGGCATGCACCATTATTTTATCCAGTGTTGTTCAGCATACAGTGCAGCTAATCTGGGTGTTTTGACGTACAACTGTTGAGATGTATAATCCCAGATGTTACAGTGGCATGCAGCAAAAGTGTGTTTAGTCCCCACTGGGAGATTTTCTCTATCCCTCATCCTGCAAATCATGACCACTGCTTTCCTTTTTTTTCATTCCCTTGGTCTTACTGAACTAAGCAGTAACTTCCTTGCTTTACTCTTTGCACTTTGTTTGGTCTTTTGAGTTAGGTAATGGGCAATTCAGAGGGGTTGGCATGCTAAGAAAAGTAAGTAAGAAGGAAGCACTTACGAATGCAGCCTACAAGGTCTACCAAGGACTGGAGCCTACTTCCTGTGCTGGTTTTTCCCAGGCTGCCTTCATTTACAGCTTCAGGCCCTTGACCTTCGCTGGCAGTGGAAGCTGTGGAGGAAATAGTTTTGAATGCACTTTTGTGTATGCAAATACGTTCTTCCAGGCACAAAGCCTGGAACCCATTCATCAGGTATATTGTGAGCCGTAAAACCTTTATTTATTCAAGGATGTTTATGGCATCTTCCACTGCAAGTACATGAATGCCAAGAGAACTGAACTCTGCTTTTTCACATTACAGGTCCATCTCTGGGACATCCCAAATGTGCTTCCCCCAGAACCATAAAATAACTGCAGGATAAGAACCATGGCTGTGTTAGGACATCCCCTACACACTGGGAGACACATGTAGATATTCTGGAGCTAAATTTGGCTTCAAAGGCCTAAGATATGAGAAGAAACACCGTGCATTTACTGTGGGTAAGAACAGACCCTTCCCAGTGCTTCAGAGGAGTCATAGGTTTGGCTCGTCTTAAAAACCTTTACTGACTGAAGGCAAGCTCTACTGCAGTGCTATGCTATGGGACCAGTCTCAGGAAGCTGTTGATCCCATTCTGGCTTTGTTACTGAGTTTGTCAGACATCTTTCTTCTTCTCTCGCCTCATTCATAAACGCTTTGGACCCATCATACATTTGTTCTCTTCTACGATAATCTTCCTCTCCTAGTAACATGTGCATATTTAGGCTACATCCAGATCACTCCATCAGAGCATACAGTAACCACAGAGTGACTTACCATTCTCCATCCTTGGCTATGTGTCATACAGCAATTTGTCCAAGAAGATGAAGCTCCATACTCACCACCAAATCAAAGACAATTTCTTTTATATTGATTTTCTTTTCGTGCTGAGGCACTGAGGCCTGCATTTAGAGAGGGAAAAGAAGCTGATGAGGGATTTCTATTTCCCATGTATTTTTTATGCAAACAGTGGTTAGAGTAGATTATATTTACAAGTATCATAATTGTCTGGAGTGCTTTTACCACAGTGTGCCTAGCAAAAATGACCTTCTGCTTTCCCCTACACAGCATCTGCAAATATCTTAATGCAGAGTGCATCTTTTATCTTCCTGAAAGCCAACTAAGGGATGGAATTTTAAGTTGTTTTTTTTTTGTTTGTTTGTTTTTTTCTGTTTTGTTTGCTGTTGCTGTTGTTGTTTGGTTGTTTTTTAATTCATAAGCTAGTCTTTAGGGTTGGAGAAATGTTTTGACAGAGGGAAGGGATGATAATAGATAATGCACTGATCCATTTGCTGTGGTTTCTTTACCACTGGAATTTGTATACATTGGAGACTGCTAATAAAAATTGAGCCATTTACACATAATTTAGTTGATTGAGTTAGTTCCAACTCTTTCACAGCTGCCTCTGAAGTGCCCAGTTACTGAAGGTTATTATTTGGAGAAGGTTTTTAATTTAGACGGATGCCAGAGATGCAGGCTACTCTTACTGGAGACATTCCATGCTGCCCTTGTACGGTGCTTCATATAATTAGTGCATACTTAAATAGTATGGCTATTTAATAACCCCTCTGTGTGTTCTACGTAATGATTGTAATCAAGCCAGTGACAGCGCAGAAACAGAGCACCCAATAGGATGCCCTTCTGACATAGAATGTCATGAACTTTAATCAATTTCTCACCTAGGTTTGGGCTGGAAATTCCACATATTGGCTATCAAGCTGCCTACGTGAGCCACACAGTGCTCAACCACACCTGGAAATACAGGTTTTTGTAAGACCTGGCCAAAATCTCAGTCTTCTCCTTCTCTGAGTTAGCACTCGTAAGTAGTGATTGGAGGTGCATGGTAACAGCATCTCCAAAATCCATAAAAGGGACACAAGATGAAATGTGTGTCTTCATTTTATATTTCAGGTCTATAAATTATTACAGATTTGATCCAAAGCCACTGAAGTAATGGGAATATTTACGCTCATTTCAGGAAGTCTTGGACCAAGCCAACAAAAGGAACTGTGCATGATATTATCTTCTAGCTGAGTCAGCTGTGGATAAAATCTAACACTTGCTCTCCAGAAAGAAAGTTTGGTTTGAATGTTTCCCTTCTTATTAACTTCTCACATACTGCCAACAAACTGTAAATAGTTCCTGGCACAGCGAGTTCTGCAAAGGATTGCAGATAAGAGTAAGATCTCTGAGTGCATAGATCTTCATGTGCCTGCAGGCATTAAAATTAGCTTGAAATTCCTCCAATTCATTATGGACTTCTCTGCAAACTACATTTCACCAGATGGTTCAGTGACATTTGAGCCAAAGAAGGACAAGACAGGAATGTACTTAATAAAAATATTATTTCTCATCAAGATTATTTTCAAGTTAGGAAAATCCAAGAAATCAAGATCAAAGCCTCCAAAGCTCTGTAAGTCTATGTGAAAATTACACTTCTTCCAAGCCCTCAGCTTGTTCATAACCTGATATGCATATTCCTGTCTCAAAGTCCTGTAATGTTTTCCTTGAAGAAAACAGTACTTGGGTAGGTGAAAAGTTGCAGCAGGGTGTTTAGGAAGGACAGCCATCATTGCCATCTTTGAAGTCATCAGTAAGGATAGGCGTCTGGACTGAAAAACACCAATGGATGTATCCTCCATAGCTTTGCCTGTGATCAAAGTCAGCATCATCTTATATAGGAGTTGGACTCAGTGATCCTTGTAGGTCCATTCCAACTCAGGATATTCTATGATTCTATGATTCTGTCACTGAGGTACTCCACTCAATTACTGTACAGGGCTATGGCAGAGGCTACTGACTGAGTCAAAGCGCCACCCATCACCTCTTATGTTGTTTATGGTGCCAAATCTTGCAGAGATCTTACTCAGCACCGTGCCAGGTGGATGCTGGCCATGGTCAGGGCATTATCATCTGCTCTTCCCTGCAGGAATGCATTACTGATGCCCAATTATTCAACAGACACTTTATGCTAACAAACTTCAGTGGGTCAGTTTGTAAGGGACCTCGCTTTCATCACAGATCCCACTGTATCCGCAGGACACATAGATATTTTTGAGCAGTGGAGGACCTACCTTAAAAATGCTGACATCTCTGATTAGTTGCAACGATCTTCTAATCTTCTCCTTCTAAAAAGGAAATTCAGCAAAGAGCAAGTAACATGTGATTCAGAATTAGTCACGCTAAACTTTAAAGCTTTTAGATATTCAGCATATTCACAAACACTTGGTAGCTCCTGAAATGCATCTCATAGTCTGATGCTGAGTCCTTCAGCGTACCCTGCTGCAATCCATTCTGCTCCAAAAATGACTTCCTCTGATATCAAATTTCTCCCAGCAAAAATGTCTTTGAAGTTATTCATCGACGGCCCTTTATCCCTGACTAGTTTCTTTAACCTGCTGGTTAGAAGGTTGTTTTGCACAGTAATTTTCATTTCTTTGGAATGACAAATAGAGATCTAGATCAGTTTCTAGTAGGTTGTGCCTTCACTAGATTTCAGCCCAGATTCATCCCACCTCTGTGCTCTCAGCTGAGCTATGATATGATGAGGCTTCACAAGGAGGTTTTGGCTTTGTTGTCTTGCTGCTATCACAAAGGACCTCCCCTCTACTCCTGTGCTGTCTCTGCAGTCCTTCTTCTTGATGCTCAGGTACTCATCAGGCCACTGAAACAGCACAACACTGTTAAACAGTAGAAAAGTAGAAAAATCATCCTGGTTTCTTGCTGGCTTGAATGTCTAAACAGGCTCAGTGAGAACCTGGGGAATGCCACAGTTGTGCAGAGGAAGTGGCATGAACATAAGACAGAACACGAGCAAAATAAAATCAAAGAAGGGGATACCTTTTTGGCGGCAGCAGGTTGTTAGTTATGAAATTTTAATGTCCTAAGACCACAGCACTTCCAAAGAGGGGATAAAGTTTTGACCTCAGCAAACAAAGAGCATGAGACAGCTTTACTCTGGACTGAATACAGTTAGGAGTATGTGAACTACTTAACTCAGAAGTGTGGGTTCTTTGTATACTTCATGGAGAGAGACGGGCACAGCAGGAAGGGGAACAGAAGTTAGACTAAATGTCACAAGTGCTTCTATTTCCAGTATACATCTGCTTAACCCGAGGCCTATGGCATTCTTCAAACCTTCAGCACTCTCCCTACCTGTCAGCTGTAAGACCTCAAAACCCCACCCAATGAGGGTGGGTTTTACTCTAGAAATGTCAATAAAATTGAGAGGATAATAGAACAAGGACTTGCTAAATTGCAGCATCCTGGTGAACAAAGAAAATGTGTTTCATAGGACAGCATGTAGTTCATAAGCAGATCTGACAGCTTTATTTTCTAACATGGTACAGAGGAAAGTTGAAGAGAGCTTTTCAGTTAAATTCAGGACACACTGTGTCTCCACAGTGGGTTTAATGGAGGCTTTCATCCGTATCTCTTCCATTGCTCTTCAGTTTCCTCATTGTCTCTCTTTCCTTCCACAAGATGCATTTCAGAAATAACTACCACAGAGAGTGTTACTGCCTCTATCTATCAGGCTGGTAATGGTGTGATGTGGATGTTGGCACCCTTAGATATTTCTTTTACAACAGTCTTCAGGCCCTGTATCCCAGCCTTCAGCACTGTAGTTACGAGTGTTTCTAGCTTAGAGAAATGATGCAAAAAGGCTTCAGCATGCATGCAAATCAGATGCCATAATGGAGCCACCTCAGCATTAAAAAATACAGCCAACTAATTTTCATATCCAGTTTGCACCAGGCTAGCAGCATTGACATTCTCTTCTTATAAGGTGAAGGATAAATGGGATCACCCAAGCTGAGTATAAGGCTCATGTGCCTTCAGCTGCAAGGCAGAAAGACAACAATCCTATGCCATTTCAGGACAGCAGAGTGCTGCACAGTTCCTTAGTGCAGAGATCTGAATACATTTAACCAAACCTTTAATTTACAATTGATTTACAGTGGTCTCTAGCAACCTGGATGACTCTGACTTTATGATGACAGTTGACGTTTCAGCATTCACAGTTTTACCCGCTACTATTCTGATGTGAATTGTACTTCCCAGTTGAAGATCCTAGTGAGTAAGCAGTGAAAACAGGGAAAGTTGCAGGTAACCTCATCCAGAGCATTCACTGAAATAGTAAGGGTACAAAATAAGAAATGAAGACCAAGATGAAGTCTCCAAACTCACCAGAAAAATGACAGCCATTGGCACAAAGGTTTTCCAAAGTGCTTGAGAGATGTTAAAGAAGGTCTTTTGCATAAGTCTGAAGCTCAGAAAGGTGACTCCCAAAGCAGGGTGTCACCTTTTTCCACCTGAATCACATGTGCAAACATTTGCCAGGCAGATGGCTGTTGATATATTCAAATTTCTAGCCTAAGCACCCAAATGAATTTCTGCATCCAAATGAAAAGGGCTACGCATACTCCCTTCTTGCCTTGGCACCTTTTGGGTAGCCCACATGTGATAACACCCAGGACACCTCACGTCAGCACTGCTGCCATGTGCCCAAAGCTCAGGTATGATGGCGTGAACCAATTTGTTTGCATCCAGCCCTTCCCTTTGCTGCCTTGCTCACTATGGAGGCACAGATTTTTAACACTGAAAGCTCTGTTATGAAAAGCAAGGTGAGCAGCCCCGGGGTTTGCCATCAGCAACCAGTGGGCAATGCTGTGGCTGAAGTTAATGGGGAAGAAGAAAATACTTCCCCAGTGTGTCACTTGCTCAGTGAGGTCAGATATGGGGCAGTGAAGACTTTTGTCTGAGTTTCTGCGTTGCTCAAGTTATAAGCATATCCATCCTGAGATTCTGCTCTTTTCTCTAGAAAAAGAGGAAATGGTTTCATACTAAAAGAGGAGAGATTTAAGCTGCATGTAAGGAAAAAGTTTTTTACTATAAGGGTGGTGAGGCACTGGCACAGATTGCCCAGAGAGGCGGTGGATGCCCCATTCCTGGAGACACTCAAGGTCAGGCTGGATGGGGCTCTGAGCACCTGATGGAGCTGTAGGTGTCCCTGTTCACTGCAGAGGAGCTGGACCACATGGCCTTTAAATATCCTTCTCAACTCAAATGATTTTATGATTCTGAAGTAGCCGAATGTGTTCAACTCTGCCTGTAGCTGGCACTTCCTAATGGATTGTTCAGGCAGACAGTTTGGGTATTGCCTTAAATAGGAGACGGTAAGATGGACTAAACAACCAAGCAGCTTATTGCAGGAAACACAGGTTTTCATATTAATCTTTTGCAGAATTTGGGGGCAGCCAGAAGCTGGTTGGGGAAGAAGCTACTCTGGGGAGGCTGACCTCTGCTCTCCAAGTCCTGGTGACCGCTGTGGACAAGCTTTACAGCAGACAGAGCAGAGCCAACCTTATTGACACAAAGCAACTCTGGAAATCTTAATTCTCATTTGGCTGAACTTCTCGTTACCTCACTGACTTTCATCAGTCAGTGCTGAGTAGCCAGGAAGCAAAGCTACTTTAAATGGCTTTGATTCCATTAAGATCCTTTAGAAGGAAGGAGAAATCCTCCAGGAAAGTCCTGATTGGCTCTGCCTTTCTAGCTTCGGTCTTCAGGGCTTGAAGTATGCTAAACTTTAGCAAAAAAAAAAAAAAAAAGGTGAGAAAAGGATAGGGCAGGGGCGAAGCACAGCATCTGAACCCCTCCAGGATCATTACTTGTAGCCAGTACACAGCACTAGAAGTATCATAGAATTATAGAATGGCTTGGGTTGGAAGGGATCTTAAAGATCAAATTCCAGCCCCTGCCATGGGCTGGCTGCCCCCCACCAGCTCAGGCTGCCCAGGGTCCCATCCAACCTGGCCTTGAGTACCTCTAGGGATGGGCATCCACAGCTTCTCTGGGCAGCTGTGCCAGTGCCTCACCACCCTCTGAGTAAAGAATTGCATCCTAACATTTAACCTAAATATCCCCTCTTTTAGTTTAAAGCCATTCCCCTCAAGTACTTCAAAGCATCTTGGCACAAAGCTGAACAAAGCAAGAATAATCAGAGATGAGTGTTACGTATTGTCAGCCAGTGGAGCTTTCTGGTTTTCTTTCTGATGTTTTTTTCCCCTGCTAGCCCAAGAGGCACTGAAATGAAACCAGGCTGGGATGTGTCTGTGCAAATTACAGTTTGGGGTTTGAGATGTCTCCTGTATAACTGGAGAAACAAATGTAATACAGCAGACGTGGAGGGGCGTGTGTGCTTATGGCTCCTAATTTCTGCTTTTGTTCAACAGATGCCTGTTGCTCTTTAAGACAGTGATACCAAATATCATCATGGCTTTCCCGTAGCGTGAACACTGCGAAGTTATTAAGAACACTGTTCCTGCAGATGCAATGATTAACATGAAAATGAATCATATAGCCAAAGGAGCTCACAGCTCACAGACGCTGTGTGTGCAACCCGTGGGTGATCACTTGGAATTACGCCTTGCATAGATCTCTCTTCTGACCCCTGCTTGCCCCCAAAGCAGCATGAAGGCGTAAAGCTTTTTATTTCCTTGCTGAGATCTATCCCAAGAGGATGCATTGCCAAGTTCGGCTCCTGCAAGTGCATGTCTCACCTTTGCATTAGAGTGACAGTGAGCATCTCAGGTCTGTTTTGTGCCATTACCTCTTCTCTGGGGTCTGATCCTGCTGGTTGCTGAGCATCTTCCCTTCCACGCACCTCAGAATATGTTGAGATGCACAGTGGGAACTTAGTACCGAGTAGGATCAGACTGCAGTGCATCAGTATTAAGGTCAGACTCACAATGCATTAATATTGCTCAGCAGAAATATTAGCTGTCAAGAAGCTCAGAATTGTTCTTTTTATGGCTTAGGGAACAGTATTATAGTGAAAATGACAGGAATATAAATTCAGAGGGTGTTTACAAGATGGGAAAACAAGAGTCAACATAAATGCGCTATTATCTGTATTTGGCATTGCCTTTTCTCAGTGAAATGGACGTGAGGAATTTGTGCTGAGTCGGCTTTCTGAAGGTTAGCGGAGACGGAGGGCTGTTCCCCATGGAGGGCAAAGAGCAGCGGGGATGGAGATGAGCCGCAGGATGAGATGTCAGACTCTGCACCCCGCAACAGTGCTTCCAAAAGCAAATGATGGAAGATGACTGCAGCACTGATGAAGCTGTTTGCCTCATCGTGGTCTATGAAATAACATCTTTCTCCTCTACACCAACTCCCCAGCAGATCCGCAGGGGTTACTGGGGTCAGTTCCTTCCCTTGAAAATGCTGTGGCTTGCCAAAAAGAGGTTGAAGTGATGCAGAGGAGAGAGATGACATTTCTTCAGGCTATTTTCTAAAGAACACGCTCCCAGAATAGCTCCAAATAATAAAAGTATTGTTAATTCATTAAGGATGTTGCTTCTAGAGCTGTAGCAGCAGCAAAAGTATACATATAATCTGTCAAGAAATTCAGGGGTGAAAGTGAAAGGGACAAAGATGTGAACACAGCCACTATTCCTGAATAAATCTATTTATGACATGTTTTTTGGCTCTTAGGTACTGTTAAGCACCTAAGTACCATCATCCACTGATGAATTACCCCTTAAAGCATACACGTATGGGTCTGGTCAGGTCAAAGGAAACAGACTGGACTGACCTTAGAAGGGAACGTTTTGGAAAACTTTTGGCCCATCAGAAAATACAGTGACCTTCCATTTAGCTAAAGATGGTTATTCCAAACGTTGTAACAGCTTCCATGTAAAGGAACGCTGAGAAGCTATTAAAATAGCACTGGTGCTGAGGCAGCAGTGAGCCTTAAAAATACATATTGTTTATACTGGCAAAACCTTTTAGCATATTTACTATTTTTTCTACCTTTCTGGAGATAACACTGTTCGTTCAAATCTATCCAAAATTGCAAATAGATCTAGCTACTTTTTGGAGATCAGTATGTGTTGTTATTTTACTTCCAGGACAGGGCTTTACAGAAAGGTCATAATTTAAGTGCTTCTGGAACAGAAAACCTCTTGGAAAGCTTCTATAACATATTTCCTAGAGAACAGTTCAAAGTGTTTCAGTGGGAATAGGAAAATATTCTAATTAACGGAAGCCCTACCTCTAAGTTAATTTAAGAATGGAAATACTCTCTCAAGGCAAAAAATGATGAGGCGAAATCCTACGGACTGTTGCGGATAGGTCAGACTGAGAAATGAAAGTTGTTGAACTGTGCCCTTAATAACCTATAAGAAAGTATCTGTAAGGTATCTCAGGAATGCAGGCATTCCTCTATCTCTCAAAAGCAATTTTATCATGTTGTTTTTTCCTCTCTTTCTCATGATGAAATGCCCCAAATTCCCAATACATCATGATATTGCTATTGTCTCCAATTTAATCCACCAGTAATTGTATTATCCCTTCCCTCCGTATTGATCTGGATGAAGCACAGGCTGCAGCAGCTCCCTTTGGTGCTTTTAGGCCCCACCAAAGGGCAATATTTTCAACCACTGGAATCAAGTCTGGTGTAATTAAGGACCTGAAGCACAAGTCAGTAAGCTGGAGACTGCATCATATCTACTTAATGGGGTATCATTCTCAGTAAACACACACACGGTAACCAAATGGTTACTCTTCACAAAGAATGGGACTTCAGGTGTTGAGGCTGTTTCTAAACAAAAGCTCTGCATGTGAAGTAGTTTGCTTCTCCCCAGGCTGTCTGGTGGTGTTAGCACTGCTGTAAGGACTCAGTCCTGAGTGGTTCTGTAATGTGAAAACCACACCACAGTGAGAAGTGATAATAATGGGATGGAGTTATGGGGCTCAGCCTGTGTTTACAGCATTGGCTATGGCTGGACTCTGTGTATGTGCTAATATAGAGTGAGCTTAAAAACCCATTCACCATCTGATGATATTTCTGATAGCTGCTAGGTTTAGAGAAATATTAAAATAACAGTACAAAGCAAAATCAGCAACAAAAATGCCGGGATGCTTCAGTCCAATTGGCAAAACAACCAAAGCAGGTCCACCCTTCCACCTAAACGGTCACCCCTTCTTTTGACTTGATCATGAGAAAAGATAAAGCTTGGCTCCAGAGCATTCAATATCAAGACCTCAAGACTTGGGCCTGTCTTCAAAGCTAAGAGCTAAAAGGGGAACACATCACCTCCCTGGCCCCTCTCATGGAGCTCCTACCAGCCTCCCAAACAGTTCTGTCATGATTTGGACATACAGACATCTCCTGGAAGATCCTCAGTACCTTTAACTCTCGACTTTTTGGGGACAAGGTTCCTCCTGGTTGGCTTTTTCATCTATGGTTGAAGTTCATTTGTCCCATTGCTTTGGAATAATATGTCATATAATATGGCAGGCTGGGCAACTTGATCCAGTGCCTGATTTAGTGGTTGGCTGCCCAGGACAGGGGGCTTTGAACTCGAATGATCTTTTAGGTCCTTTCCACCTCAAGCAATTCTATGATGTTATGATTCTGTGATAACTCTGTTGCAGTCTGGACAGTTGCATAATATGCCAAACAAGAGCCTGACCAATATTTGTGAAACAACATTACTGGTTGTATATTTTTCAAGCAAATGAACTCCTACAAGTTTCATTGCTTGGGTGCTACAGTACTCCTCAGTCAGCACGCAAGGAGAGGACTGTTGGTACACTTGCAGCTTGAATCTCAAGATAGACTGAATTCAGTGCAAGTGCTGGTTAGAAATGTCATGTTTCCTTAACAATTAGCTATTTCTTATTGAAGTGTGGTAAAAAATATATCTTTTTATATATCAGAAGCAAAACACTCTGAATGATTTAATGCAGCTTGCTAAGCTCTTCATTAATAATAAAAGCTTTCTGATTAAGAGCTCTGCATAACACACATCTTTTATGTGTCTGAGGCACTTAGATTTTGGGTGTGTTCTAGCCCTTAGCAGGCTGCCATCACTACTTTCTTCAGACAGGACTCTTATTTTCAGCCTGCCATTCACTGCTGTGGGCCTGGCTTGGGCAACCCTTTACTTCAGCATGCAATTGCATGTGCTTTCAGCTGCCCAGGACCTTCTTAGAATCATAGAGTCACCAAGGTTGGAAAAGACCGCCAAGATCATCCAGTGCAACTGTTCACCTCTCACCAATAGTTCCCACTAAACCATGTCCCTCTGTACAACATCTAAACATTTCTTGAACACCTCCAGGGTCGGTGACTCCATCACCTCCCTGGGCAGCCCCTTCCAGTGCCTGACCACTCTCTAAGAGAAGTACTTCCTAACATCCAACCTGACGTTCCCTACACTGGTGGGATGCCCGCAGATGATCACACAAGCTAAAGTCATGCAGGGCAGCTGTTTAAACCACTCTTTGATCTAAAATCTTCTCTGCAGAATTGCTAAAATTTTCAGAAACTTTAAAGTTTCAGTTGTGAACTACAAAGCATCTTCCCATCTCTCTTTCTTTCTTGCTGCTTTACACCCAGGAGCTGTCTGGAACAACTGTTGCCTAAAAAGAAATGCTCCTCATTTTAATCTGAATTATTATTATTTGGTTGGTTGGTTGGTTGGTTGGGCTGGGTGTGGTTTAATTTCTTTGGTTGATTTTATTTTATTTTATTTTATTTTTGAGTGAAGTCTTAATTGTTTTTCCAGCAAGCTTCACTAGATGGCAGTAAGTAAAGGGAAATGAGTTAGAAACCAAATTTTGGGAGGACTCAGTGAAAAATCAGTGATCAAGCTGCTTACGCCAGAATTATGCCCTAAAATAAAAGGCAATTCCAGTAAAGGAACGTCTATCTAAAAGAGACCGGAGTTTGTTTACAGTTAGTGCCTCTTCAGCATCTGTGAAGGCTAAAGCTCAGTTGGACCACCCCTGCCTTTACCAGCCGTTCTACAGGGATACAAAAGCTTGTTTCTGCCTCTACTTGGTCAGTTTGCAGGGTCATTGCTCTACTTTTTAATTTATTTGGAGGTCCAGCTTTGCCCAGAGCACAAGAGGAGAAGTAGTTTGGCTTTACTGCTGCAAGCCAGACATTCAGCGTCTGCTGCTTGGATAGGGTGGGAGGTCTTCAGCTCAGTGTCTGTAGTCCCTTGATTTCATAGAATCATAGGATCATTTGAGTTGAAAGGGACCCTTAAAGGCCATCTAGTTCAACTCCCCTGCAATGAACAGGGACACCTACAGCTCGACCAGGGTGCTCAGAACCCCGTCTAGCCTGACCATCAGTGTCTCCAGGGACAGGAGACATTTGAAGATGGGAACTTGGCTACTCCTGTCCTTCCCTTCCCTGGTGGCACACCGGCTGGTGGCAGTGCCTGTGAGCCAAGGCAGTGTGCCTGGGGAATGCGGTGCCCTGTCAGACAGCATGCAGTGACGTCTGGGACAAAGACGGGCTGTTCTCTGTGTTGGATTAGAAGTTGCTAATAACTGCAAGGAGACGTTTCCCTGCCCATTCCCCATAGACACTGTCAAGGCAGGCTGAGTAGAGCTAAGCAGGAGTCACCGTGGGATGTGCTGTCAGAAATGGCAGGTTGTCAAGGCCAGAATTTGTCAGTGTACGCTTGTTTTAACAAAAATCTCCACAGGAGGTTTCCCAGGCCAGGCAGTGGGAAGGAGAGTGACAGGGGGATTAGGGCCTGAGGATTAGCTGAAGGCACAGACAGGCCTCGCAGTGCTGACCTGGGGCCTCCTCCTCTCTAGGCTCCTGTAGAAAGGGCCAGAGGTTGCGTAAGTTTCATTTCCCGCAGAAATACAACAGAATCTAAAGTTAAAACCTCAACATTCTCTCTGAAAGGGATTTTTTTTCTACCCAGCTCTCACGTCAAGTCCCACAAAGGAGCAATCCAACCTCTCTATGCCATAAACACCAGAGGTACCCACAGAACACAACGGGGTCTCCCAGATGCAAACATGAGACTTGAAAGCCATTTCACATTTCAGTGTTGAGAAGAAAAAGCCAGAGAAAAGCTTGCAATGAGATAAGGCTGTGTCAACACAGAACTCACTGGAGCAGCAGAAAAGGAGGTCTGCTGAGCTGCAGATAACCACCTGCTGTCATTAAAATCCAATTTAGTGATGATCTAATATGTATTCAAAGGACCAAAGTCTGGAATACAACACGGATCTGTCTCCTGTGTTTCCAAATTAAAGGCAAAACTCCTTCTTAACATCTTGCTCTATTCACAGTTCTTTCTTCATGGTCAAAGGAGTAGAGAGGGATCTCTCATATCACAACCGGTGTCCATAACAGATGGCAAGGGGTTAAAACTGGAAGAGGAATTCATTTACTTGGAGGGTGCTACCTACAGAGGTCTCAGAAGAGGCCCTGCTCCACTGCCTCTTGAGGGAAATTTGAACGTTTATTTGATGAGGACTGGGTTATCTGCCCAGGACTAATCATTTCACATTTGGGGGATAGAATGCCTGACCGAGGGAGAATGGATCCAAGATCCAAGGCTGTGTGTCTCATATCAATTTCTCTTACCAACAGAAATAGCCTGGCAAGGTCCAATTATCTCTGGTTTCATTATAGCCCTTTGAAGTTATTTAGAATGGAAAGTCCCTTCTAAAGTGTGGTTTCAAATGAAATATTTGCTGCTTGAATAGATTTACAAGTTAGGTAGCATCTGAGCACAGATTTTATCACCTTTCATTACCCTTCCCTTTCTGTGGGACATTGAAGTGTCATCCAGATGAACAGCACAATGTCATTTTCAGTTACAGAAAATCAACCTCAGTTTAATGGAGGTAACAGCCTCCAAATGTATTTTGGCTCTTTTTAGAGGTTGGCTGTGCAAGGTCCAGAGAGCCTCATTAGCGTTAAGGAAGATGCTCCCATGATTTTCCAGGGCAAGAACAGAGAATGAGAATTTTTTCCCTTTTTCTCCATATGCCCACTTAAAATGAAGTTGCGATAACGAAATAAATGTTTTAATCCTAGCAATTCCTTACATATACTCGTTGTGAAACCATGAGGTGTATTCCCAGAAGGCCACAGCAGTCTTTTGATCTCATTGCTATTAAGCCTCTTAAAATTACTACAAACAAGTAACGCCAGTGCTTGGATTTGTTTAAAGAGCTAAAAATGAACTTCCAGCAATGACATCAATGTTGATAATATCAGACTCTCTAGTCCTGGGCATGAACAGACATCTTCTGCTCAACCCAGCAGGGACTCCAAATCTGTATCAGTTACTTCAAATGTAAGGCTTTTGAAAGCACCAGCTGTGCCACGTTAATTTGCTACTACAGAGCTTACTAAAACCAGAGCAGTGAATTGCCTGCAACGTTCGTGTTATTGATGTGGCTGATTAGGAGCTTTCAAGGTTGGTTTGAGGTAATGTAATCTACACCTCACTAAGAAGATTAAGTAAGTTAAAATAAGGTTACTGCAAGCAGTGGACTGTTGCATCTTCTGCAAGACTCTGCTGCTAATTATTGCAAAGCCACTGGTCTTTGCTGCGAGGATTGTTTCAGCTGTTGATTGCACTGGTTTAAGAAGCAAAGAGACGTGTGGTGCATTTTAATATCCCAATTAAAAAGGAATCTGTGGAAAACTAGCAGAGAACTGAGAATACCATCCAGAAATGGATAATATCAGCCTTTTCCTTCTATTCATTTTCCTCTTTACAAACAGCAGTTTTCCAAATGCTTTCAGGTTGCTATGTAGGAAGACAAAAACTGAGATTATAGAATCCAGTGCCTTCCAGAGAGACCAAAAATCACCATTTGGTAGAGGATTTATACAATAGAGCACGGGTTATTAGAGGTGAATTCTTACACAAGAATATCATCATGATGCCAATTGCCCCAGCACACACCAAAGGAATACCTACAAACTCCTTCATCCCAACATGGTCAGCCTCTGAGTTACTCATACTCTAACTCTTGAGAGTACATTTGTTACTGCTGGTTCTTGGGATGAGGTCATCAATCAGAGGATGGGAACATGTAGCCCATGGCATTAAGTTGGATTTCATGTAGAACGTGTCTATATTTGGGATAAATCAAAACCAGGAGTCCCTGCTTTCCAATTCCTAAAAATAAATAAATAAATCGATAAAGAAATGATGGAGTCCTCAAAGAAGCAAGTTTATGAAAAGGCTCTCCCAGCCTCTGGATCCCTTGTGCATCCCATGTGCCACTTGTGCTTTAGGTAATAGTGTCTTTAGGGCAGTATGTTCATACATGTTTGGTAGCCCAGATCCAAGCCTCTGGATGGCACAAAACAAATAAAGACAGACTTCTCACCTGATTAATGCTGATAAAGGCATTTCTTAGTGGAAGAAACCTTTTCACCTTGATTTGGTAGTGGAATTCACTGCCACATGATTGCTCAGGTTCTGATTTATCCCAGCTGTGACACTACAGGAATGTGTGGGAGCAACACAAAGCAACCTGAGTTTGTACCTGATCTTCATATCAGTTCAGTCTATCTTATCATATACCTCCCCTGAGCATTACTGAAGAGACAAGTCTGTTGTCTCTTCACTAGAAGAGCTAGAGTTCACAGTGTTTGCAAAGGGGTCATTTTCCCAGTCCGTGTTGGTTTACTTGTATTTACTACTCACATACATGTGGTCAAGCTAGATGTGGTCAAGTGTAAGATCATACTTCCTACTGTACTCTCAACTCAAGCTGTTTTAGCAGTATTCTCAAAATGCTGGGAGTCATCTACCTGCACTGAAGAGTTGATGGATCTCATAAACCTCTGACAGAGCAAGCAGCTGAGTTTCCTCCTGGTCCACTGGAGGATGCAGCTGAGTCAGAATATGTGATTACAGGGAATCACATAGACCACAACAGATCTCATGTTGTGTCGGTTGGAACTTTACCATTCTTCCTCCATGGCCGTGTTCTTCACACTACAGTGAGCTGGGGGGTACCTGATGAAGAGCTGATCCCCTCTCTGGTGCTGCTGCTGTGGGCACTGCAGTGGAGGATCATGAGGTGGTCTCACACACCATGACTTTGTGACATCAAAACCCGTTGCTCAGCGCTGTCACCATGGGGAAGCCTGTCCAGCCCCACAGCACTCCACCCAGAACTTGCATTATGCTCTGCATGCCCACCAGGGCTACCCAGCAGTCAACCTTATCTGAAACTAGTCTTCCCAAAGCCTGCCAGGTTCCCTTATGCCTCCCTTTTTCCTGTTCAGCTTTCTACCAAAATGAACAACTCGTTTTTATTTACATTTTTTGCCAACCTGGCCACAGCTGTTCCCTGATTTGGTATTTTGGATACCATTCAGACATGGCAGCCTACAGCTTCCACATGAGGGGAATAGAGGGGCAAGCTCTGATCGCTTCTCCCTGTTGTCAGTGACAGGACCTGAGAGAACAGCATTTGTACACTGCCCTCAGGCATACATTTGAATTTTGGGTTGTCCTGTGTGGAGCCCCGAGTTGGACTTTGTGATCCTCATGGGTCCCTTCCAACTTTGGATATTCTATGTTTCTGTGTATCTGACTCTACAAATGGATATGTATGGGGGATGAAGTTACTGTTCATATCTTTTATATTACGAATCTCTGATTGCATAAGATAGAAGAAAGACAACAGTGTAATTAAGAGAATTGCCTATATGTTGTAGCACCAGCAGTGATAGAAATTTGAAAGAGAGGTTTCATTACTCATGACAGACTTCTTGGGATGAGACCTGGAAATTCAGTCCTTCCAGTGCTAAGGGAGGGGAAACTGCAAATATGAAGCTGAATCTCTACTTGGATTGGACCTAGTACAGTATAAATCAGATTTTGTTGTTCTTGCTATTGTTAAGTTAGTCCTAATTTTACTGCAGTAAAAGAGAAATCAGACAGGCCCTTTGTATCCATAGTGGGTACACCAGCCTAAATTCATCACTGGCTGAACATGGAGAAGCACGTGGCTGTCCCATGGAAAAAGAAGTGTTGGAGTTTGACAGGCATGGTTCCTCTCTGACCTCGTTTTCCCAGGAAGAGCTCTCCTCATCCCTCAGTCCCAGTTACACGACTATAAAATGGGGAAACCATCCTGCTCCTCCAAGGGGGAATGACTGTATTACTGTTACTAAATATCTTTATCACTGTCCTGATCTATTGGATCCACTGCAAGCATGAGGAGAATTCCACCCAACAAGGTGAAATAGATGGGCTGGTGATATTTCGTATTCCAGTATCATCAAGAGAGGGTACTTCCAGCACTCAAGTCTTGGGATCTTTCTCTTGGGATCTCTTCTCCCTTCACCTCCCATAGACTCTGTCAGGAGAGAATTTTTGCAGCTGAACTGGTGCACACCAGAGCTTGTCTGCATGTGACTAGGGCTGAACTCTCTTCTCAGTGTGCTTGGCAGAAGTTGTCCTGCACATAATTCCATTCTTGATCTCCTCTCTGTAACATTTTCCTCTTCCTCTTAGAATCACTTTATTTTGCCAAAGTCAATATTTCAGGTGTTGTTTGCTTTTAATTTAGTGTTTTTTCTCAGCATTCCGATTTTATTAATGTGTCCCCTTGTTATTATGTTTTGTCAACATTAATCCAGGACTATATCATTTGTAGCAGGAGTTGTATGACTACTAAAAGGCTCCCTGACATGATTTGCTGCCCTGCTAACAGTAGCAATAATTTGAGCAATTAGCGAGGCCTCGACATGGGCTTTAACTTCTTTGTCACATAGGAATACCTCCTCGGTGAAGCTGCCATGCTATTTATACTCCACCGTCAAGTCCCAGACTGAAATAGTGCCCCAGGAGAGCAGGCTGTAATCAGTCCCTTTGCAGTGACTGGATGAGCACTAAATAAGTCCTGGCCTTGATTATATTAATGAAGCTGCACGGGGAATGCCCATCCAGAAATCCCCAGACACCTTGCAGATAGAGCAGTCTGCATTCTCACAGCATCCCTTCCCCCTTCCCCTGGCCCCAAGGAAATTGCCTACAGTCTCTGCCAACAACCAGAGCTTTGATTCCAGAAGGGTAACATCAGCTCTTGAGGATCAAACCTGATGGGAGCTTCCACCAAGAGGTAGTGAAGCAACCTTCCAACTGCACAGCTGTCTTCTCTTGTGGGGTCACAGCAGCAGTGGCTCTGTCTCTGAGGTTCAACATATCTCCATGACCCTTGTAAAGTGGCAGTGTTAATGGGAGTCTCATATACTTACGGTTTCTGACTTCTGGATGCTCCTGTGTGGAGACAGGAGTTGGACTTGACGATCCTTATGATCCCTTTCCAGCCCATAATATTCTACGATTCTAGTTTAGTGAAAAGTATTGTTGATAGATGGACAGTTGGACTGGATGATCTTAGAGGTCTTTACCAACCTTGGTGATTCTATGATTCTATGATTCTATTCTGATTCTGCACCAATTTGCACTGAGCAAACTCCTGCAGACTGGCAGTGCAAAGCATTGCTGGTACAGCCAAGTGGCATGTCAGGGAATGGCCCAAGTCACACAGCCATGTGTTTTTTCATTTCTTATACTGGATGTGGAATTGAGGCAGTATGTCTCCTGTTCAAGAGCATGAAAACTGGTGATGGGGATGGAACTGCCTCACATCCTACAGGTGCCTCTGCACCTTGACTCAATCCCTTTTCCTAGCAACGTGGGATGTAGGCTTGAATCAGAAGAACGATGATGAACAACCCAAGTTCTTGATTGGCCAGTCAAGTGAGGTTCAACCCATGGGTACACTTCAGTGCATGGCAACACACAAAAAAATTCTCTATCTCTAGGGAAGGAAAGCTTCACTAAGCACCCTGGAAAATGTCACATGGAAAAAACCCTGTGCAACGTCAGAGCTTAAAGCCACCGCTTTAAAGCTCTATTTTTGGAACTCATTAAAATAGATACAATCTGCACATAAAATAAATTACTTGCCTTATAATTTTCACTTCACTTAGAGATTTATCAGTAACAGCAGTAATTAACAAACTTGGGTTTTTTCCAGTATTGAGACCCTGATTCAGCAGAGAGTTTAGATGGGGTTTGTACTTGGCTAAGTTTCTCTCACAGAGCAGAGCATATGTCACGGGCATCCTCCCAGCCTGGCACTGTGTACCCACACCTCTACCTTCCCTCTGCATATTAAGGCTCACACTGGAACATTCAAAGCCACCTTCTTGGACTCAGTGTACACATGGTTTCAGCATTTGCAGATCACCATCCCTAAAGGACGTGGTTGGATGGAATATGGCTGGGCTCCATGCTTGTCTGTAGTTTGGGCTGAAGGCAAGTTTGAGCTGATTTGTATTTAGTATACCAGATGTATTGACTATAGATTATTAGTTTAGGATTAATTACTACAACATTACAGCCTCATTCCTACATCACCGACATAAGAAAAGATCTGCTCCCAAGGATCTGGCCTGCAGGAAGGATGCTTGGAGCGCCAGGCTAAAGTTGCCTTCTAGACTTACTCTTTTACTCTTCCTTACAATGAAGCCCATCAGTTGGATTTCAGCACGAGATTAGAGCTAAACCAGGTCAGAACCTGTGAACTCACGGGTAAAATAGCTTGAAGTCTGTATTTCAGAGGGACAGACCTGAAGACTGACAGGTTGAAGGAGTGAGTAAAATAAGGATAAGGCAAACAAAAGAGTGCAGCCTGCTTTTGCTTTAGCAAGAAATTGGCATCTGAAACCGGGAGCAATTTCATTCTGTTTCTGTGAGTTGCTGCATGACGTGATCAAACAGGAATAAGTATCTGAAATTAAAGGCCAAAAAAATAGTGTAGTTGAATTGCTGATTTCTCTTCAAGGCGCCCTGAGATAAAAGAGTTGTCCCCAGGGAAATGAGAGACCAGGGGAAAGCATTAAAGGCACGGTTGATGTCTCTTCTGCTTTACATATAATCCCCTTAAAATTGGAATGTCCAAATGTTTGCAGTGATGCAAGCAGGACTAATACTCTGGGATCACATGAGCAATCATCTGATTCACAGGTGAAGATGGTAATAGAGTGACTGAAATCCAGCTGCCAGCAAGAGGGCAAGAAACAGCAGGCTTGCCTGGTTGTGGTTCATGCCGTTAACACCTCTTGAGATCAAGCAGTAAAAATAATTAGGGTTGGGAAGGCAAGGAGAGAGGTTCCCAGATGGTGTGGGCAATAGATAAGGAGTCAGTGTTTTATCTGCTGCCAGGCTATTCGCTCTGCCAGTTTGGTGGCTGACTCAGATCTCCAGCATCCGGGGCTCTGTGCTGTGGAGCTGTCAGAGCACTGCTGCTTCCAGCCTGGATGAAAGGTTGGACAAGCTGTGTCTTGCTTTGAGGTCTGATTATGCACCTCTGTGTTTATACAATGGAGAATGAAGTCTTGCCAGTACAAAGATGGGTTGGCATCCCTTTCCAGAGGATTGGCAGCTGGGTTGGATAGCACAGCTCCATCATTCACAACTCCCATGCCACGCAAGGTGTAGCAGGGATATCCTGTGCCAAACCTGTGGCCCTGCAGGATATTTGTGAGAGAGCCCTGCCCAGATACCAGCTCTATCCTTGTTTTCCCCTTCTCCAAATAACAAACACAGCAATCATTATGTCCATGATGATCTGCAAACCAACCCGACCTTTTCTTCCCAGGTCTGCCAGTGCCAGCAAACCATTTACAGTTTGCCCAGTGAGAAAATCACAAGCAGTTTCTTACAGCCCCCCGTGTATCTGAATTTGTTCAGTAGAGCATTCAATCAAGATGTTGGTCAGGGATCATCTAGAAGGAACATCCTTTGTTGTGCGAGTTCCTCGAATAGCAATAACATTTACAAATACATTGACTGCAACAAAAAACTCTAGGGCATCTTCAGGCTCCAGGGAATAAAGTGATCGACTCTGAGGTCAGGAAGAAACTCTGTTCCTCAGGGCAGCACTGCACAGCTAGAGCTGCTTTGCAAATCCAGTGCCTTTCTGTTAAAGCACACAGCCCTGAGCCTCCAGCAGTCAGGTGGGCTGTTCCAGCATGGAGATATGCATTGAGAAGGACAGATCTTTGAGAACTGATGAAAAACAGGCCTGGTCAAAAGCAGATGCATGTCTTAAGGTCTGTCTGGAGCTACTCACTACACTACTCAGTTTTTTTTTCTGGCTACAGAAGTGATAGCAGAGCAGTGCAGATCCAGACTTTGTCTTGCATGTTCACATCACGGTGTTTGTGCTTGGATCATTTCTCTGAGGTCATGCTCATAACAGAAGGTGCGTGGGCAGTTCTGTCTCTACAAACATGTACTATCAGTGTACAAGGTTTTAGGCTGATGGGCTCTAGCTGAAAGGATGCTGAGCTAAACTGGCTTGCTGGAGAAGCAACTTTAAGTAGAACTCATTTTAGAGAAAAGAACCATTTTATATATGACATCCCTGGTACCAGTGTTTAAGACAAGGTTGGCAATATCGAAATGCAAGAAGACTTTCCTAAGCCCATGTTGATCTTGAATTTGTTCAAGCTATACAGGGTTGTGTAACACCTTTCTTGTTTGGACAAAGAAGCAAGATGTGCCAAAGGCAGAGAGGCATAAACCATAGGGGACAGTCAGGTTGGATGTTAGGAAAAACTTCTCAGAAAGAGTGGTGCAGTATTGGCACAGGGAGGTGGTGGAGTCACCATCCCTGGAGGTGTTCAAGAAAAGGGTAGGTGTGGCACTGAGGGATGGGTCAGTGGGCATGGTGGGGGTGGGTCAATCATTTGACTAGATGATCTTAGAGGTCTTTTCCAACTGTAATGATACTATGATTTTCAGTGGGGAGAAGAAACTGAGAACGGAGAAAGAAATCTTGTGTTCGCGGGAGCTCAGTAGGAGTAGCATTGGTAGGGATGTGCTGTTCAGCATCAGGAGGCAGTGAGAAGCAGAAGGAACACTAGGTCGTGCTGTTTCCCCAAATTCTGGTGCACATTCTGCTCACGGACTGAAGGCTGCTTTCTGCCAGGGATTAGCAGAGAACTTTGATCGCACTGTTCGGATGTTCTTGCAAGGAAATTAATTGCATTTGCTGCGTGAAATGTTTTGAGCATGAAGGCAAAAGCACAGGGCAGATATTTATAGGGAACCTGATCTTAAATGCGAGAGCGAGTTTGCTTGTATTATAGGGAACCATGAATAACGGCAACAGTTCAGAGGGTTTAATTAGCCTTCCTACTAGGTTTATCAAGAGAGGAAAATAAAGTGGAATTATCTTAGGGTACAAACTGAGCTCAGGGCTGGTACTAGGACAAATGGGTGCCATCTGGGTGCAGGGAGGAGGCTGCCTATCCGGCTCTATTGAAGCACGTTGAATACTCAAATTCACTCTACCTGAAGGCTGAGCACTTAGCAAACTGCTGCAGAGTAATCCTGTGTCCCAGTAGGGAGAGAGCTCAAATGAGTGGTGTGTTGGCTTTGTTTCCCTCACACGTTAAAGAAAACCCTCCACTCCCAAAGAAGAGGTTCTTTGTGTTCCTGCTGTTAAAGCAAGGCCCGTGCTCCCTAAGGCTTTTGAATGAATACACGAAATCTGTGTGGGGATTTTGAGCTCTGTAAAATTCATTGCTGTGTGCGCACTTGAGCAGCACACAGGAGATTGAAGTATTTTCCTTTAATTTATCAGGAAGCTGTTGCAGCTGCTGTGGCACTTCAAAGAGCATTCTATACACTGCTTCTGCACCTGACGAACACAAGGCCACGGCATTGTTCAGCTGCGGAGGGAAATGACTGGAAGCAGCAGCCATGGCTATCTGATGCTCTTAAGCTTGGCTATAGCTGCACTGTGTCGGTGTACTGTCCCATCACTCCAGTCTGGTCCTGTTAATCCAGCTCTATACAAACCGGAACTATCCTGAGTGTCGTAGAGAATCATGGAATCATGGAATCGTTTGAATTGGAAAGAACTCTTAAAGGTCATCTAGTTCATTTCCACTGCAATGAACAGGGATACCTACAACAGGGACATCTCTTCTCCAATCTCTTGCCTAAACATGAACTCATGTTCACGTTAGGAAATACTACTTTTCCAAAAGAGTGGTCAGGTGCTGGAATGGGCTGCCCAGGGAGGTGGTGGAGGCACTGACACCGGAGGTGTTCAAGAAGCATTTAGATGTTGTGTTGAGGGACAGGGTCTAGTGAGAACTATTGGCGACAAGCGGACGGTTGGACTGGGTGATCTTGTAGGTCTTTTCCAACCTTGGTGATTCTATGATTCTATGATTCATTTTTAGGTTGTTTGTGGATTTTCTCCAGCTCTTCCTCCTGTAGTACAGTTTGGATATTTTTGGTGGCATAACCTTTGGTTTGGGTTCTAAAAAGCATGTTTGGGGACAGTTTGCTTAGTAAGAAGCAAGTGCTGGGATGTGAACTATTTTTTCAGGCAGAACCAAACAACTCACTTGCCTTAACCACACGAGAAGAATGGGAACATGATTCAGAGTCATAGAGCATGCACTGCAGGACATGTCTTGGAGAGCTGAAAAAAAAGATGAGCTCCATAAGTAATGTACAGTCAATAAGTACTGATAAATCCCCAAGATTCAGTGCAGACTGGGCTGGGCCAGGCCACCTGCTGTTCCCACAACCAGAGAGTCAGATCAACGCTGCTGTAAGGGCCAATCAAATAATGTATATGGAAGTCAGTATTTACAAATCTGTGCTCTTGCACATGCCTTTTTAACCTCATTCCTGAGATGATGGTTGGAAAATATCCCTGAGAGGGAGCAGACTAAGAAAATGAGAGGTTTCTCCTGTACAGGTCACCACCCTAAGTTCTATCTGAGTCAGTAGTAGCTAACAGATGCACATGAGTCACCTAGGGGCATGAGGTAGCTGGGAACCTGGTTCATCTGCCTTGCTGGATAAAGGGAAAGCATTGAATCTGTAAATTTGGCCAATGTATTTTTGTCTGCTTGGTAAAATAAATATAAAATGAATAGATGTACTCAGCTTGCAGCCTGCAAAATGAAAGCTGTCGATACTGTGAGGGTAAGTGCGGGTCCAGGAACAGATGTGTTAAGAGACCAGCTGTACACACAGTGACTTACAGGCATAGTGAGCCATGGTCAGGACATGTGTGCGTAATCACAAAACCACAGGCTGGCTGAGGCTGGAAGAGACCTCTGGAGATCATCTCTTCCAACCACCTGCTCAAAGCAGGGTCATCTGCAGCAGGATGCTCAGAGCCATGTCTAGGTGGACTCTGAAATCTCCAAGAATGGATATCCACGAGCTCCATGGGCAGCCCATGCCAGCGCTCCATCATTACATGTAACAGGTTTGCAGGGAGGAGGGGGGGAAGGTGTTGTATAATGAAAAGTTTGAAAAGGACATAGTTCCCTGTGCTTCAACCCGTAAGTCATCTCTTATCAACAGAGTTCAGGAACCATGTTTTTATTTTACTACCTGACACGTTTTGGTGGAGCTTTTGGTACAGGCGCTTTACTTGGACCTGGATGAAGGATGCTCCATTGGTTTCAGATGGCTTTTCCTGCTTTCCTAAGCTCTGTTGTGGCCATTTCTATCTCAAAGCTGCTGAACACAGGGTATTTGCTTATAAGAAGTGCAGTCATATCTGTCAAAGACTATAAGACTGTATTCTCTCCTATGACATAATAACTGCACAAACAGGCACTGAGGCTCCAAAATAGAACAGCTTAATTGGTTTGCTTTCCCTGGGAGATGCTGTGCCAGACAATGAACCACAATGGTTTAAATCTATGCTGAACAATAGCTTTGTCTAGAAGTAGGACATTTTTAGGCAACGGGAAGAACATTTGGGGTAGAACTAGATAACATTTTTCAGATGGATAGCTTCTTTGCTAATAAATGCAGTTTCAGGCTAACTGAAGCTATCCACAGACTCAGGCTGAATTCAACTAATGTTTTCTGCTACACAAGAAGGGGAACCACTCTTTCTTGACAAACCAGAAAAGCCCATTTTCATCATTTCAACATACTCAAGAAACCATTGTGTCATAAAATTCAGCTTGATTTTATTTCTTTATTTTCAAAAGCATAGCCCCAAATTAAGCAAAATATGTCATTTTCCGTCCAGACCAGATAAATTCTTCCACCTTTGTAACAGGGAAATTAAAAATTGTAGAGGGGACGTATTTAGACTTTGCACATAGATCTGATCTGGGACTTTGCTTGTTTTTTCCACTGCTTTGGTGTGTGACCAAAGTGTGCAGCCAGCAAGCTTGTCTGATAAAGCCAGTTGCACCAGGGTCTCTCTGAAATGAGCCCTGGATATGTGACAAATACACATAGTAGAGCTCTCCTCCAGCAGTCTCGCACTGCAGAGCTGATTTATGGTTTTGGTGCATGTGGTTCAGCCTGCAATCTGGCATGGTCGCACATAAGCTGCCCAGCCAGGCTTGAACACTCCTCTTTTTTCAACGTGCTTGTGTGATATGGGGAAGGTAAGAGGAATAGGGATCAGCTTTAAAAGTCAGAGATTGATGGAGCTGCCACCAATGTGTCTGCATTCACTATCTGTGATCTGTCAAAAGAAAACTTACTGAAATAATTCTTGCCAACAGACAAAATATGCGTTTTTCAGGCAATCTAATGTTTGAGAGGCCTCGTTAATAATGGTTGCAAAGCATGGAGAAGCTGTAGCATCTATCTGTGGGTCACAAGGCATTTTGCAAGCACTATTTGAGCTTCAGGAGATAAAAGGGAAGAGATTACCCCAGGCCTGATTTTCATAGAGGTTTCATGGAGGTGCCTGGAGAGACTGTAAAAAACATCAAAGTAAATTAAGAGTTTTAAAAGCAGTGGGGTTCAGACACGTGACTTGCTATTGCATTTTGCAAATCAGTCAGAAAAAGAGACATTTGAACTAAGCGATTTCAGGTGTCTGATGTACTTTATGCTGCCCCTGCATTGCTCTGCAGTCCATGGAGGGTGTGGGAGGGAAGAAGCTGAATTACAGCCATGCTCTGAATCACTCTCAAGAAGACTCTCTCTGATAACATGGCCAGTATTGTAATGTTACAGCTCTGCTGGTCAAACCAAGGTTCACCTGCCCCAGTATCCAGCCACAAGCACGTAGAAGAAGGAAAAGACAAAGCAAGTCTGGAGAGCTGCTTCCCCAGCACATCCTCTGCTAGCCAAGGATCAGTATTTCAGCCACTTCCTGACTTTGTCATGCTTAACAACCCTTTATGGACTTTTCTTATGTCAATTTGCCTAACTCCATTTCCAACCTATATACTTCATTGGCTTCAGTTGCTTCCTCTGGTGAGCCTTTTCCTATTTTTGTAATACAAAGCTGTTTCTCCTTCTAAATCTGCAGGCTCATAGTGTCATTGCGTAGTCCTAAGTCCTGGTGTTACAGAATAAAATAACAACAAAAATAAGAAGAACCATAATAATCCTTCTTTATTCACCATCTCTGTGTCCTTCATGATTTTGTACTCTTTGATAATATCTTCCCTTTGTCATCTTTCCCAGCCTGAATGCTCCTTATCTATTTAGTCCTGCAATGTAGGAAATTGCTTCCTACACATATATAGGGAGCAGGTGATTAAGGCTTAATGCATGATGCTGTATTTGTCATTGAGGATACGTTCTCCTTGCCCAGTTTTGAAGTACAACCACCTTTGAAATGGCACACAGTAGGCACTGAAATGTGCCCAGTGCCAGGATTGAGCAGGGAGGGGAACACAAAGTGTTTTACTTAGCTCGTTCTGTGGAGGAAATGTGTAAGGCAAAAAGTAATAAGAAGTAAATTCAAATATACGGAAGTTGATTCCAATTATTATCTCAAAGAACTGAGAGGTTTTTCATGTCCACAGTTTGGTTATACTGTGATTTTAACATCTCAGCTGTTAAGTAACACTTGTGGTCTTCCCCCGGCACCCTCTGTCTGTGGGTCATGGACAACTCAGGAAAAATCAGTGCCTCCTCTTCAGTACCCATGTGCTGCCATTGGCTTCTCAGGCAGGAACATCCCAGCTGAGGTATAGCTGCCACCAAGGACACACAGACAGCTTCACAGGGACATAATGAACATTGCTGAATAGTCACATATCTCTTTGTGCGCACATACGTTGACTTGCTCATGTCCAACATGGCTGTTGTTTCTGTTTCACTACCAACTCCGAGCAGCAGCTCTCAAAAAATTAGGTCTGGAGCCTAGGATGAGATTTTCCTCTAGCTACCAAATGCAGAGTTCCTACAGCTATAGTTGTCTCTATTTGATTTGATGCCTAAAGTGTGTGAAGGGTGACTTAGATGACCCAATCCAAGGGCCGGATTGAGTTGCTCAAACCCAAGCTGCCATTTGAGGAACTCTTCTGGCCATGCATCTCTGGATGAGGTGCAGCTGCTTGTCTGGAACTCACAGACCACAAAAACTCTGTAGATCTTTCAGGGGAAGCCACAGATCATGTATTTTCTTAGAAGCCTTGTAGACCAGAAGGTATGCTAATGCATTCAGGTCTCAGTTCATGATGTCCTTAGTGATCATAGCTCTCAAAGAGGCCCTTAGGAAATGTAGTTTCTCAGCATTTCTTGCGATCTGTCCAAAAATACATGACAGAGTCAAAATAACCCAGGGTTGGCAACTGCATCCACAGTAGGGATACGTTTTCCAGTTGCTCCCCTATGCTCTGGTGCTGTTCTCAGAAGCTGAATGTGTAAAGCTGCTTGAGAAAAACTCTCCTGAGCAATCCTACATGCTGTCTTTTCCCAACCTATTTCATTTTTTGAAGTTGCCTTTCACACTAGAGGAGAAAAATAAAGACTTTTCCAGCCTGGGGAGATCACTGTTGAAAAAGGGAGAAAGAACAAGGAAGAAAGGTAGATTGTAATAGTGAGAGGTGAAGCATGCCGTGGAGATGTGGGAGAGCAATGCTGAAGGTGTCCTCTGCTGTCCTCCAACCACTCAGCACTCTGCCCCCTGGGGTACTAAGGCAAAGTTTTCTTCCTTACTTTAACTAAAAAGTCATAATGTCTCCCCATTAAACACTTGTCAAAACTGGCCTATTCTTACCAAAAAAAACAAAACAAAACCCTGTAAATCTTCTTTCTACAGAATATATGTATATAAGAACATCATAAAGATGGTTTTCTAGGTGACCTACAAAGGGAAATGGCCCATGTGTGCGAGTGTCCATTCCTCCAGCCAGTGAAACCAGTTACATAAGCAGAGCAGTAGGCAAATGACTGAATTATCACAGATTAGCAAGTTATTACCATTAAATTAATTAAAATTACTATGTGTTTTATGTTATATTGAAATTTGCTGGAAGCATGCAAGTATCTTCATTTCAAGCTAATGAATAGCAATTTTCTAACCCACAGTGGCTTCATTTCTTGCAGTCATCTTGTCACCATCCTCTTCTTGAGGAAGAAGCTGTAATATTTCATGTTGTTTCGAACAGTGACAGGTGAGTGCTCAGTGACATAAATAAAATCTGAATGTCCTTGGTGCTTGACTCAGAGAAAACCAAAGCATTCTTATGAAATGAAGCAGACCATATATTTTAAAGTCCACAGTCATCAGAAACACGGAAGATGTTTAGAAGAACAAACAGGTGATTTTCTTTCCTGAAGTTGAATGCTCCTTATATTGCCTTCCATTCACGCCCAGGGCCAGTCTAATGGAGATGCAAATATAAAGACCACCACAGAGACTGTCCTTGAGGGTCTCGTATGCCTTCAAGAAAGACTGAGTGGTCTTACTATAGCCCAAACCATCCACTGCAGCCATCAAGCAGGATTCTCACTGCTTCAGATGATGGCTCAGGTGGCACTGAAGTCTTTTGTGATACAATCCAAAGCAGTAGGGACCTCCTAGGATGCAGTCTTGACCATTAGGTTGGTTTGTTTGAGTGTATTTCTCTCAGGTTTTATTCATGTACCACCTGTTTGCTGCATATTTTTTGTTAAAGATCTCTAATAGCCCCATGTCACCTCCCTTCCCCTCTGCCTTTCTGAGCCTTTTGCCCACCTGTATCAGTGAAAGGGCTGTAATGAACTGTTGGGGACCAGCCCCATTCAAAGAGATGAGTGCTATGATTTCCAGGCTGCTTTTCCCTCGTGCCTCTGTTCTCCCCACTGCTCGCATGCTCTTGCCTGGGGATGAAGCATGACACAAAGCTGCTCCCAAGGACTCAGAGCTGAGCATGTAAGCAGTTGTGAGTGATATGAGCCTGTGCTTCCTGGGACATCCCTCCAGTATGACCTACAGCTGGGTGAGGAATGATGTAGGGCAACATAAGCACCAAGTGTATGGCCAGGGCAGTGAAAAGAATGAAGATTTTTATTATTTTCTTTTGTACACTTTCCTGAAAGTGATGAATAAACCCAAATACCCCACCATATACCTCCATAACTGCCTGTTTTTCCTGGCAAAATGACTGTGGCCCTCATGTGCTTCCTGTCCATGTGGTGAATCTCAGTGCTGTCGGAGGAGAGAGGTACTTCAAAATTGCTTTTGATTAGTGAACAGGACAGAGGGTGGTGAGACACTGGAACAGGTTGCCCAGTGAGGCTGTGAATGCCCCCTTCCTGGAAACATTCAAGACCAGACTGGATGGGGCTGTGAGCAACTTGGTCTAGAGAGAGGTGTCCCAGCCTATAGCAGGGCGGTGGAACTGGGTGATCTTAAAGATCCCTTCCAACCCAAGCCATTATATGATTCTATTATTTCATAGAATCATTAATGTTGGGAAAGACCTCCAAGATCATCTAGTCCAACCGTTGCCCCATCACCACCATGTTCACAGAGCCATGTTCCTCAGTGTCATAACTACTCTTTTCTTGAACACCTCCAGTGATGGTGACTCCATCACTTCCCTGGGCAGCCTATTCCAGTTGGGTCTTGGTATTTATTTTACGGTGCAGAAACTGAGCAAAAGTAGGGAGCAAGACAAGACAGCGAGACAATCCTTCTGCAGGTATGTGCGTGGCACCTCGCATGTATGGGGATTATCTGTTGAGTTTGGTGGGGATCCTCACACAGATGGTTTCTTAAGTATGGAAAGAAAGAAAAAAAAAAGATGTGAGTGAACATTGTTGTGAGAGGGACCACACCAAAGGGCATAGCACATGTGTCATTTTAGCAGTCTCTTTATTAATAAGTTGGTCATCTTGACTCTACTTGGTGTCTGGGCTTTGCTATAGGGCTGCTCTCTGATGAAGAGTATAACACTACTGGAAGTGCTTCAAGGCTGAAGGAATTAAGGACACTGGCTTGTGCCCAGCATTGAAGCAAAGATTGCTGTGGGGCTCAAACCTGTTTTTAACAAGTGAACGTAGCCTGCCAGATCTGGTGAGAGATTAGCAATTTAATTATACAGACCTTGGATTCCTGCTTTCTACTAAGTGCCTAAAACCCCTCTAAAGAGGCCCATTATGTTGCCTTTTTTTTTTTTTTTTCCCACTTTTACATTAGCTAGACATTTCAGAGCAGCATAAACACAGGGGTTCCTTTGCAGAGGTCTTGGGTTTTATAACTAAGTGCCTCCTGATGGATCTGTCAGGGTTACCCGGGAGAGCAAAACCTGTCACCCTGGAGCGAGCATTAGCTATATTTCCAGAGGCACTCCCTGCAAGTGCTTTCTATTTGTCCCCTGTTGAACTCATCAAGGAGCATTCAGGCTCCTCTTGGGTGGTTAGAGGACATTCAGAGAGCGAGGCAGAGCTGGCATGCAGGCAGGCAGCTCTGAGACAGAAAGCTTTGGCTGGAGCCTTTGGGCTGAGTGCTGCTTCACATGTGAAAGAGGGAAGAAGAGACAATAATCTGCAGAGAAACATGTGACATCCAAACTGCTGAGCTCCCAGAGTTCATCTGAAATAGTAGATGGGCTCCACTAGGTACTCACTGATCCACAGGGTTTGGATACTACCCGTTTTTGCAGCAGAATTCTTGGTAAGGAGCAAAGGGCGCAGGCACTGTGTACTAGGTATCTTCCTGATAGATGTACCAGAAAGGTAGTGATTTCTGGGTCCTCTAAGCATTTATATGTGGATAGGGGAAAGATCAAACACCAAAGCACCAGGTTGCTGCAGCTGCTGCCAGCGATGTTGGCTGTCTGTTTTACGTGAAATTCTTTAGAAGCAAAGTGAGAATGAGAATATCTACTCTGCAGGCAGCACAGGAAGTGCTGTGAGGATGTAATGGAGCATAATCAGTGACAGATCTGTCATCTCTATTCCACCCCGTAGAGCCGTGGCATGGGGAGGAATTGCTGCTGATTGTTGCAGCCAAGCACTGCCATAGAGGAGATTGTTGTCTCTTCAAGCTATTTCTATGTCATGTTATGCCGTGCTTCAATACTGGGAGAGGAGGGAAGAAACTTGTTTTTTTTTGTCTGTCATTTGTCCCTTGGGGTCACTTTGGGGGTCTCACTTGGGTAGGAGGAGGACATACAATAGTGCAGAAGCACTTTTGGAGGTGTGACTGTCTCCCCAGTGCCTATCTTGTATGATCTGATCACATCTCCACTGGTAAACCAAACTCTAGACTTGGCACCAGAAAATCATTTTCCCATATCATATTGTCCTGTTGCTTCTAGTCTGCCTCCTGGATCAACCTGGGAAATTCAACTAATGCATCTTTTGGTTGTATAGGTGTGATGGCAACACTGTGCTCTGCAACTGGTGGACTTTGTGATGATAGGGGGCATGAAAAAGATGTCCTCTGGCTCTTCCCAAACTAAATCTTTTCCTAGGACTACCTGTAGCATCAGGACAGCAGAATGGCAGAGCCAACCAAAGCGTCCCTTCCCATCTCCCTCTTGTTACTTGCCCTCACCAAAGCTTTGAGAAGGGGATTCATCCTACTGAGCTGCTGAGGCTCTCTCCAGCAGTCCATGGAGAGAATGCCTGAATGCCCACAGGATGAATGGCCTTGTTTTAGAAGTCCTTGTTGATCTCTATTGACCATGGAGAACAAAACAAGGCCACTGTAAGCCAATACAGCCCCCTGCAGGTTGCTCAATGAGGGTCCCTTTACAGATGCCAGACTTGGTTTGGAGAAGGGCATTCCCAGGAGTATCACAGTCCCTGAGACCTTCCTAAAGACCCGATTCCTCCAACTGTGTCATTACCTGACAATACCAGACTGGGCAATAAAACAGAAGACTTTTTGTCCTTCACTACTGTTGGGAAAAGAAGTACAAAGAACCATAGCAAGGCTAGGAGCAAAGAGAAAGAACCCAAAAAGTATCATTTTCTTTTTTTAATTCTACAGTTGGAGACTTTCTGTTTTTTTAGCCAAAAAAAAAAAAAAAAATCATGCTGAGGTCTGATTCATGTTTTTTTAATGCCTCAGAAGCCTGCAGTGTCATTCTCCTAGTTAGGTACCCTAATTCAAAGTGAAATACATAAAGCCAAAAGGAGTGCGTCAAGGAGTTTCTCTAGCTTTCATCATCTTTTTTTTTTTCCATGAGCAGACGCCGTCCTCTTTCAACTGAGTAGCAACGTGTAGAAAAGAATAGAGGGAAGGGTTTGGGGATAAAATGTTGGAAATGAAAAAGTACGTGAGGATGCGGCGCAAGCTCCCGCGGCTCTGCAGACACTCACGGGTGCCGGCCGAGCTCAGGGGCTGTGCACCCCTGCCCAAGGTGAGCTGGGAGTGTGGGGGTGAAGGTGGGTGTTGGTGCTGGGGGGAATCAGGAGATGGTTCAGTTCTGGAATTGTGGGCGGACCCTCCCAAAGAAGAAATGCTCTGAGGATGAAGGAGGGAAGGGGACGAAGAGGGATGGGGAGGTGAGGACCTCTTCCAAGCGAGGTGGAGACCTCTGGGACATCCTCTGTCCAGGTTAAATGAAAGACTGCTTTGTTACGATTGCTTTGAGGCTGCTTTGCAACTGAGAACTGGGGTTATTTATTCTGGAGGAGAGGGAGTTGAAAGGAGACTCCATCACTCTCCGTAACTACCCAAAAGGAGGTTGCAGCGTGGAGGGTGTTGGTCTCTCTTCTCAGGTGATAAGTGATAGGATGTGAAGCAATGGCCTCAAGTTGCGACAGGGAGAGGTTTATACTGAACATTAAAAAAAAAGTTCTTCACAGAGAGCGTGGTCAGGCACTGGAATGGGCTGCCGAGGAAGGTGGTGGAGTCCCCATCCCTGGATGTAGTTAAGAGATGTGTGGATGCAGACATGGTTTTGTCGTGAGATTCTGTAGGTCAGGATGATGCTTGGACTTGATGCTGAAAATCTTTTCCAGTCTAGATGATGCTATGATTCTATGCACAAAGTCATTTCAAATTCAAGTGGGGTGCTGAGAGCTGTCCGGAGTAGGTTTGAAAGATGTCCTCCCTGGTCCCTAATGGTGGTCAGGAGGAGTGCAGGTTTCTGCTCCAATCTGCCTCTGGAGAAGCTCTCCCACCCACTGGCAATTTACTGTGTGGCCTCATAAATAAGGGGGTTAAAATCCCTGCTCTACTCCTTTTCCAGACATCTCTACAACATTTTTTGTCTTGCATGCTTTAGAAGTACAGGACATTGGTTCTTTTGGAGTCATCAAGCTTTACAAGCTGAAATAAATGTGTCATGTAGCAAGAAACATTGCAAATGTTGCTAAATGCGCTGGTGTACTGGTAGTGTCCAGGTAGTGTCCTGTCATTGCCTGGAGGTGATTTCTGCAAGCCCTGTGCAAAGTGAGCTGGAGGAGGAAGCAGGGAAGGCAATGAGAGCAGGACACTGTGTGCCGTGTTCACTGGTTGAGACCTGGGCATGCAGAAAGGCAGGTGGGTGATATAACCCCTCTGCAAACATCAGGGTGCTGTGTGGATGCCAGCGGCATGGAGAGGAGGACAGCCGTCAAGACCACTGAAAGAGGGCAGATTTAGATTAAATAGGAGGGAGGAATTCTTTACTCAGAGGGTAGTTAGATATGGTGATGGGATGCCCCATCCCTGGAGGTGCCCAAGGCCAGGTTGGGTGAGGCCCTGGGCAGCCTGAGCTGGTGGGTGGCAAGCAACCCACAGCAGGCAGTGGGAACTGGATGAGCTTTAAGGTCCCTTCCAACCCAACCACTATAATTCGCTGGGGCCCCAGCCCTCATGTGGTGCCAGGTTTTGAAGAAATCCTAACAGCAGAAATATGGGCACACATCACAAGGGGACTGTAAATATCATTTGTAATTAACTGGCTATTCTACAGAGGAGACTTTGTGCAGCACTGCAAAACATGGAACAAAGTTCAGCCTGTCCCTGTTGCAAAACTCCAAATTTCCCCTTCCCCAATGCAATGCCAGCAAACAGATGTGCTCTGTGCCTCCTATTTATGCACTACGAAGAAATTAACACCCCGTTAAGCTGCACAATGCAGCACATTTATTTTTATTTCAGTGTACTGCTGCTTTTCAATGTTAACTCTGTACTGGAATCAAATCCAAGCTAACACCAAGGACTGATTAAGTCTGTGTCCTGGAAGGCAATGAATTTTATGCAGCAGAAATAGAGCCTATACCTTAAGATAAAGCAAGCTGCAAAGTCCCTCATTTGATCCAAGCCCATGAGAGAAAGGACAGAGGGAGATTTAACTGCCAAGTACCTGAAGCTGGGGCTGTGATTTGTCTGCAGACCCATTTTAAGGCAATAAACAGCTATATTTATATCTCTTGAATGTGCCTATTATTTCAAGATCTCACCCAAATGAGTGCGAGTGACATGACAAAGCAGCACTGTAGGGAGCCAAAAATGTATAAAAAGCAATTGATCCATTATAGATGCAGTCTCGGGTGAGCTCAGTCTATTTTTAATCAGTTTAATAATGCAGCTGATTTGCTGCATCAAGGAGAGAAGTTGAAGGGGGATCCCAGCAAGCTGAATAATGGTCTCATGAGACTCAGTGGCATCCGGACACCTCTGGTCACATGCATAGCACAGCAGTCTCCTAAGAAACTGGCATCAGTGTGGGAGCCTTACCCAGCAGGTCACCTTCAGAAATGGAAAGGCCCAAAGACAAATGGGTGATGCTTTAGTGAAGTGAGGGGAGATTCTAGAATCATAGGATAGCTTGAGTCAGAAAGAACCTCAAAGATCATCCAGTTCCAATCCCTCTGTGATGGGCAGGGTTTCCAATCAAGTGCTAGATTAGGTTTTCCAGTCTGGTCTTAAACATGTCCAGAGATAGGGCATCCACAACCTCTGTGGGCAAAATCCATTGGGACATTGAATGGTGAGGCTGAGATAAGTAGAATTAGAAAAGGGGACATTTTCTTGATGTTCTTACATGAATTGTGTTGCATAAATTGCTGTCCTGGAAACAGATTTGAGTACATATGGGAGCCTTGATTTCTCCATGTTCTCCTTGGCCACAGCCCTATTCCTATGGCTTAAACAGCCCAGACCCATATGAGCACCACTCGCTCAGCTCATCTGTGTAGAAGATGAAAGGACACCACTGTCATCCATCTTCAGTGCCTTGTTTGTCCCTGGGGGAAATCAGAGAGGAAAGTTGAGGTTTCCCCTCCCTTTCCAAAAGTCGCCTTCAAATGAGAGTGGACGTGAGAAGGACAGAAGACAGATGCCTTCCAACCAAAGGGTGGCTTTCAGGGCACTCAGACCATGAAAACAAAACAATGTCTTTGCTACACTTCTGCTAAAGTGGGCCCTCTAGGGAAAGCGGGACCACCCAGTGAGGAGAGACGCAAAGGGGACGGTAAAACAGAGAGCAGCAGCCGTGCCCAGGAAGGAGATGGGATGCTGGTTGAATACAGCAACAATAAAACAGAAATTATAGCTGTGATTTTTAAACATGAAAGCCGAGCACTGCACAGCACCTGGGACTCTTCAGAGGCAGTGTGATCCTAGACTCCATTTCACTGACACTAAGCTTGCTTAATAAAACAGAAACATCCATGCTCAGGGCTGTAAAAGGGCTGGAGTGAGTCTTGATGCTAAACCTGCCAGGGCAGCTCGACTCCAGTCATCTTTTTCTTTCTTTTTAATACCTCAGGGCTGCTGGTGTTTCCCATCTGGGGACTTTCTTATCAAAACGTTTATCTTGTTGTCGTGTGGAAGAGGCATTTTTCCTGTGTTACGGAGTTATGTCAATCCCACTGCGGGCAGGAGGTCAGGAATGGGACTCCCACGCTCATTCTTCATCTGATGGTGCTGGCCAGCCCTGGCCTGGCAAAGCCATCCGCTGCAAGAAATAACTTCCCCATCCCATTAAGAGTGAGAGGACAGACAGAATCAGTAGAGCTACAAGTCAAGGTACATTCACCTCCATGGAGTTCCATCCCTTTAGGATAAAGAGAAGACTTATAAATAAAGGGAAATAAAGGTGCATAAATCTCTCTTCAGAAATAATTTATTTTTGAAATACCATACGTGCTACAAGAGAGACAGGCAGCTCTTGGTCAATAGGTCACAACTAGTAAGTCGCTTAAGCTATTGATCAGCAACCAGTGCACCACCACTTCTACCACCTGAGCATGCATATACCTTCCATGCAAGCTCATCAGTAGTATCTAAGTATCTGGCATCATCATGGAGTCTGTGACACTGCTATATTCTTGGGGTCAGAGGTCTTCGTGGAGAAATTTTCAGAGAAGAGTTTCAGTTGCAGGACTCTACTGTTGCTCACATTAAACCTCACTCACCATCATTCCGTAGATCTCCTTCACTTATCCTCCAAGTATCTTTGCTTTCCCAGACCAGAGTTCATCTTGCTTACTTAGTAACTTCTTTATATCAACCTCTTTTTTTTTATTTTTTTTTTTAAACTTTGAATTATAGTTATTGCCCTTCCTTGAGTTCTCGCTGTCAACACTGTATTATTTCTGGAGAAAAGGGATCAGTAGATACTCTTCAAGATGTGAGTGAACCCTGGTTTTATTCGGTGGCATGATGCAATTCCCTCTTTTGCTTGCCCCTTGGTAACTGTTAATATTTAATTGGCTTATTCCACCACTGCTGAGCAATGAACTGACATTTCATAGAACTGCTATAATCTCAATATCTTTCTCCTGAGTGAGCCCAGAACCCATAATTTTATACGTGAAGTTCAGTACATTTTTCTTGCCATGAACATTACTTCAAGTTTGGCTACATTAAATTTAATTTGCTGCTTTATTGCTCATTCACTTAGACTCATCATGCCTTGCTGCAGGCCTTTGTCCTTGAATATCATCGTATCACCTGAAAACTGTGCTCCCTCATTGCTCAGATAAAGAAGCATGTATTCCATCTCAGATGCCTGCAGAAACTCAAAAGGACATGTCCTTCTTGCCTTAATTGCACAGATTTGAGGTTCGCAGGAATCCTCTTCTGGAGATATTGAGTCATAAATCAAAGAATCATCACGGTCAGAAAAGATCACTAAGATCATCTAGTCCAACCATCCTATCACCTAGCCCAACCATCATAGTCAGAGCTAGATTCCTTCTTTACATGAATTTGTTGCATTTCACCCTGGACATGGCTCTGAGGTTGGACCAGAAGCTGATCTTTAGCCTTTGATGCAGCATTAGATTAATAAATTTGCTGCAAAAATTATCCCTCAGGCCTTCAGCTGACACTGAAAATTACTGAAGGATGAGGTTGACTTACAGCTCTCTGAACCATGATGAAGGCAGATGGTGGCACTCTTGGCCAGCTGGAAGATCCTATGATTCACCATCAGCTACAGAGTCAGAGAATTACTGAAGTCCACCTGGAGGTGTCAGGTGGATGCATTCCTATGCCCAGGGTTTTGTGTGGGAGGAAAGCTGAAGATGGAAGAAGGGTTTCAGAAGTTTGATGTTTCCCTGTCTTCCAAGTTTACCAAGAGGACAAGACCTCCATCTTCACCATCCCCAAAAAGAACAGATTCATGCTTTGTTGCAGCAGATCTATTATTTGCTCTGAACAGAAGAGAACATAGGGAGAAAAAGGAAAAAAATAAAAAAGTGTAGAAGTCCAAAAGGACCTTTTCAAACCCTCACCTTGATTATTTACAGCAGAGTTCAGAAAGTTCCTTACTTTTAGAAACATGGTTTCTCTGCCTGCAGCTGACTTTCCATTGCATACCACTTCCATGCGCTGGGAAAGACTATGCCCCAAAGTGGTTTTCACCCACAGTTATCATACACATTCATAACCCACATTTACTGGGGACTTGTGCCCTTGCTAAATCAGTGGAGGTGATCCTGGGTCTCATCTCTGGTGGGTTACATGACCAAGGCACACTTCTTGCCACATGTAAAAATAATCTGTCTGTTCTCCTCAGCTCCATTCTTTGCAAGCTGGACCAGTCCAAGTACAACATCCTGAGACTAATGAGGTTCAGATCTGCTCTTAACCCTTTCTTATCTGCTTTTGGCTTTACCCACTAAACTTTCTCCTCTGGTGTTAGCAATCCTGTCTGCAAGCCAACCCTTGAGCAATCAGTAGCAGAGTGACTTCTTCCTACCATTAACAACCACGCCATCCCTGAAATTGTCCTAGGAAAACAATTCTGGGACCCAGTGTGTCCCTGCATAACATTTCATCTTTGAAAAAAATCGGAAAGACTTCTGAAAAATCTCATTTTAGCAAAAATATTCCAAAAGTCTTCACTTTTCAGCTCTTTTCTGGCATCTTATTCCCAAAAGGCAGAAGAAAACTAGGAAGGAAGTGAGGGGAAAAAATGTGGGTGTAGAAGAACATCCTGTTCTGCAGAAATACACTGGTGTGTTGTCAGATGGATACTCTGCTTTAAATAGAAGAGGTCTCATTCTTGCAAAGGCCAACATAATAAATTCTCAGGCATTAGCAAAGATGGAAATGATGATTTATCCAATAAACTGTTTGGGTTTACTGCATTAAAGAGCTGACCAAGTTAGAGCTTCTCACTATTACATGCAATCTCATTTTTGTGTGCCTATAATACACATGCACACATGCACAGAGGGTTTAGGAATAATCCCTGGAGAGCTCACCTAAATTCAGTTTATTGTATTTTGGTGGTTGTTTCCATAAGAGAGGTCATGTGGGGTAAGCCAGGTTAAACTGAGAGTTGGAAGAGAGTCAACAGGATAGATTCAGATGTCCCTGATATTTGTTGTCTGTGAAAACGTTCTGTTTAGACCCAGTTCTGTGGTTCTCATTTGTGCTATCCATGACAACGAGGAGTCATACTCTTTTTTTCTCATCTTCTACACATTTTCTGAAGTTTAGAATGTTGCCCCACTGTGTTTCATTCTGAATCTGAAACTTTTAGTCACAACATACCCTGCAGTTCTGGACTTTGGGAAATCCCACAGAACTTACTTCCAGAAAACAAATTTTTCAGTCAACATCATTTTCTCCACGTTTCTGACCATCTCTACAGACAGTCACTACTCATCAGCAAAAGAATTGCTATGCTGAATATTAAGAGTGCAAGAGCTTAAGAGCTGGTATATCTCAGAGAGAATCATCTGTCTGATATTTACTTGTATGATAAGGGAAATCACAGGCCACCTAAATCTTAGTCTGGGTGGGAATCTGCAAACCCTTCTACCTCCTTGTCATCACCAGTGCTGCCTTTAGGGCCAAGCGTTTCTAGATTGGCAATCAGGGAAGCTATTATGTGTCCTCCAAAGCCATTTTCTTGTGCCTGACACTATCTTCTCCATTGGTTTTGAAATATTAAAATTCATCTTTGTGAAGAGAAAAATGAGCCTGTGTTGGTATCAAAGCATCTGTCATGTGCACACAGTGTTCTGACCCTGGAAGATGTCTCCTGTTTATCTCTGTGACCAATGCAACACAGATACAGGGATAGTCAAGGGAACAAGTGACGTGGTCACCCTGAGTTATTGCCCAGAGAGTTCCTACAGAAAAAGATATTTAATCTCATACTTTAGCGTTTAACACACAGCCTTTGTGCCATCAATGGGGGGTGTGTAAAAGGAAGAAGTGATCACTCACTTCTCAGTTCCAGTACAGTTCTTGTTGTGATCAGACTGGTTGGACAGTAGTGTCTGTCAGGAGCAGATAAATGTATAATTCAGTACTAGTGGACCTCTGTTAACTCATATTCACACAGCTTGAGCACTGCTTGTTGTGGAGCAGAGATGGGGGAACTGCTAAATTACAGCCAAGAGTTCTTGTACGCAGCAGGCTTTTGTGTAAGGTGTAGAAGCTTCCTGGGATATTTGAATTTCCACGAGTCAGAGGAGATGAAAATTCACCAGCAGTCACGTCTTCTTCTGCAAATACTTTCCAGAGAGCAAAGCACTGTGAAATTCTGTCTTCAGGAAAACCCACACGGCCCCTTGCATGCTAGCTTATCCATCATCATACTACAGCCCTGGCGATTTTCAAGAAAAGAGTAGATGTTGCATTGAGCAACGTGGTCTAGAGCCACGGCAGGCATGGGCTGATGTTTAGACTAGATGGCATTATTGATCTTTCCAACTTTAATGTTTCTATGATTTTCTGATTACAGTTCCCTGAGTTTTGACCACCTCCAGTGGTCAAACATATCCCAGCATATTTCATGCTCATTAAAATACCCCTCTGCTCCGACTGGTGAACAGAGACACTTTGTCAAATCTTTAATGAAAGGGTGGCATGTGCATGATGAACTGTCTTGCTCTGCAGCAGGCACATGTTCTGTGCCGGGTTTATTTCTGGAGTAACCAACCTATCATCTGATGCAGGGCCTTGTGCAGATGAGAGCTGGCCCATAAGGGAAATGAATTAACACTCTTCTTTGCTATTGGAACTATCCATCATATCATGTCCCGAATGGTCTGTCACGTTGTTGTCTAGTAAAACTCTGCCATCATCATAGGCAACTACTGTTCAGACGCTGATGCTAGATGTTTGAAAATGTGATTTCAGCTATAACTCTTAGGACGTCTAGTTAGAATTTATGACTTGAGGTCCCTCTAAGCTCCATCAACTCCATCCATCTAACACCTTTATAAATAATACTGATCTTCAGTTTCTGAAACCTGTAGGTTAGCCTTCTGTGGGTTGTTTGGATTTCTTTCCTGGTGTCTGGAATACATCACATGCACAATTTCACTCTGAAATTTCATACTGCAAGTACTTATTAAACAAATATAAAAGACTTTGGAAGAGTAATGCAGATACCATGGAAGGCAGTTTGGTGAAACTGGCCCTGTCTAGGATCCTAGGAGACTTCAGTACCATTTCTTAGCGTACCAAGTCTTCCAGTATTAGTTCCTTTTTTTTGCCTTGGTTTCTGTTCTATTTGGTTACAAGCCATCATTAATGAAAATCCTTGAAGTATTCCCACGGGATTTAGCTTCGATGGGATCCAGATGCATCCATACCTTACTGCTACACTAAGTACAATGAGAGCTGCAGCCAAGAAATGCTCACCAAACAGCAATGTCACCTTTCCTCCATTGACTTAAGTAGGAGCAGATGTGTGCAGGAAGACCAAGTACGTAGGATCAGGCTTTAAACTTTCCACAAATATATAAAAGGAAGGGTCTTGCCCTGAGAAGAGCTTGGTGTCCTCTGTGGGGATGCTGCAGAGCTGAGGGGCTGAGCAGTGCGAGGACATCTCAGAGGGGTGCCAGGGAGTTTGCAGGGTCCAACCCTGTAGGATTATGTGAGGTTATTCCCCTTTGTACGCAACCCCAGCAGTCACCCAGCACTTACTGTAGCTGACGCCTTGGGGAGCGGGTAATGGAATCTATTAATACCCTTAAGGATAAAAATTAGCATCCAAACAACTTTTGTTTCCTTGTTTTTTACACGTCTGTGCTCTCCCCCTGTCACTTGCTACAGAGCAGAGCCTGATATGCTCCGACAAAGAGCTATTGATGGTGCGCTTGTGTGAATTGGCCCAGTGCTGGTCACAGCCAACTTCTGTGGGACCTGCTGCCCCCGCTCTACAATACGCTCCAGTGTGCAGAGCCATTTGTGAAAGGTCAGAAATGAACAGAGAAATGGACTGGAGTCAAAAACAAGTAGTCCTATAAATATCAGTCATCGTCAAAAGCGGTTTATTCCATTCCTCCCCTCTCTCTCCCTCTGTGTGTCTCTCCCTCCCTCTGTTGTGGTTTCCCAGATATAACTCCATGTTTCTGACTGTGAAGCTCTGAAAGGGAAGCAGCACACACGCTGCAGCTTCTGCTTCCATTTTGCACACATGGAATAATCCTCAGTCCCGCAAGCAGGACTGACAGCCAGCACCGAGTCCAGGCATCATCTGCACTCAGATGCTGTGTTTTGATTGCTCGGGTTTTCTTAATCTGTGCAAAACTCATTTGCTACAGCTTAAGAATTAGCTTTGGCCACACACAGCTTGGATTGGGACTCCTGAGGGCTCTTCTCTGACTTCAAAATGACTCTAGCAGCTAAATTAGAGGATATTGAAGTGACGCTGGAGCACCTACTAATGGATGTGTTCGTAAGTAAGCTACAATCTCCTATTTAAAGCAGGATGCTTGCAATCCAGAAGGCAGTATACAAAGTTAATGGTGTGTGCTAGGGTTGCATTGGCTTAATTCCTTCACATCTCCTGATTAGCAGTGGATGCAGCGCTAGCAGCCTTGTGGTACAGCAAAGCCTCTACTGCAAGTGGCAACATGTAAACTGGAACAGCATGACTTCAGGGCAAGATATGCTTTGCACTGGTTTTGTATATCACCTACAGTGTTGGTGAAGCACGTGTAAAAGGGGAGAGCTTGGGTCAGAACAGTTTGAGGAGCAAAAGGAGTGCACTGACAGAAGTGTTTAGCTGTGTAATTGCTTAGCATCAAGTGTCTTTTGCTTGGGGATTTTGATAGCTGTGAGGTTATGGTCTTTTAGTAGTTTGAGGTTTGGGTTAGTTAGAGATGAAGGAACAAACGTAAGTGTTTTCAAAACATAAAGGTTGCTCCTCCTGGCTATGTCACACACTTTAAAGTACTGCTAAACTAGAATTGCTTCTTTGAAATCATTAAAGTTCCTTAAGATTTTTGAAACATTTCAAAACAGGCTCCTGATTTTTCAAACGCAGCCTGGTGTTCTTTGCCATAGCCAGAGACAGCTGTGTTTTGGAACTTTTAGGGGTTCTGTGGGAGAAAGACAATGATGAGGGGCTCGTCAGGCAATTTCTCTCTTTCAAAAAAAGGTCATGCCAAGGTAATCTATACATTTAGTCAGTTTGAGCTATTATAAAATAAGATGGTAAGTGACGTTCTGAATTTTCAGAAGAGCTCGTTTAGTCACCCTTTAAATGAAATGCTTCAGATTTCAAGGTCTACTCATGAGGAATCTCAGGCATCAACCACAAAAGCAAAGAGCAGGAGAGCTTGACAGCTTTGCAGCTTGTAGTGCTGGTACTGAGGTGCCCATCTGTGCTGGAGGAGAAAGGGATCCAAGCTGCTCTGTGCTGCCATGTACACACAGCCCTTTGGGGGGTGCCCTATCCCCTTTCCTACCGGTTGCTGAGACGGGGGTAGAGGAAACACCTGGGGGTTGTCCTGTTGGAGCCTTTTTGTTGGGGACGAAATACTGAAATGCTCTCAGGGCAGTAAGATATGAATACATCTGAAGCCTGTTACCTTTGTGCATTCAACTGCTCTCCCCAGGTATGGGTGCCATGCACCCTAAAGAAAAACCTGGTCTAAACCCCTGTTTACAGAAAAACTAGGGTGTCAATCCCTGTGGCAAGCAAAGGTGCAATGTCTGCACCTCATGACAGCAGCACGCTGTGAAAGTTACTGTGTGTGGGAAGTGGATGGGGCTTTCTTTGGGCTACTGCAGTTGCTTGCAGAATAAGCTTGGCACCACTTGTGCTATTTGTAGCTTGGCATCACTTTGTCAAGCTGGGTGCTTGAAGCTGTCGAGACCGAAAGCCCCCTCCTCTTTGGGGCAGGTGCCACTGAACAGTGGGTGATTAAAGGGATTTCATCACTCCAAGCAGTATCTGAGAGACTGCCAGGATTTAGGGACCCAGGGATGTCTGAGTCGTCTGAGGCCACTGTGAGCCAAAGCTACATTCCTACGTGCATATGGTTGCGTTTGAAGGGCAGGAAAAGCCTCCTGCTCTGCTGGGAGCCACCAAGGAAGTCACAGGGAATCATTCCTTCTCTGGCTTTTTATGTCCCATCGTGCACACAGTTTTGGAACTATGTCTAGTCTTTGTCCATTCTTATGTCCATGTCTTACTTCCATCCCAGAGTCTTTGTCCTGGTGGGGATTTTTAGCTTTGTTTTGTTTTTTTTCTTGTAATGAAGGTACAATAGCCAAAATAAAATATGGGCTAAATTATAAAATCAGAGAATGGTTTGAAGGGGACTTTTAAAGATCATCTGGCCCAACCCCCTTGCAGTGAACAAGGATGCCTACAGTTAGATCAGGTGCTCAGATCCCAGACCAGCCTGGCCTTGAGTGTCTGCAGGGATGGGGCATCCACCACCTCTTGGGGCAACCTGTGCCAGCACTTCAGTACTCTTATGGTAAAAAACTTTTTCCTTATATCCAGTCTCAGTCTCCCATCTTTTAGTTTGAAACAATTTCCCTTTGTCCTATCCTGCTGAAGAGTCTGTTCCTGCCTTTGCTGTAGCTCCCCTTCAGCAGCTGAAAGGCCAAAATTCTTTGCAGCTGCAAGTGGCCTCGGTCCATGAAATGAATGCCTGTTTTCTCAGGTTGTTTTGAGCTAGTATCTCAAACGTATAAGTCCAGAAACCCAATGACACTTCCCCAGCTGGGACATTGCACTCACAGCTAAAACTGCTATGAAGGGACATGTGTGTGCCATGCATCGTGCAGTGCCATGCTGTGTCAGACCCCCAGCTGGCTCTGGAAGAGCTGGGTGTCTGTACAGCATTGTGCAGGGACACAGAGCTGCAGTGTGGGCTCTGTGCTTCCTCATCCTTCTTCTTCCTCTGCAGAGAGTGATGCCTTAACATTCAGCAGTGATAGCACATCTGGGCTCACTATCAGGGCTGTGAATCTAATCCAGCCTACAGAAAATCAAGGAAATAACTATTCCCTGATGAGCAATCAAGTTTTCCACTGGCTGGACTCTTCTAAAAACTACCTACTACCTAAAAACTAAAGCAGAAAGAATTCTGTATAGATGAGACCTAATATCCCAAATGGGGGATCATTCTGTCAGGCATGATTTTCAGGCTTTACTCATACACTGCCTTGCCTTGTGGCGATGTTTGATCTTAAATCACCTGCCCATAGAATGATGCTAAAAATAATATCTACAACTCACTATGAAGGAAGGGCAAAATATAAAGCTCTGTCTGTTATAGATCATTCTAATGACCAGGTTTGTCAGAGGTTGTTAACCCATTACCAAGCGTTTTGCCATTACCAGTAAGGAGTAATTTGGGTTAGGAGAACGGGGCCAGACCAACAGGGCTGAACAGGCTACAGGTAGGTAGGCTGCCAGGTGACAGGACCCTCCTGGGAATGATCTGAAAGGTTGTTCCAGACCATGCATCTTCATCCATGTCAGGTTTATTGCTGAATGAGAGATCTATCTATTGTTCCCCTTTCCAAGTCTCTGATGCCTTCCATTGCTCCAAACCAAGCAATTATTTATAAAAGTGGGAATCTGTGGTCTGTGGAGCCTTGTCTTGTCTTTTTTTTTCCTTTGAAGAAACCTAGTTTTAATGGATCTTGGGCTGCAGGACCAGTAATCTACTCCCAGGCCAGTGGACACCTACTTAAACATCTTGTACCAAACCAGCAAGCCCACTGCATCAAAGTGAAGAGAGAAAGGCTACAGTAGACAACAAATGAGAAGCAACCATTTGTTTCTAAAGAAAAAAATCCTTCCTCAGCTTAAGCTACCTACCTTGACATTTGTCTTCAGCAGGAATATTGACTGAAGACTGTAGGATTTGGCCAGGTTTTCACTTGACAAGGATTTTAATGGGTCCTGCAAGACCTCATCTGGAATGAATTCAGCCCTATGTGTGTGCGTGTGTTTGTGTAAAGATTTGCATCCCCATGGCATGAGGTGCCACATCCTTCCAGGACATCCTGTACTCGGCACATTGTCAGCTTGCTATCAGAAAAGCTGCTGTTGCTGCACTAATGCTTCCTTTCCTCTACTATCAAAAAGTGTTGGAGAGCTTTTCTGGTCTCTATGAGACAAGATAAAAGGGAAGCCTCTGACATGACATTTCTTGATTAGCTGTCATCACCAGTGGGCTGCCACCAAGCTGCTGAGTGAGGTGGGACTTGGCTGCCTCTGCAAACCCAGGCAGGGAGATGGGGCCAAAGCAGGGAGGCCATGTGGGGACAGACACAGCAGAACCTTCGAGTATGCAATGAACAGGGACACCTACAGCTAGATCAGCATCCGCCACATCTCTGGGCTACCTGTGCCAGTGCCTCTCCACCCTTATTGTAAAAAACTTCTTCCTTATCTCCAGTCCTAACCTCCCCTGGTTTGGAACCATTTTCCCTTATCCTATCAAAACAGACTCTGCTAGAGTTTGTCCCCTTCTTTCTTAAAGCCACCCCCCCAATAAATACATATATGTGCAAATCAATAAATATATACATACATGTGCTTAAATATTCAGGAGCCTATTTGATAAAAGTGACATTCATGAGGACTTCCTTACATGTGGATGGGCTGTGGTTACTTTCCTTTGGGTGAATGTTGCAGTCAAGGCTGAAAGAAAACAACAGATTAGTGATGCTCCAGCCTCCTTCATCACCCTCAGAAACAGCTGCTCTTCTCCCTTCCCACACTGCCAAGTCCTGGCAGAGTTAGCAGCAAAATAGCAAGGACATGAAACTCAATCTCTGTTTGTAATATCATAACTTAGTCAGAGAATGTCAGAGGAAAATACCTGGGATGCTGCACATACTTTGGCTCATTCTTCTGCCAGCTAGTTACAAACAGGAAATAAGCTCTGACTCAAACTCTTGTGCCCAGACCAATCTAAAGATGAGTCTTTGAAGGAGCAGGCATCAAACTCTAACCTCTGAAACTTCAAAGTGAGAATCAGCTCCTTTGACATGGTGGCACAAGGGAGCAGGGCTCCATGAACACCTTGACACTCCAAGGCAGACCAGGCCACCTTGTTCCCATAGGGATCTGAAGTGATGCCCATGTAGTGCACCCCCGGAAGATGAACTGTCAAGTGAGGAACACTTAAGTAACCTGATTTTCAGTAACAATAGAGAAGTGGCAACAAAAGCAACTGCAATATGATACAGCTCTTTTCCTCATCATTTTGCAGACAGGGAAACAGACAAAAAGGACAAGAAGAAAATTCAGCAGCACCATCGCACATTAAAAAAAAAAAAAAAAAAAAAAAAGAGTAGAAATCTGACCTTTGTAATTCCAATGTGGTGATTTATTCCATTCTGACTATAGTACTTCAACACAGCAACTGAATTATCCAGACTACGAATGTTTAGGATGCAGATCTTCCGTGCCAAGGGTGAGGTGTACCTTTGCATCTACTCCTGGCACACTCTAGCATAGATAAGTATTATTCTTGGTCCATTCTTGCAGCAATCACACCATTAACCTTGTTATTTTCTCACACCACCAATAGTAATAAACAATAGCCATTCTCATGGTCAATATAGGCAATGTGGGGAAAAGAAGGGTAATTTGCAGGGTGCAAAAAGATGGTCTGATGTCTGGGCTACATTCATTTTAATAACCAAGACAATAATAAGACATTATCAACATGTAAAGTGATCCATTAACCTCTCTATCAGCAATAAATTGTGCGACTTTGCTAGGCTGCTAGAACTTGCTAATCAAAGAGCAAGAAGCAAGTTTATACTTGGAGCAGCCACAAATCATGAATAAAGAAAACCTGTGAGTACTAAACTCACCCTCTGCAGCATAATAGGTATTTCTCTCTAGCAAAAGCAGAATCCTCCAGTTTATCTTCAGCATATGACTTGCAGGAGTTAGGAAGCCTGAATATTGCCAGTAGAGTGAGTAGAAGTAGAATCAGGTACCCTAACCTACAGTCACAGTTGAGGATTCTCAGCAGTATGAGATGAAAGAGATCCCATTAGGTAACTATTCCTGGGGTTTTGTTTGGAGAGACGCTTCTGAAAAGGAGAACATAAAAATGATCGTAACAGGTCTTCCCAACAAATCACCAATCCAGCACTGCGTTGGGCAGCAGCCAACATCAGGTGCCTATGGAAGAATGGAATAACACGGCAAATACTATCTTCCAAGTACCAGTTATCTGCACTCAGGGGTTTCCTGACCCAGAAGTGGTGTGGTAAGATCACATGAAGACAGACAAAGTTAGAGGAGGTAAATGCCACTCCAGATGCTCCTTACAACTGAGGTAGGGTGTTGATGCAACTTGGTAGGCAGAGGGGAGCTGAAGCAAAAAAAAAGTTACAAGCTGATAAGAATGACAGAGAGAGACCCCAAGGCAGAAGATCCAGAAAGGCAGACAAACTTATCACATTTCTTCATCTGTTCACATAGATCTACACAGCAAAGAATGTAACAAATTCTTTTTGTGTCTTGCCAGTGTTAGCTGTTCCTCCTTCAGTTGTCTGCAAACACAGTTTTGTCCTCACTTAGAGAAAAATCCTCTGTATTCCATACAGCTACAAAGAAAATTTGGCTGAGAGGCTGCTTACCTGTTCTGGCAAGGCTTAAAAACCTCCAAATGTCTCTCAGGAGCCTTCTATTTCCCTCCTTTCTTAAGGGATGTGATGGCCTCTCTGCTACCAACGTGGCTTTCTGTACTAAAGGCACCATAACTCTCTCTCCTTCCTTTACATCCACTTTCCTGCAATATATTAAGATTAATCAAAACAGTGTAACAAAGATAAAGTTTGAAAAGAGAGAAAATTGCACAGCACAAAGAGGCATTTATCTTCACCGTGTTTGACACAGTCCAGATGTGGCGTATCCTGTTTAAGGCTTACATTAGCTCAAGGCTGAGTACCTTCCATGCTGCCCTGAGCAAACCTTAATTTCTTCAGGAACTGAAGCAAATTGCCATTACTGAGTACTACACAAGGATAACTCGCTAACATTTTAGAACTTGGTACTGAGAATGGACTGAGTATACACCCCATTCCCCTCTAGTCACCAGGATTTGTGAGATCCCAAATCCCTTACAGAAACATTACAGTCATATCCCAGCTGAGTGCACGACTGCTGTCCTACACATCTCATTCAGCCTCTGCTACACATGCAAGATGTGGGAATGTGGTGCTGTTGCCAAATATCTCTTCTTTTGTTTATACAAGGCCTGGAAGTCAGAGGCGGCCTCTCCACTCCATTGGTGATGCTTACAGGGGCGTGTCTCAATGGCAGTGGGGTCAGGCAAGTTCCCTCCCTAATTAATTACTTTCTCTCTGAGTTATGTGGGAACACAGTCGACCTACCGGCACACCAAAACTCAAGGGAAATGTCCTTCCATCGAGCTGAGGCCTCATTTGCCCTCTGCTGCTGTTCTTCTGGCCAGGGTTTGCCAGCAGCCCATCCTTCTGTATGCAGAAGCTGGAACATTTTCCCCAGAAAGGACCATGTGTAGGATGTGGGGAGGAGAGCAGGAGGTGAGGCGGGGGCAACTCCTGAAGCAGTAGGGGAAGAGGAAAGGTGCAGACTGCTTTGCCCCTTTCCTAAAGACATCTTATGGAGTGTCCATGTCTGGGCTTCAGCTTCCACTAAAAGCCATGCCCACCTCAGTCTCTCTCAAGCAGGTTTAAACACAGTGCTCTGTTTGGAGATGATGTGTTCTGCTCTCTGACACTTGTCAAAGCAGTCTCCAATCTGACAGCCCAAATCATTTTCTCAAAGACATGTCATCAGTGAGTGCCCAGATGTGATCACTCCTGAGGCTCCATGGATATATCATGTCCATTCCCTCTGTACTCGGCACTGGTGAGGCCGCACCTCAGTGCTGTGCTCAGTTTTGGGTGCTTCACTACAAGAAAGACACCGAGGCCCTGCAGCATGTCTGGAGAAGGGTGACAAAGCTATGAGGGGCGTTGAGCACAAGGCTTATGAGGAACAGCTGAGGGAACTGGGGTTGTTCAGTCTGGAGAAGAGGAGGCTCAGAGGAGATGTTATTGCTCTCTGCAACTGCCTGAAGGAGGTTGTGGTGAGGTGGGGGTTGGCCTCTTCTCCCATGTAACAGTGAGATAATGGCCTCAAGTTGCACTAGGGAAGGTTCAGGTCAGATATTACATAAAACTTCTCAGAAGGAGTGGTGAGGCATTGGCACAGGCTGCCCAGGGAGGTGGTGGAGTCACCTTCCCTGGAGTCATTCAAGAAACATGTAGATGTGGCACTGAAGGACATGGTTAGTGGGCAGTATTGGTGGTAGGTGGAAAGTTGGACTAGATGATCTCAGAGGTCTTTTCCAACCTTAGTGATCCTACGGCTGTAGTACACATCAGAAATGAACTTCTCTGAGTCATGCGTTCATGAACCCACACATGCCATGCTGCGGTGTTTCTTGTCCGGGAGTATGGGGAGGTGTGAAGGGCTTTGTGCCCACCAGCTGTGATGAAGGCTTGCTCCATGCAGAGGAAACCCATGGCTTTCAGTGGCTGGGGACCACAAGCAGCCCCTCTCACCTTAGCAGGCTGCTGGGTTATTTCCAGCTCTGATAGAAAAAGCTGAAACAGGAAGGGAACACACTGGCTGTTTTTTTCCACATTTCTTCCCAGACTAGAGTGGCATATATATCATGATATCTTTCTCTGAAACAATGTGCAAGATTGTTTTTTCTGTATTTTGTTTTGTTTTAATTTTAAGACTGGCTGGGTTTGCAATGACAAGCAGTGCTTATCTTTCACTCTCAAAGTGGTCATTTCCTTTACAGTCTGATTCTGGGTGCAATAAAACATAAGTCACTGAAACCCCCAAAGCATTACCCTTTTGTCATTGTCTTGCAAATCTTTGCCATGGCCCAACATATAAGCTCAGGAGGGTTTCTTACAGTGAGAAGAAATTCCACCAAGATGAATAGGAGCTGCTAAATAGCTCAAATACAAGTGGTTTCCTTATAGGGACTCCAGGGAAGAATTTGGCTTTGCTACGGATAGAAACCATGGATATCATCCAGGATAGAAAATACTGTCAGAAGCTGCAGTTATCAGTGTTCTCCTCTAATTCTGTTGCCATACTCATGTCTTCACAAAGTACAGCTCCAAAGGGGATATTTCTGTACAGAATGACTTTTCAGATTTACAAAGCAGTGTCTAGTTGATAGATCTGATACATACAGCATGATGCCCTTCAGTCTGTGCCACCGCTGCCACTGATTTCCATTTGCCAGTCTTGCTGGGCAGAAACTGAAACTTGACTCTTCCGTTGCAAACATAAGACACTTTGCATCAGTAAATGATTTTTCTATCCTTTTTATTGAAAGAGAAAAAAGAATCTAGTCTAAATAGCAATGTATTGGAATGTAGTTTCCTCTGATGCATTGTTACCACAAACCACTGTTCCTGGCAGCATGCAATTAGTACTGAAAAACATCCACTGCTTAAAAGAGTTTCATCTTTCAGCAGTTAGTAAATATAGCATGCCTCTGTTGAGGGTCTGTGGTGACAAGGCCAGGATGTTTCCTTGCAATAATTTGGCTTTTATTTCCTACTATGCTGTTCAGAGAGTGTCTCTGCAGACAAACACAGCTGAATGGAGCCTCAGAGATGAGTCTGGTCACCTCAATCTGCCCCTGCAGCCAACAAGAGAGGCAGGATTTTGGCAGAGGAAAACTGAGTATTGGATGAGTTGAAGCACCCTTGGGCATGCCTATATTTTTCACAAACACCTAAACTGCCTCTCTCGAAACAGCGAGCATAGAAAATAATTTAGTACCTTAGATCATACCCAGCTCCCGGCCTTTTGGTCACACTATGCCTGCTAGTTCACTTCCAGTCTCTCACCTAGAATCAACTCTTTCTCTTGTAAGCAAATTCCAACAGGAGCTTAGGGAATTAACCTCTTTCAGGACCCAGTGCAATATGGAGGTTTGTGTCCCTCCACCCAGCTGGTCATCCAACACTATCCCAGACACCTGTGTAGCAGCTCTGGGTCTTCCATTTTCCCCATGTCCTCATATTGCATTCTGAGGCAAATAGCACATCTCTTCAGACTCATACTATAAAAATACAACTGCACCACATTCACACTGCTTTGGCACATGGATCTGAAAAGCTCAGGCAGAAAAAATAGCTGCATCCTAACAGCAGTAGAGACCACAGGGAGTGCTGTTAGTTTATATGGCTATAAGGAGAACATAGTCAAGACTAAGTTCCCCAAAATAGTATCTTCCAATTATGCTGCATCCCCATGAAACACCGTCTTCAGAGATAGTTTTACATTACCTGTCACATAGGAAATCTACCAATCTAATCATAGTAGACTACCCTGTCTACCTGCCTGCAAATGTACCTTGAACAACTTCAAATACTACACCAAAACTCACGCTTCCAAATGTTTTCCACGGTTCTGATGGCTCTAATTTGGCTTCCTGCTTCCACATTTATGTCAGCTGGGAAGTGAGGAATGACACAGGAGAAAGAGAAAATGTCACAGTGGTTCCATGTCTCCGGTTTTCTGTATTTACATGGAGGATACCCATAGGAATTTGCCTAGAATGCAGTACAGGAGGTGAGGGAGAGGTCAGCCTCATGGTATGTTATGCAGAGATCTTGTTGGAGCTGACTCCAGTGTCATACATATGGATAGACTTCTACTTCTCAACTGCACCAGAAGTTTCCTGCAAAGATGAATATTTGTGTTACTATTCATCTGCCTTGAGCAATATGCAGATTTCCATTTCATTTACAAGACCTAAAAACCTACAGAAAGAATATGTAGATTGTGCAAATGACTCCCTCGCGAAGAAAATGTGTCCATATGCTGCCTCACACTGATACAATGAGATTGCCTGCTTCTTGTCCCAATATCACAGACCCTGGTGGAGATTCATGTTACGGATCTTTATCTCCTATAGTGGATAAAGATCTACGTATAAAGCTGATGTTTCTAAGAGTTGAATCATAGAAGGATAGAATCGTTAAGGTTGGAAAAGACCACTAAGATCACCCACTCCAACTATCAACCCATCCCCACCATGCCCACTAACCACGTCCCTCAGTGCCACATGCACCCTTTTCTTGAACACTTCCAGGGATGGTGACTCCACCACCTCCTTGGGCAACCTGTGCCAATGCCTCTCCAAACCTGCAGGAGGCCCTGCTTACAGGAATAGAATATGACCCTTCTGGGAAAGGATCTGGTGTGAGCAGTTCCCCAAGCCACCAGTAGATCCCCAGTGGCTCTGCTGGTACCAATGAGGGCTCCCCATGGCCAGCTGAGAAATGTCAAGTACCTCATTCTTAAATAGTCTGTGAGATAGTAGGGGGGTTAAGATTCATTTAAAAACTGCAAGAAGCAGAGACTGTAACTCTGCACTTATTCCATATAAAGGATCTATATAAGTCAGTCATGCCCCAGATATTTCCATCTTTTCCTGTCCCTCTCATTCTCTTTGGCAAGAGCCATATGGAACTAATTATGAACAAAGGCCGATTGTTTTAATATTTAGAGTTTCCCACATCAAGCTGCTGGTTTCTTTCCTTGGCTGGTTTTAATGTATGTGCATATGTTGAGCAGATACAGAGTTCCTCTTCTCTATTCTAAACAGTTGCTTTAATGCCATGTCCCCAACACCTTCATCCTCTCTTCTGGACCTCAATCAAAACAAAGTATTTTTAGTTTTGCATTAAAATGAGAACAATACATGGAGGAAGGGATTGGCTCCACAGCTCAGCAGAATTTGCTCTCCTAACTAGACAGCCCCAGTTACAGATAACCCGAACGCAGTTATTTCTCTGAGCACACGAGCAAGTTGTAGACAGCACTGAGCAGGTTTCACTGACATAGATGTGTACAGAGGGGAATGTGAGTGGCAATGTGTGCTCCTTGCACTTAACGCATGTGCTGCGCTGCACCATACCCAGCACGCAGCCTTAACCCCCCAGGGTCTGTGTTTAACTGAGCAGCCCAGGGGCTCTGTTAAAGCCCAACTGCAGTGTGGCTGTGCTTTCCAACCTCTCAGAGAGAGGAATATCTGAACGTAGGATTTAACATTAATCTCGGCACCAGATGGTGATACACCAGATATTCTTTTTAAGGTGAACATGTGATCTACTGTACAGCAAACCAGAGGGGTCTGCAGTCACATGACGAAACGTATAATAAGTCTGATAGAGCTTTGATGAGACAACTGACCTGGTTACCATCTGTAGCAACAAGAAGCAAGCTTGACATTTTTGGAACATTCTCCCCAGAAGCTTAATTCTTCCACCTCTGTGGCACAGCAATCCTGCTGAGCAAACCACACCGAGAAACAGAAGGAAGCAAAAGATACGCTGCTCGAAGCATGTTGTTAAGGTTACGAGACTTGGGCTTTCCTTTCCTTTTTTTTTCTTCCCCTCCTCCCCCCCCCCCCTCCGCTTTTCTTTCAAACAAACCACATCTTGACTCATACAGTCTGATGTGAAAACCCACTCAGCTATTTGATATTTGGGAAATCTCAATGAGCCTGTAAGTTATTTCAAAGGAAGCCTGTGTGTGTGTGTGCTGTGAACTCCCTCTCTCTTACACACACACACACACACACACACACACACACACACGAGTTAGCTCTGCACTATGGTAGTACAGACTGCTGTGACTCCGGGTAGGACCCGAAGACTTTTGTTCAAAATACCATATGGATCACTGAGGAGACGCAGTGTGGAGAGGGTAAGCCGTGATTTCTTTGTACTGAATGCATGCCCAGAGGATGAGGAGGGTGCCATGTGATAGCAATTGTCTGCGCTGCTAGCAGTCAGAACTAACAGGGGTTATGCCACGGTGTGCAGAAATTACTGCTGGTGGGACCTGTGTGGGGATGTATGGGAATCAGCACTGGTCAGAGGCTGTGTGGTAATTCAGGGCATTAATTGGTGCCAGAAGGAATGATATGATAACATGCAGTCATTATAACTATTCTGAGGCTCTGTGGTGATCTTCGGAGGTAATTGATGCTGAAAAGAGTCATTTCTAGTAATCAGTACTTGAGAAAGTGTTATGGTGTATGGCAGTAACAACCAGTGGGGAGCAAATGATAATGTCAAATAACACCAGTAGAAAGCTCAGGGTGATGCAGAAGGGCTCTGTGCAGATGAACACAGATGTAAAAACCCCCCAGGTCTGTCCCAGCAGAGATATACAGTGAGGTGACTCAGTGCAAGATGGGCTGTATGGTGGATGGTGTGTTACTCCAGCTGGTGCCAGACAGTGACACAGTGGGGCTGGCACTACCTGCTTGGCTAAGTGATGCTGTCACTAGGAAGGAGCACTGGGGGTGTGGGCAGAATGCCGTGGGCTGGACGAGATGCGTGACCCTCTGGCCCACATCTGGTGGCAGAAGTTCTGCAAGTCCAAAGCAACTCCAAGCTGCTCTGTGCAGAACTGTTGGAAACCTCCAACTGAGGCGTCTGTTTTGCTGAAAAGCAGTTTCGTGGCAGCCAAAGCCACCTGTGAGCTTACTCTGAGTTTGGTGCATGCATCATTCAAAAAAATTATATGGTTTGGAGTATTTCAAAACAAAATCTCTTTGATTTTTTCTTTCATTTGCATAGATGTCCTGATTTTTTTAAAGGAATCTTAAAAAAAAAAAAAATTCTCAACATTTCACTGCAGGTCAAAAGCTGTTTCAGTTACATGCAAAGCCATTCTTTAATTCTTCCTTTTGCAGAAGGGAAAGCAGAATCACTTTGTGTCAACATGAAACATATTTTCTTTGCCTTTCCAGTCCGCCAAGCAAACCGAAAATAATCGATTACTCACAGAGCTTTGGTCTTCTATTGTTTGATTGTTGTTTGGTGCTCCGGAGCACATTCAGAAATGTTCCTCCTGGTAAATTTGGGCTTTGCAGTTCAAGACGATGATTCTGAGAGGGGTCAGGGCAGGCTGTCCTGCCTGAAGGCTTAACCTGCCTTGAGAACAGGGCTTTATTTGTGTTCCCCCATACCCAGATCTGCTGTAACTGACATTGGCCAGGGTTTGCTGCTCCATAGAGGCACTGCTTTTGCTGTCCCAGATGAACAGATATGGATCAGTGTTGGCTGACTTTGAGGATGCTCTTGAAAGCATGGGCAGCTGGAGCATTCACTTTCTTCTCTAAAGGGGGTTCTCACAGGGTGCAAGCTTTACAATGCTGTGGGGCCAGCATCCCTGAGCCTCCTCCTTTGCTGGCTGGAAGGGCTTCCAGCATCAGGACCAACGTAGGGATGTGGAAGGCTGAGCGTTCTCTCATGCAGACCAGACTCAAGTTGCGTGAGGGCAAAGTTTAGGCTGGACATTAGGAAGAATTTCTTCTTGAAGGGAGTGGTCAATCATTGGAACAGACTTTTCAATGAGGTGGTGGAATTCCTATTCACAGAGATATTTAAGAGGCATGTGGATGAGGCATTGAGGGAAATGGTTTAGTGTTGGGACTCTGTAAGTCAGGTTGATGGCTGGACTTGATGTTCTTGAAGATCTTGAAGCATACAGGATTCTATAATTCTACAATACTCTATCTGAGACCAATGAGCCCAGAGAAAAGTCATATAACAGTGTGGAAAAGAGGAAATACACTGGATTTGGAGAGAGCTGCCCACAGTGACCCACTTGAGCAACAGCTGCCCACATCCTCTGGCTTGACCACGAGCATTAGTTTTCTCATAGAGAGTTTAGAAAGAGCAGTACAATCACAGGTAACTTTTGAGACAGCCCCATGGTGGGGATTATAGGAAACCAGGGAAATACCTGTAGGGAAGGTGTTGGAAAAGATCAGTAGTTATATAGGAAGCAAGAGCAAGAACAGACTGCAAACTGTACACTACCATAGTTATGGTTTGTATAACAGCCACGCATGCAGCATGCACACATTGTGGGGGAGAAACACACATTTTTGTATTTATGGATATGTGGATGCAGCTATATGTAGATAACAGAATCAGAAACTCATAGAATGGCTTACGTACAAAAGGACCTTAAAGATCATTCAGTTCCAACCCCTTGCTGTGGGCTGGTTGCCACTCACCAGATCAGGCTGCCCAGAGCCCCATCCAGCCTGGCCCTGAAGACCTCCAGGAATGGGGAATCCACATTGTACATGGATGTGTGTTTAGGAAGTGAGAGATATTAATCACAAGTGACAAGAAATGGGGTGTGGGCATAGGAAGTGAGGGACATTAATCACAAGTGCCAAAACATGGGCAAAACTTGTAACTCATGCAGAGGACAGCAAGCAATGACATGTATCAACTCACTGCTTATCTTAACTGTGCTTTATGAATGGGAAGGGACAGCGTGCCATTGATGCCAGCACTTTGTCTCATACCATACACAGAGGTTTTGAGTTGGCTGGAACCTTATCAGCATAAGCAGGGGCACGGTGGGTGGCTGTGCAGAGGCACATGGCCCCAGTTGAGAGACCAGCTGCTGTCAGAGAGTTATGTGTTGTTTTATTTTCACTCACATTCACAGTTTATTTCTCTCCTTCCCACTCTCTGACCTAAGACTGGAATGGTTTAGGCATCTTGTCAGGCAAACATCGAAGCCTTCCTTTGAGTTATGCTAGGGAATTTGGTACAGTGATGTTTGCAACCATCATCTCTCTTTTTTTTTTTTTTTTTTTGGTATGTTCTAAATCGCTGTTCTTATCTTTAATCTCTCTGCTGATCTTATCTTTAATCTCTCTGCCTTGTCACAGAGCTACCTCATTGGGCAAATGGTGCTTGAGGTTGTTTGTAGCCAATTTCACTAAAGCATGGCATTGAGCTCCCAACAAGTAGAGCTAGAAGGAAGCAATCCCTGTTTCAGGGTCTTGAAGTCACACAGAACCTATGTTTCTCAGCTCAGAGTCCAATGAAATACCACTAAATGTGTAAACTAGGACGAAATTAAGTTCTGTGCCTTGGAGCACAGCAGAAGCTGGTGTCAGGACTGAGACATTGGCTGGGCTCACCTAAGTCCATGTGGATGTCTATGAGACATCTCCATCTTGGCCAGCACCTCAGGGATCATTGCAGAGGATGCAGTGGTTGCCCGATGACTTATGTTTGCTTGAATTAACTACTCCTTAAACTCCAAATAGCTCTCTGTTAGTCAAGTTACAAGGACCCTGTGGTCAGAAGGGGACACCCCAAACTGTTGACACAAACCTCATCCCTCACACGCTTTCTCTTAACACAGAGCCTTCCCCACCAGATCATCCATCCCTGACTCTCCTCCCCCCACCAGTAAACATGCACGTTAAATATGTAGTCCTTTCTCCCTTTGCATTATTAATGTGAGACCGTTTATGCCTGCAAGCTATCTTTATTACATCCATGTGCTGCGGATGTGTGTGAGAGGAAGATGAATGGAGTCCTGCTAATGCCTAACAAATGCCTGGTACCATTCAGAGATCTCTGTCTGCTCTTGCAAGGCACTGGCAAAGACGAGCACATACTTATTCCCTCTCTCAAGACCTCACTGGCTATTTTCCAGCCATGGGAATGTTTCTCACCAGAAACACAAGGCATTGTTTTTCAAGTTAGAAAGCTGAGAGAAAGCACGCAGCTTTCTCGCATTAAGAAAGAACAAGTCTGCCCTCTCTTCTGCCTCTAAGGCTCAAAGGATGGTAAAGATGCTGTGCAAAAAGGAAGGCCATCTCTAGAATAAATGAAGTGCTGTGAAAAACAAACCAAAATGGGTATGCTATGGCTAGAAAAGTCATTTTAAATTAGGTCTTGCAGTCTGCACCCTAGCTTTAAGTTCCAGGTGTCGGCAATACTCAGTCAAAAGCCCTGTGCCCAGTGCTGTTAATGGATGTTTGCAGTTCAGCAAGACTTCAATCTCAGTCATTTTTTTATTTCTTGTGCCTCTGAAGAAGGCAAGCTAAGATTAAAAATGCACCCAGAGCTGCAAACCAGAACTCCTCTGTCAATTAAATACATGCAAATCTGCTCCAGCACAGAGCTGGGACTGGTATTTACCTATGGCACCTCTGTGCCAAATGGATATCCATGAACATTCATTGATATCATGACTTTAAAACAGATCAAGCGGAGATAAATCTTTAAAAGGATATTTACTGCCATAGAAAACAGATGGCAGAAGACAAAGCTCCCATGTTCTTATCCCAAGCTGCAAGCATGTTAAGAATGCAGCAGGAAACGTCATTCCTCCTATAAATAAATTTCTCTTGAGAAGAGAGAACCCGGAGTTGAAAAAAAATCAGTCTATCAGCTCTGCAGGCCAAGTCTGAGGCAGGTTTTCCCACGCTGTTCTGCAGCTCATGGCGACCTTTGCTTTCAGCAAGAGAATAGGACGCCTTCAAGCAAACCCAGCAAAAGAGTTGGGGCATGTATTGCTACTGCACAAATTATTACTGAGTTATTGATTTTCTATCTCCACTGGACAAAGCATAATTCAGCCTTTGCCTTGTTATTAATCATTTTCCAGTGTGCTTTTAAGAGCAAAGTGGTTGGAAACCTCTCACAGCCAGGGCTGTAGTGAGGGCTGTGACAGGGTGGAATAAGGCAGACCTCACAGTATTCGTGGTGGAGTGGTCTTCATTTGTTAAATTCTCTCATGCAAAAGTCTGAGCAGTGCCGCAGATGCTCTCTCACACAATGAAGCAAGGGCTCCAAGGGAAGCTGATCTGCCCAGTTCCTGCTGCCTGCAGACTTGTACGCTGGCATGCAGGTGCTGCAGACCTTTGCTTCCGTGACATTTTTCAGTGTGCCTCTTTCCCTGACAGCATCACTACTAATCTGATGGACTGCCAAGGTGAGAGCAGAGTTATTCGCATACCGTGGGTAACAAGAGAAGTAGATAATTGAGTGTAGAGAATGTGCGCAAGAGAGAAGAGAGACCTTGAAGCAAGGAACTCCTATTGTCTTAGCACTTTTTGGCAAGTTACTCAACTCTCAAAGTGATGCATTCGGTGTACAAACTTGGACCGGCAGAAAAATAGGAAGCAACATTCGGCAACACAGCTCATTTGTGATGAATTAATCACCAGCCCTATAGGTAAGTAATTGTGTGTCAAAATATAAAAACTGAATAAGAGGATAAGCTTAAGCAGCAAAACTGTCACCTGTATCATGCTCTGATATAATCACATGTGACTGCCGAAACATCAATTTTATCTGCTTCATCTGAGCTTTATCTTTTCTGACCTGTTCACAAGTATTGGGGGGGAATTGGTTTAATTTGAACTCTACCTAGACAGACAAATGCTTGGCACACCCTCTCGGGTGTCTGGAAGTTGTAATATTTTCTGACACTTCTAAGAGGTGTAACAAATCAAAACAGACTTTTCGTGAAATGGATCAGGAGCTGTGCCAGACTTTATCCTCCCAAAATCTATCCAGGTTAACAGTGCAAGAGGTGAGAGCACAGCAGAGGTTAATAGATAGTGACTGGTGAACTTCACTGAGTTGGGAATCAGGATACTGCTCAAATGGGCTTCAAATGGTTGGAGCTTAATTGAATTATTGGAAGTGCTCAAGGTCTGGAGACCTCATGAGCAGAGGCTCTTCTGTGAAATTTCCAGTACTTTTCAATCTTATTTTTAATAGAAAATGAACAGATTTTTTTTTTTTTCATTACACCTTGGCATTTGTTGTCTTTTTGCTGGCCAGGCCCCAGGAGAGCAATGGCAGGTTGGGGGACGAGAGCAGGCCAGGCAACAGAAGTTGGAGCCAGAAATGAGATGAAAGTTTTTGAGCTGGGTGAAGAGAGAGAGAGGTAACATGCGTTTGGTTATATGGATTTGGAGCAGGAGAGCTGCTCCAGTAGCTCGTGGAACCTTTTAGACATCCAGCTAACAATCCTGCTCAGGGCTTTCTTGGGCAACTAGTTCCATGCCTGGATCACACGACTCACCAACAGCCCAAGGCTCAGGAGGTGTGGTGGTTTAGCACCAAACCAGGTTGCCCCAAGGTAGTGTTTCACAGACAAAAAGCAGGAATTTACAACCTCGTTGTTTCAGTTTTTTCTCAGAGCATCAAAGAAATGGTGGCTTTCCATTCCACCAACAGATGTATATGAATGATTCTTACACTTCACTTTTCCTTCTTGACCAAAACATCAAACTCTCCAAATTGCACAGAAAAGAAGTGCAATTAGGCTCTGTTTCCCAACAATACCCCATGAAAAACTTTTGAAAAGATAATGGGCTGCAAATGATGTGTTTTCGTCACCCTCACACACTACAATCCAGCTGTACTCCTGGAATGTATTTAGAAGGTGTAATTAGGGTTGTGCAGGCTTTGAAATAGGTGAGCCACTTTCTTAACTGAGGTTGAAAATCATCTCAGCTTCCAGCACTGCCTCTATAAAATCAAGTCTTGATGGGATGTGACCAAGGATGTCTATGTTCTCTCTGTCTAAGTTTTACATTAGGTGAACTCTATGTGAAACAATAGCTAAGGACTGATCCCTAGCTATTGTTAGCTAAGGATCCATCCATTCTCTGTAGATCTACATGTAGAATAAATACCAATGTAGAATAAATACAGTTTACACTGTAGTTCAGAACAGAAATCACTGCAAGAATGAATCTCTCTGACCTCAAAAGTTTCTGCCATTGGGAGTTTCCACTCTGCTAACCCCCAGTAGATGACTTATATGATGCATTTTGGAGAAGCTCATCAAAAATATATTTAAGATGAGAGTTTATATTCTCGTTTGCTGGTCTGTATTCCCAATGTCAACTGCCTTCAACTTGTAACTTCATCCGGCCTACTTTTACACATTAACCTCATACAACTATACTAGTTTTCACTATCCCTTTAGGTCTCGTTCTTAAAAAAAAAAAAAGAGCAATTTGTGTCTCTTGATGACAACTCATCCTCATACGTTCAAAACCAAATTAAGATGGGATGAATTGCTGTCTGTGTTGACAGCCGTCCTGCATTAACTTTAAAGGGAACAAAGCCATCTCCAGTTAGAGAAGATGAACACCAGCTACTATTTCCGCACTACGTACTTACTCCTGGAAACCAGATGTAGATGGGGCATCCGGGCTAATCCAGGGTCTCCTTTTCCCAGAACAGAGCTCAGCGCTGTTACTGTTGCTTGAGAGCAGAGCTTGGAGTTCCTAGTATTTGAAAATATCATCCAAGAAAACATGTCAAGGCTCACATGATGTACAGGATATTGCAAGAGGGAAGCTTGGCCATCTCCAGCCACTCTTTAAAGCGATTCCTTATAAGAGGCACTATGTTACATATTATAAGGGCTCTATAGACAGTAGTCCTCACCAGAACTTTACAAGACTCAGACAGTGATGTTGTTCCTGCTTGGCAGCCAGGATGCTCTCAGAACAAGAGCCAAGGTGAATTGTTAGCACTGTATTTGGGTGTGTTCCAAGCAGGGTCAATCTGGAGGGCTCCTGATAGCTGGAGCTGCACATCCGCACTCCTGTCTCCAACATCTCTCCACCCAGTCCACGCTGCAAACCACACGAGGGACTGGGAGGAGGCTTTCCAAATTTTCATAATTTCCACACTGAATTGTTGGAAAGCTTCCTTTTTTTTCTGTCCTGAACTTTGCTGTCATGCAGCCATCTAATATCTTCCTGTAAACTTTCAAATGCACCAATAGTGGCAGTTTCCTGCAGATGAAAAAGGATTTACTCCACTTACAGCAAGAGGGAACCTGGCCAACAAGAGTCATAAAAACAGAGGACGTTGATTTTTAAAAGCACAGTCAATGCAGTTACGTTACTGCATTCCAACGCACATAATCAGCCACTGGAGAGCAGTTAAAATGGCCTTGGGGCCGACCTCCAGCTTCTGAGGTTGCTGTCAGGGAACAGATAAGTAGGCTGATGCCAGCTGATAATCTAGCCCCTTTTCCTTAAAATCAGTCACAGCAATGCTGCCCAGGTTCAGGGCTGCAGCAGCATGTTGAGATTTTTTCACTCCTGAGCTCTGTCTGTTGTATTAATCCACAGGGTCTGCTATCCAACCTCGTTTTGAAGTGAAATTGGTAAAAGATTCAGGGCAAGGGTGTAGTCAGTGTGAATGCTTTTCTGTGAGGGCTGAGAGATGCTGTGAGGTCTCTGAGCACCTCTTACAGAGCCAAGCACTGATGTTTTCTCTGGAGCCAGCAACATCCCTTCCCCAGGAGTCACAGAATTATAGAATGGCTTGGAGTGGAAGGGATCTTAAAAATCAAATTCCAACCCCTGCCATGGTCTGTTTGCCCCCCAGCAGATCAGGCTGCCCAGGGCCCCATTCAATATGGTCTTAAACAGCTCTAGGGATGAGGCATCCACAGCTTCTATGGGCAGCTGTGCCAGTGCCCTCCATGTAAGGGTTCAGTGTGAAAAGATTCTGTTACAATGAAAGGAAGCAAAACTTCTGAAAGTCGGCATCTTTTAAAGAAACTCCGAAGGGAAGCCACAAATCCAGATACACTGAATCACGTGAAGATGGATCAGACATCTTCTGCAGCCTCAGATATGTCATCATGCCCTTGCATGCACTACCTCTCCCATGGGGTCAGTGAGGCCAGGACAGGCTGCAGGACTGCCCTCAAACTCCCCAGGCACCAGGCTCTAAGAAACCCTTCATTGTTTGTGTTTTGTAACTATTGCCCACCAGAGAGTCAGTGACCATCTCTCCCCCCAAAGCCTGCAAAGCCAAGAAATGCTCGCATGAAAAGGCCCATGTTCTTTTATCCTGGAATGAACTGATCACGTCCGGTCAGATGGGGACGGAGCCCAGAATACCATCGACGTGGGCTTTTCTTTCCCATGACAGCTTCCCCAGTCAGAGCTTGAGTAAACATGAGGTCATCAGCAATTTATAATTGCTGGGATTTATGACTCTCCTGATCACGGTCTTATACAAGCAATAATATGTTTTCGTTATTTGTTATTCTGTGCTATCTTAATCACTCTTGACCACTTTATTTTGAAATCAGAATCTGAGAGGTTGTTCCCTTCCAAGGTGGTGCTTCTTGTCTGGCTGGACCACCGCCCTGTGCATTGTTGATTTTGGTAGGATTCAGATGTAAATCTTCCCATTCCTCTCAAAGTGCAAAATAAGAGACCTACTGATAGAGCTACAATGTATTTGAGACACAACTCCATTGCATTTTAGACCTAGGCAGTGGTTTAATAGAGATGTTCTCACAGCTGACTACCCTGTTTTACCTCCATTTCATGATGGTGCGCAGGGATCCCAAGAACTATTCCCAGGACTGTCAGGGGCCCAGAATGATGATCTTTGAGGTCCCTTCCAACCCGAGCCATTCTATGGTTCTATGATAAGTAACTGTGGCAGAATTTTTGCTCTCTGTCCTCTGGTTTTGCCTGAGCAACAGCTTGGAGGAGTGCTGATGCTGCCCTGGGTTACACCAAAGTCTAGGCAAATGCACCTTCAAAAAGCACCATGATGGAAACATGTACTTCTTTATTCTTCAGAATCCTGCAATAACCCCAGTGAGATCAACCAGGACCAGCTTTGTCTTGAAGTGCCTGTTTCACATCTTGGCTCTGTGGATGAAGTTTTCCTCTGCTTTGGGAGGCTGTGGCATGACTTTTCTCACTGCTGTCTGCCTGAGATGAGGATGAGCTGCAATTCCTAACCCTCCTGTCAGGGCCCTTCAGAGGCTGTGGCTCACTGCGAGAACAGCTCATTGAGGGCAATGGGCCCCACACTGCCAGTACTTGTCTGTGGGGTAAAGGTAGTCACGCAGGGACAAAGAGCAGTTCACCATCCTAAACGTGGATGGAGTGTTTAGGACAGTGAACATCAAGAGCCATGAGTGCAGATCAAAAGTCCTTCAGCCCTGTGGGAGCTTCCTGCAAGAGCAGGGATCGTGCTGTGACTGAATTGCTGAGTTGCAGAGGGTGTGCTGTGCCTGACCTACAGGAGAAGGCATGGCATGGCATTTCAGGCCGGCACACAGGGCTGTGTCACATATGGTCTGGTGGGAACCACCTAGAAGGAACAAGGGTGATTTTGCATGTGGTTCAAAGAGAACTGCATGGATAGAATATGTGGCCCTAAGCAGGGAATTGAGTCTATTTCAACCACATAAAGCTATTCAACTTGGGAAAAACATTAGCTGAGTTTTGATCCCCCTTTCTTTCCAAGCTACTGTGGCTCTTGGGCAGAACTTCCAAGTTCTTCGTTCTCATAAAAGTTCCTATATTTGTTTTCCTCAGACTTGAGACCTCTTTTTAAAAATATATTAAAAAATCTGCCATATCCTTCAGCTGCAAATGATTTAATCATTCTTGGCTTTGTGTGATCTGAATATTTTCTTGTTCTCTTGCTTTGCAGCTGTGACCTACTTAATTACAAGCAGGAAACAAACCCCAGAATCATTAGACATTCTGCCTGGAATGAAGAAGAGGAAAAAAATAAAAATCTCACATTGTTAAATACTAGGATGTCCTTCTTAATAACAGGAAGTTGAGATGCAGATAGCAACAGTGAACATTTGAGTACTTTGTGCATCAAGATAAGGATGGCAGTGAGTTTATGGGTTTTATTTTTTATGGCATGGACGTTTTGGGGGCAGGGGAAATGACAGATGCTTCTAACAACGGTCAAAATGGGAATGAGTCATAAATTTCTAAAACGAAGAGCGTAAATCCTCTTTGTTTTAACTTCTGAACAGCTTTAGTATTCTGCCCACAGAGACAACAAAGTGACTGACTTGCTGCTTCGATCCAGCTGCTTTCAATCCATGAACTAGGCAGTGAGTTTGAATTCCACATCACAAATTGCCAGGTTGGAAGGCAGAATGGGAGGGAGTTTGATTAACTGCCCTCCTCCTCCTCAGATGGAGTCTGGGATACTATTTATGGGTCCTGGAGCTCAGCATCCTATCCGGATGTGCTGGTGGGTATGTGGGTGTAAATGGTGGCTGCAGAAAATATCTATAGATAGGGAAATTCAGGACTGCCAGCATTAGGGATTGGCTGTCCCACAGAAGCACTTCAGCCCTCTTGGCCCAGTTATCCACAGTGATAGCAGATCAAAGATACCGATCTCTCAAAGCATCGTGAGACAATAGAAAATGTTGTTTGTACAGGGTTTTAAGCAGAAGTGCAAGTTATCATCTTCTGTCAACTGTGCATGCGTTATCACTTTAGGTGGCATGGATCCAGTGCTGTCCTGTAATGCAAATGGAGATTTTCCATTAGCGGGAGCAACAGGGGTTTGTGTTTTGGGAGCAAACAGGGTAGAGGTCAACTCTTATGCTCTACTGAGAAGGCCTGACTGGTCCCAGCTGGGGAAATGTTCTCAGCATGAAGATCTCTTGTAGTACAGTAATCCCCCTATGCTGACTCTCAAGTTTCCCATCTGCAGATTAATTGTTCTGTGGTAACAGAGATAACCAAACCATCCCTGAGTGAGCCAGCCCCATGTAGGTGCCATGAATGATTGTGCAGGCATTGTGCTTGGTGGTGTCAACAGCTCAGCCCATGGTTTCCTCTGGGAGCTCTGCACTCCACAGTCAGCAAAGCCATCACTTTCCTCCACAGCACTATCCCTGTGCACTTTTAGCACCACCTGTGCATACAGAGTGCTGCTCCCACAGGGCACATACTCATATATTGTCCTTCTTCACCTCAGGGAACATTTATTCACCCACGGTTTGACAATCGCCGTAGGATCTTTCAACACGGAGCTTCTGTTATTGATCCAGGATACCTTAAGCGTTTTTCTGTGGAATATGACCATTTGGCTTTCCAGCAGGCTGAACGCATATTTATTTTTTTAATGTAACACAGCTCCCCTGAGATTTCATAGCACCTGAAAAAATGTCAGTGAAATAATCTACCGAGGAAATGGAGACTCATAAAGTGATCTGACTTGTCTAATGTTGCTCAGGAAACTGATGTCTTTTCTGGAATAGGACCAGATCCCTCTTCATTGCCACTCAGAAGGTCAAATTTGACCAGCTTATATCATATCTGTCCTCTCCCAGTGACAGTTACATCCTAAGCAGAAAGCATTTCTTTGAAACGGTCATTTATAGGCAGCTTCAGAATAAATTAAATATATGTGATTTATCTTAGACAGGAACAGGCTTTCCAAAATGCACGCAACATCAAACATATGAAATCTGGTCCATTGATTTTCTAAAATATGTTCCCTTTGCCCTCCTCCTTTTTAATGAAACGCTCAGCTCTCGTCTGTGAACAGGAAGAACTTTGTATTAGTCATTGAATGCAGTGAGTGTTACCACTGGGTCTGAATCAGACAGACCACTTAAATGTATCTGCAGGAGAAGTTGTAAGAAAATGTTCTAATGAAACAGGACATTTGTGCTGTACGTACACAGACAGCAAGACTGCCCTTCATTAAATTATCCATCTTGCCACAGGGCAAGATAGCAGACTGGTTTCTTTATGAGCCACCAAATTTATCCTCTTCCCCAGGCAAACAGCACCTGCAATGTGTAGCAATGCGTCCTCCAAACTACAGCCAAGGCCATGGACTTTTGACAGCTAGTCAAGTATTTGCTAGCAAGGAGTGGGAAGCATATGCTAGATGTACAATTAGGAATGATGTAAATTAGAAATGATGTGAAAGGAGGTCTGTAAGAAAGAAAGGGACAGACTCTTGAGCAGGGTCTGTTGTGATAGGACAAGGAGAAATGGTTCCAAACTCAAAGAGGGGAGATTTAGGTTGGATATAAGGTAAAAGTTTTTTACTGTAAGGGTGGTGAGGCACTGGCATAGGTTGCCCAGAGAGGTGGTGGATGCCCCATCCCTGGAGACACTCAAGGTCAGGCTGGACGGGGCTCTGAGCACCTGATGGAGCTGTAGGTGTCCCTGTTCATTGCAGGGGAGTTGGACCAGATGGCCTTTAAAATTCCCTTCCAGCTTCAACAATTCCATGATTCTATGATTCTGCATGGGTTCAGGGGATCCCATGTACATATATACACACTTGCTCCAATCTCTAAAGGGATAAAGAAAAGTTAGAAACAAGAGAAGTGTCACTGAACAAGTGCATGACTCCAGTGAACACACAGGTGTGTCCCATCTCCAGTCTGAAATTCAGTGCCTGCCTCGTGGGCACAAATAGGCTTATCTGAGGTTCAACTCTTTCATCCCTGAACCTTGCCAAAGGCTATTTTAGGCACTGCTGAATAATGTGGAAGGAAAGCAGCTCAGCTCCTGGATGAGCTTTTCATTGCCCCCCATTCATTTGTGCCTCCTGAGCAGGCTGGGATTTTCCTTTTTTTTCCCCTTTCTACCAGCCAAAAATAACTCTCCTGAGCATTTTGGCAAACAAGATCAGAGAGCAGCATGGTGAAAAACCTTATAGTGCGAATAATATAGTGCGAATGCATGCTGCTTTGATTGCACACCCCGGTCACAGGACGTTACCATCCCCAGTGGGATTAGAGTTAATCATAAGCTTTGGGTTTCCAAAGTGAATAATCGTATTTAAGATCTCGCCATTCACTTTCCATGGCTGTTCTGCACTATTTACTTAATACATTGCTCTGACCTACATCCCCTCCTGCAGACTCATTCACTGCAGTACTCGCTGAGAAAAAGGATTAATAGCAAATCTCTGCACAATCTCCCTCACGTTTCTGCTTAGTAGAAGTGAAATCACTTCAGCAGTTTGAGCATTAGGGACAAGTATGGACCTGGCTTCATAGGACTCACTTACTTTTAAACCTTGTTAAATCATGAACGCAGCTTACTTTAGGAAATGAAATGTGTATTATTTGAGGATATGACATCCTCTCCTGTGTCAGTCAATAAAAATCCCTCTGAAATGAGGACACGTACAGTCTAACACACAAGGAGCTGCTGTTCACATAGCCATCATACTTAGCACTGTGAGAGCACTTTACATTTTCAGAGAGCTTTAGAGATATTATGATCGAGGTGGATGACTGAAATAGTAAATTTTCATTCAGTTATTACTGTAAAGCAGCAGTTTGTTTCATTATGGAACGCTTTGGGCCATATGGACTCGTGAGAACATCTGAGGAAATTGGCCAGGATTTCCGACTCGTGATGTTCTCCTGAAAGTGTAAGAGGCAGAACAGCCCTCAGTTTCTGGCATTCTCTCTGCAGAAGAGTTTTCGGGATGCCATTGGCAAGGGGCTGTGGGGTGAAAGCTCTTTATGTTTGTGTTCGGGGCAGCATGTGATGGGTGAGGGCAAGGAGGTGCTCTGCAGACGTGGCTCACTTTTCCATAGGGCAGGATATTTTTTGGTAAATACTCCCATAAGTCGCTTCCTGACCTGCAGCTCAAGAGAAGTGCACTATGACAGTGATAGGACCTGAAGGAATGGCATGGGGCTGTGTCAGGGCAGGGTCATGTTGGGTGTCAGGAAAAGGTTCTGAACCAGAGGGTGACAGGCACATAACAGGCTGCCCAGGGCAGTGGGCACAGCCCTGAGCTGCTGGAGTTCAAGAAGCATTTGGACAGCGCTCTCAGACATAGGGTTTGAATGTTGGATGGTCCTATATGGAGCCAGGAGTTGGACCCAGTGATCTTTATTGGTCCCTTCCAACTTGAGGTTTTCTGTGATTCTGTACAATTCTGCAAAAGTTCAAGCACAGCCACTGCCCAGTTCTCATGTCCCAGTCAGACAGAGGTCTTACAGTAACCCAGAATGATTTCAGGGTCAGCCGAGTTACTTTTCATTGCTCTAATGGGCACTGACATTTGATCAAAACTGTGAACAGGTTCAGTCTGGACATTCACATTTGATTCTCATTCCCTCTTTAAATTTAGGGAAGTTTCCTTTGCCTGGAACGTATATATAATATATATATTGTCTATTAGAGGCCTCAAAGTCTGAGGTTCTGTGCCTTCAACTAAAAAGCTGTGCCAAGATCCCTATAAACCCATTCTTCTAGCATTTACTTATACAAACAGATGATAAGACCTGGCAAAAATACAGGAAATAAAGGTGATGTTATCCAGACTTTCACTCTGGTAAGCTCCTGCTGTCCTGCACTGACCTCACAGTGCAGAAACCTTCACAATGCAGAAACCCTCCACTGTCCCTCCTTGGGTGGCAGTGAGGCCTCTGGCAGTGGGAAAGAGGGACAATCCCAAAAGGGCCAACATGAGAGATGAGACCGCCTTGGTTGGAGTGGGGACGGAGTAAAGCCAGAGGCTGAGACTCTCAAATTGATTTGGAGCCCAACATCTATTCAGAAATTCCTGCAGTTTGTGATCCAGAGCAGTTACAGAAGAGATCTTCTGAAAGCTCCCATCAAGAGCTCTTTGCAAGGAGATGAGAAGCCTACAGAAAGACATGGGGAGACAGGCAGCTTACAATATACTTACAGTCCCTTGCTGGGACTGTCTGGTCAGCCAAGAAAATGATGTACTATTAAGGCACAAGGAGGAAAATGCAACCAGTTAAACATCTCAGAAAACCATTCCCAGCACAAGAAAGCATGAAGCTGGAACATGAAAGGGAACTTTACACATGAAGATCTAACAACATGAGTCCTCTTAGCATTATAGAGAAATGGAGATCAAAAAGGATAATGGATTTGAAATAAGACTTAAAAGACCACATTGGCCTGGAGCTGCAGGGACCATTGGGGCCATATGTTAAGCAGAAACAGGATGTTTCTGGTGTGTCTACAGCAAGCTCAAAGGAAAATGCCCTCCTTCCAGCATGTCTGTCTGTCAACACCCCCAAGTACATCCACACCCATTGGAAAGCTGTGGGTAGGGAGCACACTGGGGAGTAATGCTGAACGCCTTCTTCCAAGGCCAGAATATGCAATCTGCCTAAAGGAAAAACATGGACATGTCTCTTGAGGTCCTGGTGCAGGCAACGTCTACCTACATCAATACCAGGGTGGCTTTCAAGGAACCACAGTGGGAAGGAGCACACTGCTGGGGCTGGGTTGGGAAGCCCACCCTCAGCCTTCAGTGACAGCCCCACAATGCAACACAGCAGCCCAGGGTGGTTCTACTCATTTTTTTACCTTCCTTTTCATGGAAAGTAAGGAGCTATTTTTACACCCCAGTAACAGCCTTTGGACTGCCAGTAAAACGTGGGAGGTTTCGTAGTAGCTGTTTTGCCTGACAGTGGGAAATAGTGCATAATTATGGAGGCTGTGTTGGAAAGACCTGCAAATATCTACAGATCTGTGGAGAGTGCAAATATCGACACTCCATGTAGAGTACAAATGGCTTCTTTTTTTCATTACTGAGCCCAGCGAAGGTGAACCTAAATGTGTTTTATAGAAATGTAAGATGATCCTACAGGTCTCAAGTACAGACCTGCAGAAGAGCGAAGTTCATTTGATTTCTTCTTTCTTCTATTATTCTCTGTAGAAAAGACTTCTGGGCTATTTGGATACAGAAGTGCACCTTCTGTGGTGTGTCCCTGGAAAAGAAGGATTTCATCAGAAACCTACCCTATTTTGCTGAATTCACATTAAGACAGCTTGCAACCAGGACTCATTTCATAGATTCATAGAGTCATAGAACGGCTTAGGTTGGAAGGACTAACATCCCAGGACTAATTTCCCCCTTGGCTTCTGGCAGGCCTGGAGATGCTGCGCTCTGCAGGGATGTGCCTGAGGAACATCCATGGCTGCAATCCCCCCCAGAGCTCAGCTGGATTATCCACATTCAGGCAGCTTTTACCCCTTCAGAAATAGCGTGTTTCTAATCAACAGGAAAACTTTGCAGGAAACCAAACAATCTGCTCTAATCATGCAGGTAAATGTACACATTCAGATGCCCACTATAGACTCAAGTGACTGCAAAGGATCCTGCTCCAGCCCATCAGTTAAATAAATATGTAGCTAAATTGATTTATGAAAGTCTGATTATGTCATCAGCAGAGTGAAAAGGCTCCTTCAGAGCTGCCCTCATCTGTTGAGTAATTACCGAGTTGGGATAGGGGCCAAAAGGCTCCTTTTGAACACACAGAAAGACTGGATGCACATGTAGAGCAGCTAAATTTAAACCTGTGGCACATCCTCCATTTCCCCTCCTCTCCCCCTTGCAGGATACCAAGGGGGTTACATCACATCCCAGAGCAAGTCGTTGTGATGGTTTCTTCCCCCCTGTGCTCCTTTATCAGACGCATTTCTTTCTTCTGCTCCCGGGCAGAGATCTTATCCGCCAGGCTGTAGCCTGGAGCAAATATTGTATAGTCCAGTTGTATTAAACAAATATCTCTCTTCCAAATTAGATTGTATAGTTCCTGGTCCCTTATGGAGGCAGTGTGTTATTTACCTTACAGGAAGGCAAAGAAATCATCAAGAGATGACGATGATGATGGGGCTGTTCAGATTGATCAGAGAAGGCTCTGGGGAGACCTAAGAGTGACCTTTCAGTATCTAAGGGTGGGCAGTGGACTATAGGAAAGAAGGAGACAGACTCTTTAGCAGGACCTTTTGTGATAGGACAAGGGGAAATGAATTCAAAGTAGAAGAGGGGAGATTTGGACTGGATATACTAAAAAAAGTTATTGTAAATAAGGTCAATGAAGATTGATCTTATTGAAGATTGATGGAGACACACAAGGTCAGGCTGGACGGGGTTCTGAGCAACCTGATGTAGCTGTAGGTGTCCCTGTTCATTGCAAGGGAGTTGGACGAGATGACCTTTGGGAGTCCCTTCCAACTCAAATGATTCCATGAACCTGGGGGAGAAGGAAAACGAACGCTGAGCACCAAGAAAACAGATACATGGGGTCAGAGAAAATATCACTTTGCAAAATAAATAGTATCTAACAAGGTTGAAAGAAATAATATTATTATTTTTATGATGCCACTCTAAAAATGCTGTCCTGAAAAAGCAATCAGGCTGAGAATATGAATTTTGCAGCTGTGTTTTCCTGGCTCTTCACTTCCCTGTCAATGTGCTGATGAGCATCCTCCTTCTGTGGTTGTCATGCACCCCTTGCTTTGTGTCCTCCAGTCCTCAAAGATCAAACCATAGTTGGGGAAAAGTTGGGACCCACCTACTGCAAGCCAAACAGCAATGAATACCCTTGTTCCTTACCCACCCATGGAGCGGAATCAGAGAAACCATACTGGCTTTTGGGAAAGGGTGGCTCCTCAGCTCTGCTACATCAGAAATCACCATCTGATGTTTTAGGGGCTCACTGCTTGCATGCCCCCTGTGATTTCAATGCAAGGCGGGGTTTTCCTACACTTCTACACACTGTTTCCATGTAGGCCCTCCGCGGTTGACTCCCATCTGCTCCCTGCAAATCCTGCTGCATTTTCCTGCACATTCCTATGAAGGGAGAGTGAAATGAGTGAAAAATAAACATGCAGCTGTCTCTGAAGCTGTGGGTTTGCGTTGAGGCTTTGGTAAAAATACTTCTGCCTTAGTTTCCCCACCTTAAACCCATAGGAAGGAGGAGTAGGAGGAGCATAGGAGAAGGAGAATTTAGCTGGAAAAAGCATTGCAATTTAATCACACGTAGTTTGTGATGATTTAATTGCACCGCAAAACCTGTGTGTTGATAAACTATTTTCAGCCTCATCTGATCAGTTCACCACTTCATAGGTGTCAGCAGCACTGAAGTGTTCACCCAGACAAGCTGCGCTGGGATCCTGCATGGGAGCAGACATGGAGCTGGTCTCTTCTCATCTCCTGTATTACGTAGGGATGGCGGATGTGGCTGTTCACATCCATGGACTTTGGTGTCCAACTCAGACAGAACTGAAAGGCATTCTGCCATTTTTGTTCATATGAGACCCATCCTTACTAATGCAAACTCAACAAGGGTTAAAAATATGCCCATACTAGCTGATTTTAAATGGATATTGTTTAATCCATGCAACTTTCCAAGATATCGTCTATTGGATAAACTGGGTGCTTTGCACAGGGTTGCCTAAGTCTCATATAAAGAACTCATACAAATGAGTTAAAAATGCTCCAAAAGAGACAATTGGGTGGAAAAAAGACCAGAATGTATCCGTGCAGTGGTTAGTCAACATGCAAAAGAAAAGGATGAAATGTTGCATGTGGCGAAATGTTCTTCTCAGCTGTTATTTGGGAGTGGTTGAAAGAGTTAAGCCCAATACTGGAATGTCTTGGGAATGTTGGCAGAGGGAGAGCAAGCAGTTTTTTTCCTCCCTCTGGATGGAGTCCCAGGACTGAGCTTTCAAAGTGATGACTTTGGATTCGAGTTTGCTTCTTGGTTCTGCAGCAGAAAGCTGGGAAGTGATGCCGTGGAACCAAAAAGCCCTCTGCAAGGGAAATGCAACTGCCTTCCAAAGTCAGGAGAGGTGTTTTTATCTCCTCCCTGATCGCCCCTGGGTGCAGCAGAATTCGCCTTGAGAAGAAACCACATCCTGAAGGGTGTGCACGAAGAGAGAAAGGCACATCCCTGAGCAATTTATTTTGACTGCTGGTTTTTGTTGTCGGATTTGGTTTGGTGGTTGTTTTGGAGCATTTTTTTAGCGTTGGGTTTTTTTGTTTTGTTTTGTTTTTTGTTTTTTGTTTTTTTTTTTCCTTCCTTTCTTTCTTTTTCTTCTCCTTCTTTGGTGGAAATTGCAGTGACTCTTTAACCTTGCATTTCATAAGGCACCTGGGGATTAGCCGACTGCCTCCAAACAGGGAGCCCAGCGTTTATTGCAGGGAGCTGGCATGGCTGCCGTGCTCTTTGGCTTTGAGGATCTGCTCTACAGCTGGGACAGCCTGGTGTGGAGCCTGACGTCCCGGGCTCTGAGGACTTGCCGCTTCGGGAATCTGAGGGTCCTGCAGCTCATGCTGAAGCCATGGTGCATTTCCAGAGCCGTTTATCAGGTAGGGTTTTAAAACACCAGGCCAGACCTGAGCGCTGCAGAGGGGAGCTTCCTGGAGAGCTGCACAGGGTCCCATCCTGCTCCCAGCACTGCAGGTAGTGGGGCAGAGGAGACACATGTGGGTAAGACCCAAGAGGGGAAATGTAGGGTTGGAGAATGATGGTGGGGTTTCCTGAGGTGGAGAGGAACATGTGAATGAAGGGTCACTCTGCTTATCTCCTGTACTTGTGAAGCTTTATGCTTGTACCTATGACCATCCTTAGCTGTGCTGCATCCTCGAGCTGCCCCTGTGATGGCAAGAAAGTAATTTATAACCTGTTTGAAGGAAAGGACACCTAGAGACATGTAATCTGCTGGTGGAAAATGGGCAAATGCGATCGGTTCTAAATGCAGAGGCACTGGTTATCCCTATGTGACTTATGCTGTGCCTTCAGTAAGCAAAGGCTGAGGCATTTGATTGCCTAAACTTTTTGTTTTACCCAGTAAATGTGTTACGTGGCACAGGCTGCCTTCCCCACTGCTGTTCTGAATGATGGAGGTCTGGAGTTTGTTCAGCTGGCTGCTCTGTAGAACCAAACAGCTGTAATAAGCTGTGCTTGTTTCTGTGACTGGCTAAACTGGGTTAAATCCTTTGAATAATCATCACAGAGAAGGTGTTAGAACTGGATGCCTAGCTGAATAGCAACTCTTATTTCAGTCCCTAGGTGAGCCCAGGTTGAAATTTCGCTCTAAGCCAACCAGTGTTCAGCTCATCTGCTTTTCTAATCAGCCTCAGACAACTGGGGCTAGACGTGTATTCTGCTGCAGGGACAAACCCATTACAATATTTATCAGCTTCACTGGTTTGGCTAATGTGGGATGTTAGATTGACTGATCAGTGTTTGCGTTTGGAAAAGGCATTTTCTGCTACTCCCATTTGCTTGGTATTTTGCTTTTCCTGTGCTTTGGAAGTCTCCATGCGTAAAGCCAAGCTACACAGAAAAGGACAGATTAAAAGCCTGGAGAAACTGTGTGTGTTGCATAGAGGGAGACCAGGGGATGGCTCATAGCAATTTCAGCAAACTTTGAACCAGCTTCAAAACACATTTTGGTTACTGCAGACTTCAAGAATAGATCTTACGGCCATCTTTGGAGTTCAGCAGGCGTGGGCAGTGTGTTTATTTTAGGTATTAATTTGTGCTGGAAGATGTCTGCTGCCAACAGCATTAACTCTTTACCCAGAAGCACCTTCTGTGACAGTGGTCACCCTGGTGGACCTGGGCACAACTTGAAACTGCCATGGGATGTATCAAATGATGGCTTCACAAGAACTAGCATGGGCACAGGAAAGGGGAAGGAAGAGAGCTCAGTGTTGAATCCCCTTTTACTTCTACCTGTGTAAAACCATGCTCAAAACCTAAGGAGTGGCCACGAGAAGCATCCAAACTCAGGATGTGAACCACCTATCCCACCCTGAACACAGGCATTTGGAGATGCTGCTGCCTGTAGAAGTGCGGTAACTCTCCTGGGATCAGGGCTGTTACCTGATGGAGGCACTGAGCAACAAGAAGTAATGTCCTCAAGTTGTCAGGGGAGGTTCATGTTGGATATTAGGACAAATTTCTTCTCCCAGAGAGCAGTCAAGTATTGGAACAGACTGCCCAGGGAGGTGGTGGGGTCACTGTCCCTGGAGGTGTTCAAGAAAAGAGTACATATGGCACTGAGGGACGTGGTTAGCGGGCATGGTGGGGGTAGCTTGATGGTTGGACTCGATGATCCTAGAGGTCTTTCCAACCTCAATGAGTCTGTGATTCTATGGATCTATGATTCTATGATTCTGTGATTCTATGATTCTATGAGTGCACTCTTTCCATTACAAAGTGCACATGCCTTCAACTGTCCCCCATGGCATTATGTCACGTTCATGGCATGTTAACCCCCTTCCCCAGAGCCACCAGGAGAACAGGACTTGCAAATGTGCTTCCCCTCACACATATAAAAGCATCAATGCAGGCTGACACTCAGAGGGCAGGGTGGGACAAAAACCTGCTTGAATAGCTGCCCATCTCCCATTGCAGTGAACATCTACAAAAGCTCGTTAAAACCATGCCACCCTATTTGTCAATGCCAGTGAACTTCCATCTCCTTGGAGTGGGCCAGAAATGGTGGGTCTGGTAGCAGGAGAGTCACTGCTGGATAGAGGTTTGCTTGGGAACGGCGTCTCACAGCTCATCTCCACAGAAAGCCAGAAGTAATAGTATTAGTAGCAGCCAGGATGAGCTGATAGCAAACGCTTGTATGCTAATCCTAACATATCCTCTAGTAGCCAGCATCCCCCAGTTTAAATGCTGACAGTATTTTAGTTGAATACTGCCTGGACAGAGCCTGACAGTTTAATAACTTCCTACCCGGAGACAGAGAGTTCTTACACTGTTTATTGTTTAGATGAGCAAATAATCTCTTGACTGCGCTATTCCCGTCGCTGTGATATTTTAATCCCTGCTGCTACTGCATCTTGAGAGCAGAACGTAGATCTGCTGCAGGACCTCTTCCAGAACTAAAATGTCCCTAGAACATATGGTATATTCTCAATATGGTATATTGAGAACTATTGGTGATGGTTGGACTGGGTGATCCTGTGGGTCTTTTCCAACCTTGGTGATTCTATGATTCTATATCCCCATCTTTTATGCTTTTTAATCACCTCACACTGCATCTGTGCTTCCAGGGTCGCTTACTTAGAATGTTTTTTTGGGTTGGAAAGGAACTTAAAGATGGGGGCACACAACAGGGAGAAGTGTGTGACTTCATGTGGATCTGAGCATTGGGACTGGCATGGGTCTGCAGTGCTGGGGGCTGAGCAGGATGTGGGGCAGCATCTGGTTCCCGATGGCTTCCTCAGTGTCTTTCTTTCCTGATGGAGATGTGCAGATATCTGTGTCAGAGATCATCCAGACATGGCTTGTATCTCCTGCACCTTCATGAGACCTGGATTTACTGCATGGGCTCTGTAGAATAACTCTGGGCAGGTCTACACAGAAGGAGTGGGATTTCCCACCCCAAATGATGGTAGAAAACTCAGGTGCTCAAGTTCACCCAAACAAAGCATCTATCATTCCAAAAGAGAGAAAACCCAGGGATCTCATAGTCACTGCCCATCTCACGCTTAGATGCTCATACCACGCTTCAAGCAACATCCACATTTCCATGCCTTGGATTGACCCATCCAGACCACGAAGAAGAGCTTGTACATGCAGCATCATTGTTGGTTTAGAAACATTAGAAATGGAAAACATTACATTTTTTCCTTTCCCCTTGCATATCTTTGCAAATATTTGAAGAGCTTGGAGGGTTTCATGGCAGCACAGGGAAACGGCTGTGCAGGATGCATACTGGTATGTACACTGCACTAAAGAGCACTGTGGTTATCCTTTGCTCCTCCAAACAGGATCATGACTCTTGGGGTTTCTGCAGAGTTGAGGAAGTTTTGGTATCCTTTCTCAAAACTGTGGCCCGGACCACACAAACCATGAATATCCATGGGGTTGCTAATCCTTATCTACAAATTACATGGAAACAAAGTCAGTGTGGTATGGAGACTGCGGTCCAGATGTACTACTAATGCAGCAGACAAAAGGTTTTTGAGGAAAAAAAAAAAAGAGAAAGGAGCTCCAGGCTTCTACATAATCACTGTAACTTCCTTTGTTCCTGACAGGTGAGACTTTGTTTTCCTGGCCCTTGGGAAATCAGTGGAGATGCATTAGCGGAGGTAGATGGAATAGTAATTCTGGGGTGATGTTGGGCATGCTGATCAGGACTCCATCCTCTCCACCTGAGATTTCAGCCTTCAAATCCAAACTGACGTGGCAGTCAGAAGTCTGAAGTTGCTCAGGCTGTGAACAGTAGTTACAAGAAAGATGGGAAAAATCAAAAATTCTTCCTTCATTCTTGGTCTCCAGACTGGATTTGACTTTCAGAGATGCTGAGTAAATCCATTTCTCATTGTCTTTAAGTGGTACTCAAGCCACCTGAGAACTAGAAGCCCCAAGGCAAAGCACCATGAGCTGTATCAGGCTGCATTTCTCTTCCCTGCAAGTAAATCCTTCTGCAAGTCTTTTGCATTCCCAGGGATGCATATGTGTACTCTGTCTGAGCAAATACCTTGCCTCTTCAAAGTCCACTCTGTTTCCTTTGAGCTAATATTCACCGTACCTCAGTTGCGATGAATGCTTGCTGTACTTTAATTTTGTTTTGTGATCTGCCACGTGGCTTTCAGACTGCATGATTGTAACCCATTTAAGAAAGGAGATTAGCAAAGAATAAACTTCCAGTCAAAGCTTTCAGGCTGTCAGTTTTGCAAGAAGCCTCTGAGCTGCTGGGTGTATTTTTACCAGTGCCCAGAAGACGTCTGACTGCTCTGACCTACTAAAAATTGCCCTGTGAACTCACACAGTGGAAATTCTGCATAAATACTCTGTTTTCAGGAACTGCTGGGGGAGGGCTGGTTTGTTGCTTGGTAGGCAGTCTGTGCTATATTTTAACATCCTGAAGATATTTCACTATTTATTTAATCTCCAAAGCCATCAACAAATGTTTTAGTTTACCGACTATGCCTGTGCAGTGTCAAAAAACATTAGGCAGAGCAGGACCCACATCTTCAGTAAAAGTGTGTTTATGTGGCTTTCTGCTTTAAATCCCACAGAGCTGCTCCCACCAAGTCCCAGGCAGACCTGGGATGCAGAGCAGTCTCTGAAGGACTTGCAATACCGAACCTCACAGCCTTTAATTCCTTGCACACTGCAAACAGCAGTACTGTGCATTTTTTATACAGTGCATTTTGTCATAGAATGGCTTAGATTGGAAGGGACCTTAAAAATCATCCAGCTTCAACCACTTTGCAAAGGCAGTTAAGCAACATCATGTCCATTATGCTGTTGTAGAATCTGAACGATGGCCAAAATTACTCATTTGAGGCTGCAGACACAAGCAAATAATTGCCTTCAATACCTCACTGCTCCCCATACAGGTAATGGGATAAAGAGGGGAGATGAGCTGTAGCATTCAGGGGTTGAATGAAGGCGATAAGAGAGTGAAACTATGTTTGCCGTATTGGAAGGAGGATGAAGGCCCAAAATGGGATGGAGAATGTTCTGCAGGAACAAATGGAGCAGAAGGCATTTTGGCATTGTTTTAGCACTCTGTTCCTCATGGACCAGAAATGAAAGATATCAAAGCCCAGAAGCCAGATTTCTGTTTCTTCTTTCCTTGCTCCGCCAGCAGAGGAGGCCCAGCTTGTGTCTACCAGCATCCTTCTCACCCAGATGCAATCAATAATATGAGTGTCCAAGCCCATCCTCCTTGTGCCCGGGGTTCAGCTACTTCATTATTTATTTGCCAGCCTGCCCCGCAATTTTACTTTCCCTTGGCAAGACCAATCTCTGGTGCATTTCCCATGCAGTGCCCAATGCTGGCCACCAGGTGCTCACGAGTTTGCAGCCTGTTGGCTCAGGAGCTGGGCTGAAGAACTTTGAGGCTTCACCATTCAAGTAGAGAATTGCTAGTATGCCATTCGGTAGTGCATCAATAAAGGGACAAGCTGTTATCTAACAGTGGGCTCTGGGATATCCCTAGGTTTGGTTGAGATGCTGAAAGCTTGAGAAAAGCTCACTGAGAGGTCTTGAATTGGAAAGGAGCAAAATAACTCTTAGCACAGTGTCCCTCCATTTGTGGAGAGCTGTAGTAGACCTGTAAGGAGCACTGAATAACTCCATTTGCTTTGGCATCTTTCTGAAATTGAAAAGGCAAGCACACTTGAGCCTTCTGGTGAGCAGCCAGCCATGGGAAAATGTTGCATTTCAACACAAAACCCTTCTGTCCTTTCTCTTGGAAGTGACAACTTCCCGTGTCCTATCAAGAATGTGATGTTTCCTCTCATATGGGAAATGCCTGTGAAAATCAGTTGTTTCAGTGTCATTTTCATCCAGCTCTCCTTGAGGACTTCTTACTCTCTATGTGTAAGCAGTTAGGGATTCAGGAGCAAAAATGGCATTTGCACGCCTGCCATGCAGCTGTAAATGGCAGTGCAAATCAATGTTGGGCAGTAAGTAGGAAGGAAAAGGCTGAAATGTTAAACACATCATTTAAGATTGGTAAAACTTCCAGGTTTTGATTTATAGCTTCATCACCAAGTAGATTAATGTGGAATTCAAACACAACCAGCTCTTTGCTTTCCTTTCAGGCCTGACATATTAGCATTTCCCATTAATCTAGTCAGCTCTAAGCATGATGAAAGCTGAGGAAATAGAGGATTAGGTGTATGTGAGCGTTAGGTGGGCAGGAGGAAAGAGCCAGCAAAATTCACAGCTAGATAGCTAAAACCATATGCAGGTCTCAACTCGTAGCTGAGGCTTTTGGGAGCAACTCTCCTGAAGCCAGCAAACCCAAAAGCTTCCTCCTCTGGCTCTGAGGCTCTGAGCAGAGGGTTTTTCAGTAGGCTAGTTTTAGTGGGAGGCAGGTGTGAATCTTCCCCCGTTATTTTGCTGATCTACTCCGCAGGCTTCAGAGTTGCCTCTGAAAGGTCTCAAACTTTATTGCTACGTGTTTAAGCATTTATGAGTCTTGAACTTCTACTTCTTCCCTTAAAAGAAAGCAACAGCAACCAACAGTAATCACAAAATAAAAAAAAAAAAAGGAAGAGAAGAGAGGAGAGGAGAGGAGAGGAGAGGAGAGGAGAGGAGAGGAGAGGAGAGGAGAGGAGAGGAGAGGAGAGGAGAGGAGAGGAGAGGAGAGGAGAGGAGAGGAGAGGAGAGGAGAGGAGAGGAGAGGAGAGGAGAGGAGAGGAGAGGAGAGGAGAGGAGAGGAGAGGAGAGGAGAGGAGAGGAGAGGAGAGGAGAGGAGAGGAGAGGAGAGGAGAGGAGAGGAGAGGAGAGGAGAGGAGAGAAAAGAGAAAAGAAAAGAAAAGAAAAGAAAAGAAAAGAAAAGAAAAGAAAAGAAAAGAAAAGAAAAGAAAAGAAAAGAAAAGAAAAGAAAAGAAAAGAAAAGAAAAGAAAAGAAAAGAAAAGAAAAGAAAAGAAAAGAAAAGAAAAGAAGGAAGAAAAAACCCTCTGCTCAAGAGCCCCAGAGCTGCAGAAGGGGCTAATGAGACTCACATGTTTCTGAAAGCTGCTGAGAGTTTTTGGCTCATGGAGTTTCTCGCCCCTTTTTTGTTACAGGCAGAAGCAAAGGAGGTTAGATGGGCACAGAGGGGAGATAAAATGTAAATGTTAAAAATTCACCTTTGCCAGGAAGCATATCAAAAAAAAAAAAAAAAGAAGAAAGAAAGAAAGAAAGAAAGAAAGAAAAAGAAATCAGCCTGTGGAGGAAACCCAACCTGCTTCTACTTGAGGTGTGTATGGAGAAGGCACAAGAAATGCTCAGCAGGTTGCCATCAGCATCTGATGCAGCTTTCTCCTGCCCTTGTAGAGCTGGCAAGGACTGAGGCAATCTGGCAGGATCCCTGGCACTGCTACCAGCCCCACTGTGTGCTGCGTAGGAGCCCCATGGAGCCCGTTGCTGTCCTTGGAGAGGAGGTCAAAATGTTAACGCTACAAAGCATCCAATTAGTCATGAGTGCTAATGACCCCTAAGCACATCAAATCAGCCTGTTCAGATCCAGTCTCCATCCCACACTGCGTTATGCAAAGGAGTGATAACAGTCCAGTCCAGGAACAGCACACCAGGGGTTTGCTGGGCAATGGTTGAATCTGAGTCACTGAATCTCCTTGGGGTTGCTGTGAGAGGAGAGCGAGTGGTCAAGTCTCATGACTGAGGTTTTTCACTCATGAAATAGCAGTCTCTTAAATTAGGAGTACTTGGCATTGGTTTGCTCCTACATACATTTTTCCAACCTGCCTCTCTGAAAGAAACATTCAATCTCCAGCCCTACTCTGTTCTTGAGTGGGGAGCCTCACTGCCTCTGGTTATGAACATGGGCATAGTCTTTCATGGTGCTAATTCTGGCCCACCAATATATGGTTTAAGATCATCAACTCAGCTTACACAAGACACCAGCTCAGCTGCAGACATAAGTGATATGAATTATTTCCATGTAGGGATGGTTTTGAATCTAACCCAAAGTTCAGATGGGTGTTCCTGCCCCTGCCTTTGCTTTTTGCTGCAAGAGATGAAAACCGTGCCCTACACAAGGAGTACAAACCCACCCAAACTGAGAGGAATATTAGGAAAATATTCTGAATATTATGAAAAATTTCTTCTCTAAAAGAGCTTTCAGGCATTGGCAGACGCTGCCCAGGGAGGTGGTGGAGTCAAGAAAAGGGCACTGAAGGATATGGTGAGTTGGCATGGTGGTGGTGGGTTTGTCGTTGGACTAAATGATCTCAGTGATCTTTTCCAACCTTAATGATTCTACGATTCCATGATCCCCAGAGAGGATCCTCTGCTTGTAAGAGAAATGCACCACCCAGGCAAGAGGAATATTGTGTTTACAAAAGCCAGGTCAGAACCTGAACTGCCAGGTTCTGAGGCTTAACAGTTTTCTGCTCAATATTTTGAAAAGCGAGATGGGATGCATCTCATGTTTCTTTAGTTATCAAAAATTAGGTATTTCATCTAAGTTATTCATTCTGGTCCTTTCCAAGATGCATCTGTTGGGTAGATGATACAAGTCACTCTCTGGCGATGCCTACCCTTTTGTGCCAAAATCAGAACCCTAAACCCAAATAGATGCCAAAATGTTAAACACCCACTGTTCTTTGAAGTGGATCCCAATCACGTGATTCTGATTAAACGTTTGTCATTCAAGGTTCTGGTCCTGAAGCCCCCAGGAAGGTTTGCAGCTCAGCAGCCTTGCAGCTGGAGTCATTTGATATAACTTGCTCTGTAAAGGGACAGGCCCACAGGAAGCACTTTTGGTTGCCTTCCCAAGAGACGTATTTGTGAACAATTCACTCCTCTGAAGTAAAAGAGAACAGTGAGGAATTTGCCTGAAGAAATTTTGTTTGATTCTACCCCTTTGCTGTGTTTCTTCTCCAAAGAAAGAAATCCCTCCTGAACACAGGAGTCAGGGCAGCCCCAGAACAGGTCCACTTCCATCAGGTTCTTGTGTGCTTCTTCTCTTGTGCAAACTAAAATGATCATGGGGAAAGTCTACCTTTTCCTTCTCATTTTCCTTCTCATTGCAAATCCTTCTCATTTCCTTCTCATTCATGGCTCTGTGCAGTGGGTGCCATTTCTTCAGGACGTTCTCAGGGAGCAAAGGTGGAACTGGACTGTGCCGCTCATGCCATCCTGTCCTCTTGCAGAAACTGTTCACATTCAGTCAACAGCATCAGCTGTTTGGAGAAAAGCAGTCACTCTACAGCATGGCACTTTGGGGAAAAAACACCCCAGATGAAGGACTTAAAGATGACTCTTGTGATAGCGAGCAAAAAAATTAAAAAAAGAACAGAACAAGGACTTGTAATCCCACTGTAGCATCAATGCCATAATGCACTGTGAAGTCAGGGTTTGTCTCCTCCTTTCCCTTTCCTCACTCTCTCCACTCCTCCCTCTCAACTTGGGCCAAGAAGGATATTAACCACAAGTGGTTTCAGCAACCCTTTTGCCAACATCTGCACATGAATTACTTCTGTAGTTTAAATCTAAAGTCGTTTCTAGTGTCCATTTATTTTGATTAAACTCTGATGTTTTTTAATTAAATCTACTATGCACTGTGAGTGTTCACGTGGGCTCACAGCAGAGGAGGGCTGTCGTTTTCCTAAATTGGAAGCTTATGGAACAAAGCTGGAGGGAAATAATCACGGGATTTCAAACCCTGACTTTTTTCCTCCCTCCTCTTTCAGTCTGGGAGGTATTATTTTAACTATGTGAGTCCACTGAGGACTCCAAACCAGCTGACAAAGTGTACTCTTCTCCCCCACTCCCAGAGAGGACCTTCACAAGACAGCCAGTGCTAAGTTTCAAATGCAAAAAAGTTATCCAAGGTCAAATTCCTCTGCTTTGCAAACTTCCATCTGCCACCCCAATGGGGCTTAGCATCCATCCGGCACCTGATGGGAGTTACACGAGGTCTGCAGCATTGCACAACCTGCCGGCACTGCTGGGCGTGAAACTCGCGCCGGTCACTGCGCCATGGGAGCCTTCCACCATGGACACTCTTACTGCAAGCGGCTGTACTGGGGTTGACCTCTGCTTTTTCTTTATTTTTTTAACATTTTTAATAGTCTTTATAGTCCCGTAGGAGCTGAGAGAGTCAGGCAGGTCCTCGTGCTTGTGGTCACAGCTGAGACAACAGCCCCGAGAGCCACAGGGCCAGCACTCAGCTTTGCAAACCCTTGGGCAATCCGTCCGGGATTTAGCAAAACCAGACTGCAAAGGAGGAATGGTTCACGCCAGGCAGATTGTATCCGAGCAGCCATTGGGATGGAGAGGTAGGGGAGAAGAAAGGGGGATATGCAGGACAGGGGCTGGAAAGTTTCTAGTTTAAGTGAGAACAGAGTCGCTGTTCATCTTGGAAAAAGAGTAGTTCTGGGAAGCTCGCTGCATCGCATATTCTCAGGCATTCATCATCTGAAATGTCTCTTAATTGCCACTATTATATCACATCACAAACATTCCTGTAATTTCCCAGTCACAACCTCCTACAAAGGGATTCTTTCATTCAAGCGGTTTTCACAGAAATCTTTTCCCCTTGGATCCCCATCCTGTAACACACTCGGAGCAGGAATCTGGAAGAGGGATTTTTTTTCATCCTTTTTTCTTTCCCCCCTAAATGCCAGATGTTGCTTTGCAGACAATATGCTTCAGTAACGCAGCGTGTCCCATTTTCAACCTCTTTCCTCCTTGTCCCAAGATAATCAGCTCTTAACAGCTCCTCTTCCTCTTATGGTAAAAGCTGAAATGTAAACAGCCGGGACGTCCGCCGTGTCAGGAACCAGCTGAGTGCAGCCCACTCAGACGCGGGGTCCCTGACACGGGGCTGCCTTCAACATTTGGCTCAGCCAACAGACAGCATTTATCATGCAGACTCCCCTGGTCACTTCCGAGCTCCTGGCTGTGGTTTTAGAAACTTTCACATTTCCTGGGGGTTGCATTTTCCCACCATTTAGTCAAGAGCTGAATTTTTTCCTCCCAGAAAATACACTTGCATGTCAAAGGCCAGTGACCTTAAAAATATCTATAGCTTAGCAGTCTAAATATAGCACAGAGCTGAAATACTGAATTCCTGAGAGGGAGCCAGTGTCAACAGCAATGTCTGTGGGACCGGAGGGTGGGCTGCAGCCTGGGGCTTTTTCTGTACATTATCACACACTGCAGCGCCTGGATGGCCCAGCATGGCTGAGGAGCCCTTTGTGCAGATGTCCTGGACAAAACCATCTCAGTGCTTTATTATTCTCAGGTGTCTGCTTCAGCAAAGAGTGCTTCAGAGTCACCAAGAACTGACTTACACCTTTGTGTAGGGAGGAGTTTGTTGTATGTCCATGTGTCGAAAGCTCCAGGTTCAAAGAGCTGCCATTGACTTTGCCAAGGAATCACGTCACGATGATAAGCCATAACACTGCAGGGGAGTTAGATTTGATGACCTTTAAGGGTCCCTTCCAACTCAAACAAACCCCACCATGAGCACTGAACCAGCCAGGAGTGGTTAAGCTATGACCTGCTACAAGTGGTGGTGATAAGTGCTGGCTCCAAGGAAAAGTTATCCACCTCCATCCCCGGTTCTTCTGATTCTTCTCATCTTACGGTTCATAAGCAAAATAGATGAAAAGTCTCTTCCGTCAGTGCTGGCAATAGCCAGGAGTTACCCATAGGGATGGACACATCTACCTTGCAGAGGTCTGAGGAGATTGTTCAAGATTCTCTGTCCTGCTCTGCTTTCAGGTTGAACCAGTACCTATCATTTACTAATGCAAGTGAGTGATGTGTTATACATTAGCTGTGGATAGAAAAGGAGTAATAGATGTTAGAGCTTCCTCTCTTTCTTTTATTAGACTTGGGAGGGATGGAAGGAACGCAGCCAGGAAAATGCAGCAGGGAATACATACATAGCATGGAAATGGCTTGCTAATGTTCAAAGGTGGGTTAATTTTTGTTGAAGTTGATAACCACTGGTTTACCTCACCCCTTTTCATTTCACAAACCCAACTCTCAGTGGGTCTCATTATCCTGGAAGCTGTTCAAGAAACTCCTCCTCCTCCTCTAACAGGGCTCCAAACACCTTGCAGATCCCCAAAGATCAACTGTTGTTAATATAGTCTAACCATAATATTTCTCAGTTGGTACATTTGCCCCTGGGCCTTGAAAATGTACTGTGCTTTAGTGATGGCTATATCTGGATGGCTTCTTGGGATTTTCTCCAAAGGCTTTTTGGAAGGAAAGGTCCTCTCCAAAGCATTCTTTTTACATGCACTTTTTCCAAGAACAACCCCTTTGTCATTCTTAGACACTACTCACTTATTTGATTTGGTCCTGTAAAAAGAGCATCTGTTGCCATCAGACTCCTGACTATCTGGTATAGGATCTGGGCAGGGTTACAGACCCAAAATGATGACCAAACTTTGACGCTGAAAATTTCCGCTGTCCTTGAAATAACATCTACCAGATTCAGCCCATCTTCTGTTTCTTCCCTTGGTTTTGAGTATCTTTTGTTCTAGCTGTTCTTGTCAGGATGGATTATATACATATATATATATAGGATTATATATATAGGGTTATATAGGGATATATATATAGGGTTATACGTCTCTATATCCACTCTATCTCCTGTTCATAAGCAAATTGAAGTGCTTGCAGATGACACAGCTTCTAGCTCCTCAGAGGCAAAAGCCAAATGCCACTTAGGATGCCAAGTGCTGCTTCACATGTCCATGGTGCACCCTAGGAGGGGGTGCAGCTGATTGAGCATTGTGCTCCAGCAGCTGCAGAGCATGCGGCCCTTTGAAGAAGACTCCTATCTTAGTCATCACTGCCCTATATTTGATACCCATAATACACATCTCTTCTTACATCAAAACACCCAGGAGGTCTTAACACAAATTGAAATGCCCTCAGAAAAACATCCCGAAATAATTCTGCTGGGTTGTTTGTCAGTTTGGGAAATCTGTAGAATCACAAATCATTTGACAGTTCTGTGGCTATGAAAAGAAAGGGAGTTTTAAATGAGTAGCATCACGGCAGTGTGAGGTTCGGAGGCAGACTGGAACTTGAGATCAGCTGGGCTTTTTCTGATGCTCTTTTGGACTGGACAAGGCCTCTGGGGGGGAATGGATGAAAGGTATCACAGCTCATCACCAAATGGCTCAGCAAGACAGCACTGAGCATGTGCTGTCTGACAGCAGAAGCTCCAATCAGGCACCAACACTGAGCATTAGCAGTCAGAAGTGTTTTATTGCCTTCAGCCTTTCTGCATGTGAGGCCAGGAGTATATGAGAGGACGTGGACAATGGGCTCCCTCTCTCAAAGCACAGTATTTACCAACGAGACCTCTAACACAGGGGATGGACAAACACGAAAGCTGGGAACTGACACAGGCATGAAGCCGTGATGCACAGTACCACCTAGTGACTGAGCATGGCTACATAAGGGCAATCCCACATTTGGAAAGCGTTTGCAAAATATGGCCCCTGTGTCCCCATCCTAATTTTAACCCTATCTCCCATCAACTGTGAGCACGTCACTATGGGCGAAGGCACACTGCTGATGAGCAGCCCTGATCTTCCCCATTATTTCTGGCTTCCTTCTTGGAAAGAAAGCTCAGGTTGTGAGAGGAGAGGGCTTTTAGGGGTGAGAAGTGGAGAGCAGCCTTGTTTTGTTTGCTCCACAGGGTGTGCAGGTTGGGCTTAGTGCGAATTGCCCGCTGAATCACGCGTGAGGAAACTCTCAGAGCACTGTGCAAAAGGGGAGAGGAAAAATGCAAGGTCCAGTGAGTAACGCAGCCTTTCAGGGCATCCAGAATGAAAAGAAATGCCACAGACTTGTTCCATTCTCAGTAACGATGTGAAAGAGCAGTCTGACAGGCTCTGCTCAAGAGAGGGTTTGTAACCTTTCCCATTAATTTCTTTTCAAAGAATTGCTTATTGAAGGCTAAGCTGCTTTTTATAAGCCTTAGAGGCTGAGTGTGTCTTTGTCCTGTTTTATTATTATTACTGCTTCTCTCCCTTGGTCTCTCTTTTAAGAGAAAGCTGTTACTGTACATTGCTGGTGTTTCTCTCTATGTCTATCTGAGATGAACACAATGCTGAGATGGGAATTTTGTCACTTTTTGGCAAAGACGAGGCTGCATAAAGCACAATGAATTAGAAGAAATCCAGATCTGTGGGATTTCCCCATCCTCCATCCCGCAGATTTACCCACAGTCCAAGCAGCTGGGCTTTAAATGGATTTGATCCTTCTCATTTGGGTCTCTCTGCACCAGGGAAACCAGGGAAAGGACATTCAGCCTTTCTCCTGGACGTTGGCTGGAAGCTGCTCCTGTTGATAAGCAGCCCCTTACCTGCAAGCAAGTGCTCAATGCTTGTGCCCCAGACAAGTTGAGGGTTTCGATGGATATCCGTTCCTGATTACATAGAATCACAGAATGATGAAGGTTGGAAAAGACCACTAAGATCATCTAGAGCATCCATCCCTACCATGCCCACTACCCACTGTGTCCCTCAGTGCTACAGCAGAGGTCTTCCTCTAAACACTGGCTGGGAATGCCAACCCCAGTGCTCCATTCCTTTCAGTCAGTAAAACCTAATAAATCACCTGAGCACAAAGCAATACCATATTTTCTGGAGCTGCCAGCCTTTTTTTTTCCACCAGTTTTTGCCTTGAGAAGGTAATGCTTGACCACTGAACACACTGATCCCAACAGCAGCGCCTGCTTTTTCCCAGTCAAGGCATGAGGCCGCCTCACACATGTGGCTGTCACATGGTAAACACGGCATTTCCAACAGGACTTCTTTCTAGGTTTTTATCCTCCTTGAATTACTGCTTTTCTCTTTCCCACAATCCGTGATGCTGCATCCGTCCCCTGTGCGTGGCAGCCCTGATGAGGCTCCTGCAGCTGGGTAAACACAACGGAGTGAATAGGGCCCTTCACAATGGAGTCACCAGGAAATCCAAACACTGTGAAGGCCAACAATTCAGAGGGAACACAATAATGTCATTTTGAGACGTGCTCCTCCCAAGCACCAGGAAAACACTGCTGCCTAGGGGTGTCGTTCCTCAAAGAACGGGTTTTCCACCCCACAGGTCTCCAGAAAGGGCTCTTTCTCTCTTTACTTCCTTCTGCCGAGCATAGTGGTTAATCACACTGAAGAAAACGAGTTTCTGGGATGAATGGGAAAGGTGGGAAGGCTAAATTCTGTCTGGGGTTGTGCTGGGGTAAATGCAAATTATGCCAGTGGGTTTACAGTGGAGTGAGTGGTCTGGAGAATGGTCAGCTTCTTGCATGGTGTACAGGCTCCTAGGCACCAGAGTGAGGAGCAGAGCAAGGAGCCACCACTCCCTACACTTTCCCTTGCGTGTTGCAATAGATTTTGAATTACACAATTGCATTTACTTCAGTCCCCTCATTTATTTAGTGGTTCTGTCCTCTGTGGTCTCTTCTTGCTTTTGGGTTCATGCCCGGGACCCATGAAAGCTCCCTTTAGCCCATTGCTAATTCCCATCTCCCAGAACAGAGCAAATCCTCCCCCTTCTGCCCGGGAAGGAGGTGAGTGGGGTCCTGAGCCCCACACTGTGCCCCCACACCATGGAGTACCCAGTCAGTTACCCTGGCCAGTAGCATCAGACCTTGGGAGAAGCCAGCCCATCCCCAGATGGTGCTTGGTTACTTTCTTATGTGGAACCTTCAAACTTTAATATCATCTAGAAATATGCTGTAAATTATAATCCTACAGTGAGTGCTCAGATCTGAAACCCCAAGTTGTGCAATTCCCCATGGCAGGAATATTGTGTTGATTGTGCATGGAGACAGTGGCAGGATGTTTTTGTGGGAACCATGGCCATATCAAGCTGCCTTCTTAAAGATTTCTTGAAAGGAAAAAGAAGGGAAAAGGGAACGGGAAAAAGGAACAGGGGGGGAGGGGAGGGGAGGGGAGGGGAGGGGAGGGAAGGGAAGGGAAGGGAAGGGAAGGGAAGGGAAGGGAAGGGAAGGGAAGGGAAGGGAAGGGAAGGGAAGGGAAGGGAAGGGAAGGGAAGGGAAGGGAAGGGAAGGGAAGGAAAAGGGAAAGGAAGGGAAAGGGAAAGGAAGGGAAAGGGAAAGGGAAAGGAAGGGAAAGGGAAAGGAAGGGAAAGGAAGGGAAAGGGAAAACATATGTCCTGATGAAAAGATTCTGGTAATTTTTTCCTCAAATCTTATATGTTTTCCTAAAATGCAATGCTCAGTATACAAAGTAATTCATATTAATTTCCATTCATTGTTGCAAGGCAAAGTTTTCCCTGCTGTAAATTGCTAATTTCACCAGGATCTGACCTTGAATCGAGAAGCTAATCTAATATATGCTGATATGGGCAAATTGGGTGGAGTCTCAAGTGAGTGTATACCAAGCCAAAAAAGAATTAGGCAGCTTTATATTAACAGAGGATCTGACTCGCCTTGTTATTGGCACATGTGAAAAATAATCATATCCTGCAATAACATCCACAGGATGCATTTGATTTATTACTAATCGCATACGCTCTTGCAGCTGCTGAGCCACTGCCAGAGGGTATCGTAATGATGCAGCTGGCACTCCTGTTGTGATGGCCATCAACGTGGCCAATGTGGCACGTTGCATCCATTGTCCCCAGTAATACGACTGTGTTTGCCACCTGAGCTGAAAAATTGAGTCCTGTAGCTGTGGTCTCAAGAATCTCATCTCCTATATGTAAAATAGGAATATATTATTCTTGTATTTTCTTATATGGTGATTAGGATAAGGATATACGTTATTATACAAAGATGATATGCAATGTGCATAGGCCGGGGGAGCACATATTGAATCTAAAATGTTTCAAAACATTCAAATAGGCAGAATAAATCTGCTTTTGATTCAGACTATGGGAGTTCACAGGACATTTTGGCATGATTGCTTTCTCAGCTGAAAAGATACTGTTTCACCAATGTTCTTACAGCTTATTAAAGCTCTGTTTTGCCCAGGGGCTGACCGTGCAGACAGCACTAAATGTATGTGCTGCCCAGAAAGAGGTTGGGTCCAGCTGAACCCCACTGGGCTCAGCAGAGGTACGTACAGCAAAAAGAGGTTAGACGGATGCATTCAAAGTCATTCTCCATGGAAGAATCTGCGTTGTGCAGACCAGGAGAGTCTGATTTTCACAGCAAGAGGTACATATTTCCAGAGGTGAAGGTAGAATGGGAGGTGAAGGTTGAGATGAGCTCAAAGTTCCACTTGATTCTCAGCAGGGAGATCTTCTCCCTCATCAATGTCTGCTTTGCGTTATTTGTTTTCATTTGACAACGCAGAGTGCAGGGAAAGAGCTGCCCCAATGCTTCACATGATCCAAACACAGTCTTGTTGCAGCTGGGAAATTCCTGGTACGCAATTCCAGCCATCTCTGATGCATAAGGTCTGACAAAACGGTGATGCTGTCTAAAAGTCAACAGCTTTGAGACTGCCTTCAAAATTACTTGGACACGGCCATTTGCTCATTCTCAGTCAGATGTCATTCAATCACAGAATCACAGAATCATGGAATGGCTTGTATTGGAAGGGACTTTAAAGATCATCAATCTCCAACCGCTGCCGTGGGCTGGTTGCCCCCCACCAGCTCAGGCTGCCCAGGACCCCATCCAACCTGGCCTTCAGCACCTCCAGGGATGGCACATCCACAGCTTCTCTGGGCAACATATACCAGTGCCTCACCACCCTCCGAATAAATAATTTCCTCCTATTGTAATGATGATTCAAACAGCTGAAAAAAGCGTGGGGTCTTCTATCTTTCGAACTGACCAGCATATCACCCCAGAATGATCTACCTCAGTGCTGGTACAACCAAGATCAGGATTTGGTCTGAACCGAGACCTTCCAAGTCAGAATCTACCACGTTCAGCAGGAGTCCTGCTTTTACCCCTTCTTTCCCCTCTAGCTGTCTGTGGATAATTATAAACCATAATTACACCATTATAATGATAAGCCAATTACTACAGTGAGGCATCTTTGCAAAATCATGTAATCGAAAGGGAAGTGCGCACGTTCTCTAAACTCGTGCTTCAGCAAAGTGATTCTGACAGCTGCTCCTCTGCTGACAGTCCCTCACAGCCGTGGTACTGAGCACAGCCGCAGCCTCAACACGGGTCAGTACCTGCACAGTGCTTGTATCCTGATTTTACTACACCGAATATCTCAAAGCTACATCCAGCTGAGTGCAAAGGTACTGGATGCGTATCCTATCTGGCATGCCTGTGAAGCTGGGACTGCTCTGAGCATTTTGCAGGCTTACAATGATGAAGGGCACAGAGGCCTTGGGCATTTCCAAAGCATTTCCAAGGCATTTCCAAACCTGCACTGTGAGCTTTTGTTCAGAGCAAGGCATAGTGGCTGCTGCCTATATGGAGGCTCCTGACAGGCAGGCACGAACTGGACAATGCTCTCATTCCCATCATTCTCTTGTCTTCCTTAGCGTGCACACCTCAAACATTTGGCTGTTCTCTACTTTCTTGTTTCTTCTGGAGCACAAGTCTTATGGGGGGCAGCTGAGGGAGCTGGGATTGTTCAGTCTGGAGAAGAGGAGGCTCAGGGGAGACTTTATCATTCCCTACAGCTCCCTGAAAGGAGGTTGTGGTGAGCTGGGGGTCGGCCTCTGCTCCCAGGTAACAGCGATAGGACGAGAGGGAATGGCCTAAAGTTGCATCGGGAGAGGTTCATGTTGGATATTAGGAAACATTTCTTCTCAGAAGAGCAGTGAAGCATTGGCACAGGCTGCCCAGGGAGGAGGTGGATTACCATCCCTGGAGGCGTTCAAGAAAAGGGCAGATATGGCACTGAGGGACGTGGTGAGTGGGCACAGTGGGGATGGGTTGACAGTCGGACAAAATGATTTTAGAGGTGTTCCATAACCTTAGTGATTTTATGATTGATGATTTTTGCACATGAACTTGGGCAGCCTTGAGGAGCCAGAGGAGGTGCACCTCGCAGCTGGCTTTGTTCCTTCCTTCTTTGTTTAAGCAACTAATTGCTCCTCTTTGCACTCCCAAAGCCTGACCCAATGCACAGCAGTCTTCAGTGCTCTTTGGAGTGATTTGAAGTGTAGCCCTCCTTGGAGATAGCAACCCTGTAGGATGCTGGGGCTCCAGCAAGATGCAAAGAGCAGTGCTGGGCGAACAGCTGAGGGTGCACAAATGTCTGTCTGTAGTGTTTCACAGTGGGGATCAGATCTGTGATATTTGCATCTATTTAGGTTCCCTTGGCTGCAGATGAAGAAGGGGCTTTGGGTGGTCCAGCTCCCTCATCTGCTCTGTAATTAACTCTAAATGCTACTTTTCACTTGGGGGCAACTGGAGGCCGCTGCAGATTGCACTGGGGGCGAGCCACAACCTTCACAAAACCACGAGCTATAGAAAAATGAGCTGTTTGCCATCCTTGACAAAACACTAAGCGACAGCAGCGCCAATGTTGGTAAACAGTCCAGCATAGGCACGGGAGGCCATGAAGAGCGTGTTTTAAGTCGCCAGCATGAAATTTGCATCTGGCAAAGGTCCTGCTGTGCACGGGGAGCCGCGTGAGCTTTTGGGGTTAGCACTGCGCCTTGAATGCATTTTTCAGCCAACCTCGTGGTTTCTAGGGATGCCATTATCAACAGAGGACCTGGTTTTATTATTAAGCAGCAAATCAATTTGGCTCTGCCTAGCGCAGTCCAATTACTGCTTGTAGTTACTGTAGGCTGAAGAAGTCATAAATAAATGAGCATGCTGGAGGTATTTAACATTTCAGTCCTGCCATAAGCACCCAGCCCGTCATGTACCGGCTGGGCATTGATCCTGCTGCAGATTGCTCCGTTTTTGGGAGGGTTTTTGGTGGTCAGAAGGCATGTGGTGGATCTGTTGCAGGGTAATCGGTGGTAAAAGCAGGCTGCTTTTTGCTTTTGTTTCTCAAGCGAGTCAGGGGCTGAAACAGGGCAGGGGCCTCTTCCTCCTGCTCTCTGCGGGAGCCGAGCAAACGCCGGCTCATGTGTCAGCCAAGCAAGGAGCCTGGTAAAGCCTCAGCGCTGCCCAGGGGACAGCACTGCTTGCTTTGCCTCTCCTACCATTATTCCCAAGGCACCGCAGCTGCTTGTTTTTATTTTTCACACATTTTAGGATTTCAGTTGTTCGTTGTAAATAAGGCATCTTGTAACATACAGGCACCTTGTTAGCACGATGGTGTACGGATAGCCACACAACACAGTCACCACTAAACGGACTCATTAAAGAAACAATTCCCATACATGTGGCTTTCTTTTATTGCACCATTTCCCCCCCCCCATTTTTTTTTTCCTGCCTTTCCTCTTTGGCACATTAGGCTAATTTTGAAGTGCCTGCTTTGGGGGACACAGCCAAAGCGTGCCCATGCTGTGCTAGCAGCCAACGGGACGCCGGCTTTGACTTGCGCTCTCATCAGCATTCAACCGTAGGGTCAAATGAATCGTTCCTTCTAAGCGTTTTTATTATGATTATTATTCGCCCTTTCTGCCAGGGAGTGTATAAAAATGACATTTACAATCATTTGCCATGGTTTATGTCGTTTTGTCTCTGGTCACTTGGTTTTGTGGAAAGCGGTTGTCTTCGCCAGCATAGCAGAAACGTAAAGTTGGTTTTGCATTGAAGCAGGTGGCAGCTTCTCATCTCTCTCCATCAGCTTAAGGATTTTGTTTTGGGGGAGTAAAAGGATGAGAGAGAAATGGGGTATTTCCTATGGATTGCCTTGTTTGCTCGGACTTGTTAATTCTTTTGCAAGAGGAAACCAGCAGGAAGAGGAACTTCTAGTGAAAGCCATGGAAAGGAAAAATTTCCAGATTTCCCTCCAGATCTTTTGCACAGCCCCACTTGAGATACTTGTAAACCTACTACTGAAATAAAAGGTTGGTCTGTCCTCCCCTGATAAAAGCAGACTCAGCTTGACATTTGCTATTCTGCTTGTGGGGAGCTCAGATCCTCACAGCCTTCTCGTACTTCTGGTGCCATGGAAAGCCACCAGGGCAGAAACCAGCCAAGTTCTGATGCCCAAAGCTTCTCCACTGTGGTTGAACAGCAAAACAGTGGCTGCTGTGTGCTCCCCTAACTGCTCTATAGCTACGAAGCGTCAAAGCACAGAGCATGTGTACACTGATATCCAGTGTATCAGTCTTAAAAATGAAAAACCTAGTGACATGGTATGAAACAGCTTCATTTTTTCTGGGTAGGAACTAACCATGAGGCCTGAATTCAGATGCTATAGGATTTCTTGACTCCACTCCCCAAGTGGGAGCAGAAAGGTGTAAGCTTCTATGGGGTTTATCGGTGTGATCTTCACACTTTAATGAAACCACAAAGGTCTGCACCATCTCAAAATGTGTATCTGCGTTCTCCTCCTAGAGGATTTACTGATTTTGGCCACGTGCAGGTGGAAGGATTCAGCCTAGCTTTAGCTTGGAACAGCGTTGCTGTAAGACTCTGGATTTGAGTGTGCAGAGACACAGCCTATGTGATCAGCAATGGAAAAACACCTCCATTCACCACCAATGATCACACTCAAGGTCTCAAGAAAGACTACAATTATTCCCCGCCTCAAGCCTAGGGTAAATCAGCATTTTCCCATAACTGTAGTGTAGTAACTATCATAGATGTTGACTTCTTAATAGCAAACACTGCTCAAGAATTAGATTTACGGTCAGGTTAGTTAGCTTCAGTGACTTGAGAATCAATTATTATGCCGTACTACATGACCAGAGATTACAGGGTGGCCTATGTAATAATTTATACTGCCATCTAGGAGTGAAACTGTTACTTCATCATTTCACATGGAAAGACACTCTGTTTGTACAGCAATAATTCCAGTAATGATAATGATAGCTATGAAAATGGAGAAGGGGGAAAGTGGTGATTACAACTTAGGGGAAGATATGTGTACTAATAGGACACTGAGAGGCACTGGGAGAATTTTCCATTTAAATTATTATTCAGAGCAATAAAAGCAGTACTATTTTGTTAATGAAAATGTTTTCACAATTCAATCTACTTGGATAGACAAGTGAAGGCAGACTGTCCCAGCAGCAGCAGCAACCCCTGCCTCCTTGGCTCTGCATTGGTCAAGGCTTGTCTTGGGTTTTGGGCCCAGTTTTAGGCTACATCTTGAATTAAATGGGACTCAGTCTTTGAGATGTGTGATGATGGATGCATCATCTCCTGTCTGCTTGTTTCTGGCTGGGTGACTGAAGCCCCATTATGAGCAGTGGCCCCAAGCATGCTCGTCCTGTCCTCGAGTAGATCCCACTAATTGACCAGCATTGCAACTGCATTAAGTTGCTGGAGTGGTTTGGGATGGAGAGCGTGCATGGTGCTTTGCAAGGGTAATCCCAGTGCTGGAAAAGAGACTTTTATATTGTGCTCAGCCATCATTAGCAACACGTAGCTCATTAAGTACTCACCCTTTTTATTAATGTCAGCTATAGGCAGCATTTTTCTTGTTTTCTGCCCACCTCTCTGCCTCCCAGCACTTGTTTCCACACTTGACTCTTCTCTCCCACTTGGGACAGGAAAAAACTGCTGCCTATTCCCCCAGAATGCCACAGAGCAAACATCTTTCCTCTAACTCCTTTGAAACAAGACCACCCAGGTCAGCATTTCATTCTGTTTCCAGGCAAATTATTGAAAGAGAACTTTAATTAACTTCTTTTTTTGTCCCTACACAGGACTTGATGCTGTCATCTTTTAACTATTGGCTTTGTCCATTTTCCTCTCATTTATTTCCCATTTATTTCCCTCCTCACTTCACGTGAAGCTGGCACCTGAACTTTGTGAACCTAACAAGCACAGTACTCTCTTATGAACCACAAACAAGTGAATGTATATGAAAAATGATTGCTAGTACTGCAAAATGGGCTAGGATAAGGTCTCCCATATGCAACTGTTCATATCAGACAGTAAAAAATATAAGCCAATGTGTCAAACTACTCTCTTAACTCTAACCAACCAAGCAAGCCCGATTTTTAAATGTGCTAAGGCTCAGAAAGAACAAGACTGCCTTAAAATAATGAAACTAATTAAAAAGTGTGGTGTTGGGCTCCGTCCTCCTTCACTTACTGGAATCAGTCCAGAAGAGCAGATTTCCAGAAGAACGTCATCTATCATGAGATTTGACATTCCTGTGTAAGGTCACTGTTACCACAGAAAGGCATCTGCCTCTGGAAGGAGGAGGAGAAGAAGTGACTGCAAATGAGCTGGGGAATGGGAAAATTGGCACTTCTGGGGAAATAGAGGAAATCACTGCCCCTTTGAGATGGTCTGAACCCATGAGGAATGGGTGAGTTCATTCTGCATTTGTGTCCAGTGTATGGTCATACACATGGTTTATGACCAAGCTATGGTCATAGAACCATAGAATCATAGAATGGCTTAGGTTGCAGAAGACCTTAAAGGTCATCAGGTTCCACTGACTTCTTGTGACCCAAAATATGCATCTAGCCAACATTACCTGCATGTAAGCCTACTGAATTGTTGTAATGATAACCTTCCTAACACACTTAATCTGAAAACACTTAAAACGTACTCAAAGTCTTATAAACAAAGATTGCAGTCACCATCATAGCATTCCTGCAAAGCCGAAAAATACAAACATTACTCAGTTTGCTGTGTATCTTAATTGCCATATATCCTGTCTGACCAGTGGTATATGCCACTATAGCTAATCTGATTTTTTTTTTAAATCCCCATTTTTTAAATAAAACAGTCCCCATGATTCACTGTAGAAAGTATCAGCTTAGAAAATGTTGACTTATGCATTATGCTAAAATCTGTATTAACTTCATTAACCTTAAAGGTTTAATGAGTTACAATTCACAGTTCTCTCAGGAGACAGGGAAGTTTGTTACAATCAAACTCAGGTTATAGATGAGGACAGTGGGATAGTGAGAGGCAAAACATCACAGAAATGGGTGGAAGAGAACAGACCTCATCGTAAACCCATCCTTCCCCATACTAAAAGCATGCATCTAGTTTGCCATAGCCCAAAGACTGCAATGGCATTACAGAAATTACAAAGGCCACTAAGCAATGTTTCTGATGATAGGTGAGCAGTTGATGGCGTTAATCAGTCTTCAGAGATAAAATCCCTCTTGCTCTTTGCTTCTGGAAGAGAAGGTGGTCATGGTGAAGAAGTGCTTTCCTGCAAATTCTAGCTCTGAGTTAGGTTGGCCAAAGTGAGGATTGGATGTTCAATGCTGATTTTTTTGGGAATCAGCATGCTGTGCCTGCAGACAGATGCCTCCTAACACCTTTGGGTATTGAGAAAAGGTTCTTCACCAGAGGGCAGTGGGCATGGAGCAGGCTCCACAGGGCAGCAGACACGGTCCCGAGTTCAAGAAGCATTTGGACAGTGCTCTCAGACATAGGATTTGTATTTTGAGTGGTACTGTGTGGAGCTGGGGGTTGGTCTCAGTGATCCTTGTGAGTCCCTTCCAACTCAAGATAGTCTATGATTCTATGATTCTACAAACAGAGAGTGTCCTCAAAGCAGGCACTGAAATCCAAGGCTCTCCTTTTCCAAATAATAACCAGGCAGCGAGGACTGCTCAGTCCATCAACAGGCCACTTTCAGTATCTCCTGCCCCTTCATGGCTGCAGTCTCCATGGACCTATGCAACCACTGCTAGGCTTTGCAGAGACCTTGCTTGGAGCCAACTGTGCAGATCACAGGGCTCTCAGAAACCAGGCCACTGCCTACAGAGGGGAAATGAGCAACATTTATGGAGTGAATTAATCGAGCTCTTCAATATCCTTAGCTGAGGGTTAATAGTCTTGTGGTGACTGCCCTGGACAGGGTATTGGAAGAGCTGGATTTTATTCCTGGTGTGCTTTGGTAATGAAAAGGAAATTGTGTTCAGATGAGCCGTCTTTCCCAGAGACATCAGATACACAGCAATTAGACTCGAGTTAAACAACAAATCAAGTAACGCTGAGCCTTTGGCACTAGCAGAGCACCATTATGACTATTGCTATGCTTATTTTGAAGATGCTCAGTCCATTTTAAATGTTTTCATATTAAATGTAATTTGGGTGCTTGCTATTAAAGCAATTGACTGGGCCTAAATGCAAATACTATTGGTCAGATAAATATTTTCTGGCAAATGAAATCTGTTCATTGCACTTTTATGACAGGAGGACTCCGTTGCTCCTAGATTTATTTTGCTTGCTTCCTCTCTGTGCAAGGATTGCCTCATAAAGATTAAAAAAGCCAAAGCAAACCAAAGTGTAAAGTAGAAATCGCTGATTAAACTGTCAGAAATGGAGCAGCCTTTGTTAATCACTGATTCATTAGCTGGGAGACAAAGAAGGGTCCTGAGTTTGCACAAAGGCTTTGGTGTCACAAGGTATGTGACTTATTCCCAGATCTCTCTCCATTTTTCTGTGGGATCTTACCCAGGTAAATTGATCTCTCTATGGCTCCATTTTCCCATCTGTTCAGCCTAGGTAATGATCTTGCCTCAGAGACAGTGAAAACTTTCAATAAGGAGAAAAGGTTATCTTAAAAACCACACCTGCATCTGAAATTAAGCTACCCCCTGCTAGCATCTACAGCAGCTTTGGCTACAAAAATAATTACCTATGATAATCAGCTTTCCCTTGCATTGTTTTGAGGGCAAGCAGTGGAGGAGAGGAAATAGAGAAGTACGTCTGAAAAGTAATAGGAATGGGCAAGTAAGTTTGCAGAACATTTTGTTTCTATTGCTAAGATTGTCATTGGCTGTGCCACTTTAATATTGATCCCTTTTTTGGAATATGGCTGTTGGAAAAATATTTTCACATAAGAAAGTAGAGAGGCTGAATTTGAAGCAGTCATGAGCCTTTTATAATTGTTGTAATTGAAAGCATTGCCTAAATGGCTTTTGATACATATATTTTTTTTAATTTATTTAGCAAAAGGTATCAATAATTATATCAGTGTCATTTGTGAACGCTCTCAGGACTTGTGCAAAATGTGTCACCCATAGAAATATAAGGCTTTCCCAACCAGTGTAAGTTTTGTGATCTACAGTAGAAGGCAGTGTAAAACTACAAAAATATTCTTATCTGAAATCATGCAAAATAAAAAGCCACATAAAAGAAGAATTAGTTTGCTTTCCTTTTCCACGCAAAGGGAAGTGCTTTATTATGCAGCCTCATCCAGGAGCTACGTGTAGATTTTATTTAACAGGAGGAACGCTGCTGGGCCCAGGGAGCTCAGCTGACTCATTTTGTGTTCTTCACAATTACCTTTGCTGCCTTTTGTCACTTAGGCAGGTTCCCGGGTGGCTCCCACCACCGCTCACTAGATGTGACTGACATCTGAGGAAAGGGTGGGGAGAACCTCCTCTTTCTTCAACCTTATTCTCAGTTACTTGCCATTTACTCAGTGTTTTCCCTTGCACAGATGGAAGTGGTCCACTTGTCTTTGTAGGAATGAGATTTCCTTGTATTATATGCATTTCATTTCTTTCTGCACCACGTCAGTGGTCTGAAAGCATCTCTCCAGATCTCAGTTACCAACGACTGGTTTCTGGTTTTCCTCCATGCCTCCACTATCCACCTCCAACAGCCCCTACTCTTCTCCCTTGGGGTGAGGCCTCCTCACCTACCACCATGCACCCCATTTTAGTGACAGAAGAGGCCCCTATCACATCCACACCTTCCCGTGTTGCTCTGCTTTCAGTCTATTTCAGGTGAAAATGGAGATACTTTGCCTCCTCCACCCCAGAGGAGCTTTGGCATGAAGGAGTTCCTATCACACAGAGGAAACCCCCACTCTTTGTATTCCTTCTGCAAGAATGTGGATGGCTCCCAGCACTTTCCACGTGGAAGATTTCCTTCTGTCTTTTGCAAAGAGTGAGGGGACCACAAGAACTACCCCTTTCTCTGGTGTCACCCCAGGAAGGCCTGAATAACCCAGAAGAAGGAGGTCACCGTTATTCCCTTATGCACACTTCAGCTGCTCACTTTGTTTGGTCTCTTGGATGCCAGGATTACCCTGAGCTAACTGGGACGCGGGTGACCTACATGTGACTTGTGTCCCTCTCTCAGCCCCAGGCTGGAGCTGCAGGCAGCAGACAGGATTTGTGACCCACCATCCATTTTGACTGCCTTATGAAGACCAAATTTTATAAATAGACCAGCTCTGCTTCGTCTGAGCTATCTAATAGCTCAGTGTCCTCCCAGCATGCACTTTCTTCACCTAATGAATGGGGATTTATTGCACTGACTCTTTGGGAATGGCAAGGGCTGCCTTCTTCCCTCTCCAGCTCTCAGAGATCCTTTAAGCCTGTGAGAAAATTAATCAGATGCCCCAAAGGCTTATTTTGTCCAAAGCTAAATTCCTGTTTCTCCCACTCCCCCCTCCCTTTGTGCCCCAATTACTTAAGGGATTGTCCTGGAAATTAATGAAAGCATGGCAGTGGGTAATAACACCCACAGTTCATCTCAGAAGTGAAGCAGTTCAGTGGAAGGCTTAATTAGAAACAACTCATGCTCCACACAGCAAATTTGGAGATATTCCAGTTTGAAGTGTGCTGTGCTGTGACAGTTGTTATTGCTCTTCCAGTTATATGAGTCAAGTCTTGCTGCTGAGTGATGGCATTTTTGCATTTCTGAATGAGTTCCACTGTGGTTTCGACCTGGTTTCCAAAGTTGTCAGCATAAGCTATCTCAAGGACATAGCTCATTCTGGAAGAAAAAATGAGGTGATGGGGACAGATTCAGCAGTGGAACTGACAGCTCTTCATCTCCCTCGCTGGCTGCGGTCTGTGGAAGTGGAAAAGAGCTGCCTGGTGGCTTGGGGGAATGGCTGGGTTGCATCAGTCTGGCTTCTGCTTCCTAGAGTTGAGACGTTTGTTGCATGGAGGCCGCACCCCAGTGCTGTGTTCAGTTTTGGGCCCTTCGCTACAGGAAAGACGCTGAGGCCCAGGAGAGTGTCCAGAGAAGGGCAACAAAGCTGTGAAGGGTCTGGAGCACAAGTCTCATGGGGAGCAGCTGAGGGAACTGGGATTGTTTGGTACGGAGAAGAAGAGGCTCAGGGGAGACCTTATCGCACTGTACAGCACTCTGAGAGGAGGTTGTGGTGAAGGGGCGATCAGCCTCTTCTCCCAGTAAACAGCCATAGGACCAGAGGGAATGGCCTTAAGTTGTGCCAGGGGAGGTTCAGGTTGAATATGAGGAAAAGCAACTTCTCAGAAAGAGCAGTGAGGCATCGGCACAGACTGCCCAGGGAGGTGGTAGAGTCACTGTCCCTGGAGGTGTTCAAGAAACGTGTGGATGTGGCACTGAGGGACACGGCTAGTGGGCACGGTGGGGGTGGGTGGATGGTTGGACTGGATGATCTTTGCGGTCTTTTTCAACCTTAATGATCCTATGATTCTCTACGATCATGCCGTTTTTTTAAGTTTTGGAGGTTTTCCAACCTTTTACTGCCACTCAAAAAGTACAAGTTATGCAAGGGAGTTAGACCCTCAAACACCTCCCACAGGCGGCTGGCAGTTACATACCTTCAGCATGTCCTAAATGTTCTTTGAAAGCATCCTTCTCAACTTCCATGGGTCTCTGATGCACCATACAGGGGAATAACATTGACTTCTGTGAAGCACTGCACTGCTTATGGATGCAAATCACTGTCTTAGTGTGAATATTACTTCATGACATGACATCTCCTCCAACTCGTTAGTGCTAATTAATGCAGTTCAAGGATAGACAATATTCATTAAGCTTTTCTGAAAACGCAAGAAATGTTCATGTAACAGCTCACACATTTTGAAGGCACCATAATCCTATCATCATGTTTTCTGTTCCTCTGTAAAATATTTCAGTACTTTAATCTTTGCTAAGGAGAGTGGAAGTGAATTGTCAACAGTGGTTCTTCAGCACAAGGCCATAGTGTTTGTTCCTTGCTTTGTTATCAGGAACCAACAAAAGGGATCAGTGTGTTGTTATTTTGGCACGTAGGCATCTGGTTGCTGGAGGCTTCCCTCTGTGTATATGAAAGTTAAATATTTGGGTTACTGTTGTCTCTTTGGGTCTTGCCATGATACAGAGCAGCTTGGAAGAGATGCAGCTATCGCCTGCTCCCAATCATTGCAATGACAGCAGCTCTGCTACCTCCAGACTAAATGTTTGTTACTGGGTTGTATTGTTTGGGTATTGACAGATCCAGAGACCTTGTGAAATTACAGAAGCTCCTTGTAGAAAAGCACTCTTGCTGCCGCTGCTGAATTATAGCTTGGATGTTAAGAGAGGAGGTGAATGTTTTGTGTGTGTGTGTGTTGTTTTGTGTTTGTTTGTTTTTTTTTTCCTGAAAAGATACTGTTGAGGAAATCTGAACTGCAACATGTGTCTGGGAGAGGAAGAAAGGGAGAGCAAGCTCTGGATAGCACAAGGTGTTGCCTCTACTCTGCAGTGCAGCCAACCTGCAGGCTTTAATCAGGCTGGGGTGGGCTTTGAGGTCTCCATCCGCTCTGAGAGTTTCAGTTTCTCTCTACTTATAGACACACAGATGTCTGCAGGTGTTGCTCTACATCCTTCACAGGCCCTCTCTTCCACCCTGCTGCCCCTGTAGCTTAGGGAAACACCTTACTACTAAGGAATTAGCCCAGATCTGGCCAGGGTGCTTCTGGGAATGAACAGTGAACCTAAGAGAAGAACCAGAGTTTCTTGTCCTACTCTGGGGGCAAACAACTCTGTCTAGTTTCATTTTTCTGATAGACTCTTGGTAGAAACAATGCCCTATTATTCTTCCATGTTGTAACAAACATTTCCAGGCTCTTTGCTACACCCATAGAATACTATCTTTACTCAGAACAGTAATTTATTTTTATTACAAATGTTTCATCATGAATTAGAGGATTAAGGAAATGCAAAATTGGGCCATGACCCAGGTCCTTCCTTATTGGTGCCAGTGCACCAAAGCTATTGGAGGATCCATTGGAATCACAAAGATACGTTTTGAGTGTAGTAGGATACACTTTGTGTACCTCCAGTAGACAGCCCCACCAGAAAACCAGCTCTTCAGAAGGCATGAGAAAGGATGCTCTGTGGCTGCCTCCATACTTGTCCAAAACTCATGCCTGTTTATCCAGGCTTAGTGCCGAAGGGAGAGGCTGAACTCTTGCTGGGAACCTGTAATTCCAAGCCAAGTCTAATGAAACTCCCCACACGTGCACTGAAAGATGAAAATTGAAGCTCTGGGCAGAGCAAGCCTTGCTTTCCAGCTTTTTACGCTATGCATGAAGCAAATTAGTTTCCAATTACAGGCTTCCAATCTCTTGCTGTTACTTAAATCCTCCAGGTGAGCTGTTTTACCACCAGCTGGATAACACTATACCTCAGCCCAGCTCCATTCTGGGTTTGGAGGCAGAACCTGCCATGGAAAAATGGGTTAGGGAGGGACAACATGTGCCATTCAGTGACAGGTGGGGAAATCACCTTGGGGCTTTGCTACGTGAAGGTTCTTCCTATCCCAAGGGCAAAGCCTGTGGCCTTGGCATATTCCTGTACTGAAACAAGAACAAGCAGGCACCTGCACAGTGAGCACTCCTTTGAAGCAACTTTTCCTCCTGTTTTAGTGAAAAACAGCCTGAGAATGGGATTTTTCTTTGCTGGTCCCAAGCAGCATTCAAGATCTGAGCTGAACCACAGCCAATCCCCAGTAGGACACAGCTTTACCCTTGCAGTGCTCCCTTTGCTTTTCCTGGGGCAGAGATGGGTAACTGTGCTGCCTCCTGCCACCGTGTCCTGACCTTAGATGGCCTTCAGAGGCCTTAGATGGCAGAGCTGGGCCACCTCAGCCACTTGCTCTTAACCGTCAGCAGCCAGAGCTACCTCTATATTTAGCCCTTTAACCAAAGCCTGCCCTTGGGTGGAGTGAGCTGGACAGGAGAGCCTGTCTGTGGTTGCATTTGTGGCTCCATTTTATGTCTGTATCCGTAAAGAAAGGGGAGAGAATTGTGTTGATGCTGAAGTTTTTGACCATTGCACCCAAAACCACTTTGCAGCCCCCCCCCAAGTGTGTTGCAGAAGAGCAGATGTTAGGGCTTGCATCATCTCTTGGCATGGTCTTTGCTTTTAGTCTGACAGCAGATCAAATCCAGGAACAACCCCAGCAAGATCAGACTCCGAGCCCTCCCCACCACCATTCTGGGAGAGTGGTTGTTCCTCCTCCCTATAGGGGCAAAGAGGAAAAATTCTATTTCTCCTTGACTAAAAACAAATGAAGGAAAGGGTTCACCTCCCAACCTCCCCTCCCAAAGCAGACCAACTTCTGGTCAGTCTGTGCCTAAGCATGGCACAATGGCACCCTCAGGTTTTTACCTCTTGGGAGCAACCCCAGGCCCAGAAAGAAAGCTCTCATGGGAAGGCAAAGTGGTGACAAGAAGAAAGAGCCATACACACGGGCACTGCAGTGTGAGTGCTTCTTGATGTACTTGTCTGAATCAGACAAACAGCACTTTTTCCTTACCTGGAGGCAAACGTGCATTGCCCTTTTTGACTGGAACAAGAGGTAACAGCTTTAAGTTGTACCAGGAGAAGTTCATGCTGAATATGTGGAAAAATTTCTTCTCAGGAAGAGTGGTGAGGCATTGGCACAGGCTGCCCAGGGAGGTGGGGGAGTCACCATCCCTGCAGGTGTTCAAGAAACGTGTAGATGTGGCACTGAGGGACGTGGTCAGTGGGCACGGTGGGGATGGGTGGACATTTGGACTAGATGGTCTTAGAAGTCTCTTCCAAGCTTAATGATTCTATGATTCTGTGACTGACTTAATTGATAAAAGTCATACCCTTGCCATTGCTAGTGTGGTCTGTACAAATGCTTTACTGCCAGGTAGCATCCTCTACTGCTTCATCCCAGCACAGCTGCATCCTCTCCCAGCTGAGTGTGCAGGGGGGAATCTGTGGCAGACAGTGGACGCCCCAATCCCAGGGCTGCACTGCCTGCCCACTCTGTGGCACCCCGATCCCTCACTACCCTCCTCTTCCCCCCCAACACATAGTGCTATGTGTGTATTCAGAGCATTCACCCCCCTCCCCCCCATCCTCCATCTCCATTATCCTCGCAAGGTGTCTACATGTGGGTTTGAAGGGGTGAAAGCTATCACTCCCACTCCCTTCCATTCCTTCATCCCACTATCCTTCCTCCATCCTTCCACCCTCCATCCTCCCATCCTGCCATCCCTCCATCCTGCCATCCTCCTCCTCCTCCCAAAAGCGAGGGGGAGCCCAGATGTCGGCAGGCCCGAGCCGGGTTCATCTGCTTCACATGACCCAGCGCCAACTGCTGCTTGCTGCCCTCCTCCCGCCTTCCTCCTCCTTCCTCCCCCTCCTCCTCCTCCTCCTCCCTCCTCTCCCACTCCAACCTCACAGCGCGGTGGCGGTTGTGCAGGAACCGGGTGCCGGAGGCTGGCAGGCAGGGAAAGGAAGGGGAAAGCGGTCTGCAGCGTCGCGGAGCGGAGCATGGGGCGAAGCAGTTGCCCACCGCCCCGTTCCTAGGGAGGCCGGGGACCCTGTGGAGGGCAGCGGGGAAGAGAGGAAGGGCCGTGGAGCCGCTGAGGAGGTGCGAGAGATGGATGCGAGGCGATAGCACCGCGGCCTCCGACGCTGCCGCATCGGGATGCTCTCAGCCCCGGAGCGGAGCTGAGGAGCCGCCGAGGGACGGGAGAAGGTAACGGGGTCTTTGTCTGCAGCAGGGAGGCCCCGGGGTTCCCTTCCAGCCCCAACCCCACAGGGAAGCCCAAGCCGCAGTGTGCGAGCGGCTCCACGCCCCCTCCCTCCATTTATCTGAAACGGAGAGAAACGCTTTGCCCTTTGATTTCCTTCTCCGTTCCTCCCACCGGTTAAAAAAAATACAAATGAATCAGCCTTGAATTTGGTGGGCGAGTAACCGAGGAGAGCTGGGCAACCAGGCTTCTGGGGTTGTGGTTTTTAGGGGCTGAGGGTGTGGGGGAGAAGGGCTGGTGTGCGTTTCCCCCCCACCCTCCCGCCGATCTGGATGCTTGTCCCTGCTAAGATGGACTGCTCCTTCCCTTTCCAAATGGCTGCAGCAAGTTTAACACCGAGCTGGGGGCTTTGCAAGGGATAAAGCCCCCGGCACGTTTTTCCCTTCCCTTGTGCACCCTTGGCTAAATCGGGGCAGAAAAGTTGCTGCAGATCCAGGGTTAGGAAAGACAAATAAATGGCTGAACTGCGCCCGCCTGGGTGTATCTGCACGCCTTGCAGACACGCTCCGTGGAAGGAGGGCTCCTCGGCCGCATTGTTAGCACGCTCACTGCTGGGGAGGGCATGAGAAAAGTTGTTTCAAGCCTCTGTGTAAAATTGCCAGGAGAGACAATTGTTTCTAATAATAGCCCTGGCAGCGGTTTAGCAATGGAGCGCACGCAGATGCGGGAGTGAGTGGGCAGATCTCCTCTCTCAGGCAAGCCGGGTCACGGGGAAATCAAACCCCCATCTCACGGCTTCGGTTTGGGGTTTTAAAACCTCATCCTGAATACAACCTCGGCACCGCTCTCCCTTTCCGCCGGGGAGGAGGTGTGGTGTCTGCACACCGCACGCGGCGGCACTATGGAGAGGTTGGATCTCAGCTCCGCTGCTGCCGTTGCACACCAGGGTGTCTCCATCCCACCCATCTGTGCCGGGCCCCACGGTCTGCTGAGCATCTCCCATCCATGTGCAGAGGGGGCCAACTGCTGGTGTGGGTGTTTGTGCCATTTTTCCTGCCTGCCAGGCAACAGAGAGGTTTTGGTGGAGCTAAAGCGGTCATAACTCGCCTCTTCCTCCTTGAACCCCTGATGCTGACCATGGCCAGGCAATGGTTCACCTGCCTGGCTTAGAATCGTAGAATCTTAGAACATCGGAAGGGACCTTAAAGATCATCCAATTCTTGGTGTCTCCAAGCTGCTTATGCTGACCTTTCTGGTCAGTATGGAAGTAGCTTCCAAAAAGATGAAGCAAGTAATGTTTTAAGGAGGGTTTAATTTGATTCGCAGCAGCTGATGCATTGGCCTCTGTGCACAGGAGTTCTTTGGGGCTTTTCCTTTCCAGGCAACACAAGCTCTGTTTCCGTGTGCGTGTATGACAACTTTAATCCCACTACCAGGCCATGGGAGGATTTAGGGTTTGGTTTAAGGAAAACCATGGATGGGGTGTCCTCGGGCTGTGGGGGATGCTCTTGCCTTTGCATCCCTTTTTCCAGGGCCACGAGTGCTGGTGTCAGGTGGGGACGTGCCTCCTGTCCCTTCTCTCCTGGCATACTGTTCCCAGTGGTCTTGTTGTGTGTCTGAACTCATTACTGCATTAAGTGTGAGCTGGTATTTGGTGATACCATGGTCACAGCGTTGCGTCACTCAGGACCACAGGGTAATGCAGTACTGTGTGGTGCAAAGAGGATTTTCTGCAGAGATGATGTATTGTTCAGCAAAGCCAAGGGCTTCAGTTAGTGCGTTGGGTGATATCACCAAGGACATGGGTCCAGGAAGGACATTTTGAGTCATGGAATCTCATCCCACACCGTCACAGGTTGTTAGAGTCATACACATCCTCCTTGTTGCTGCTGTTGCTTACTGTATAACAGCAGAAGGCTTGAATGTGGCTTAAAGGACAGCAAAGGCAAAGTACAACTGTATGGGGAAAGAAAAATTATATTAGAGAGAACTTGAAAGGTGCAGTGGTGAGACTGAAGTCTTAAGAATCAGCCTGGAAGGAGAGCAAAGGAGAAGGGAGGGTCATGTGTTACCAGAAGGGTGAGGCCCTCAGGAAAAGTACAGAGGGAAAGTGTTAATCCATCACCAACCAGGTTTGGAGTCAAGGCTCAGCAGTGTCCCCTGGAGCTGCAGTAAGGCACTGTGTGACCCACTTCTCACCAACGAAACAGGAATGGGATGTATCTCTGAGATGAGCATAGCATACAGCCTATACAGCCATGCTCACGTTCAGTTCTTGGGGACTGGAGGTGTCTTACATTCAAAGCAGAGCAGGTGATGGTGGCTCCCGGAGGTCCCCGGGCCTCACTGCCAGGTGTGGTGTACTTGGGGGCGCAGCTGGATCCCAAGGTCAGTGGCAAAGCCAACCTCTGGCCATTCCTGCTGGCTTGCTCCTTCCAACAGCAGGAGAGCAGCTTGCCCTGCAGCCCCAGCCCCAGGGCTCAGCAGTCTGATAAGATTAAGCTGTGGCCACATTGCTTGCAAGCCCCCTCCAGCTCTGCTGCCCAGGCTGTCCCAGCCTCTTCCAGGCAGTATGGCTTCCTAAGCCAGCAGCAGATTGCTCAACATGGCCTTGGGGACCACCACAGCTGATAAAGTCCCTTGCTATTTCCCTTTCTCCCAGACTTTTAACAACTTAATCCTCAACGCTGCCGTAAATCTCAATATGTCCTATTTCCTAGAAAACCACAAACGATTTTCCAAGGCTACACAATGAGTTGGAGTGCCTGTCTTTTGCTCTGGAGATGAATTCCACTCAGAGTCCAAAATGACTTTTTCTGGTTTCCTCTCTGATCCTTATCTGTGAGCAGAGGTTTGATCAGCTCTGAGCTTCTGGGAGCACTTCTGTGTTGACGAAGCCCTGTGCCTGGTGCTAGGTGCATCTCCGTGAGCTGATAGCTCAGTCTGTTCCCAACTTTAAATGGCGAAGAAGATCAGAGGAGCAGGCATGGTTTGTTTCTCAGTGCAGTTAATGATGTTCTAGTTTAGGATTTCCTCCAGCTTCCTTTTCCATCCAACACACTGCCCTTCTTCTCTTGTCCTGGCCTGTTGTATGCTGTTCTCTGATGGTGTTAAACCCAAGAAGTGGGTAGCAAAATGCCTCTTTCATCCCCTGCCTGGGGAATGTGGTATTGCCCAGTGTAATAATCTGAGGGACAAGGTTTGTGGGCACGATGGTGATGGGCTGATGGTTGGACTAGATGATCTCAGTGGTCTTTTCCAACCTTAATGATTCTATGGTTCTATGGAAAAGATGTTGAGGTCACAACAAGGGAAGTGAATTGACCCTTTTCATATCAATTTACCTTAAAATGTCCACTGAAAATCTCCTATAAAGCTGAAAAAAAAAAGAAAAAAAAGGAGGTCAACACTCCCATTTTGGGCTATAGAAATCCTCTGTGTGCACAGTTCTTCATGTAACACATAACAGTTCAACAATGACTGTTGGGCTTGCCAACCTGCTCTGTGGCTGGATTATTTTTGTTCCTTCTTAGAAATTCCCAGATCTCCCAACCAAAATAAATCCAACTTTGTTTGGGTTTCCTGACCACATGGGATCCAACGTGGCTGCAGCCGTCCCACACACACTGCAGCACTGTTGGCATCCCGTCCGTCTGAGATGAGATATTTCACACCGGGTTCCAGCAGGAGCTGCTCTGCAGATAGGGGAGCAGCAGGAGAATGACCCTGTTGCTTTCACAATGGCTTTATGTAGGGCACACCAATAATGGAAAGCCCCCGCACACAGGGAGCAGCTCTGAGAATCAGCACAAAATCTGCAGCTGAAACTTTGCATTTCTCCTAGGGGGCATAAAGTGGATTGAGGTCTTTCCGTATTTAAAACTGTGCTGTCCTTGCTCTGCATGGATGGTCTCTCTCCTGGCTGTGTCCATTGTTGCCCGTCATCACAACATGTGGCTGCCACATGTGCATGTGTGCCACGGGAGAACCTGGATGCTCTCATTTCCCAGTGAAATGTACGCTCAGAGGGGCAAGGATGATTTAGGGGATGTATAATGAGATACAGGGCTATGCCTCGTGCACACGCACACACTGCAGCACTGAAGCATGCTGAAAAACAAACAGCTTGCCAAGGCGACTTCCACAGCCTCTTACAGTGCTCAATAGGAAAATCAGAGAAAAAAAAAAAACATAACAAATCACTGTCTGTTGTGTTTTGGGCTCCATGATATGCATTGCAGCCCTGGATCTGCCGCCAATGGTGTCACCATCTTGCCTCACCAAAGGGCAGGGAGGATGGAGGCCTCAGTGCTGCACCCTAGAAGATGTTTTCTGAAATGCTCTGAGAGTGCCAATGGAGACTCTAGGGGGAATTTGTAAGTGCAAAGGTACTGGGCTGTGTCCTCTCTTCCTCGGTGCCCCCTTGCAGGCACAGCCAACAGCATACATGGCAGAAAGCTGCTCCAAAATGGGCATCATGTCCTCAGAGAGCAATGCTCTGAGGTATCGGATCTAGCCGCTGAGTTTGCAGGCATTGCATCAGGCTGTTCTCTCCTCTGTCTCCATCCTCAGCTCTTCTGCATTGATTCTGCACAGTATTGAAGAGCTGATGTGTTTTCTTCCAGAACAGAGCATCCTTTCCTGGCTCTTCAGAGGCAGAGACTTTCAGAACAAAGATAGGCTCAGGCAGAGAGCTTTATTCCAGATTTCTCCTTTGCATAGGTTGCAGAAGGAACACATTTATATTTTCATGAGTCTTAATGCAGAGAGTACTGTTTTTTAAATCTTGCTCTCTATCCCTACAGCATTTCTGCACAAGCAGGCAGAGCATTCCCAGTACAGGCAATGCAAAGTCCTGGCATCACTCAGAAGATGAGCATCAGAACGGATGCTGAGGGCCATGGTTTAGTGGGCATGGTGGTGATGGGTTGATGATTAGACTGGATGATCGTAGTAGTCTTTTCCAACCTTAATAATTCTATGATGTTAAGTCCTGTGAAGCACTGTTGGGGGTCAGTATCCACCAGCCCAGCTGCATATTGCTGGTGGCTGCCCAGCCCAGACCCAGGCTGCAGCCCTGCCTCAGAGCACCCAGTGCCTGCCAAGCCCAATGCTCAGCCGTGTCAGACCCCGTGACATGTTTTTACACTGGAAGCAGATCAGTTCTTACAGTGTTATTCAAAACAAGAAAGAAGAAAAAAAGCAATTAGGTATACAGATTAATGTTTTAGGTTGTTTTTTTTTTTTTTTTCTCCACATCTGGAACGACTTTTGCTAGTGTGTTTTCTATTACGTGTTACACATAACACTGTTCAGTGCAGTTTATTGACCAGCTCTGCTACAGACTAACTGAGTGATACACAGCCCCATGCCTTGGCTCAATTGATCGGGGCGATCGCCGCTCACACCTCGAAGTGCTTGCTGATACAGTTGGTACAATAGACTCAATAAGCGCTAAAAGGACACTTTGAGCCTTAAATCTTAATTTGTCCCTTTAAAATATTTCATGCATACTACGGCTTCTAGTGCCTTGGGTCAATTTGGTCATCTTCCTATGAACCTACATTGATTTTTCTCTTCTCCAGCAGATCACGTAAATTTCAGTAGCAAATAAATTGTCCTATTCTCTTCTCTAACTAAACCTAACCTCCTACAAATGTTTTCCCAGAAGACTTGGATGCTCTCGTGTAATTACCACCTTGTCTGCATGCACAAATGAGTGATATCTGGAACAGTTTGCTGAAAATATGCCATGTTTGAAGTGTGAAACTGTACCAAAAAAAAAAAAAAAAAAGAAAGAAAAAAGCCAACATTTTTATGTATATTTACAAGGAACGAAAAGTCAGACGTAGGAGGGATTAACAGACATCCTAACATCTTTAGAAATATAGTAATTATCAATTGCTATGTACTTCAGCACTGCATGGTCATCATCATGCTGATGACACGTGGGTTTTGCTACAGTTCAGAGTAGGGAGTGAATTGGAAAGTGACCAGGAATCCCCAAAGAGGCATTGATGTAACTTGTATAAGGCTGTGGAGTCCACTATTGGTAAAGGAGAGTTGTAGCAGCTAATTTAGATCCTTTTCTCTTAGATCGTACTACGCGCATAGCAAGCAGAGCAGAAGTTCTTCCAGTATATGCTCTGCACATATGGGATGAAGCAACAGTTAGTACTGTAAAGTGCTTCTTATCTAAAGAATAAATTTAGCTTAGGAGGGAAAAAAAAAATTCTACACAGAGGGGGTTGGTCAGGCACTGGAATGGGCTAACCAGAGACATGGTAGAGTCCCCATCCCTGGAGGTATTTAAGTGATGTGTGGATGTGGCGTTAAGGGGCACGGTTTAGTGATGAGACTGTTTAGTTCAGGTTGGTGACTGGCCTTGATCATCTTCAAAGTCTTTTCCAACCTAGATGATTCTATGATTCAATGAATAAAGATGTTCTTTGCACAGCTTGGCTGAGCTGAGCTAGCTCAGGAGAAATTTGCATGCAGGTCAAGTTATCTGAGGTTTTAACTGGGAAGTTTACAGCAGGAGAGATTTTCTAACTGTCATGTCACATTAACATTGGAATGAGGGGACTTTTTTTACTATAGATTTTGTAGTAGTGGCATTTTGATCCCCCGTTGCAGCCTTTGGGCGTTACTTTGGAGTAGGGACAAATAGCACATCCCACAGTCAGGTCAGTGGGATGAGGCCATGGGCTGCCTGAGCTGCATGCCCGTCACTTCCCATTGGATGTGACCCTCGGGTTGCAATGCTGTCATGTGGACCATTGTGTTTCTCCTTGAGTAAAGATGCACAGTGATGCTCAGTGCAAACAGCTTGCCATATGACTCATTAAAAACTTGCTTTAAGAGCTTTGGCATTTTCTTCACCTAAAAGCATTGGTCCAAAGCAAGTGTCCACGTTGAACTGCTGTTACAATTGACCAGTTGAGATAAGGTTTCTCAATAACGAGACAGGAGTGGAACAGTTTTCATGACTACTAGATGGGTTACAAGTCTGTCAGGTATCAGACATTTGTAGCCAGTGAATCCTCTAGTCTGAAACCAGTGCCATCTCCCTGAGGTCAGTGGGAGCTCCAGAGCTCAGAGGATCCTCTGCCCAACTCTCTTAGATTTGGCTCCCGCCTTGTAGACAGTGAGGATCTTGCTTGGAAGGATATATTTTTAAGCTGCCAACTGTTTTTTCTTGCCAAGAAAGGGAACAGCAGGAGTTATGTGGGAGAAAGAGTCAAACATGGTAAGAAGTATGCACTGGGAAAGCCCTCTTCTGCATTAACATCAGAAGGCAGAGCGGGTTCACGATGGCCTGGTTTCCTTCCATTTGAGAAGATTGAGATCTGTATTATTTTAAGAAAGAAAACAATACGTGACATAAACCAGCACAACCTGCACTCTAGTGAGGAAGCCATCCCGTCCAGGAAAGGGCTTTCTTATCTCAGGATATAGCTGAGAGCAGAGCTCCGTGGCCAGCCGCTCTCAGAGCGGTGATTTAGGCGCCTGTTGGGTAATGCCCAGCTCAGTCTGAAATGCAGCATCGGAATTACATTTAATTCTAACTCCACGGCTCGAGCACTGAGTGTTTTGAGGTTAAGAAGCGGCATTCCCGGCTTTAAAGTTCGCCTGAGAGTTATTGCTTGATGTTGTAAATGGACTTAAGGACCGTAGGAGACAGTTTTTCATTTCAGCCCTGATACAGTAAGCCACTTAAACACTTGCTTATGTCACGCTGAAATAAAAGGGATTTATGTGCACGGCTCTGTGCTTTGCTGAATCAGAATGTTTTTGCTGATGGCTGTTTGCAGACAACATGAGAAACAACCTGTGCAGATTTCTCTGGGGGATCTCGGGGCTAGGAAACACTGCCTGGAGCCCTCAGGAAGCATGGAGCCCCTGGGCAAGCCAGGAACTCTTTTGTCAGCTCTCAGGACAAAACAGGGAAGTCACCAGGTCACCCAGCCTGCAGCAATCCTTAGTGCTCATCTGGTCGGTCTCCTGTAGCGTTCGCAGAGCAGTTGGATCATACCAAGCGTATCCCAATATACACACCTTCCCTTCTGCTCCAGGATGACTTGGCTCTATGAGTCTATGATTCTGTGACTTGATGATTCTATGACGCTATGATTCTTCATTCCCTACTTGGTGGGATATGGACGTGGATTATTCAAGGGGTAGGACAAACTGACTGCAGGAAATCCAGAAGACTTGCATTTGATACATTCCTCTGGTGCTACAGATCCCATGGGAGATGCAGCATTGTCATTGGCGTATATTTTCTGGCTTTCATCTAGCTATTTACCATATGTGCATTTCACACAGCCTCAGGTTTTGTACCAGGGAAAGCCACCCTTCTTTAGTAGCCGGAGTCTGGTTATGCATCACCAATCACCCTGCTACTCCTCGTCATGTCAGCACCATCCATATCTACAAGATCTCTCCTGAGCCCAAGCTTTCTGCTCCAAAGATCTGTTTGCCACCAAGTTGCTCCTATGTGGTTGAAAATCTGACATTTTATTTCTCCTATAGAAACGCCGTGAAAATGCTGCTTGGGTTTGGAACACAAGTCTTATGGGGAGTGGCTGAGGGAACTGGGATTGTTCAGTCTGGAGAAGAGGAGGCTCAGGGGAGACTTTATCACTCTCTAGAGCTGCCTGGAAGGAGACTGTAGCGAGCTGGAGGTCAGCCTCTTCTCCCATGTAACAGTCATAGGACAGGAGATACTGACTTTAAATTGTGCCAGGGGAGGTTCAGGTTGGATATGAGGAAAAAATTATTCTCCAAAAGAGTGGTTGGAAGAGGCTGCCCAGGGAGGTGCTGGAGTCACGATCCTTGGAGGTGTTCAAGAAATGTAGAGATGTGGTACTGAGGGACATGGTTAGTGGGCCATGATGGGGATGGGTTGATGGTTGGACTGGATGATCTTAGAGGTCTTTCCCAACCTTAATGATTCAAACATAGTAAATGTCCAAGGGCTTGATTAGGATCTACTTTCTAGGAAAAAAACAACTGGTTTACAACTGACCTGTCCTGTTCCAGAACACCAAGTAGGCTTTCCAATGGGAAATCATCACCAAGGAATCAATTTGAATGGCAAAGGTGTTGTCTGTTGGGTTTCTATCCATCGTAGTGAGAAACACTTGTATTTCTGTGTTGTCTTTATTTTGGAATGTTGCCTTTGCCATAACTCTTCTGTCAAAATAAAATCACTCTTCTCCCTCTTGAAACAAAAATTTACAGACCAGACATCCCACTTTTGGTTTAGGATGGACTCATGGAAATAAGTGGTAGAAATGAGGACCACATCCAGATTGGATGGCAGTCTCTCTGCCTGGAGTTTCTCCTGTCTTTCTCCCCACTCTCAGAGCTTCGAGTCAGTGAGGTTCAATTGGAAATAAGCCTGCAGCATTATTGTCCTATCTAATAAAAGGAAGAGCAGAGAAATGAGTGTGCAGGAGGGTTTTAGACCTGGAAAGCAAGCAGGGTGGAAAGCAGTAAGAAGTGGTCAAGTGGGAGCAGGGTGTTTAATCTAATGCTTTATTTTAATCAGCGGGCTGTCATCTCTCTCTATCTCCTTTCATCGAGTCTGTCCAAACGGCAGGCAGAGTGACACCGATTTTTGTGTGCTCAGCACAGTAATTGCCTCCTATACATGCAGTGAGCGTTTAGGAAATTTTCTGCCTCCAATTATAATTTCTGATTTGAGTCATGGAAGAATACGCCGTATCCTCTTTATTTCTGTAGTCACCGGCTAATGAAACGTGCCACGAGTATTTATAGAACTGCCATTGTAAATAGCGTTTGCATTTGGTGCCTTGGAGTTATTTAGTGTGATGGTGCCTTCACCAAGAGGATTTTTTCATTTTGAAAGGGAAAGGTTCCCTTTGGAGTCATTCCTTCCTGTCGCCTTTGCTGTTTGCAGTGGATGCAGCAGTTCTGTGGACAGTTGCAGATAATTTAGTGACAAGATGACACACGCACAGGGACTAGCAGAGCGCAATGCAGCAACAGACAGAGATGCTGCAGACAGTTTATAGGACGCTCCAAACGTGTGTTTGGAGTTACAGCAAAGATGAATAGAGAGGAGGGAAGTCGGCAGAGTGGTTCGTGCAGCAGTGCAAAACAGCTGCCAGATGGTCTTTCTTAGGAAAACCGTCATGTAAATATTTGGGTAGGAGCCTCCAAACGATATTTAAAGTCTGTTGCATGTGACAAAGGTAACTAAAATGTCTTTTCCTTGAGAAAAGCAGCCAAGATACAGAAGATCCCACAAGTAACCAGAAGGGATACTGGCTTTCTGTAGCACATTCACGTGATCAAGTGCATACGTCAGAACTTGTCACTGATGTCTTTCGAAGTGTCTTGCAAAGGAGGGCAGAATCATTCTTCCCATCTTCCAGATGCAGAATCGTAGAGTCATTGATGTTGGAAAAGATCACAAAGATCATGTAGTCCAACCATCAGCCCACCCCCACCTTTCCCACTAACCATGTCCCTTGGTGCCACATCTGCATGTTTCTTGAACACCTCCAGGGATGGTGACTCCCCCCCCTCCCTGGGCAGCCTGTGCCAATGCCTCACCACTCTTCTGAGAATAATTTTTTCCTAATATCCAACCTGAACCACCTCTGGCACAACCTAAGGCTATTATCTCTTGCCCTACGGCTGTTACCTTGGAGAAGAGGCTGACCCCCACCTATCTGCAGCTTCCTTTCCAGGAGCTTTAGAAAACAAAAACGTCTTCCCAAACTCTCCTCTTCTCCATAAAACCAGGGTGTAGGTAGACCATGATGCCCTGCGTGTGACTGGTTCTCGTGAGCATCCACCACCTCATCTGTACAAATGGGCTTCTTCAGATTTTCACATGCCTCACAAGCACCATCTGTGTCTGTATGGTGTGGAGATGTGTTATCCTCAGCTTTCTAAAAGTGCTCGTGTTCAGCTCTTCAAGCACTCTGGCGTCATACTGCATGTACAGGCACTAGAAGAAGTGACAGTTTTAAGAATGTGACTTACTGAGCTGTTTTGGAAAACAAACAAAAAACTGTTGTGTGTTTTGCTGCATAATTCCCATCTGAATTCAGTCTGGCTCACGAAATGCATCTGGCCTCTCTTCACATATGAAAAACGCTGCTCTCTGCCATATGGGTGAACTGTTAGCACTGAGTTTGTAGCACAGCCCCAGCTCTTCACACTTCTTGGGAAGTGTCAGAGGTGCAGGGAGTAAATGTGGACACCACAGCCTGGATCCCATGTTGGAGAGTTGTCTGAGTTCAGCACTAGGGCATGGCTTCAGATATGGAAAACACAAGTGTAGGATGAAGCTGGGTCAGCTATCCTGCCCAGTATGCATCTCTCTGCTTTGAGCATCGTGGACATCAGGACTGTCAGGAGGTATTAAACATGTGAATTTTTACTTTCTGAAGTTAGAGTAGATGGCTCCTAACCTCCAGAGGAGAACTAGGGGCCTGTGCTGATGATACAGGAAACCAAGTCACTGAAATCACAGTGAAAACTGGGACGTGGTCAGGAGCAAACCTCTCCACTTCACATCAAGTCTACTGTCAACAGCTCTGTCCAACCATTGCTTCTTCTATGCTGAGATTTTTTTTTCTGTGTTGAGGGGAAACCCATGCCTTCGTGCCTCATAGCTTTCAGCTTTCCCCATCTTTCTCAGGGTAACAATTTCAGGCATGGAGAACCACAGTTCTCTCCTCGGAGCGTTCCATTATCCAAATTCTGATGTTGCTCAGCTCATCTTTAGTGACCTCCTGGTCCCACAGTCCCATCCATAGGGCTCTGGTGTTGACTTTCCTTCTTGTTACACAGAGAAGCAGAAGGGATTCCCTGCCTTGTTCCTCAAGAGCCAGCCTCAGTTTCATTGCTGTGCAACAGATACCACAGAGAAGTGGAACTGCAAAGCATCAGAAGCACCATCTTCCACATGGATGGCCTGTACCAAAGCAGTTCCTTCTTGCTGTGCTGTAAAACATTCCACTTTGAAAATCTAGCAGAGTTTGTATTGCTCTGATGAAGGTAAAAAGCGTGTAGTGTGGGCTTCAAATGCCTGGCAGAATAATAAAGCAGAGAGGAGAGAGGAAAGGGGTTGGGGTCAGTAGCCTTTAGCACAAACCACTAAGAGGCACAGCAAAGTGGCACTAAAGAATTAAAGTAGTACGCTCACATGTTGCATGATCAAACTATAAAAATTACCGTGGACTTTGAGAGTCACCAAGGATTTGCTGATGGGCAGAGGTGCTGGGGGTGAGCTGATGTGAAAGTAGCGTGATTTCCAATGCTCACGAATTTGCAATTTGTCAGTCATCTGTGCTGTATTTCAGAGTTTCACTACATTTGGATGCTGCCAGCTACCAGCTGTTCGCATTTGGGATTTATTTAAGCATCAGGAGCACTGAGAGGAGATGAAACTCTGGGTTGGGAAAGCGTGGAATGTCCTTTTCTGAAATACTAAACATCACCTCGGTCAATTTTCCTTCTTGCTCCTTTTATGTTCTTATTTTTCCTCATTTCCACTTTGTATAACTGATGGAGTGCAACATGCAAGTTCTGGACTGTGCTCCTGTCCCTGCCACCATGTGTCACTGCCATGAGAAAGTCACCACTTTCTTTCTTGCCTTGGGTAAACTCACGTTAAAACTTCAGTATTGATGCATGCTCCCTATCCTGGGGATGCTGCAGATATCTGACAGCAAGAGTATGAGAGAGATGAAAGCAGAGTGCTCTGAGCTTTGTCCACAGTGCTGCTTGGTGGAAGCCCAGCATGGCTTGTGGTTCACTGCAGCCACATGAGCAGGACCTACACAACCGCACTGAATGCTGCTTAATACGCAGTTTACAGAGAAAATCTCTTACCAAATAACATACCTTATGAGAAGAGGTATTTTGCATAGTGTTCCTCACTAGATGAAGTTGCCATGAGAATACATTTTATTGCCCTGGCAGTAAGTGGTTGACATGAGAAGCCTTGTTTTATAAGGTTCTCTTTCAGCTGTAGTATCAGGGCTCCAGTTGTCCTCGTGGAAAACAATGCATGGTGTTCTGATATTCACCAGAGTGACTCAGCTGTAAGTAAGCTCTCTAAGCTTCTGTTTGTAGCAGAGATGCTCCAGTCTCTTGATCATCTTGGTGGCCCTATGCTGGGCTCTTTCCAGTATGTACAGGTCTCTGTTGTACTGGATGGGGGACAAAAATGGACACAGCACTCCACATGTGGCATTATCAACACTGAATAGAGTGGAGTTCTGACTGAAGTTGTCCCATAATACATTCCCTATGTTATATGGGCACCCTGAGGATCATTGGAGTTGTTGGTACATCTGAATTGTTGCTACAGGGAAGAGGCCGGGGCCTGGAGAAGGACTGATCTGTCCTGACTCCAGGAGGTGGGGAGATGGACATGGGACAGAGATGGAGAAGAGGACAAGAGCATCTAGGAGAGTCAACCAGCAGGATGAGAAGGTAGTGCTGGAGATGGGATTGTTCAGACTGGAGAAGAGGAGGCTCAGGGGAGACCTTATCACTCTGTACAACTGCCTGAAAGGATGTTGTGGTGAGGGGGAAGCAGTGTCTTCTCCCAGGTACCAGCAATAGGATGAGACAGAATGGCCTCAAGTTGCACCAGGGGAGGTTCAGATTTGATATTAGGAAAAGCTTCCTCTCCAAAAGAGTGGTTGGACACTGGAACAGGATGCCTAGGGAAGTGGTGGAGTCACTGTTCCTGGAGGTGTTCAAGAACTATGTGGATGTGGCACTGAGAGACATGGTTTAGTGGGCAATATTGGTGGTAGGTGGACTGTTGGATGATCCTGGTGGCGTTTTCCAACCTTAGTAAATCTATGATTCTATGGCTGAGGATGAAGACCTTGTGTCATGGCCATGACTGCCTAGGCTATACATGCTTCAGAGCGTCCCCCCAGCTCACCCAACCCTCAGGATATCCCTTGGATGGAGTGTGGTGGGTTACCAGAAGCCTGAACAGCACAGCAGGGCCAAGGCATGTGTGACTGCCTTGGGGCTGCCTGAATGCTGCCCAAATCATGCTGAGGAAGAGATTTCCTAGAGTGAAAGAGGCTTAGGCTGCTCTTATCCCATTAGTGGGATTGTGTGTGTGGGTGAGGGCTTTATGGGCAGAGCCTGGATCTGTGGCTGTGCAAAGCAAAGTTTTTCCTCTTCACTAGAGGAGAGTTGGGAAAGGCCTTGGCTGACTGTAGAGGAGTTCCCTCAGGCAATGGCTCATTTACTTTTTACTACCTCAATCAACAGTCCTCGGAAGAAGACACCTTCAATACATAAAATTTTAATTGATATTGTCATACGTGTTAAGAGTTAGAATAAATCATACTGATATGGAAGCACCAATGAACCAATATAATAATTAAGGACATAAAGCTGTTAGAGAGCATCCAAAGGAGGGCTCCGAGGATGGGGAAGGGTCTGGAGGGCCAGGTGTGTGAGGAGCAGCTGAGGGCCCTGGATTTGCTCAGCCCAGAGCAGAGGAGCTGAGGGGAGGCCTCATGGCGGCTGCAGCTCCTCACAGGGAGCGGAGGGGCAGCGCTGAGCTCTGCTCTGTGTGACAGCGACAGGGCCCGAGGGAACAGCATGGAGCTGTGTCAGGGGAGGGGCAGGGGGTGTTAAGGAAAGGGTCTGCACCAGAGGGTGGTGGACGTGGAACATCTGCCCAGGGCAGTGGTCACACAGCACTCCAAGATAGAAAGCCCCACACCCTGAGCCACGTGTCTCTTCTCTCTTGCAGATGACGGAGGGCCGCAGATGCCAAGTGCACCTCCTCGATGACAGGAAGCTGGAGCTCCTCGTCCAGGTAGGAACTGCATGTTTCCCCATCCGAGGATTTTCTCCAAATAGTCCTGGAGAAAAAGGGAGAGGGAAAGGTTTTCACTTGATTTTCTCAGCAACGTCACGCTGAGATTGCGTGCAGAGCTGTATTTGTACCAGGGATAATATGCTTGTGGGAAGGGCTTTGTGCTAATTCATGACGTGTTTTGTTTTAGTTTGTGCCAAAACAGTCCCAGTCCCCAGTGGTAGGACAGAAAAGCAGGTCGGGTCATTTTTTATGCTGTTATTATATCACTTGATGGAGAAATATATTACATCTTCTTACAATACCCCCAGCCTGGGTTTCCATCCCGTTACTTGCCACTAAACTTGGTGTATGATGCTCAGGATGCAGTGCTGGTGCCATGGGCAGACATCACTGGAGATACTTCAGGGGCTAAAAATCAAACACAAATATGCACTGAAATACATTTGTGAAATATCCTCCTACTTAAAAAAGTAACGATAATAGAGAACGAAGGAGAATGAGATTCTGGTGTTGGCCACGGGCTCGTGAATGTTGCCATATCCTGAGCCTTCCTGACAATTTTGGCTCACTCCTCAGGGGTCACCAACAGGTTAACAGCAAGAATGAGAAGAATGCCTTTCCTTTTTGCAAATGCTGCTGGGCAGCCCCAGAAGCAGGAAATGAAACTTCCCATGGCTGCAGAACCACGATGCAGCTGATAGCTGGGGGAGCAGGATCCCGCTTGGGGAAGTCTGAACAGGGATAGCTGGAGGTGCCATGAATCGCCGGAAGCGTGTTCAGCCCCACTGCTGGAAAGTTGCTTAAAAATATCATTAACAAAATGCTTGCAAAAAAAAAGAAAAAAAAGGGTAGTGAGTCCTGAGTCCTTAATCACTGAAAAGATGGAATCCCATGGCTCCCTGAGACATGCGGTGTGCACTGGGCTGTGTGGTCAGAGAGCACTCAGGTACTAGCCATGAACCAGGGCTGGACGGGGAATAGCTCAGTAATTAATTATAACTCATTAGTTAGAGTGAAATGCCATACCCATGGTATCCACTGAGTCCTCAGTACAGGAGAGACATGGATGGACCTGTTGGATTGCATTTAGAGGAGGGCCACAAAATGATCTAAGGGATGGAACACCTCCCCCAGCAGGACAGGCTGAGAGAGCTGGAGGTGTTCTGCTTGGAGAAGAGAAGGCTCCAGGGAGATCTGAGAGCTGCCTTTCAGTATCTAAAGGGGAGCTACAGGAAAGAAGGGGACAGATTTAGCAGGGTCTGTGGTGATAGAACAGTGGAAGTGAGAAAATCTTTTACAGTGAGGGTGGTGAGGCACTGGCACAGGTTGTACAGAGATGTGGTTGATGCCCCATCCCTGGAGACTTTTGAGGCCAGGCTGGATCAGACCCTGAGCAACCTGATCTAGCTGTGGTGTCCCTCTTCATTGCAGGGGAGTTGGACTAGGTGACCTTCAGAGGTCCCTTCCAGCTCAAAGGATTCGATAATTCTATGGTGCCAGATTCTGCACAGTGAGCAGCCCTGCACAAGGTTTCACCCACCTCACTGAGGCTTAGCAGGTAGCGCAGGGTTTTCTGTCCATCTTTGCATTACGCTCAGGGGTTTCTGTCCATCTTCATATTGCATCCATAGGCACAGCCATAAGCACATCCATCGTAAGGATGCCTCTGAAGTTTTTCTTAATTGCATGAGAACAACTCGCTTTTTGGAGACTGGCTCTGCTAAAGCATTGTTTGCAATATCAGTAATCATAGAATGACAGAATGGCTTAGGTTGGAAGGGACCTTAAAGATCACCCAGCTCCAGCCCCCTGCCATGGGCTCGGTTCCCCCACCAGCTCAGACTGCCCAGGGCCCCATCCAGCCTGGCCTTGAGCACCTCCAGGGATGGGGCACCCACAACTTCTCTGGGCAGCTGTGCCAGTGCCTCACTGCCCTCTGAATACATCGCAGGAATCTATACAAGCCGCACTGCCCAATTGCTGCTTGGGGCTATTCTCAATAGCACTGTGCATACAGGAATGCAAACAAATAGCTGCAGCAGTGACGAGAGTGGAGGAGGCTGGGTTGGGGAACACTGGGACTGCTCACGTGATGTATTTTTTTAAGCGTTTGATCACACCTTCAGTGGGAATTTCTAGTGATCAATATAGGACGTGAATTGCTCTGTAAATCACGCTAACTAGTCTGCAAGTGACCCATGGCTGAATTTTATTTGCGCAATAAATCTTTTTTGCTGCTCTCAAAGTAATGTATGAATGAGGAAAGCCGGGAGGTGTGAGTGTAAAAAATTCATGTCCAGCAAATGCAGTCACCTCTGCTGCACACAGCTTGACCCAGCTCTGAACAGTGCCCTGCTATGTGTGCACAGGATTCCCCACTGAGGCATCTTAGGTGCTTTTCTGGATAAATGATGCTGTTAGAGCAAAGGCAGCTCGCGGATATAGCAAGTGCAGCACTTTGGGGTAGAGCAGACTACAGAGGAAGAGGATGTTTGGATTCATGTCTCCAATACTGATATTCTTTGCAAATATGGGCAAAACACTGGTGTTCCTGCAAAGCTGCCAGCCTTGAGGGGGTCATAGGATGCTCCGCTCAAGGCAGCAGCACAGAGTGGGAAGTGTCCAGCCATGAGAATGACGTGCTCTTTGCCAAGGAAAACCTCACCTGCTCATCTGTTCCACTCAGAACTTGTGCTGAGATTGGAAATAAAAGTTTTGTGAGGTCTGAGCACCTTTGCTTTGGTTATCAACTTATCTCATAGCTGTAAATATAATCTTCATCCAAACCAGGGCTTCTGGCTGCCACTTCAAAGCTGTATTTATCCATGGATATCTCACCACAGGCTGATGAGGGATGATCTGTTGGCTTATGCAGTGGAAGAGATTCTTCCATCACTGTGTTGGGCCTTAGCATCTCAATCTATGTTGGCTTGCATTGCTCATGAGGAGAGCTCTCAAATTCCTGTGCAAAATGTGTCCCTTCCAAACAACCTCAACCTTTCTTGGAAGCTTTTCCAAAGCAAATTTCATGTTGTTGTAGCATGTTTAAGGGAGACCGCTTGGAATCAGTTGAACTGATCTCTTCGCCGTGGGTGAGGTTAAAATAGCATCCCTACCTGGTTTGGGCTTTATGTAGCCTTTGCAGCACTTGTGTGTGATCTCACATGCTCTAGTTACAGGAAGGTTGCAGATCCTGCTGTGTGAATGGGAATCTATTTCGGGATGGCAAAAAACAGCAGAAGGAGCTGGGTCTGATGGAATGAGGGAGACGGGTACAGCTCCCTCGAAGGGATGCAGGAGGGCTTCTGGAGCATCTTGAAACTGCTTCGGCCACTGACTCCAGGGAGCTGAAATGATTTCCTCTGCCGCTGCCTGAGGGCTGCTGGGCAGAAACAGATGCATCTGGGAACGATCAGCATGTTTGCACAGAGCAGTGCATTAAGCAAATATACTCCTTTTTGCCTACGAATTAGCTGCGATCAGACTCAGGGGGTTATGAATACAACTCTTGAAACATATGACTGGATGGTTAACAAGGACCATACCTCAGTCTGCAGGAGGATGGCAAGTGGTAAATGATCCTGCGGTTGCTCGCAGGAGTCGGCCTTGGCTCCGTTCGACAGCTCCTCCAGACCACACTGAAACGTTTCAGCACCGCAGATCCTCTTCCCAAACTACAAAGAGCTGGGAGGCCGGCCACACAGGCGCTTCTGGTGGGACCCCCTCGGGCACATCTGTTTTATTTGCATTGCAGAGCCCCAAAAGGCAGCTTCTGGCTCAAAGGCAGCATTCATAAGCCCCGCTGCAAATGCTTGGGTGATGGCACATAGCACGAGGGCTTTGAGTTACCACCACCAGCGAAGCCATCCTTGCTTTAGGCAGTCAAGTGGTTCTGGACTACTGCTTTTTTCCCCCAAGTTGGGTGGCTGCAGAGCGGTAGAGCAGCAGCTCAGGAAAGGCACAGACACAGGCTTGGAGGATAAAGGAAAGCCCCCTCCAATACGTTCTGTCAGATAAATGCCGAAATTCAGAAGGTTTAATCATAAACTCAACAGAGGAGGATCATATGGAAATCTCTTCCTGAGGGTCTGAAACTCAAAGCCTGTTTGACTTAGGATTATGAAGAGTTGCATTTGGTATGTGTTTCATTTGATGAATGTCTGTTGATGATGTGTTGTGTGTGGCAAGTTTACATAAGCCTTTTTCGACAGCGTTTTCATTGTGAGCAGGAGCAGAGCGTGGCTCCTCAGATCTTTGTACAGGCAGTTCTTTTCCTATTTCTTTTTGATGCATGTTTAGGTCCTAATGCAAGAGATTTTTTCAGAAAGTGTTTGGCTTTATCCAGCTAATCCTTTTCAGCAAGCAAGTCCCCTTCCTTGCTCCTAGAAAACGAGTTTTCTCACATCCCCTGCTCTCAGCCTTGCTATCCATTACATTATTTTCATGTGGTTGTGGATCATTTGTCTGTTGCACGGGAAAGGCTTGCACTGCTTTATTTAAAGAGTTTTGCATAATTGGCTCTTCATTTCTTTCATCTTGATTTTTGTAAACATGGCTTTTTCCGTGCTGGCCAAGTCCCACATCCTCACCACGTCTGTGCTGGCTGCTGGTGCATTATCCATTTGCAGTTCCAGCCATCAGCATCCAAAAGTGCTAAGCCTCCTAACTCTTTGTCTCTGGAAGAGTTATTGCAGGAACAGAGCTCATTCATGGCTTGGAGCAGAGCTGTCTGTGGGGTCTGAAATTTGATCAGAGGAAATATTGGGAGTTTGATTTTCCCCTAAGAGCACTGAGCCCAATTGGGAAGAGCCAAGGAAAGGGATGTGGAAGTGATCACCACGCTAGTCCACGGGTGTTTGGGTGGCTAATCCACATTAAAGTCCATATTATCACTTCTTAAGTCATTATTAAGCTTGGAGTAATCTTCCAAGTTTGGAGATGCTTCCAAGCCAGACGAAGAGCCGGTGAGTGGTGATAGCAGTGTGGGGGTTCTGGAGGAGATGCTCAGGTCAGAGCACACCAGGGACCTTTGCTCCTCCACGCTCAGCCTTACTCTCAGTCCTGGGGAATTATGCATCACCTTTTGACAGCAATGACTCCACTAATAATGGTCATAAAGAGGAATAAAATGTTCTCATCCCCTCCCAAGATGCTGTTGGAGTTTTTGCAATATTTTCAGTATTACTCATGGTCAGAAGATTGCAATCAGCTGAGGCTTACTAGTGTTTTCTTGCTGCCTCATTTTTGCATGTCAATAAGTAGGGTGGTTACCTGGGTTGGCAAGGTGGAAAAACTGCAGAGGTTCCCCTTCAGGTGGTATTGAGGATGGCACCTACTGGGAAAATGTGCCTAATTTTGAGTGCTGTATTTGTGTGAGTATTGCAGTGATGTGTCCCAGCTTCATAGCAAGAAAAACAAGCACCAGGATGGGATGAATCCCCTTGGGATGCCACATAGATTGCAGAAGATGGGCTCCGGCCCTGCTCCGCTGCCAAAACTGGCTCTAGGCAGGGCCGTGGGAGCTGGCCTTCCCTTAAAAGCATCATCTCCCAATGCAGAAATGCAGCCATACAGCCCTGACCGTAAATGGAGACGTTTGGGTGCCAGTAGTCAGGCAGGAGAGCCAGCACGGCTCCCTGCAGTGCAGGCAGGCTCTGCTCCAAGAGCACTTGTAACCATCACTGCGGCAGGAGGCAGCACTGGGAGCGGGTGTGAGGGTGAGTATTACACCCATTGCAGAAGAAATATATGGCTGGGGTTTCTTATAGGGCACGCTTATAGGGCATGAGGTGTGGGGATGGGCTGGCTCTCAGTGGAGGGAGGCTCCCTGCATCTCCTCTTCCCACCCAGCCTCTGCGCTGCAGCACGGCAGATAGAAAATATCCCTTCATCTTACAGGATGGCTTCATAATGGTTCTCAGAGTGGTTCTGGAAGTCGTGTGGTGGCCTGTCACCCCTTTGAAAGAAAAAATGTATGTTTTCTGCATGGCAGGGAAGTAACTGGAGAGCTGACTGAGCTCAAACGGAGTTTTCTGCTGTGAATCTAGCCAAATCAGTCCTTTGCACTGAGAAGATGTGCAAAAAATAGATCTGAGTCAAATTAAAGTTTGATCCAAAATTTGATCTAAATTCTGTAATTTTAAATTGATCAGAGCTAAAGCGATGCTCAGATCCGTGTTACAAAAGGGAGGCTTTCTTTTCCCAAACTGCAGCACTAGGACTCTGATATGTCTAATTTCAGAAACAAGCAAGAGCAAGAGTGTAGTTGAGCAGTGTATGGAAAATTGCAAAGGAGATTTTTGGCATCTTTGGCACTAGAAATTATTGAGGTCTGCAGCTTTGGAACTTGAGAACCATCAACAAACCAAGCAATGCCCCACCACAGTCTGTCTCTCCTGATGGATGAACCACCTGAAGGCTTCTCCTCCTGGCCTTTCCCTGTCTCTCTAATCACCACTGGGGGAGTTTGATTGTCTCCAGTCCAGTGAGAGCGATAGCAAATGGGGCAGATGTCCTCCTGGCTTTGGTCACCATGGGATGGAGAGGGATGGTGGAAAGAGACTGCTCTGCAAATAGGGACATGGGAGTCAAGATTGGTGATTTGGATCTGTGTTCTTGCTAAGGAAAGAGTTGAGAGCTTTTCAACTGAAAAGTTGGCTGTTTACCAAAAAGCATTAGGAAAGTAGGTTTACTGTTGCTCTGAGGGGAACGTAGTGCTGGGAATGTTATTGGCTTTTGTAGTCAGTTTACGTCCTGCAGACATGGCTTCAGCACAATATATAGATACTGCCTTTGACCAGGTAAATAAAATCATAGATTCGTGGAATCATTAGTTTGGAAAAGACCACTAAGATAATCTAGTCCAACCATCAACCCATCCCCATGATGCCCACTAACCTATATCCCCCAGTTCCACACCTATGCTTTTCACCTCCAGGGACAGTGATTTCACCACTTCCCTAAGCAGCCTGTTCCAACATATTACCAAACAGTTACATGAAAAATGGACTAAAAGATCTGGGTCTTTTAGCATGAAAGCTGTGATGATCTTCTGTGCAAGACTGTGCACAGAATCTGTGTTGATCTTCTCTACAAGCTCTGATAAACACCCTCAGCAAGCATCTACCACTGTCATCCACGGTCTGCAGAGCATTTGGTGACTTTCTGGAGGGGCACAGCAGCTGCATGGGGGGGGCAAAGAGAACATTAATGGCTGATAGAGACATATGGTGCCTCCTCAGTATAAGGAACCAATCAGGAGCAGCAGACTGCCAGTGAGTAGAAGGCAGATAAGAACATTTCCTTGGATTTTAATCCCTTCTGGTTGGTAGCTTGGGGGTTCCATTCCTCAGCTTAGACTCCAGTGAATACAGCAGCCTGTAGACATCCAGCCTGGAGGGAGGAAAGGTTTCCTTGGAAATGGAAGTGGAAATGGAAGAGCATAGGAGTAGAAGAGCAAGAAATTTGATGTGCAGAAGTAGGGAGCGAACAATTTGGCTTAAGAGCCAAGAGGGATCTCAGGCAGGATGAAGGTGGCAAAGATTTTCTCAAGGGGAAGGGCTTCATGATAAGGGCTATGGGACAGGAGTGGAAATAAGCACTTCAGAAGGAAATTCTGAGCAGGGCTTAGAAACCTGGGTATGGAAGAGCTTCTGCTGTCCACCCTGGCTTGGCTCCAGCAAGGCCAATGTGGCTATGGAAACACAATCAACTGGTCCAAGGCCAGCAGATCTGAGATGTGCTGAGAGCTCCACACTCCCCACGTTCTCCGTGGTAACCACATCACCTCAAGGTGGATGGAAATAGTCCCAGTGCTATGAACATCACTGAAAGGATGGCCCTGATGGAAGAGAGCAACGCTGTAAGTTCAGACACAGGGAACAAAGCCCGTGCTATGTGGTGAGGTTTAACAGAAGCAGGATTTGGAAAGGCACTGCAGGATGAGAAAGGCACAAAGCATCAGGGCATGGATCAGCAGTGAGCCCAGATGGACAGGGAGCCTGGAGAGCCTCCAAGAGGATCTGTACATGCAGCAGAGGTCATTGGAATTAGGCAGCTCTAGAGAAAGGAAAGCTGCATATAGGAAAGGCAAGATTGGGAATTAATGAAACCCAGCAGGGATAGTGTGATTCCTCCAAATTTTTTCCTTGGCCACCTGCAGGTCTCTGGGAAGAGAACTGGCAGAAGATGGGACACGTAGAGGCAGGAGGCAATGGCTGCCAGCAGCAAAGTGACCCTGGAGAATGAGTCAGATTCTGGCTCACCTTGTGGCTGGGGAAGGAGAAGGGCAGAAGGCATTCCATATTTTTAAGAGGTTAACTGGAGGGGATGGCACTTACCTGGCATAATAATGCTGCACATTCCCCACTTTCCAAGCTGCATGCTGTTTTCTAAACTGATTATGTCCTTGGACATTGGAAGACTCCCATAAACAAGACCTGCACATCTGTTTGGTGCCATGTCAGGAGCCTCAGGGAACAAAGTCCCTCAGAAAAGTGCTTACAGCCTCACAGGAAAATAAACAGGGAATGGCAATCACACTCTTCCATGCAGTGAAATGTAGGTGTGATTTCCTAAGGCCTGCATAATCAATATCCCTATTATCAGCCTTCCAGAATAAATTGCATTTAAACTAAAACAGGCTGTGGAGCTATCTGTGAGCTGTCAGGAGGCAGATAAGCTGAAGACATATGTTTATTTATACTGCATGTGCTGAGAGCTGGATATTCTTTACAGCTGACCAAATATGGGTGAAAATATTCAGTGATACTTTTTCCATTGTTCTGCTAAAATTTGTCAGATACCTTTAATTCTGAGCAATTACGGAGCCTGTCATGCTCACTGGGAGTGCTGATGACTGTCCCAGTAAAGCATCCAATGAAGAGAGAAAGCTCCTCCTGCTCTGATGAGTTAGCTCCTCAAGTATTGTAAAGCATCAGCTGTTTGACTTGTCCTGGTACCCTTCCACCGCACACACACCCATATAGAAATTGCACAACCAGCATCTCATGGTTCCATCGCAGAGAAAAACTCTTACTCACAATTGCTTGGATGGAGTTCAGACATTCACTATTGTTTCTGCCCGGCTCAGCTGCTCCACGACTTCACTGGAGCTATTGTTCTTAACCTGCACATGCCCCACAGTGGCTGTGAAATATGTCATTGTTGCCCCAAAATGCTGCTCCAGCCACAGACAGAGCCAGGTCACCCAACACCATTCCCCTCTCCCCTCAGGCGACTGCAGGGCTTTGCCACCAGGCAAAAGGGTGGGAATAAAATGGGTTGAGCATCAACGTGGTGGGGCAGATCAGACCCTCTTCTGCTTCACTCCCCCTTTCACATCCTTCTGGCCAGACAAGTTAGTGAATTCAAGTAGGAAAATGCTCAATGTGGCACAAGACAAAAGATGCCTTCCAAGAGAATTCCATTCCAATGGGAATAGAAACAGAAAATTATTTCTGTATAGCACGGTCTGAGTGAGCAGCTTTTGAAACTAATATTGTACGTAGTCGATGATTTCAGTTTACACTGAATAGTCTAGAAGTGTGTAGTTCAGAAGAAAAAAAAAAGACACATGAGGTAGAATAGCAGATTTTCTTTCAATCCAAGGTAAAAAAAAATGTGCGTTTCCAATTTCTAGCACTTTAAGATGGAACATTTCTCATTATTGCTGCCATTGGACTGTGTTGAACAAACATGAGGCTGAAAGTGAATGAAGGATGCCAGGCTTGATTGTCTAAGTTCCATTGCTCAGTTTATAGAAAATTGTTTTATTTTCTTTTTCCCTCTCCTTTTCAGCTCCCAGAGAATGCAGCTGAGACAAAGGATCTCAGCATACACTCTAAAGGCTCTTCCTTCTGCACAGTCCATTGAGAGCCTGAGCCGTGAATGTGGCTGTGGGCTCGGGACTGTGGCACAGAATGAGTAAGAAGGATCCTAAGCTGTTACCATCCCTCTGGGAAGTGGTTTCCTTCCCCTTTGCCTTGGTGCAGGTGACTGCAGGAGGCAGATGGAGGCATTGGTGTCAAGTTGGACTGGTTTGCCTACAGAGGTGCATTTGGGCTGGTATAGGGCAGCATTTGGGCTGGTTTAGGGCAGCATATGTGTGCTTGATTTGGTGAAAGCAACTGGAAACAGCCCCAGGCAAAGCAGAAAGAAGCCAGGTCCAGCACCACAGTGCTACCTGCCCCTGCATGCAGTGGGCAAGGGGAAGGAAACATTCCCACAGCTCCTCCCATCATCCTACAAAGGCTTTTATCCTGGAGCGTGCCAAAGCCATCCATTTTTAAGCCCAAACGCTTAGGAAATGATGCAAAATGCTATTCCAAATTGATGGAGCAAACCTCCATTCTCCAGCCTGTATTTGCTGCATTTCCAGCGTGCACTCCACCAACCCCTTTTGTCTTCATTTGGGGAAAGTGCCCCATGCCACTTGACTAGGAGGGGGATTCCGGGAAATCTGATGTCGAAATGGATTTGTCTCTCTCTTTGGTGGGTTATTTGCCCGAATTCCCCTTCCTCCCCTGGGGAAGTGCCAGCCTGCTGATTGCAGCACGCACACAGGGAGCGCGGCACAGAGCAGTGCCCGTGGCATTCATGTGCATGTGCGCCCATGTCAGCCGCGGGACAGGATGTCATCAGAAAACACATCAGCTTTTCTAATCTTCAGGACAGAGGAGATGGCTCTCGGCTTGTAATTGGGCTGTGTTTAAAAAAAAAGAAAACCAAATGCATGACCTCATCGTAAGAAGCAAGACGTGTGCTCATTCTCCCCTTGCATTCCCCTCCCAGAGAAGCCCTTTCAGATGAGAGGCTGTTCATACAGATGGGGTGTTTTTTCTTTTCCCCTCTATCTGTGCTCGCAGTCAGTTCATCACCATTATGTTTGAATGATATCTCTTCTGATATTACCTTTGCCGTGAAAGTGCCCATATTAGGGCAGGAAAAAGTACAGATCTAAACCTGCAGCGGAGGGAGCTTCAGTCTCTGTCCTGACAGTGCTGAAGCTTTCTTGGTAGCAGGTCAAAACAAATGGTGGGAGGTAGAACCATCATATCCGACAGCTCTGGAAGGTGTTTTCCTTTGGGAAAATTAATAGCAGAGATTTTGGGTTAGTGATTCATCCCTATTTTTGGAGATAACTCTTCCCTTGTGTGTGCTGGCTCAGATTTAGAGATCAGCTTGCCAGAATGTAACCTATAGAATCTCCAAGTTACACTTGTCTCCTTGGAAAAAAAAAAAAGAAAGAAAGAAATTAAAGAGCTTTACCCTGTTTCAAGAACAAAATAAACCAACCAAACCATTTACACCTCATTCCCAACCCTTGCTTTGAAACCAGGACAAGCATTTCAAGCATGGAGTCAGCCCGACCCGCACAGCGATGTGGGAACACCACTGCAGGAGATGCCTCAGCACCTCGTATGTTCATGGGAGGCTGTGCCATGCATCAGAGATGCAGAGTGACCAGGATGTTGCACAAGATGGGCACTTGGTGCTGGGCACCTCTAAGGCAAAAGCATGGAGGGATTTAACTGTGCCAATGGGATTCTCCTGGTTGACAGAAAGAACGTTTCTTCTATTAGTTTGGTTCCCTTTTTGATGACATCTCAGCAGTAGGTGCCTAGTGCTGATACCTCCCCACTTAAACTGCCTTTTCTTCTTCCTCGTCCCCATTGGGATGAACAAGCCCATTTCTCACTCCTGAATTATCTTCTTTACTTCTTTGGTTTTTTTTCTTGTCCTTTGAAAGCCCACGGTGCTTATACAGAGAGGTTGTATGTACTGAAGAGCTTGGAAGGTGAGGCAGCATGCTCCATGTCCCTGATGGAGCCCCATGCTCCATGACCTGGTGATCCCCTCATGGACACTCATGCTAGAAAACATTCTGCTGCTCCCCTCCACTCTTCTCATGGGCAAAGTCAAACCGGGGCCACAGCTGAGATAACCCTCAATCCCCACTAACTCTGCTGTTCTTTTCCTCTACGTTCATATCCCCTTTGCAGCCTTGTGTCGCCCTTGCATCAGCCACAGCTCAGTTGGTGCAAACATCTGCATATTCCCGGTGTGATGCTGGGGCTGGGCTCTGGGAGCAACGGCATCTCCCTGAAGATGTTATAGCTCTCTACAGCTCCCTGATAGGAGGTTGTAGAGAGGCGGGGGTTGGCCTCTTCTCATAGGGAACAGCAATAGGGCAAGAGGGAATGGCCTCAAGTTGCACCAGGGCAGGTTCAGGCTGGATATGAAGAAACATTTCTTCTCAGAAGCAGTGGTGAGGCATTGGCACGGGCCAATGGTGGGGATGGGCTGGTGGTTGGACTGGATGATCGTAGTGGCCTTTTCCAACCTTAACGATTCTACAGTGCTATGAAGATGAGCACATGTGAACCAAATGTTTCCAGAAACCAGGGCGGTCACTTTTATGTATTTTCAGTATTCTCTTGAGTCATTCATCAAATGTCTCTGAGATATGGAGACTCACAGTCAGACACGTTGGGTGTGACTCAGAGCTTGTCACAAGAATTTTGCACAGCTCTAGCTCTTGGGCTTTAGAGAACAGCTTTAAAGCGCTTTGCAATCCTTACCCTCAAAAGCACTTTGGAGGCAGATAGCATGAATTATTATTTATTTTCACTGTGTGGACAGTTGATCAGTGGCAGATGTTTCTAATTGCATTAAGCAAGTGGAAATAATGAGAATTAGATAGCAGATTCTCCAGGAATTTACATTTAGATTGAGTTACATTTTGCCATTAAAAAAAAAAAAAAAAAAAAAAAAAAACCACATCCAATGTCAGATGCACTGATTCTTCAGCAGAAAGGGGAGCTGATTATTTTTACTTATTATTTGATTGCTTAAAAATGAGCCGTGTTACTGTACTTCAAAATATGTGATTCAGGAGAATGATTTAATGGATGCACTTACGTCTTTCGCATACGACATGGGACAATGAAGCTGTTCATCAGCCAGCATCTCCCCCACCCCACCCACCCCCATTCCACTTCCATTGATGGGCAGATGAAAAATAGGGGACCCCGGGCTGCCGCAGCTCCATCCCACAGCACCGCTGCAAAACCGGGCCGATGCTGGGATGGGCTCAGCTGAACGCCTGCATCGCTGACAAGCTGAATTAAGCAGCACTGATGGCAGACGAGCAGCGTGTCCCCATGCAGGCACCACGCTACGCTCAGCTTGGCAGGAATTTGGGGTGGGTTTTGTCCCCGGCCGCTGGGCAAGCAGAGGAGCAGGGCTCGGTGTGGGGAGGAGCAGCATCTGCTACCTCCAAAGGACACGTGTGTGACAGCCATCTCCCGCGCCGTGCCAAGAGGAAATGAGCTGTGTTTCAAACCACTGGAGGTTTTCCTTTGGGGACCCTCTTACAGCCTTTTCTTTTCCTCTCCTAGATTTCAAGTGCAGCTTCAGACACAGAAATGTGTGAGTCCCCCGTCAGCAGAGATGGGATTTATGTGTGGCACAGATTATTGTATGTCTCTGTTAAGTGCAGAATCCAGGCTATAGTATTCTTATAACTAACTGGCTGGCTCAGCTTTTTGTTTTTTTTTTCCTTTTGCTTAATGAGAGCCTTATCCAAAACTCCTTGAAGTCGGAGAGTCTGTCTATCAGCTTCAGTAGGCTGTGGATCAGATTTCAAATCACTGATTCATTATTAATCACGCGTTTGGGACTCCCTTTTCAAAGAGTTCATTGTTAAATAAATTCACTTTTAGACATTACAGACTTGGCATTCCTGTGCATTTAATAAAATTCTGGCAAACCAGCCAAGAGCCATAGGCCAGCTTCTCTTCTGGTATTGATGGATGAATCTCTACTGAGCAGCAGTGGTTTGCACTGTACGCATATAATATATCTCTTTGCCCTCATATAACCACTTTCCATCTAAAACCAGATCTGCGTTTGAAACTTCTGCCTGCCTAGCTCTGTGGCTTACATCTGTGGCTTTAACTTTTTCTTACCAGAAAGAGTCTCTTTGTGGATTTGGGCACTGCAGGGCAAACTATTTTTGCCAGTTTGTTTCTTTTCTCTTTGAAGAGATACTGGCATCTCCTTCCTAAGACAAACTGCTGCTTCTTTAGAGACTCCAGAGAGAGCAGACAGGCAGGCAAATGCTTTCCAGATTCCTATGGTGAGTGGAATGGAAAATTTCATTCTAAAAATATTGTGTTTTTCCTGTAGTCCTTAATAGTGTAGTCTGAGTCCAGTCACTGAGACATTAAGATGACCAAGGGGCAGGACTGGAAGTTCTTTTTAGGCAAAGGGGCATTGTTTTGGGGGGATATGTAGAAACATCTCCCTGCTGAAGTTGGTTCAATAGGAGGTGATGTCCAAGGTGAAAAACCAGGGCACCTCCCTGGAGGTGTTCAAGGCCAGGGATGGGGCCCTGGACCTCAATCTAGTGCATAATTTAGTGGTTGGCAACCCGGCAACCCCAGGGGGTTGGAAGTAGATGACCTTTGAGGTCCCTTCCAACCCAAGCCGTTCTATGATTCTATGATGATCCTATGTTACAAAGTGATTTAATGGCACAGGATATTGCCCTTCTGCTGAAAGCACAGCACCCAGTTTCTAAAGCTTTCGCTTAACCTACAACTGTTCAAGTAATTTGAAAAAGAAAATAGGTAGAAACACGGTTCCCAACACTTAAATAATGGAGCTCTGAGTGTTTGTTGCAGGGTGGCCTCCATTTGGTCCACGACTTCCTTTCAGTGCAAGGGATAAAAACCACCACATGGTTGCAGAAGGGCAATGAAGCAAGAGAGGGCCACAGCACTGCAGCACTCGAACCCTCCAACAGTCAAAGCTAATTCCTCACTGCAAAATAGATCTCTCCCATTTTAACAAAGGGAAGGAGAAAACCCTCCCTATGCCCCTATTCACCTTCTCAGGTTCTCACAGATCCCAAGAAGTATGCTCTTTCAGTGCACCCTCGCATAAGAAGTGCAGGTTTTTCCAAAACTGCAGATCTTCAGCATTAGCAATGATGATGAGGCACTTTCCATTTACTCCCTGCAGTAGGATGAGGTTTAGTGGGGTCTGCAGCCATCTGGCAGGAAGTCATGAAGAACAGGGAGACTGTCAAGCAGTCAAGGTGACCACTGGCCCATCAGTAGAGACGCCTTCAGTGCCCAGAAGGTCATCAAGATTTCCAGCACCATTTTCTGGAAGTCATGCTCCCAGCAGCATCTTTTGCCAGCAGCATGACAAGATTCTGATGTCTGGGCTCTCCCAGCTTTTCAGACTTGGCCCTGGCAGTTGGAGCAGGGAACAGTTTCTTTGATTTATCCCATTGGGTTAATCAGTCTAGTCTCAGTTTCTTATACCACTCAGCAAGGAAGTGTCTGGGTGAGGTTCAGAGAAAGGCTTTCTGGATGCTGGCAGGGAGTTGTGACACTTCCTCAGCATCCCTCAAGGGCAGGCAGCCGCTATCTTGTCCATGAGGGAAGCAAAGCTTCAATGTCAGCTGTGGTGGAGGACATCGGTGCCCGGGTCTGCTCACACAGAGATGTGCTAAGGCTTGAGGCACTGTGAGTCCTTATGCAAGGAGAGAGCACTGGCTGCAGCGTAGGGTTTGGGTCAGTGCCACACCAAGTCATCTTCCTATTCCCCACAGTGCTGAGAAAGCTTTTAGATATTTTAAGAGACAAAGAGCTGTGCCATCCTTGGGTGAAAGCTGACTGTTCATTTTGGTTGCATATCTCTCGTCTCACAGCTCCAGCTGACTCAGTCCATGGCTATAGCAACTTTTTGTGCTGTGCCACAAGACTGCTGTTGTCTCATCTGCAGTGTTCCTAAACAGAACACAACCCAAATGTCATTGTGGGGACATGAAGCCTCTGGGCAAGCACGTCAGATTGGATATTAGGAAAAATTTCTTGTCAGAAAGAGCGGTGAGGCCTTGGCACGGGCTGCCCAGGGAGGTGGTGGAGTCACCATCCCTGGAGGTGTTCAAGAAAAGGGTAGATGGGGCACTGAGGGCCACGGTTAGTGGGCATGGTGGGCATGGGCTGACAGGTGGACTAGATGATCTTAGTTGTCCCTTCCAACCTCAGTGATTCTATGATATTTCAGTTCAGAATCCAGATCACCATTGGAAACCTGCCCCAGTCCCAAAACAGTGGGTAAAGACCACTAGGATCCGTTGCAAATCCTGTTCTCAACCTTCATTCTACTGAGGGCAGAAAATGAGGCAGCTAAGGATTTCCTCCACCTGAAATGGAAGCTCATGGGTTGTGAAGTGGGTATATCCATTTCTGGCCATTGTCCCTTCCTCCAGGCTTGGAGGCATCCCTGTCATCAAACACAAGAAGGGGTGGAGATGGTACCAGCATCCCACCTAGATACCTTTCTTTAGCTGATATTACACAAACATCCTCCCCTTCCCACAGGACGTTACCAGTAATGGGATCACTTCTTTTCAGAAACCACATTGTCTTTGTTTGCTTTCTACCCCTCCTGCTCAGAAAAACCTTCCACAATTCTCCACAAAACCTCCAAGCTTCTTCTTCCACGGTTCATTTCATTTATTGGCTAATTCCACTATCGTCCCAGTACGCGGGCCATCATCCACATTTGTATGTGTTTACATTTTCCAGTTATTCCCTCATTAGCTGTTTGTCACTAACAGTTTTTGTCCTGCCTGAGTTCTTTCCTAATCACTCCCTCATATTTCTTCTTTATTCCATCTGAGCAGAAAACAGATTTTTTGGTTTGGTTTGGTTTGGTTTTAACAAAGGAAACTCGCTATCTCATCTGCTCTAGAAGCATCATTCATTTTACCCTCCTCCTTTCTGATGGGCCTGTTTTATCACCAGAACTTGTTTTTACAAGTATCAAGGGAAATGATCCTTTCTTATCCCCCATCAACTCCTATGGTGCACAAGTATTAGGTTGCGTGCTTTCCTTTTGACTCGCAGCCAGTTATCATGGTTGTCCATTGTCTCCTCCTTTACTTATGGGGGTCACAATGTGACAGTGGTGGTAGTCAGGAAAAGAAGACCAGTGTCAGAGAAGAAGCACATTCCCTGCTTGCTTATCTCCAGATTGTGCCTTCGAGGGCAGTGGTTGGGGCTACCTGGGCTGAAGGCAGCAATGAAGTGAGCACCACGATGTCCATGTGAGTTAGCATTCCCTGTGATAATTCAGCAGGTATCATGGGAGAAATAACAGCTAGGTATGGACTGAATTAGGTCAATGGGCTGATTTGCAGATCTTCTCCAAGGAACTATCCTGTTGTACAAAGCCCAGAATGGATGCGTGAAGATTTCTAAGAGAAGCTTTAAGGTGGGCAGTAAGGCCTAACGCCACTGTTTCTTATAACAGATGTGTGATAGCTACATAAAATAAAGGAGAAAAATCCTCCCTGTGGTGCCTCATTTCCAGCAAACACTGCCCACTCTCCTGTCTGGTCTGCACGTGTGAAAGTGATGGTGTTCAGTACCAAATTCCTTAGTAGTGAAATTTGTTAGGTTCAGTTAAGTTCCCAATGTAGCCTAATAACAATCCCAGAATACACAGGTGCACCATTGTATATTTAAAGCTGCATAAAAACATCATTAATTACATCTTTCCTTAAGGATTAGAGGGCTTTTTTTAGTTTTATACATCCAGAGAAAATTCAGAACATCTAGAAGCAGAGCCAGGGCTTTCCTGTGCACTACCTTTCTCCATTGCAATTTGATCTTCTCCACCAAGGGCCCCATCTATCTTCTGCTGGCTCAAGCAATGCCAGATGTGTGAATGATGGAGGGAACCAGGCCAAAGGATCCAGTCAGCAACTGGACTATGTCCCAAGAGATGCTGAATGCAGCAGCTGCTGCTTCTCAGGGACACACACAGTGGGGTCCATATATAGGGTCTTCATGAAAGGACATATTAGGGAAGGCAGCAGGTAGTGCTTAAAATGAGTAGAAGAAGGGATGGGGGGGTTATGTTCTGTTTTAATGACAACATGTTGGCTTCCTCAATTTCACATGAAATAACCACGGTTTTATCACAAGTCTGGCCCTTGCTTATATCAGCACCTTCTGCTGGCTCAAGAAGCAAAGATTGCCTTGAAAATCACCAAGAGTAGAGTAGACTCTCTTCCAAGATAGGTGTGTTAGGCCCTGCCTCATAGCCCATCATAGTTACAGGGCAGGTCCTATTCCTCACACTGGGGAACTCAGGGACCATGCTCGTGCAAGGGAAATCAGAGACCAGACTATCATCAGTGGGGATGTAAGTGGAGCAGCACTGATTTACTGTGCTGTGGGAGCTGGACCTACACAATTCATCATTCTTTTCTTCGCTTTTGAGGTTAGAGCAGTCTGTTTAGCTATCCCATTTCTTGTGGTCTCCAGTCACTCGGTTCCCCATAATGTCTGAGCTTTGCCATCAGGCATTAAGCAATGCAGCCAACATCTGGCAAGTGACGTTCAGCTTCTTTCTCCTGACCTTCCCAAGGGAAGAACTGTCTGCCTGATGTGCAGTATTTTCATGGCATGTTTTACATTCGAGTGTTAAGCCAGAAACTTCAGAACATTGTGGTATTTTCTTAATATGGTAACTGTATATAGAGCAGATGATTAAACAGATGTGAGGATCTAGGAAGACCAACATTCAACTCCGAGCTTGTTACGAGAAGGGTATCTCATATTGCTGTGTATTTGGGGAATCCAACAGTGGAGTCAGTCCCTAGATAGAAGAAGAGCTAAGAGGAACACTCAAAAACCTATGTGTCTGTTAGGCTTCTGAAAGCATTCCCCTTCTCCAAATCTCAGCACAACAGGACACAGCTCTTCTTAACTTTAATTAGTGTCTGCACTTATAAACGTTATGTGAGGTAAAATGGGAAGGTCAAACTTCATGCTTCAAATCTAGCATTATTATTGATTTTATTTTTCATTGCCATTGGATTTGCTAAAATCTGAACTAGCTTGTCGTGATGCATAATGCAGTCTTGTAGGTTTTGCTGCTTTTTTAATAAATGATTTTAACGTGCTTGGAAAATGTGCTACAAAAATGAATATTCACTTCCCTTATTAAATACTTCCAGAAATGAAGAAGTGACTTTGAGTAGCGGTGGAAACAAATAATCTTGTTGAGGAGAGATTTTTAAAAACAAATTGATTATATGAATGCAGTGCAGCTAGTATGTCTTGGGAATTTATTTTTCCTTTTCCACATCAGCAACAAGAGATCAAGAACATTTCCAAGTACCAATTTTCGTAGGCTAGATGAAGGGAGATAGACATTTCTACACTTGATTTGAAACTGTATGAACCAGAGTGCTTCAGAGGTTTACAGCTGAAAAGATAAATGGATTGTGTGAGCTGTCCAATTTCATTACGTGCCCTAACCGAACTCTTTCTTTAATGTTTGATAGAATTATGATCAAATATTTCAAAATAAAAAATGCTGACCTCTATAAAAATTGTTGTTGACCTTGTCAAGGTAGCTTTAATGCTTTAAAAGAATACCAACAACCTCTCAGTGATATAAAACTTCAACAGATGCTACCAAATCATAATAAATATAGAAGGCAGCTGGTTATTCACACTGACCGAGCCCTTATCAAACCCTGTTGTCGACTGAGTGTGAAATGGATTCCTGCCACTGAAAGTTGGCTCTGAAGCTTGCTTCATGCTCAAAGTTTGATTTGCCACATGTGATACAGTCAGATGGCTCTAAACACAATTGATTTTCTTGCAGCAGCTGACTACTCTTATGCAAAATTATACAGATCTCCAGAAACGTGAAGGCAAGTACACAGGAAGACCCAAAATTCTTTAAACCAACCATTTATTATACAGATTATCTGCATAAATTTGTCACGTCAGAAATGCTTTCTTAAACTAGGCCATACAACTTTCAACGCAGCACGCTGTGAAGAATGCTATATCCATGTCTTTTTTCGTTTGCATTTAGACGAGGGTTTGAACCAAAGCCCTGTACACAAACCCTCTTAACACCACAGCAAGTGCAATTTGCATCTTGAGCTGCTTCAATTTGTATTAACCTAGCCCCAATCTCCAGTTGGAGCTCTCCAACTAATCTGGTCTCCACATCCATCAGTGCTGTATGTCATGTGCAAAAGAAGGAGAAAAATCCTCTGCAGAACCAGTTCTGTGATAAAGGCATCAGATATGCTTACTCTCAGTAAACTCTCTGCTTGCATGACACTGGAATCTAAAATTCAGTCAGTGTCTCTGCTTGTATCACTCTTGCAAGTGCAAGTTCCACAAGTTAGATGCCTTCATGATGCAAAATGCGATTCTTCTGCTTTTTTGCAAGGTTTGGCTGGCTAGCTGGTTTTCTTCCTGGCCACTGACAGACACTGGGTTGTAGGCAGTGGTTAGGTGATAGACAGAAAGGATGGGGTATACCATGAAAATCCACCCCCATCCATCCCAAGAACTCTGCCTTGTAATCTGTGCAAAACATTGCTATAAGACTGAATACCATATGAGCTAATTCTTCAGATTTAGGGATATTTGAAGTCTGGGTTTACTCACCTGGTTGTAATGGCCAGTGTGAGAACATCCTTTCTCTGACTTTGCTCATGGGGGAGAAGAATCAATGATTTTGTCTGTGGCTCTTTGTCTAATGGGCTTTGCTTGTATCCATCTAGCTAAACTCTTTTTCCCTTGAAAGATGTCACAGAATCATAGAATCATAGAATCACCAAGGTTGGAAAAGACCCACAGGATCACCCAGTCCAAACATCCACCCACCACCAATAGTTCTCATAGGTAGATGGATCCACACTAGAAATCGCTCCTGGCCAAAGCTATCCAGCAAATAGTGCTCCACCATGGTTTCTGTCTTCCACTTGTGTAGAACTGGCAGTCTTCAACAGAGACAAAGTCTTTGCAAAGTCCTCCTGCTCTGCTGATCTATTGTCCATGGTCTTTTCATTTATTCCTGGAAGCTCCACAGATGTTTCCTGTAGGAGGAGAAGCAAAGCTATTCGATAGATCATTAATACATTTGGCAATGACTTGAAGGGCTACTGAATCCAGCCATCATAGCTGGGAATCATTTATCTGCTCCACGGGAACTGAATTTCTATGAAAGCTGATAGTTTGGATTCATGTAAGTGAGTCCCTTTTTTGTATCAGTCTTTTTGATTTTGCACCCCAGAAATTTGCTCCAAGTTCTCTGAAAGCTGAAAGTAAACATCAGTCAAAGTTGGGATGCATTTTCATTTAAAGCCATACAAACCCACCCACGAGGTCCAGAGTAGTGTCCTGCAAATACTACGTTTGCTAGAGTAAACACGTAGCAGGGCAAGCAGCCAGCTAGGTTTGTCTTCAGAATTGTCTTGGAAAGGACAAAACAAACTTGATGTTGTGTTACGTTTTGGGAGAAACCCAAAGAGATAATAGAAGGAGAATCTGTTTCCTCCAAACATCCAAAAACAAACCTAGAAAGTTTCAATAAAGAATAATAAGAGTTGTATGCACAAATTGACTCGAGGCAACTTTTTAGCTTGCTTCAGTGATGTTTTGATGGCTGATTAGCTGAGCTGGCAGTGACCTTGGCAGTGCTACAAAAGCAATCTTGACATCAGTCAGCATAAAGAATTCCACACTTTCTTCAACCCACCTCCCCCCTTAAAAAAAAGACAACTACTTGCCCATGAAATCTGTGTTTGTTTCTGAGCTTGGCTAGATCTTCTCATTCTGTTCCTGGTTTTGGAAAGTAATTCAGCTGCAAAGGACTCAAAGGTGGCTACACTGTTCGTCAGATCCACGATGTAAATCGTATTCTCTGCTGGTCATGTGAAAGCAAGGGGAAGGAAAACTAAAAGAGAGGAGATTTAGATAAGATGTCAGGAAAACTCTTCACTGAGAGGGCAGTGAGGCACTGGCACGGCTACCCAGAGAAGCTGCAGATTCATCCCTGGAGGTGCTCAAGGCCAGGTTGGGTGAGGACCTGGGTAGCCTGAACTGGTGGGGATTTGGAACTTAATAGGCTTTAAGGTCTCTTCCAACCTCAGCCATTCTATGATTCTATCATATGTGAGGTACACTGTGAGATATCAGCCCTGGCCGAGATGTTCCATGAGGGCATTGTGGACCCAGTCAGCACATACGAACTATCACAGCACAGAGATACAGATTCTCGGGGCACCCCAGGCAGAAATGAGCTGCTGGCAGCTGGACCAAGGAGGAGATGCAGCAGGCAGAGGACTAAAGGAGGAGAAGCACTGAGGCTTTGTCATGCATGAGAGGCAGGTCTGAACAGGGAGCTGTGAGGACCGGCAGATTTCCCATCCCAGCACCAGTGGCAGCTGGCTGCTCTTTTCAGATGCAGTCACCTGAAAATACTGTTAGAGCTGCTGGACCACAAGAGAACAACAAAGAGGAATGGGGTCACTGAGCGTCCATGAAGACTCCAGCTGAATGGGGCAAGCATGCAGCTGCCTCTGTGTTGGGCAAGAAGGAGAGGAAGAACGCGACAGACCCCGAAGTGTATTTTCCTCCCACTAACTGCTTCTTATTGGGACTTTCATGTGAATTTTGTCATGCAGACGTGGCCAACTAATGCTCTTTGTTTTCACCGACTCTAAAAATATTTAAGCAGATTCACATTGCTAGTATGTAGGGGAATTAGAGATTGTCAGCTATGGCTTCCGACTTAAGATACTGAGCGTCGGGTATTAGCAGAACCCAGAAATGCAGCAATCTGTGAATATTCCTAAGGCATTTTGTCAGCAGGGTGTTTCTAATCCTTTTACTGAACGGGCCTTTTTTAAAACTTGGAGATTTTTTTGTCTTTGTCTCTCTGACCCTCATAAATCTAAATTGCCACAACTCGCGAATGTTGACTTTCCAAGAAAAACGTCGGTGGTGCTCTGTCACTGCTCTCCAGGCTCCCAGGAAGGCTGCTGGAGGCAAGTTGTCCCATTTTCCTGTATAAATGAAGGAAAGAGGTTTTAGAGCCTACCGCTGGCCCTGCGAATGAGGTGCTGCACGTGCCAGCACAAGCGATGCTGCCATCGCCACTCCCTGATGCTGATGGGGTTCAGCTGTGTCGTGATCAAAAATAAGGCATTCCCTCCACAGGTATCTTGCATTTCAATGAGTAATTTTTCACATAGCTGTATCTCAGTCTGTTTGATATGATCTGAAGAGAAACCAGAGAATCCCCATCCCTGGAGGCCGGGTTGGATGGGGCCCTGGGCAACCTGATCTAGTGGGATTCTACAATTCCATTTTAATTGCATGCACTACATATATCAACACAGCATGAAGGAGAGGTGGATCTATTCCATAAGCAGCATTTCAAAGCTGAAGGCTTCTGATTTCCCAAGCCTTCAGCCTGACTGATTTGTACAATTTTATTACTCTATATTTGGATGCTAAGATAGCTGAAAGGACCGTTATTTAGAATTTACACAACATTACGATGGAACAACTTTGGATTCTTCTTCTCTTCGAAGTGCATAAAATAGGTTAAAGAACTGGATGATGGAGCTGCTGGCAGAGCTGATTTGACAAGACGAGACACACTGAGTGAGTGACAGCTCAATGGCCCCTGGATGAGAGATTTCAGTGTTTCATGCACACAGAAGCAGGAGGGGAGGGAGTTATGGTCTGTAGCCATCACAGGGTGATGCTCTGCCTCATACAGGGGGTATAAATGCACCATTGGCTGTTAGCAGATAAGGCAGCTGGACACCAAATAACCAGTGCCTCAAGTGACAGAGCAGGAACACAAAGGGCCTATACGGGCATCTTTACCCTCATTTCCATGGTGTTAGAGCATTGCTTTGTGGCTGTTTTTAGTAGATGATCTAATCCAGAGGGGGCACCTGGACTTTGCTTCGTTAGCTAATTATTAGGGTTGGCAGACGGGAAGAACTGCGTGTGAGTCACCGTTTTGCACTTTTGTTTCCTTCTGATTGCACTGCCCAAGGCTCGAGACGACTGGCAATGGAGCACAGCACCCTGCTGCATGCAAGCCTTACAGTCATACAGTCATAGAACCATAGAATCATTAAGGTTGGAAAAGATCACTGAGATCATCCAGTCCAACCATTCATGCAGATCTCTCCTTTTTCCACCTCACCTCTCCAGATGATGGACTGGCTTCACCGTACCCCCAACCGAAGCCACCAAATAGCTTTTTTTCAAGTGCCCAACCTTCGAATGTTAGCAATATGGGACTGTGTCGGCACCCAAAAAGGCTGTTTTGAACAGACCCTGTCCTGCAGAAACCAAACCTGTTGCCAGATAGCATCTGCTATGTCTGTGCTAATAAATAATGTATGCAAGGGTTCACTGACTGGGCTAGGAGCCACATGGCACAGTTGGGATGTGTTTCTGGAGGTCAGCTCCCTCTTCCTCCCAAACAATGGGACCTCTCTTGGGTCTGCCTCTGGAGTGAGCTTTGAGTTGAGGTGTTGCTGGGCCATGCTCACAGCTTAATGCCACTGATTCAAGGCAGCCCCAGAGCCTGTGCCTGATCACAGTGAGTTTACTAGCACAAAGCATCCCACCCAGCCCAATTGAAAATCACTGGGAATGTTCCAGCAGCTGTTTCCAGGCCGCCACAAACCAAGTCCAGCATTTTAGACAACGCTGGCATATGCATGCCTTTTTGGATTTTGAGGATGCCACTGTTAATGCCATGAGGGGCCGAGATGTTTATTGCAGCACTGGAAGCTCTCCTCCCGGGGTTGAGCATGAGATTTTTTGGTACTACAGATATCCTTTAGCATTGCAGCATCTGGGTCCCATTACGTATCGCACTGCAGAGGAGACAGTGGACAGCAGCAGATTTTTTTAATCTAATGAAACAAGGCATTACTAAGCATGATCTGGTTACCTGGTTCCCACAGCTCAGCGTGTCTCCATGCCGGATGGATGCGGGCAGTGTGTCTGCCCATATGTTGAAACTGTGCATTTCCCAGAAACCTTCTGCCACGGAGAATTAGGGAAAAGTGATGAAACGGGGGAGGGGAACAGATAGGCTTCTTTGACAGTTAATAAAACAATAAAATATACTTTGTGTGTGCCCACGTTTCCAGGGACGTACCAGCAGCTGCTAGTACCCTGTCATCTGTTTTTTATTCATGGCACTGCTGGACTGTGGATAGATAATCTCTCTCTATAACTCACTCATTTCTAAACGTAATGGGAAGCTGTCAGGGAGAAACATGCTGCTCTGCCAGAAGTGGGCTGCCCGCCTCTCCACTGGGGAAACACATGGCTTTGGAGCTCCTCAGGCTGCTCAAATCCCAGCAACAGCACTTTTTAACTGTATTGAATCTTTAATACTGGAACGCCTGTATTCCTGATGTATTTCCCACAATGGCCAACATAACAAGCTGCTGAAGCTGCAGGGAGATCCATCAAGTTCTCCTGGACTTTAAGCCTGCTTTAGGATGAGATGAGCCATCCCCACAAGCTTCCCCTGGGCTACAAGTGGATTTCTATCCCCAGAATTCCTCCTTCTTCCATCGTACGGCTAACACAGGCCCATAACGCAGCATTATTAGCAGTGAGCCCATGTGACACCAGTTAGTATTAGGGTTCATTGATCCTAGTTCAGCATGTCACCTCACACAGCAGAACCTCACACCTTTTCCTCTCTCCAGCACTGCAGAAGTCTCCAGCCCTCAGACCCCAGCCCACTGCCCCAGGGGTCCAGCAGCCCACGTTAGAGGGCTCACACCGATGAGAACTCCTCCAATAACTACAGGGAAGAGCGGTGATGCTCTTTTCTTTCTGACATTGAATAAAAGTGACCTCACACACCTTCCATTTCCCCTTCCTTGGGGCTGCCCATCCTCTCCTCACCTGCCCTTAGTGCTTGCCATGCTATGCTGTTATCCTGGGAGGTTGCCTTCATGTCTAATTGGGAAGAGACAGCCCTACGAGTTATCGCTCCCAGGTATGGGCAGTGCACAGAAGAGCAAATTAATTTGTCATTGCTCCTTAAAACACATCCAAGGAGATCAAGACAGCACTTGTGCATCGCATGCACCGGAGTTATCTCAGTGCGGTTCTTTCCAGTACATGTTGTGCCTGCAACCCTGAGGCATGGGACGCTCCTTCTTAAGCATCAGGGAGATGCAGGGAGGCAGCCCTGGCAGCATGAGCTGCGATCTCATGAGCTGTGTCTCCTTATGCACCTCCTCACACTATCTGCGGAGGAGTTCCTGGTCTGGGTTCAACACACAGAGCTGCTACTGAGGCTCAGTTCTTTTCTTTTCACCTCACCACACCACCAATAAAGCTCTCTCTTTCCTCTTGGACATTATTAGCCAAAATTTAAGTTATCCTGGAGAGGAGGGAAGGAATGATTTTGCAGCTGTGAGACCATGGGAGCAGTGGTTGCAGAGCCCCAGACATGCATGGAAGAGCTCCTTGATGCCGAGGCTAAAATGCATAGCATTGCACAGCACTTCAAATCGATCTCTCAGGCATTGCATTGGGTCATTCTACTAATAAAGAGACAGCCCTTAATAAGAATTTCTTTGATCTCTTAATTTTTGAAGAGGAAAGAGAGAACTAGCAGGGATCCCTGCTCCCAAGTTGGACTCTACAGAAGAGTTGCCCATGGTAGTTTGTCAGGAATCCCTAAGAGGTCCTCTGTGCTGGGACCACAACTGGGACCCTGATGATTTCTCTATGAAAGAAGACCCTTTCACTGTTCTTCACATGCATTTCTTCAGAGAGGGCCCTAAAAGTGGGAGAGAGCAGCAGGGAAATTCCTGGCCAAATAACATTGCTTTGACAACCTACCCCCACCATACTCAGTCCTCACAGCTCCAGCCACAGGATTTCTGCTGCTGTACAGTATCCTAGTTCAGACCAGCTGCTACAGTTCCAACACGCACCCTATACTTCTTTTTCTGAAGCAGATTAGATGGAGTATGCCAGGAAAGCCTGAGTAAGAGGGACACAAGGAGCAGTGATGCCCTGGTAGGTCACTTTGCCATGGCCCAGCTCTACAGCACAGAGCACAGAGTTCAGCTTCTGGTTTGAAAGCCGCCCATTATTCCTGATTTATGCATGTAGGATTCACAAGCTGGCCTGCAACCTTCCCAATGTATAGAATGCAGAAGGCCCTGCACCCACTTCCAATTGATTTCCCTGCTGTCTGAGTCCAGACCCCATCTTCCTCAGTGTGTCTGTGACGGCAGTTTTATTAATGCAAAATGAATATCCCCCCTGGAAAATGAAGTCCAGAAATTAATAATGAATTAAAACAACTTGCCACAGGCATCGCTAATGAGCTCTTTGTCTGTGCAGCTGACATGAAAGGAGGTCATCACTCAGCCGATCCCATCGTGAACAGAGAGCAGATTAACCGCTAACTTTGAGACGGTGGCTGTCTGCAGCTCGCCCTGTGTCTGCTTGGGTTTTCCTGCCCTTATCTTTGCTGTGAGGGACTGTCTTGAGGTGTCTTTGCTACCTAGAGAAGATACCTTCCTCCAACCTCCCTCCAAAGACTTGGGTTTTGTTGAAGGGACACGGGACTCATCCCACTGGAAAGGACAATAACCTTGCAGAGCTTAGGAAGAGAGTGGAAAGTAATCTTGGAGGGGTCTATCCGGGCTTAACTCCCCCGCTGTAAGCCTCTTCAGGAATGCTGGCCCAGTAACTAATGTGGCACCATTCCAATGCTGGCTCTGCATCTATTGTTCTTCTGCCTTATCTTGCAAGGCAAAGGGTTATCCTCCTTTATCTGACACTGCAGACTTGGGATGCATCTTCACAGCAACGGCAGTGGAGATTGCATCCTTGGTGAGCCTGGGAGCAGGGCTGTGCTACGAAAAGAGGGACATGATTTAGTGGGCATGGTGGTGATGAATTGATGGTTGGGCTAGATGATCTTAGTGATCTTTTCCAAGCTTAATGATTCTATGATTTTAAGAGCAGCCAGGCAGGGGACTCATGCCGTGCTGACCATCTCTTCATGGCTTTTTCAGCAGCCAGCTCTCACTCAACAGAGATGAAGGGGCAGCTCATGGCATTTGTACAACAGGAGGGTGGCTGAAGGCTGGGGCTTCCAGCTCCTGCTCCCAACTCAATGCTTAGGGGCTGTATGCTGTGGTGAGGAAGGCAGGGTATCCTGGACAGCCCCCTAGCTGCTGCTCCATGATGTGGCTGGACATCAGGAGAGGATTTTACTGTTTATTTAACATAACTGTGTCAGTGCTGGCAGGGCAGAGCCAAGGGACCCATCACTTTTCCATATCCATGAGCAGCCTGTTTCACATCAGCCATGTATTGCTCTTTTCTGCACTCCTGTGAAATACAAAAGCTCAATCCACCCCTCTCCAAGCGCTTATTCCAGGCTTGGGAAAATGCTTCAGTGTTTTAGGCATGCTTTTTCTCACTCTTCCCCAGCCCTGCCCTCTCAGGTGGGCTGGCTGGTGGCTCAGTATCCTGCTTGGTGTCACAACTACCCTTTTTTCAAGGACCTGTGAAAGCAGAGACCCAAGGAGACAAGGGACGTGACCACAGCTCCATGCCTGGTCTGCTCCGTTCAGGAGTTACAAGAGCGTGTGAAAGGCAGTGCAGCATGTAATGAGGACACGGCAGAAACTCCCAAGTACTACCTAGGAAGCCTGATTTGGGAATTACAATGAAGCTTGTTGAATCCTACCTGGGGCTGTTCATCCTACAAAGCATCTTAGATATTATTTGAGGGCTGCTTTAAGCCTGTGCTGCATTTAGGCACAGCTACTGCTGTGGCAGGTACCAGAACAGTGCTGGGTTTACAGACATTTTTAGAGAGAGTCCTACAAGGATTTGGTCTACAAATCAGGGATCTCTGACTCCAGCTGTGTCAGTGCTGCTGTGACCACTACAGTTCTGGAATCCAGGGCTTGTACATGTCTGTAGGATCACAGACAGCATCTTGTCTGGATCACGAATGAGAAACTATTTTGTTCTGTCATTTCCCTCTCATCTGGTCCTGTCACATCCTATCTTTAGGCACTATGTATTTTGTTAGTGTTATGAGCATGTATCTATGCTGTGCGTGTGAGAGTGGGTGTTTGAAATGTGTTTGCAATGGTCCTTGATAAAAAGCTTTAACTACTGAAATTATCAGAGAGGCATGTGTGAGCGAGTCATGGTTAATCTGAGCACTGGTAGGCAGCAGGTCATCTATCTACAGAGACAGTAGCACTGGCAAGGTCAGAACCACCTGTTTTCTATTTTCCTTGGAGGGAAACTATAGCTTGTTTGGAGGAGTTAATGTTGCTTGAAGATCTAGCTTGAACAGCAGGGAGGACATAAAGCCAAGAGCAGTGGAGTACCTTCAAGGATAGTACGTCCGTCCAGAAACACAGTACCTTATATCAAAGTTCTCTTCATTAATCACTTTCTTTCATTTTTGTTTTCCAGCCAAAGCTTTTGGCAAAGGAGTTGCTTGACTTGGTGGCATCCCATTTCAACCTGAAGGAGAAAGAATACTTTGGAATTGCATTCACAGATGAAACGTAAGTGCAAGGAGTCAAAGACTTAAGAGGCAACTCTCAGATCAGAGCAAATCTCAGTGTTGTTTGGTCCTCAACAAAATGACCGGAGTAGAAGACCTGTGCACCCCAAGGTCCTAGATCAAGGTCTAGGGAGGCATGGGTCTCTAATCAGTCTGTCCTGTGATACCTCTTCAGAAGGTAGGAGTTCAGCATTGCTGGAGGTGTATAGAGGCAGTAACAATCCCTTCCTAATCCCAGCTCCAAAGAGTTGGTGTCTTTTGGCACTGGTAGAAATCTAGCTTAAGCTCTCTAAGATCCCCTCACTAGTTCTAAGTTATTGCCAGATTGGCAAAACCCTTCAATTAAAGTGTTGATCACTCAAGCTGGTTTAGAAGTAGTGCTAAATTATTTTGAGGAAAGTGAAAGGAAAAAAAAAAAAAAAACCTCACAAAATTACTCATTTTTTTAAATTGTTTTAGATCCCAGATTAGAGTTTCTCCATAAAAAGAAAGAAGAAAGCTTGGGAAAGGAAGGGATTGACAAATCTAATGTGGGCTAAAAGTATTTCTAGAAGTAAGATTTCCATCAAAAAAGAGAATTTGACCAACAGCCTTATGGCTGAGCTAAGCCACAGAATCGAATTCTGTCACTGCAGCCACCTCAGGCAGTGCTGGTTGCTCACCTAAGAACCCCGGCTCCCAGAGCTGTTTACAACACAACTTGAGCTTTTGTCTTAAGACAAGACATTTCTACCCTTTGTTTAAAAAGTATGTCTAAAATTAGCACTGGGTAAACATTCAAGGTCTGGCAAATGCTATGACAGGTCCTAGACTGTAATCTCTCAGTGCTATGCACAGTCCCTGTTCCTTTTCCCCAGCTGCCTGTTCTCTGTAGTTAGACTTTTCTCATTATGACAGCTGCGCCCTCTAATTCTGTCCGCTGTCCTCCACCTTAGTTTGCAAAATCATTTTCTGTAAGATGAATGAAGAGGAAGACCCACATGCTTGTGCAGTCTTAAAAAGCAAGAATATCAAGCCCATGGGTTGGGTTTCTGGGACAGCTGAGCCAGCAGCAACGCTCTCATTAGCCATCTCCACTCTCCTGCTGAAGTGGCACAGAAATTTAAATTATCTGCTGGAATAATTATTTTGGATTGAGTAATTACCCAGCTGCTGGATAATTGCACAGACATACCCACAGAGAGTTCAGCAGCAATCACCCCTCTAGAGACAGTCCCTTTGGCAAGCACCTGCCTTGGGCAGCCTGAGGCCACCTCGGGACATGATTTGTTGTGTGGAAGGATGCTCGGTGTCAGACACATGCAGAAGCAGGACCCAAATCACAGGAGAGCCCAGAGATGGTGCCATCTCACTGACATGAGCAGCTCAGCCCTGTAGTAGATCTCCAACCCAGCACAAATCAGTGAGATTTGTCCTCAGAGGAGAAGCAGGAGGAACTTTACACAAATCATATATGCATAATATTTCCTCCTCTGTTGTAAAAAGCTTTGCAGAAATAGCAATTGTTTTATTTGAATGTGGCAAAAAAAGGTACTTAGGATGTAGGACTCAGTCTTAGAAATGAATGTCCAACAACATCACCTTCAGAAAGTATACCGGTACATATGTACCGCAGATCTTAACCTACAACGTGAAGTGGAAGTAAAAGAAATTCCTTTCTTCAAAACTGGGAAAACAATCTCTTACTGTTTGTTTGCAGAGTACCTAATGCAGCCTTATTCCTGATGCAGACCAGGAACACAAAGAGAAAGCTTTGTGATGCAGGCCCTCAGGGATTTTCTTCTCTTTGCTCATCCCATTCCGCTGAGTTTTCATGTGCTTTCCTTGAAAGGGACCCGTAACCAGCTGAAACAGGACAGGCCTGGTTCATAAATGCAGTCTGGGGTTGGCTACATTGCGAGTTTAGGAAGAAGAAAAGCCACTAAAGTATTAAATCAATTCTTCTATTTAAGAGTAAAAGCTCCATAAGAGTAATTTATTTAGAAATGATTTGGACTGGGGATTTCCATTCATTAGTTGTGCTCTATCATGACAACCTGAGAAGAAAATCAATAGGAACAACCTTTGCGTTGGCGACTTAATAGTTTCTTGTGATAATATAGGGTCATTACTGTGTTCAGTGTGACTAAAATTAGATTGTCAGACTATAACAGAGGAGAAAATAACGCCTCCTATTTTAATGATCACAGGAACGCTTTATATAGCATGAGCCATTAACTGAGTGAGAGCACAGGTCAAAAGGGTGTCCTTGCATAGCGTGTGGGGCCGAGCTTCTAGTGAAGCCAGAAGATCTATACAGTGGTTGATTAAGAGTGAAAAGAAGTGGGGAACAAGCCTTTTTCTAATTCAGCTGAGTGCAAATCTCTGTTAGCTGCCCTTTCCCTTGGCACCAGCTTTTCCAGCATTCCAAGAGAGCAAGTCAGAGCAAGTCACAGCAAGTTCCCCTTCTGTTCACTGCAGAAGGCCCTTCTGGGCTAGGGACAAGTTTGCCATGTCCTTTGTTCATCCTTAGACATGTCACCTGCATCACAGAGAACTATCAGCTTCTGCACTGTGCTGCTCCCCCTCTCTATGCATTTGGCAAAAGCTGCTGAAAATCATTTTGCTGATGTCTGTCCTTCCTTTGCCAGAACAGAACGGGACTGAGCCCTGAATTATTTGTGTTACACTTGTGCTAGAGGATTCTATGTCCCAGGGGACAGCAAGGGAAGAGTATGAGAAGAGGGAGAGGAGGGCACTGCATCTCCAGGATTTGGGGGAAAAACCTATTTCCACCCTCCAGTGATACAGCAAAGCAAGAACTAGGGAGCACGTGTCCCACGTCCTGCCTAAGCAGACTGCCCAGTGGGTGGTGGAGCTCTTGGGATAATGTCCTGCTCTGGCATGGGACCATTTTCATTGTCACGGAGCCCATTGTTTAGCCAGATCTGTATAGCTGATCTCACACAGCTCCCCGAGCTCTGCAGCTCCTTCAGAAAAAATATTTGTGTTGAAAGATTAAGACCTTAAATGAGAAAACCTGTGAGCTTATAGCTGTTGGGTTTTGTTTCTGTAGTTACTGATGGAAATGGAAAAGAGCATATATGGTTTCTATTACTCGATTTGGTCTTTTTCAATATCCATTCAGTTCAGCATGAGTTTGACACTGAAGGGGTGTGTGTTGGTGTATTTATTCCAAGCATCTTTGCAACACAAATCTATATAGATTCTCTTTGCAGGAAACTGGACACGAACCAGTAAGCCTTTATAAACAGATCCACCTGGAGGCAAAGTATTCATTGATGCACTGCTCCTTTCTGAAAGCTCTGACAAAAGAAAACAGAAACTACTGCTTGCAATTGACAATACAAACCGTGGGCACCAAAATCCATACTTAGTCTATAACCTAAATGGACCCGGTCTCTGTTTCTAAAAACAATTATGTTTTTGTAATTGACACATCAGTTTAACTGCCAAGATGAGTACAAACAACAGAGAAAAATGATCTGGCTTCCAATATTCAACCTCCTCATAGGTCACGCAAAACTGTTTGCGCCATTGTTTGTGAATACATTGACATAAGTACCTAAATGAACAAATCAATGGAGATAATGAAACAAAAGCTATTTTGTGGCTCTAAATTGAACTGTAAGGGAAATTCAACTAGACACAGGCATGTGTGAATGGGATCCGAATGCAAGCTGCCTAAATTGGTCCATGAGAACTGCTGGGATTACAACATACCTAGGGTTGTATGCCATACTTTTCCTTGCCCTACTTGGGATTGTGCTCCATGAATAGTCCTGCTGAAAACAGCATGACAGCTTCCAGAGCAAAGTGTTTTGCAGTGTTACAGCACTGAAGTTTGGCTCCCCCATAGGCCACATCACAGGCAGGTGTGAGTGACTGTTCACTGCTGCTGTTCTGTATGTGGCACACACGAATGCTAGAAAACAAGGAGTTGGATGGCAATATGCAGTGCAGAAGCCCCTAGTGATGAAAGCTTGTAAGTGGTAATTGAGTACAATGAGCAATTAGTTCCTGGCAGTTATTTAAGTGACCTTCCTCCTCTGAAGGAGCTTTGGATTTATGCTCCGTGCAGCAGAGAGTAATGAAACTCTTCAATCCAAAAACTCAGTGGACACACATGTGTAACCTGGTATGCCAATGTATACGCAGATATTCTTTTTGTATTGACTGTATCAACTGTATTCTCAAGTTAAAATGCAGTGAGGTTGAAAAAAACCAGGTCTTTTTTCCAAAATACAAAATATTTTGAAGGGAATTTGTTTTGTGTACCATGGCTTCTCAATACCTTGTTGCAGTGTTAGGCAAACCCAGACACTTCTGTTGAATAAACACAGATGTAGGCAGTATGTCCATTGTCAACAAATTTGTCCCGATAGGAACCTGTTTGCAATGCCATCAGCCACTGGTGGCTGCTGCTTTGGTGATACAAATGCAGATGGACAGGTTCAGGATAGGATGTCAGGCTTAGAGCGTTCTCTCCTTGCTCTGACAGTGTTTCACGCCCTGGCCTACATAGGTAGATGGCCTAGATAGATAAACGTTCAATTTGTACTTTGGCTAGGAGCAGGTGAGCATGGCTAGTTTCTGTCTCCATGTGTACTGCGGCCTTCACAATTAATTTCAGACTTTCTGAGTCCCCTTAGGGGGACATAATGAGAGTTCAGGAGCCAAGGGAACAGCACGGAGCTGCAGCAGGGGAGGGTCGGGTGGGTGTTAGGAAAAGGTTCTTCACCAGAGGGTGGTGAGCATGGAACAGGCTCCGTAGGGCAGCACCAAGCAGGGCACAGATGATGTCCCAGTGGTCTCCAGCCCAGATCTGCCTGGTCTCTGCACTGCCCACCCTCTTCTGCATCAGTGTAAGCCAGAGCAGCCTTACAGAAATTCAGATGGAACACAGGTGATCCAAAGCCTCCTACTTCCCCTTTCTTTTTTTTGTAGAAGAAATCTGGCTGCATTGCTAAAGGGCTGTCGTTGCTTAATTTCTAAGGGTGTTTCTCATTGCCTAAAGTACACACGCAGCTAAGGAGCAATGAGCAGACCCTTGGGAAAGCTGAGTGTGTTTGCTGACAGGGAACGTTCCTAACACTTGTGGAATCACTAGAACTTAATTTAACACTTTTTTTTTTTTTTTTTTAATGAAGCCTCTTTTTTTTTCATTTTGGTGGAATAAAGAATTAATCTTGAGGATTAGCATGAGCTGGCGGACAGGCAGTGGAACAGAGCTCAGGACATCTGAATTCCATTTCCTGCTTTATTTGCTGCATGATTCTCCCCAAAATTGCTTCAATTCTCTCTCCTCTCGCTTGTCTAGACAGCAGAGCGCGGAAGGCATGGGCTGCCTCTCCCTCTGGGTGAAATCTGGTCTGACTGAACTCAATAGCAAAATGTTTGCAGGATGCAGCCCCAGCATCGCTGAAGGTGGCAGCACAATTCCCGCTGACTTCAGCGGGTCCTGAATTTCACCCTATGTATTTCCACAGCACCTAATTTAAGAGGGTCTTTTTCTCAGCTGGGGAGCGAGATGCCCCTGTAATACAAATAACGGTGTTTACAAAATACGGCTCGCACGCACACAGCACTTTACAATGCGTGGAACATGACAAAGAACAGAGCTGCTGCCCAGGAAAGCTTCCAGCTGCAAGGCACAAATGGATAAATAGTAGGAGAAAATAACAGCGACAGGTATCATCTAGGCAAAAGAAGAGCAGCATGTGGTAATTGGAGCTGGAATGCTTCGTGGAGCAGCTGTTTTTCAGGAGCTCGCTGAAGGAGGAAAGGCAAAAGCTGGGCAAACCTAGAGAGGCTACTGCAAGCATGTGGGTGGTAAATAAACTGTCTGGGTCTGTATACAGACAGATTTAGCCTTGAGTGAAATATTGTAGGCATTGTGGAAACTCTTAACGGTAAGGATTTCTAATGAAAATCTTGACAGACTTTTAATGATACAGCTGCTCTGGGGGGGTTGTAATAAAAAGGTGAAGCTCATTACATTTTGGGCTGTCCTGTCTGGTCGGTGCTGCCAGCTTTCACTCTGACAGATTGAACTTTAGCTGTTCAGCTCCCAGACTGAAATGTTGCCAGGATGCTATCGCCTCCATTCCTCAAACATTTGCTGTGTGTTTTCCAAATATCATGCAGTAGCCAAGGGCAAACAGCATGCACTCCAGTTCATCTTTTGTAACACCTTAGACCTCACTGCAAAGAGCAGCAAGAAGTGTCTCTGGTGCTGGGCTCACGTCTGTCTCTTCTCTTGCCAGGGGACACTTGAACTGGCTTCAGCTGGACCGCAGGGTGCTGGAACATGACTTCCCCAAAAAGTCAGGACCCGTTGTTTTGCACTTTTGTGTCAGGTAAGTGCATGACAGCAAACACTTCCCATGGGATGTCGAGTCATAGAATTGTTTGAGTTGAAAGGGATCTTTAAAGGTCATCTAGTCCAACTCCCCTGCAGTGAACAGGGACACCTACAGCTAGATCAGGTTCTCAGAGCCCAGTCCGGGTATCAATATAGGTATGGATGAACTGTTTCCTAGAAGCCAGGAAGCAGGTCTGTCCATTTGCCACACCTGTGAACAAGTAAACACTTTATGGAAGTTCCTTGTGATCTCCTCATCCTTGTACACTCCTCTGACACAAATGTAAATCAGCAGTAATAATAGCAATGCTAGTATAAAGTGAAGATCAGATGTTATGCCTTTCATGGATTGGTGGTTTTATTTATGAGTTTTGGAAAGTCTGAGCTGGGCAGGACCATGGAACAAAGACCTCTTTCTGCTGGGACAGCCAACTGAAGGGAGGGCACTCACTTCTTCACCAAGCCAGCCATTTCTCCTGGATTGTGCCTGATCTGTGCATTATGTCAGGGACCAAACAAATCCTCTTATAACGTCATCGTTGTTTGACTTCCGGGTTCAACTACAATGTGGTGTAATGAATAATCTCTAGTGACCAGTTTGGCTTCTGCATGTGCGTAGAACATACTCATAGACTAGACTGGACCAGAGTAGAAAGATTTTAATGAAATTTATGCCAGTTTGGGAGAATTTCTTTTCTTCTGGGGATTTTGCAGCAATTGTTTGTGTTAGGTGATGCTAGGAAGCTGTTGGTGCTCTTCTGTATACGGCATCTTTGCCTTCGAGGGAGATACTTTCTGAGAAGACAAATCTGCCCTTGCAACTTTAAAACACCCCGAGAGAGGCTGGGAGTGGGATGGCATATGTACAAAATTAAGTTGGGGGTTTTGACTTACTTTTAATGTATAGCTCATGTCTAGAACTAGCCAGTGCAGCGTTACTGTGTCTTTTTCTGTTAGCCTTTCCACTCCAGTATTATATTACATCTGACATCACTCTCATTCATTCCATTCGTACCCATAAAAAATGAAGACTTACATTTGAATTTCTTCCCCCGAGTACAGCTTTTTTCTGCACAGTGATTGTCATTCATTTAACTCCAATTACAATGAAGGATTCTCAGGAGAAGAGACTCCTTGTTCTGTTATATCCCCATTTTTGCACAGAGCCCCATGAGTCCAGAACTGGTCTGCTGTGTCCCACGGGAAGAGGTTACTCTATTACGTTTCGGATGTTTCAAACTATAAGGACAGATCCAGAGCTGAACATTTCTAGTCTACGCAATCCAGATCCACCTGTGTTTAGAACTGCACAAAACTGAAGGTACTTTTCTGAAAGAGTATTAGACTGATAAGCAAATTAAAAAAAAATAATAATAATTAAGAACATAGGTGCTCTGTTATCAAAGCATCTTGCCTAGAGGCCAAACAGAGGAGTTCACTGCTGGGGCAGTAGTCTCATGCAAAGCAGAGAAGTCTCTGAATGAGCAAGAGCTAAGTGCAGATTTCAGGAGTACAGCTGTGAGGTGTGAAAGCCAGTGCTCCAGAGCCATTCTCATATTCATTTCAAAGACCACTCAACGGGCATAAATATTGCCATCTGTATTGTTCTATGAGAATTGGCAGCAAAATGGAGGCAAGTCATTCTAGTGAGATCTTAGCCAAGGGACATCTTAGAAGTATGGATCCATGCAACAGTTAGAAAATGAGTGACCTCTCCTGTTCCATAATCAAAATCTGTAAGAGAAAACCAGAGGGGAAAAGTCAGCATTTAGTGGTTGAAAGGAGAAAGTGTGAATAGCACACCAAGTTTGGATTTATACTCTTATTTTTGATTGTAGTGATTGGATTGTCACATGGTTACATTTTTTAATGGATTAGAAGGCCGGATGCCTCACGAGTTACGAATGGGCATTAACTTAAATTGCTTTTTCTACTGCTTTTCCTTCCCTGAGGATGTAAGATACTAGAAAGACAATGAAAAAGCTTCCGAGCATGTAATAAGTTCCTATGTCTACCCCCAAACCTGATCTGAGCAGAAGGCAATTGGAGAAGAAACTGATCCTGGCCAGCTGGATGAGATTGGAAAAGCCTCACGTATCTTTCACCCAGTGGTTTGAGTTCCAGCTTCAGAACTAATACAAGGACTGAAGAAAAGGCTGTGAAGAGACCAACCAATTTTGATAGTCCAGGGGTGCACAGTGGCTTACAAAACCATCCATGCCCAGATCATAAACAAAAACGCCCTGCCACCATGAAGTGAAAAGCAAAGATAAGTAATGCTGTTCCTTAAAGAGTTAGAAATGTGATAATTTTTAAGGAACCGGGTGTCCATGAAGCCTACTGCATTGTTGGTAAGGGGCTACCTGTGTCTGTAGGTACATTTCTTGCACTGCATCTCTCAAGAACTGCAGCAAGAAAAGCTTAGCTTGGTGCCAGGAGTCCCAGCTGGGGAAGTAGTAATTCAAGTAACTGGATGTGCCAGATGTTCATTGCAGAGAAGACTGTATCAGGATTTAGTAGTCGTGTGGGCTTTTTCTTCAAATCTAAGTAAATGTACAAATCAACCACACTAGCTAACAACTGAAGACACGAGGCTTCGGGCAAGAACAGTAAATGGCAGTTTGTGAAGAGGAGAACCTATGGAGGAACAATTTTCACCTTTTATGTGACTATCAAATGTGCACTATTATTTTATGAGACTCTTTGCTAATAACTATTTATACGGTTTTAAAGCCATATATGAAAGCAAGAGGGAGTGCCGTGTGTCTTGCAGGGGAGGTAGGACAACTGACAGTGAGATGGGAGTGCTGTTAGTTCTCATCTCTGAATTAGCTTCTTGGGTGGCTTTCTAAAGCGCTGGTCACTTGGTTGTGGATGAAATTCATTCCCTGCCTCCTCTTTGCGATGAAGGAAGGAGGGGTTGTTTGATTTTACAGAAGCGTTCTGAGATCAGAGGAGGACAGCAAAATTGTACCTCACAACATGGGCTGCACAGCAAAAGGCAGGAACCTAAGTAAAGAGTGGAGACCCAGGCAGCAAAGAGGTCAACGGAAAGCAGAAGTAGCAGGGGTTCCGATAAAGGTTGCTACGCTTTAGACAGGGAAGGGGGGCATTTTGCTCTGGTTCACATGGGCAGAAGGAAGGCAAAATTACTCCTTTTGTATAAATCTTTGAAGTGAGAAAGGACTGGAGCCCAGACATGCTGTTTGTTCATGGAAAGCAAAGTTAGCCCAGCTTTGCAGTGAATTCTCATCCTCAAACAATGGCCTTGGAGGATTAGCAATCTTTAGCTAGGGAACCATCAGCATGAGTCTGATCTCTTTATCTTCTGGGTGTTTGTCATGCTGTTACTGTATATGAACAAGCTCAGCAAATAAAATTCACTTCACTGGTGGATCTTCTCCCAGGAATGCATGTACCCGTTCTCAGGGTAGCTCCACCAGTTAGACAGTAACAGCTCGCTGCAGAAGTCGTCACGCTGAATCAGTGGTACTCTCATGTAGAATGGCTTTTCTTCCAGAAAGCCATGGAAAAGAATGTTAAATAAATCCTCAATACTCAAATACGCTGCGGGGCAGTGTATTTGTCTCTATGGCCCTGCAGTATTCCCACTGAGGAATGTCTGTGTCCAGCAACATCTGGCATGTGTTCAGACACACTGGCTAAGCTGAAGTCAGCATAGGAGCTGTGGGGGTTCAAGTCCCTTAATATTGAACCCAGACCCTCTGCCATTTCACCACAGTTACTAGAGAACAAAGTGGCCTTAAGAGGCCAGGACTGGAACACAGGCTTTAACACTCATGTTTACTTTAACCTGAAGGAATACAGCTCTGTGTGCACCGTCCATGGCTTTGGTCTGAGGTAGGTGGGACAGAAGTCTGAGATGGGACTCACCACAACAACCTGAGACACTTATCTGGCCAACGATTCTGTATCATGATTGATTACCAGAGCCTCTTCCCAGAAATAGGCACTTTTTAGGAACAATTCCTCTGACCTGATTCTAGATGACTACTTTGGAATTCAGTATGTCATACTCTAAAACAGCTACCTCTCTTCCCTGATTGTAGCTGCCTCTTTTCACCTGCTGAATCTTCAATGAGTGCTTCAACTTCAACTGCAGCCTATAAATTCAGATTATTTCAAACATGGTTGGCCTAGCCAGGGCTGAGGAGATGTTCCCTATCTACAGAGCTCTATCTGGCTACCTGAGTAGAAGTGGACCTCTTGGAGGACTTTTCCAATCTTGGTGATTCTATGATTCTATGAAAAGGACTAATGTTAAAAATAAAAGGAACTGTAGTCTATTTGGAAATAACGAACCCTAGAAGAAAGAGAGACAGTGTTTGCTAATGTGGATTGTACATAGGGCTAGATGGATCTTACAGCTAGCTGCCAAAATACATTGCTGCCTTCTGTATTAGCCAGAAGACATGTATGGGGTGTAGTTACATGGCATGCTGCTCGCAACATGCCCAGTTCCCTCACACAACAATGCTTTGTATGCCAGTCACTTTCAGCCAGCTTCACTTGACCTCGAGAAATCAGATTAGGGGGTGGTGGTGACAGCAGGCTGCTGGGGCAGGAAAAGCTGAACAGACCACACCAAATTAAACAGTGCAATTTATTTGTCTTGCACATAATGGCCTATGTTCCTCCATCTATAATTTTCCCCACCAGAGGCTTTTGTGGGTCTTCATTACCTTGCTCCAGGCAGAAAAAGAAGGGAATGGACAAGCTGTAGGACCTCTGTGTATATCCCAGAGCAAGGCAGGTGGGATGAGGGAAAGCCATCAGGAAGTTGAGGTGAAGAGAAGGGAAGAGAGCTGATAGCAGAGGGATCCTGCCCCCACATCACCAGCTACTCTCTCTCCCCTCCAAAGAGGAAGGAGCATCCCTCTCTCTCCTTCCCATGGTGTGAGACAGGGTTTTCCAGGAACTGGAGAGACAGGCCTGAAGGGATTGTAAAATACATCAATTCTGCAGGCAGAAGAGAGGGAGAGAAGTGACAAGATTTGCTGTCACCCATGGGTATGCTCCACGTCACCTGTTAGCACTTGGCAGGAGGTGCTGAGGAAAAATCATATATACACAAATTGCTCTACTTTGCTCTTCCCGGGTCTCTTCCTCAGCACAGGGGGCTGCAAGAAGGGTAGTGCTGGACCCCACTTTGCCATGGGGTTTGATCATTCCAGGTGTGTCCACAGAATTGCTCTGAGATGTTTAATTCCCTTGGGATTCCCTCTCTTCTTTGAGCTGTCTCTCCCACCTGCTCTCATTACCAGCGCAGGGACACTAACTCACTGCACCAGGCTTCCAGGCAGTTTATGGTATATATGAGGAGACCGAGAGCCATCTCCCACTCACATTATATTTCTGCAGCTCAGTGCATTGCTGAGATACTGTAGAAACAGTAGCAAAAAGCAGAATTTTAACTCTGTATAACCAGCCCAGCACAAGCAAGCTGCTTTCAGGGCTTCTGTCTAAAAAGTCTGGCAAAGCTGAGCCATAAGCCAGATCTCTCTGCACAGCATTAATCTGGCTGGTTGATGTGCATCAGCTGTATGCATGCTGAGGGGAAAGATCTGCACACCCCTTCCTCCCACCCAGTCGCAGTGTATAAATACAGCCGCTCAGACCTTGTTTGTGCTGGAAGACAAGGCTCCCTGCAGACAATTTATTGCAGCCTTCTCAGGGTGGCCCCCTGCTCTGTTCACCAGGGGGAAGGTGTAATAAATTGCCTGCGGGGAGGCTTTGCTCCTTGGAGTCTCTTTAGAGATATGAGAAACTTCTGTCCAGTCGGAAGATTTACTTGTGTGAAGTCTGACCTTTGCTTGAGGAAGGGAACTAATGGGGTTCTGCTACTTAGCACACAGCTCTGAGCTAAGCCATCCATTATACACACATCTTAATAGCAGTCTGGCTCTTGAGTCCCATAACATTATTTCTGTTTTCTGCTTAACTAGGAATATATTTGTATAAGTGTGCTGTGTTTAGAGAAGGGGATAAGCTGTTTTTCCTTTGCATGCAGCCACCTGAGGCGTAAGAATATCAACACTCTATGAATTTGTTGTTTTGAGCCATGTTTTGAATGCGTTGATGCTGGAAGCATTGTCTTGTCTAATTTTGGCAAGCATTTAGACAGCATGATAGGTACTATGCAAAAATGATGGATCCTGCCAATGTAAGACTTGTACCTAATTTGGATCAAGGAGCAATAGCTATGTTAATGCCTACACACAGATTCTGCAACTAGGTCAAAGTCATACAGACATCATTTCCATTTTCACTGCAGTTTGTGCATTTATACTCTACACTAGTGGGTGTGATTTGCTGTCACCAGTGAAGCAAGCAGAAAAGTCTGCTATGAGAAGCTCCATCACAGTGGCATTGAACACAGTGCTGGAGGGGTAGGTGCAGTGAGTAAGTAAACTCCATGCCAAATCTTACCTTTGTGGGCTGCTGATAACTCAGTGGAATGGCTGGAGAGGTTTCTACTCCTAAAATGGTTCAAGAGCCTGAAATGAAAGATGGCCCACAGATACGGATGGATGGTGTTATGCAAGAAAGTGCAGCCAGCAAGTTGCCTCTACTAGCCAAGATGTCACTCTTGGTAAGGATCACAGAGCACTCAGAGGTGGGCCGGAGCCCAGGAGAGTGCGGAAATTCCCTGGTGGCTGACAGAGGGTGGGGGGAGAAGGCAGTACACTGCTGTGATTTGATGACTGCTCTCACCTCACAGTTGAGACAAAAAGCCACATAATTCCAAGCCATGTGGAGCTGCAACAGCCTTTTTGTACAAAGCTGAACTTATCTGCCAAGCTAAGCTCCACAGGACATTTCAGGGTGAAGCAATGTGCAAAATAATATGTTGAGCTGGCTGTTGCTTTTATGTTCTTGTCAGGCCTGGTCCGCACCTGAGGCATGAACAGGAGCATGAACAGGACTCGCTGTACTGACATCAGTGCCTTTTGGTGTGATGTATGATGCTGTAACCATGCATCAGGGAGGAATGTGTCTGTACTACTACTTGATTCCCTTCCTTCTCTGTGTTGATACAGGAGCACTCAGTTTGCAGAGAGTCTCAGGATATATAACCTAGAAAACAGCTGAAGCCTTATGCACTCCAAAGCAGATCCCTTAGTTTTTTGCAAATGGAGAAGGTGAGGCACAGGAATGGTTAAATACCTTGTGAGTTTTCCAGGAGTTCAGTGGACTACTCTCTTGAGAATATGAAGAAATGTGGATGGACAGTAGGAAAAGGTGCAAGCAGCTTCACAGAAAAGTACAGTGAGTGTGGATGGGAGAGAGAAGAGAATCATACAATCATTTGGGTTGGAAAAGATCTCTAAGGTCATCAAACCCAACAATTGATCTGGCACTGATAAGTCTACGACTAAACCATGACTCTAAGCACTGCATTACAAGTATAGAATATGCCCAGGCTGAACAATATCCACAGCTTTGTTAGCCAGAATTCTCCATCTTCCTGAAATCACGTTCACTTTCAGAGTTTGTGGCTTCCCTCCAATGAGACACAAATCAACATAGTACTCTCTTGCTGCATCCCGTCCAGTCCCTGTTGCTGAGCAAGGGGGACCTGAGCATGGCACAAGCACAGGCAGCAGAACATGGGATCAGAATTAAAATTAATGCAGGAGGCAGGTAAATTAGGGTTTTTAGTATCTCTGATTTTCACTCTTGGCTGATTACTTAACAGGGCAACTATTTAGCATGACCATTGTCTGCTTTAAGTATCAGCACATAAAGTATGCACCCACGACTATTAGCAAACAGGACTGGAACATAAAAGGAGCTTTACTGCCTGAGTTGCTCAGAATACTCATTTAGCATGAGACAGTGGACATAATGACATCTGCATTTAAGTTCATTATACTGGTGCATGTGATTTTTCTTCTCCTGGTTAGCAAATGGCCTCATATTTTTCACATTATCCTCTGAGGTTTTAAATGACATAGTGAAGGATAATGAGCCAGACCCCAGGATAGATGAGACAGAAAGGGGGTCTTCTCCTTTGGTCAGTGCTTTGTAATAGTGATATAAGAGACAGCCCATTGACAGAGCCATGGAGCAATGATGACAGCTCTGTCCTGCATCCTAGCCACAATAGAGTCAGCCAGCTGGGAAGGACATGGGAGCATCACCTGCCCATTTCAGTCACTTCTCTTGGGTCTGAGCACATTTCCCACCCAGGGCAGGAGGAAGCACGGGGTAAGGTGATAGCACATCAAAACCAACATCCTTTTGCTTCATTTTGACATTTTCCATGAAATCTGGCTTTACCCTTTATTTTCATTTTTCATAGGAAAAAAAAAAACATCTTTTCAGCAGAAGAGAGAATAGATACTTGGGATACTTATTCTGTTGTTTTGTTTTTTTAGTTTGGCAGTGTGACACTGTTATCAGTCAAGGTCACTGAGTCATTCTGACCATAGTAGAATATTGTTAACTTTTGGCAGGTTCTGCTTGGCAATAAACATGTTGGCTTGTGATCTTTCATGCTGCAACTGTACATTTGCAGAGTCAGAGCCTGGTCCGTCCCACACGACAGATGTCCAAGTTCTTGTTGAGGGGTTGTGTCTAGAGCTGAGCATTAGGGAAATGCTAAATACTTTTTATTCTTTTGCTGTGTAGAAACTCAGAGTGCTGGTCAATTCAGCTCTGCTGCTAAAGCAAGTGAGCATAAAACTTGTCTTGCTGTTTAATGACTCATGACTATTTGCAAAGGACATACGAACATAAGCCTGAAGGAACTGTGTAGGATCACAGAGCTAATTTCTCTGAGATTGTACCATGTACTTAATTCAGAAAGGCCAGGAGAATTCCCTTCTGCCATTGATGCTCACTGACCACATAAAGACATCACCAGCTCAGGAGGATGCTTCCCTGACAGTCCGGAGGCCTCCTATGTCCACTCCAGGAACAAAGTACTAGCAGTGATGCACCTTTCCCACCAGTGCTAAATTTGTTCTTGTGCAGATACGCTGCTGGGTTTGCATATGAGGCACTGTGATCAGGGATTCTTAGCTCCTGAAGCACCGGTAAACTCAATGGTCAGTCAAAGTTTGGGCATTTCTCTCTGCTGCAAGCTAAAGGTGGGCAAGTGAGCAGCACAAGGTAGAACCTGCAGCAATGCCAATTTCCTGTCACCCAGGGATCAGAAGTTTCCACTGTTGCTTCTCACCAGCACCACTGCACAAATGTCTATTCTTGGCTGATTGAGATGGGAGTTGCTGTTCATCACAGCATAAGGGAGCTTAAGCTGTCTCAGAGAATGTTGTCAGTTAACCAACACTTAATATATAATTAATATAGAACAAGGCATGTCCTTGCAGCTGAAAGACTTAAATGTCTCAGATGCAGTAGCTTCCAAAATCTTGTAAGATTCCTTATGCAGTGCTCATTATCTTCCTGCCGTTGAGAGGGAGCAGTCAAGATAGGCACTTTGTGATCATTACCCAGCACAATATTCACTGGTTCATTTAATTAATGCTTAGAAAATATATTTGATGAATTGTAAGTGACTGGGACCACAGAAGGGAGATTATGGGTAACACAGAAATAGATTAACATTGGCTGAGCTTCCTTCTTTACCTTTGAAACCTTTTCAAAAATGATTTCTCTGGGTTTAATATTCACATAATTTTGTGGAGCTCTCTCCCTTCACACACACACCTCATTTCTCATCGCAACTGTTGCTGGCTATTAGAGAACTTCTCATAGGAGCTGTCTGAAGCAGTGCTGTTTGTTGGTTGTATTGCAGGAGACGTAAGTAGCAGAGCTAAGGTGTCAGACACATTGCACTGCCTGCATCTCTGCCCAACCCATCAGTTCCTGGTTATTTCAGCTTCACAACATGTGGAAGAATGCTGCTCTCTGGGGAGTCCTCAACAGAAAGCTGATAGTTACGTCTTAAAACTGATGATCTTGAAATAAGCAATAAGAATGGGTTTATAATCTTAAAAGGCAAAACAGACACAGGGGGTCAGAGGAGGGAGGAGTATTTTCTAAACACAGCCCAACAGCCCCAAGCAGCTACATGATTTGCTGAAGGTCGTGAAGTAAACCTGTGTCACAGTCAGGAATTTAACACAGATTTCTTGCTTCAGTCATTCCTGGATTTTTCTTCCTGCCTCCTTAGGCACTGACATGGGCCATTTTAAAGTGCAGTTTCCCACACACTTTGGAAAATGTAGTAACAGGAGGAGGTCGGACAGAGAGTTATGATCAATGCAAAAAAACACATTTTCCTCTTCTTTCTGTTGCTTCAGTGCCGGCTGTAAATTTAAGAGAGTCTACTCCAGTTCAGGATTTCTGAGCCTGCCACACAGCAAATCCCATAAGAGCTCTCTCTGCAAATCTCTTTTTCTTCTTTTTTTTTATTTTTTTAAGTATATTTGCCTGGGTGCATGTATGAGAGTCAGTAGCTCACCAGCACCACCTCCACTCCAGAGACCACTTGAGAATTGGGTTTTCTTTGTGAAGTATCGTGTGCAGGCTCTGTGCTCAAAGAGACTCGGTTTTGCACAGAAAATGATCTGTGTGTCTGTGGAAAGCCCTGGGAAAGATCCTTGCAGCCTTAAGAAATGCAATATTGCCCTCTAGTGATGATGAGAATGGTCTCATTCCATCTGCTGATGAAACGTAAAACATTCCTGATAACCTTCACTGGGTTTGAAAATGGAATAAACATTCCTGCTTTCTTCTGACCTTCAAATTAAAGATTCCAGAATCACACCTTGGAGAGCGTTGGTAGTGCTGATAAGCAGAGGAGGTTCTTCAAGAATCGTAGTAGGTGTAAAATTGCCATTTTTCTCCCTAAATTCAGCAGATGGAAAGCCAGCTGCACTCAAGACAGCAGATCTAGCAAGAAGGTGGCTTTTTAATGCAGCACCTTTGTTGCATTTCAGAAGCCAAGTGTATTTTTATTTGCCAAGAACAAAAAAAAAAAGGTTTCAAGGACGGGAGGTGAAACCCAGTGAAAACTAGAGAAAAAAAAAGGTGTTTTTTTTTTTCATCCTTAATGATCCTACATTCAGATGTCTTCTTTTTTGTTGTTGTTGTTGGTCTGTTTTCTGTTGGTTTTTTTGTTTGTTTGTTTTTGCTTTTTTTTTTTTTTTTAATTTCTCATTTGAACTTTTCCGGAGGGTGAAGAGGAAAGGTAATAGCAGAAACACTTCAGCAGAGGAGCTCAAAATGTTTCACTCCAATAAGTGGTCGGTGGTCAGGAAATAAACTGTTTTGAAGGGTCTTCAGAAGACACCTAGGAGCACTGCAAAGCTCCGACCCTCACTCCTGAGAAGCTCAAGTTTAAGGGCCCCTGTTCTGCAAATAGCTTAACATGGACAATCCCTTTAGTGTTTGTGTGAAGCCCCAGGAGTTTCAGCAGCTCGCAGCTCCCCTTCTAGACACCGCAGTCTGGGAGTAAGTGGAATAGATTTCTCTGTAACTGGACCCTGTGTCTCTACCCAGGTTTCTAAGGTATCTCACTGTTTTTTTAAGTTCCTAATGCAGACAGCATTTCCCTGGCACCTTCCCTATCCTAATTGCTTCTGACAACGCACGATAGTAGTGGAATTTATGTAAGGAACATTGCTGCCACTGTACTGCAACTTAAAGATCGCCCTGAAACGAAGTGGGCAGATAAATGTATTTCTTACTAAAAATAAAAACTAAATGTAAAATTCACCTTGATCACACACTGAACAGGCTTTCTCTGTTGCTAACGGAATCCTTAAAACACACAACATACTCGCATGAAATGGTCAGTTATTAACTTTGATGATATCTGGCACTTACTTTCATCTTGTCATTTTTACCCCAAGGGTCACAATGCAGAATTAAGGGCTGGAGTTTAGTTGAGATGGTGGCAAAACTCTCAGAAATTTCACTGCCAAAGGATCAAAGTTTCAAAGCAAGCAAGACATGAAACACTGAATAGTTCAATATGTGTAATAAACTTTCAATATAATTGCAAATATTTGGGGTAATCAGCTAATGCAAGAGTGGGGGTGTTTTTGGACACAGAGAGTTTGGACTGGGCAGCTTTTGACTGAGTTCTGAGAAGTCATCTCAGCCATTGCTCAAAAAATAGGTTACTGCCATCCCCAGCACTGATACCCATGGTACTGGTAAGTAGTGCAAGGTCCTCTGCTATTGCTGGTCAGTTACTCTGCAGCCATAGCTGCTGCCTGCTAAACGCAACGATATAGAAGAAGGGAACTTAAATTTTGTCTTACACAGGATGAAGTTTACAAATAAACAGATAAGGGATTGTTTGAAGTATAAAGACAACGCAAAGTGTTTTTTAGAAGCAAGATAATCCTCCTGGTGATCCAGTTGCTTTGATGGGCTGAGGTGGTGCTGAGTCATCACATTGTAGAGCACAAGCTCTTTCATCACTCCATCTGCATGATAAACAAAGAAACTTCATTCTCAGTATACTCATCCTGATTCCACTCACCACTTTTTTTCAAGTAATGGATGTATTTTCAAGTTCTACCCTGGTTCTTCCATGCATCTCATCTCTTTTGGTTTTCTTTTCAGGTTCTACATTGAAAGCATCTCCTATCTAAAGGACAACGCCACCATTGAGCTGTTTTTCTTGAACGCCAAGTCCTGCATCTACAAGGTAAGGACTCTGAGAGCAATGGATGGTAGTGAGGGTGGGCTGAGACACGTGGATCTGCATCCCGTGACCCAATCTGCACTGGCTGCAGAACTGCATGCCTACAGCGTGATTAGAGAAGCAAGCTGTAATACAGTTGAGCTGCAGCCGAGGTCAGCCCTCCGGGCGGCAGAGCGGCGTCCTGAGCGTTTCCCGCCCGAAGAGGGCGGCAGCGGCTGCGCGGGATGCGGACGGGCGCCATCTTCTGGGGTGGGGGGTGAGGGATGCGTGTGACAGAGTGCGTAAATGGGGGTGCTCGTGTGGTTTGTGTACGTGTGCACGGAAATTGTGAGGCTGTGTCTGCACGTGTGTCTGTATGAGCGTGTGCGAGGGTCGGGGTGTGTGATGGCGTGTGGCTGTATGCGTGTGTGTGATGTTGTGGGAAGGGTTCCCTGCACAGCCTCCTGCTGCAACCTCTCAGCAGTGTGTTAGCGACTGCTCAGACAACAGGTTTACACCAAATCCTGGGCCTCACTTCCTGATCTCCATGTGTCCTAAAATCCAGGACTACCTCTGCATGTCCAAATGCACGGTTAGATAGGAGAAACTGGCAAATGCTCTTTTTTTTTTTTTTTTTTTTTTTTTTTTTTTTTTTTTTTTTTTTTTTTTCCCCCAGCATCCAGAGAAAGGGCAGGGCAGAGCTCTGCTCTCTGACAGAGCTGCAATTAGACGTGCTTAGTCAGCCCTCTCCAGCACTGAGCTCAGAGCATCGCATTTTGGTTACAGGGGAAAAGTTCTTTTTTGGAGCATTGCCAGGAAAAGCTTACACTGTTGTTCATTTTTAGAGAAAGCTTAATAAGAAAAAGGATGGGGGGGGGGGGGGAATGCCTACAGATCTAGGTTGATCTATTTTAGTCTGACCTCTCCTAAAACCATTACTTTGCACATTCGAGCTGCTGTCAGCTCCATCCATAAATAGCCCTGCTGGATTCCCAGTCTCCCCGAGTCCTTCTCCATCTGATTGCAGCCACAGTAAGCCATGCCATGTTATTAAAAAAGATGCTGAATTTGAAAGCTGAGTACAAGGTCTCTGATCAGACACAAAAAGAGCACCCAGTCAGCATGTTTGGATGGAAGGATCTCTAGGTGTAGAGAGGGGGCATTCAGTGCCTGTCATCCCTGCAACTAGAAGATCTTGCAAGTTCCCAAACCTTTTAAGTTTCTTCGTTGCACAAAGAAGTTTTCTCACTGGACTTCTCACAGATGACTTCATCCCTGGTTCCCCACAGCCAGGAAAGGCCATGCTATGTACGATACATGTAGTTCATAACACTGTTTGTGTTATGAACTGAACACCAAGCTGTGTGGTGTAGTCATGGCACCTGGGGGACAGGATGCCATCCAAAGAGACCTAGATAGGCTCAAGCAACAGGCCCAGGAGAAAGTCATGTGGCCCAACAAATACCAGTGCGAAGTGCTACACCTAGGTTGTGGCAGCCCCTACTAGCAATACAAACTGGGGGACAACAGTTTGTTCTCAGCAACCTCCTTTAACATGAGGCTGCTGGTCTCCTGGGCTGCTGGCTGGCTCTGTGTTGGGTACTGCACCACTCCTATAAGTCCTGCAATTCACCCACACACCCAAACTTTTGCACAGCACCATCCCAGCCAATGTTGCCCAGAAAAGTCAAGCAACATTTGTACTACCAGCCAGGCAGGGCTTGGTGTTTGATACTGTCCATCAGTCTGTTTCATTACTAACATGCTCTGGTACAGGTTTTGGCCTGTGCCAACTAGCCTTGTCCCAGGCATTGCTGGAAGCCTGTTCAAGGATGAGCACCTGTTTCTGAGTGGCAGTATAGTTGTGGTAACTCTGGGGCTGGGGGAGGGAGAAAGAATGTTTAGTCATGAGTTTTTCTGTGCTGCATACCCTTAGGGTCTGAGAATGGCTTCTGGCCCACTCTACCCACTCGTGTAGACTTGTCGCGACATCGACATGGGCTTGTAGAGGCTGGCTTATGTGTGCAATGCCCAGCACACCACAGAGAGAAAGACATCCAGGCTCTCTGCATCACCCCTTGCTATGGGACACTCCTGACTGCCCCAGCCTGCAGCTGCATGGATATCTCGCACCAGCGGCTTCCCTTGGCACAAGTACATCGTTAGTGCAGGTGCCTGTGTGAGTCACAGTTTAGCTGAACTGAGGGAGGTGTATTTATTGCCCTTAGCAGAGCTGGTCTTCACTCCCCAGGGAGTCGTTACGAAGGAGGTGAGGGAAATGCTTATTTTAAAAAGCTGGCACTGGTGAAAGTCAAGGACACCTGGATCTTAACCTCTGTTTTGTTCCCTTTGTTTTTGATTTTGCCAGAGACCAGTCAAAGCAGTTGTGGCTTGTAAATGAGGTGTGGCCCTGACTTGGCTGGAGCACGGATCACAGCAGCAATCTATATTTAGATAACTAATTTCTTGCCAGATTAAATAAAATATTATAAACAGCAGTTAAATAAATACAACAGAAGAGTCACAGGAGTGAGCTAAGCACATGTGTGTATGTGGCCACATAGGAGATCTAGTTGCATAACTGAGGCCTAAACTGTATCTCAGCAAAAGCCCACTGTCTTCCCAAAAGCCAAGATTGGTTGGGACTCGAGCACACTTGGCCATAAGGCTCCTGCCTCCCTTCCCAAGCAGCAAAAGAATGCTGAGAGGATCGAATGTAGCCAGTAGTGTCCTTGTGACTGCAGCATCCAAGCAAAATGCTCACAATATCTCCCAACCCTCACAAATTTTCTCAGGGTCCAGATTCTGTAGAGTAGAGCAGTGAAAATCTACCGAAAGATTTGCTTTCACAGTTAATGCTCAAAGTACCCCCAGCCCCCATGCTCAGGGACACAAAGGGGCTGAAACCAGAGCTCCCATCCTGTTAGAGGCAATATGGCTCATTTTCCTGTGAGTTTACCCTGGACAAGGGCCAGAGGGGTTCTGCAAGGGCTTTGATACCACTTCAGTGAAGGCAAATTTTCTCATTTCCATGCTTCTGTGAGCCAAGGACAAAACTGTGTTCTCCTGAAGCATGGGTGGAACTGCGGGGAGAAAAAAACTTTATTTCCCAGACTATCTTTTACTAAGTCGTGCTTGAAAATAAAAATAACCCCAATCCTCCCTCTTCCACCTGCCTTCTCCTCCTTCCTCCCAAGGAGCCCCTTATGCCACATTGAGTTATGCTTCATTTGCCAGGCCGTCATGCTGAATATTTGGCTTTCTCCACATCAGAGTGAGCAGGTTCAGACTCACTTTGGTCTCCAGGAGCACAGGGACTGCTTTGAAGCCTGGCCAGGGCAGAAAACTGGCACCACATGCTTCACTGCAGTAGACAGTAGGAGATGCATTTTCTTCTTGCAGGATCTCAAAGTCACTGAATTCTTTTTGTTTTCTTCACCTTTCTAGGAACTCATTGAGGTTGACAGTGAAGTGGTGTTTGAACTGGCTGCATACATCTTGCAGGTAAGCACCAGCCTCTTCTTGCTTCATGCACCTTTGTTTGTATTGAATCTTTTGACTGGCTAAATCAAAAAGGTCTGTACAGAAGTGCAGGGATTTCCTAAATTACAAGAGTCTGAGAGTCCCTGTGGACCAAAGGGAAGAGTCCTCATTTGTGCCTGAGATTTGGATACATATAACCTTCAGCTTCTTTTCAGATTTGCACTGAAACTGATCTCTCACTTTTCAGCAGATAAGTTGTCTTTACACAGCTTTCATCATTTATACCAAAGCAAAATAAGTACAGAAGGTTCATACACCAGAGCTCTCCACATGTGAAGCAGGTGCCACTGCACAACATTTTGCTTACATAAATGCATATCATATTAGCTCTAACACAGATATTCAAGGCCTTGGAGTATGATGTAAAGCCAGAAAAAATTCTAAGCTATAAATGAGATTTCCTGGATGAAATACGTATCCCATGAGTTCCTTTCCAATGACTTCAGTTGCATTTGTTTTACCAGTGTTGCTTGCCCTTCTGATGATCTCCATAACCTTCTACATATGCAACTGTCTGTATTTTCCAGTGTGGGCAGAAGGGCTTAATGCCTTTCCAAAACCACTTCTTCAGAAACAAAAATTGTCATTTCCCTCATCAGCAAGAGGGAAAGGGTCAGAGTTCGAATTACCAGCAGGGTTTGGTAAATCTCTTGTTCCAAAGAGGAACCTTTTCAGGGCAGCAGAGGTGGCTGGTATGAAAGATCTCTTTTTATGATCATGACTATGGGAGCAGATCAGAGAGAGCTGTCAAATGCTTCTTGTTCCTCTTTCTTACAGTGTAGATTCTGTTTTATTTTCCCAACAAGTATGAAGCTGTAAAGATCCATGTGAACAGACAAGGCATCTCATCAGAATGCACAAATAAATAACAACACATTGCACTTTTATAGCACTTTTCATGTTAAGGAAGCAATTAATGTGTAGGGATTTGAACCTTCATTAAGAACATTTTGTGTAACAAAAATGCAGAGAGAGTCAGGATGGGGGACTCAATTAAAAGCACATTAAAGAAATTGCTTATTGGTTGTTGGGGGAATACACATCAAACAAGAGGGTTATTGTGTGAAGTAGCAATGCGGTTATGAATCTATTGTCTGCTCATCCTAATGAATAACTTGAGCACTTAGTAACTGTACACCCAGATCCAGATCTGCCACTGTAACTCTGCTGTGATTGTTTTTCATCACAAACACAGGATATTGCGTGTATTCCTGTAGTAGTTTGATGTGTAACTTCATGCAAACAGTCAAAACAGGCCACACCTCTGCTGTCTGTAACCAGAAATTACTACAATCCATGTTTGTGTCAGGATCCGTGCAAAACAAGAGGGATCATGCAGCATTGTTTTATTCCTCACTGCAGCATAGAGGTCAAAGAACTGAAGTACGGAGAATCTATCCTACAAAGCTGTTTTCGGACTTCAGTATGCTCATCCTTGTTCAGGGCAGGGCTTCCCCTTTGGGTTTTGCTTTGTGTTGTACTATAATTATGATGTGTTCAAGGATTCCTTACCCTGAACCACAGGAGAGCTTGTCTGCCCTTCGCTTTGCTCAAGGGGAGATGGGAAGATTACTAAAGGACTGTCAGAACTCAAGTGATTTAGTCTGCAGCCTTATTTCAAATTGCTGTGTTACAAGAACAAATTAAAGTACTACCAAAGCTCTGTACTTTACCCCAGCCTCAGAAGTGAAGTTTCACTGAACATGGGCTGACAGGTTTTGAGTGTGGATGGGTGAGTGGAGAGACAAGGACCTGAATACAGAATCTGGAAACTCCCTCACTGCAGAAATTACATTACTGACCAGTTACAAATTACATTATTGCACTGTGTTTTGTGCGTAGCTGTCAGCAAATAAGGTGCTTAGCATACATAGAATGAATTGTATATTGCCTATAGACAATGCAAAATGCAAATTGAATCTACTGAAGAGGGAACTCAATAGATTTTGAGGGTATGATAGATATCCAGTGAGACTCAGATACTGATCTAAGTATTGTACTAGAATATTACCCAATCCTTTAACATCAGTCCATGGCATTAACAAATAGAAATATCTGGATATTTAAGTAAGGGAGCTGAATACTCCCAGAAACACCCAGCAAGGTGTTAGGGAATTCTGAGTCTTACATCCTCTTGGAAGCTGCAGGTGAGATAGTTTTATGAAAATCTACTTAATGGGAAATAGCAAGACTATTGTAAAAAGAGTCCTGAGGTTCTCAGAGGCTGCAAAGTCACTGAGGCTTCAGAGGTTTTCTATTAACATAGTATCTATGTTGACCAAAATCATTACTTACTTAGTACCATTATTTCCTGTAGCTTCTTGGGAATCCACTAGCAGAATGATGCATCACTTGGCCACTGTTATTAGGCAAACCTTTTGTTTGTTAATCTGCCTGGCTCACTGCATTTGGTGTGGCGCTTGGCTTTAGAGAGTGGTTCAAGAAAATACATGAGGAATCAGTTACAACAGGAAATTGCTGCTAAATGAATTTTGCAAATGGAAAATCTTTAATAGAAGTTTTATGGATTTTTGTTTGTGCCTTTTTTAATGATATGTTTATGTTTATCCCTTATTTTGCAGGAGGCAAAGGGAGATTTTTCAAGGTAGGTAACATTAGAAGTTTTTGTCATTGTGTGTTTTGAGAGTGTGTCAAGTGAAAAAACGGTGTGAGTGATGTGACTCAGCTGTCGCTGTGTAGCAACAAGATGGATTGCAAGGATAGACACCATATTTCTTTACAAAACACAGCCTTTGACCAGACTGCCCTCGTAAACAGCATTGTTTGTTATGCTGTTGTTGACAAATCCCTTTATATGCCCATGAAGTTCCGGAAATAGACTAGTCTTTGGAAGGAAACTACTCAGGAAATGACTCTACAGTCACTTTTATATCACATACCTAGCCTGAGGCAACATTAAAATTCCATCACTGATCAATATTTCAGCTCGAATTTGGACCGAGTTCTCAAAATCAGAATTTAAATTACTGGTTTTGTTGAACTCCTGCTATCCCTTGAGCCAAATCTTTACAAGTGCTGTAAGAAATTCAAAGAGGTGACTCTATCTATCAGTAGCAACCAAAGTTCAGGTGGCTGTTTGATGCCTCATGTGAGAAACATGAAAGTACTTCATCTAAAGCCTAGGAGAACTGTCTGCTAAATAATTCACATACTCCATATATATTTTTTTTGCTGACCTGAACCTGAGTTCATCTGGGGAACCACAATGTCCACAGAAGTTAATTTCAGAGAAGAAAACAAGGTGTGAATGAGCAATGAGGTTGAATTGCTGGAGAAGCCTGAAGAGGTATCTCTTCTGTTAGCATTATGCACACTAATGGTACTCTGCACACACACAGAAGATTGTGAAGAAACATGGCAACCGGATTTACATCAGGTCCTATCTTGTGGTAAATTGAGACTTCCAGCCCAGTGAATTTCAGATAAAGTAGCAAAAGGGCACTGCAAATAATTGCCTGCTCATCATAGAATCTGAGATTTACGTAACATAACCCTTGCTAAAAGGAAGTTCAAGTTCTGCCTTATCTTTTCTCAAAACACAGAAGCACAAACCCAATTTTGCTTCATATTTCAGTTTCATTCAGTTTGAACTAACTCAGTTATCAGCAGTGTTCTGGGGACACTGCAGTACCTGTGGATCTTCTATTTTTCAGTCTGGTTTTCCATTCACTGTCATGTGCTCAGTCTAGAAGCTCTCCCCCAAACAGAATTTTCTCACTCTGATCTTTGTAAACCACATCTTCCATTGGTTTTGCTATGATGACCAATATTTAAAGTTTCTCAAAATATCTTGGACATGATGAAGCAACTCATCTAAAAGCTACATGTTCAGACTATGAAGCTTAGAACAGAGAGGAATCAGTTTGATGGCTCAGTGTAATAGGACTGAGAGCATTTTCTCTTTAAGTATTTGCAGACCTGAAGTGGAAATAGCAAATGGAAAACATCCATCCTTGCTGTCCTTTGTAAAAGGAGATTATTGGTGCATTTCTCTAGGCCTTGAGGGTACAGAACATGTCACAAAACATGGTTTCTCCATGGTGGTGTAACAGTCATCACCATCACTATTAAAACAGTTAGCTTTTATTCCTTTTCACCTCAAACCTCTTAAAGGTTTTAAGTGGAAGGGGGAATCCTTACGGCCAAGTCAAGCAAAGTAGTGGTGTCATAGTAACAGCTTGCTGACAGTTCTGGGGATCTTAACTTTTAAATGGACTTTGGAGACAAAGCAGTCTGCTATACTAATGGAATTTAAAGGCTGTTCTTGAAGAAATGTTGAAAAATCCTACCCTGACACTTTATATTCTAGGAGAAAACATCTTCAGGGATATCTGTTCAGTGTCTCCCTCATAACATGCACTGACAGGGGTTTATGTGCTGGGTGAGATCCAGGTGCTACTGAAGTCAACATGAGGTCACTGTGGTCAAGACTTTGCCCACTGAGAGTTGTGGTTATTTGTATCAGTGGTGCAAAATCTGAGAGGCAAACCAAGCCAGGAGCCAGCAAAAGGAACTGCAGATGAAGATATACGTACTGACTGAATGGCTGAAGTTGGCTTTAGTGTCTGAAGTTTGTTGCTGAAATGTTGCTTATAATACAATTGGTTGTTCTTTCAAACAGAGGAGCTCTGCAATTGTGAATATCTCGAGATTTAAAGATAGTATTTTGTTCATGGCAGCGTATGTTGCATGAAAGCTGAACTCTTGAACTCTTGCTTAGTTTTCAAAGAATGCAGACTGAAGATTTCCACACTTGTGTTGTCTGCTGCCACCATCAGATTTACAGCCTGTGTGACTACAAGTTTCTCTTTGGCCCTAATCCATAAGAGCACATGAGCACCGGCTCATTTGTAATGATGGGAGAATAGTTGTTCCCAGGGGAGCCTTCCTATGAGTTGCTGCTCATCGCCTTGGGTACTGAGATAGCCAAGGCCAAGTTGTCACAGTTTGAACTATGGGCTGGCAGCAGCCCATAGTGACCTGAGTGACCAAATCCTACTGCACCCAGGTGGTGGATCACAATGGGCTAGTTCAAGGTTCCAGAATGAAGTTGCAAGTCTCCTTCTGGGGTTTCATTAGAGCTCAAAAAACCAGAATTGACCTTACAAATTCTAGCAGTCAGTTTTCTGGTTTTGTGAACTACCACATCTATATTGACAGCAGCTCCCACTGCTACTTTAGAGAAGCTCATCCCACGCCTCAAAACTATAACTGTGCTCATAGTATTCTTCTTTCCTATACCCAGAAGGGCTTTATGTGCTATTTCAATGACATGTACATTCTTGGGTAGGACATCATCACATGTGAGTCTCTTGGCACTGATTTTTGCCACCTAGGATTACTGCCTACTCTGGGCATCCTAATTAATGCTTAAATGTTTGCTAAGACTGGAAAGCACATAGTCTCTGTTTTGAGTTGGTTCTGTCTTCAGCTAGTCTTACCTGTCTTGAGCTAAGATATCACAATAGCCTTAACAGATCCATTCTAACTCCTTCAGCTAAGTTTTTTTTTCCCCTCATTTCAAATATGTACTTCATTTCAAAGACAAACCAGTCAGAAACCTTGAGCTCCTGAGCCTTTCTAGGTGAATTCAGAAGAGCATTTCTCAGTGCTTGCTTTATGTGGCCTGGTCAAACTCAGTGTTTCACAAGCAGATTTCTACAGAGGGAACATCTCTGGGTTGATGAAGATTTAGGCAGAACAAGCTGAGTGAGAATTTGAAATAGAATGTAATTCTCCTTAAAATGTTCCTAGTCCTCTGCATTAACAGATAAAGCTTTCCACATTGTTGCAGAGTACTCAAATGCTTCATGTGACAAAAGAACGAAAAAGGTTTAGATTTAGCTTAGTACATATTACTGAATTTTGGGCAATTAGGTATCCCTGTTCAGTGGATTTTCAATTAAACAGGACACTTCAGATTCAATCTGTTCTTTTTGTTATTAGTTACCAAAAATTGGCACAGAATCACCTGTTCTGTAAAGCTACTAAATTAGTATACCGCAAACAGATGTAAAAGTTATTATCTCAAGGTAAAATTGTTTCTAGATGGGAACAAAGTCACACTTGGTTGGCAGAGAATAGGCAGTTTCAAGTTTCATTTCTTTAGATGAATGTAAATCCTACAGGTGTGACCCTCTCTAGGCCCTCAGAGATGAAGGAATTGTGGTGCTCTGGTTTATTTGGGTGTGGGACATAGCACATTGTTGTTGAGATTTTCCCCTCTAATTAATCCTATGAGATTTAAAATCCTATCTGATGTAGACCAAAATAATTGGGTAACTCACACCAACTTTGGTTTTAAAAATTCTGAATCCAGCTTCTCAACCTCAAGTACTGTGTTCAGTTTTGTGCCCCTCACCACAAGAAAGACATTGAGGCCCTGGAACGTGTCCAGAGAGGGGCAGTGAAACTGGTGAGGGGTCTGGAGCACAAATCTTATGAGGAGCGGCTGAGGGAGCTGGGATTGTTCAGTCTGGAGAAGAGGAGGCTCAGGGGAGACCGCATTGCACTCTACAACTTCCTGAAGGGAGGCTGTGATGAGGAGGGGTTTGGCCTCTTTTCCCAGGCAACAAACAGGACCCGAGGAAATGGCCACAAGTTGTACCAGAGGAGGTTTAGATTAGACCATAAGGAAAAACTTTTTCTCTCAGAGAGTGGTCAGGCACTGGAATGGCTGCCCAGGGAGGTGGTGGAGTCACCATCCCTGGCAGTGTTCAAGAGGCGTCTGGATAAGGAGCTACAAGATACGGTTTAGTGGCTTGTGGTAGCAATGGTGACGGGAGGACGGTTGGACTAGATGATCTTGTAGGTCCTTTCCAACCTTGTGATTCTATGAATCTATGAGCCCTAAACAGTCCCTACGTCAAGGCACCTAGAAATAACATATACCAATCATTCGTCTCTTAGACTGGGGGGAAAATACTAAATTAAAGAAAATCCTGAAATGCTGCAGCTAGTTCTTCAGGCAGACCCTCCTTTTAGATTGCAGGTTAAACAGTGTGAGATATTTCAAGTCAACTCTAAGTATCTCCCAGCAAAATATGAAATAACAAGGGAGGAAAGCAAACAGCCAGTTTGCTGTTAAGTAGAATTTCATAATAATGTCAACATCTGGGCGGATGGTAACCTAACATAGTTTCAGGCTTACTTTTCTTTCTGTGTATCCAAGTGGCATTTAAGCAGCTGAAATTTATTAAGTGGTTACAAAACCCGTTCTGTACTCTTCCATCTTGCAACCACATGGAGGAGATCCTACACACTGTATCTCAAATGGTACTGTTTATTCTGAGAATTTCAGACTCTGCATTTCCTTCTTCATTCAACTGAATTAATTGCTATGCTGAGAAGAGTTGAGAGCTTTCACCTGCAGTTCTGTTTTGTTGCTGTTCATTGTTATTACACATGCTGGAAGATGGATGGATTTCCTGAGACATAACTGCATATGTAATATTGCTCAAAATTATTGCAGCCAGTTTGCAAAAAAAAAAAAAAAAAAAACACCTGTTTTTCACAAAATGCTTATGAATTGGCTAGGTAAGCCTTTATGTTCATGTGTAGAAAAAGTTACAGACATGCAGACAGCAGTTTTTTGGGCCAAGGAACTCAGGTATTCCTGTTTTCTAGGTCTGTTCGTCAGCCAGTCAACTCTATTTCTGGATATCTAACCAGCAGCCAGGATCCTGTGGGGATGGCTTTTCCAGTTCATTTTTCATCTTGTCACTCAGTCTCCTAAATAATATAATTTCCACCATAGGGCAGGATTGAAGTGGTCTGGAGGACACGGAGGAAGTTTCTTTGGAGGCTTTTACTGTGTATATTAATAAATGTGAATTAAAAGAACTCTTCTATATATACCAACCCTGGAGGTACACGAGACGCTTTGACTATAAGATAAATGCTGCACAAGTGACCAGATTAAACACTTCCTAGATACAGTAATAAAATAAACACACTGAGATATTTCACTAGAAGGATTTGGAAACACAGTAAGTAAGAAACCATTTGTGATGCTGCTGGAAACATTTCAAAAATTAAGGAGTTTGGTGTTTTAATGGAGGCAAGAGAAAAGTGACCTCATGACCACCAGTTCAAATGCAATGTGAGTCATTCTTTTTTCCTGTCTGCTTAATTTGACATCCTTTTGGGTGTCTAAATTCAATTGCCTTGAGACTCTTGCCAGATAACTCAGTGAATATATGGACTAGGGAATTAAATATCTTTTTTTTTTTCTGAAGTTATTACCTGAAGTATATTTGTCCCTTTGAAGTTGTGCAGCACTTCCTTTATGATATTTTCTAGGTACTGAGCAGAAATACTGATGCCATCCAACAACGTTACAAGAAATGTCTTTTCCTCTGATTTTTTAAAGACTTTGTTTTTAATCATAGTGCAGGCTTTGTTCCTCACTGGCAGGAAAGAGGGAGCTGATTGGTATTAGCCCTCTCTTTCATGGGAGCTGTTACTGGCTTCGGGTTTTTCCCAGACTCTCAATGATAGTTAGTCACTGCTAATCTCATCCTACTTGACAGTCGTCTAAGTTCAGAAAGCCCCTGTTTGGAAATCACTCTCTGTCTTCCCAGAAGAGTTTTGGAAGTTTCTCAACTTCCTTCTGTAAGCAGCCAACCTCAAAAAATCTTCACTTGAGGGTAGGAACTGCTGCTTCTGCTCCAGTTGTTCTGGTATTTTTTTATAATTTTTTTTTTTGTGTGGGTGTTTTTTTTGTTGATGTTGTTTGGTTTTTTGTTGTTGTTTTGTTTTGTTTTTTGTTTTTTTTTTCAGTTTCTTTTATAACGTCAAAGAGCTCATTAAGAGCTGAGTATGCACATGCTGTAGAGGAGATATCTCTGGGCAGATCCCGTAAACTATAAACAGCAGCAGCTTGTTTTCTGAGCTGTCAAACAGCATAGTGGCCAGATCAGCAGATAACACGGAGCAGAGCAGCTTCTTGTTCTGACTTGTGCAGATATTTACCTGCACATGGTAAATGAAAGAAATATCTGAATAGTTTTCAATCATTTGCACTTGCAGAGGAAGATCTGATGTTCACATGACTGAAATTTAGGCAAGAGTGGGTCTTCAGACAGTTTGCCAAGCCATTTGACTTGGCATATGAGATGTTACTGAGTTGTTTACTATGTGCTTAGTATGGCAGTAGTTGCCTTAGTCATTTCTTGCAAGTGCTGTTCTACACATATTCCTTCTGCAAAATTTGAACCTAATTGACGTTTGGGCATCTCTGGCATAGATTTGTATTGACTAGAAGTCATAGTCCTGTTTTAATTCTAATTAAATGATTGTCAGGGAACTGCCATGATAATAAATACCTGTAGATGTACCAAAATGTCTGCTGCAAGGTTTATGTTAATAGTTTATCCTATGGCTCAACCCTGCAATTAACCTGCAAACTCCAATTAAAACAAACCCACTTAGGTCCCAGACAGAGCCTTCTGCTGGCATGCACAAATGGACAAATGCTGTGGAAAAATGTTTACAACTGAAGCAGTACAGCAACCTCTGTGAGCCACACTATAGGATGTCATAGAGACCAGAACAAAGCTCAGTGACATCCTAGGGCTCTTTGGGCCTCCTGATGGTCAGGTGGCCCTATCAGGAGGGCCGGTCTACAGCTGGAGATGCCAAGACTACCTGTCTGCCTGTTTAATGGCTCTACTGCTCTACAGGGGAATCCAGTGGGCTGGGAAATTTAGAGCTCTGGAAGAGGTGTCTGACTGCAGCTCTGGGATAGAATCATAGAATCATAGAATCACAAGGTTGGAAAGGACCTATAAGATCATCTAGTCCAACCATCTTCCCATTACCATTGCTACCACAAGCTACTAAACCATATCTCGTGACTCCTCATCCAGATGCTTCTTGAACACTTCCAGGGACAGTGACTCCACCACCTCCCTGGGCAGCCATTCCAACACTTTTTTGCAGGATAAAGAGCCGGGTACAAGAAGGCAGGAAAAAAAAATGCTATTAAGAAGTAAGCCAATAAATATTAATATTTTAGCACTTCTCAGTGTCCTGTCTGACCCTCTTAGCAGTATATTTCTAAGATACTAAAAGCAGCAGCAACACTGCTTTCCTTCCCAGGCCTTTGAGAGATTTCTTTTTGTGTGCTCACAATTCCTTGTGCATTTGGAAGCTGAAGGGAAGGCATTTGGGGCTGCTAGAAGAGAATCCCACGATTTAATTTCATCTGTGAGAACCGGTCTGCCATTTCATGAGTGTTTCCTGCTCATCAGTGTGCAGTTTTGTTGCTCTGGTTCGCCAGAGTTGTAGCTGGAGACTGCAGGGAGAAGAATGGTAGCAAAGTAATTGGGCCTGGTCCTGTTGATGGTCTTGTGTAGCAGGATGTAAATTCAGGCTGGAATCTTATCAGTGAAGATGTGCAAAGGCCAGTTCCCTTGTACAAGAGGCTAAGAGCAACCTATGATGCTAAGAAAGCAAATAATTGCTTTTTGCAGCAGGTTGTAGGCATTAAATAAAAATGTTTTACTGCAGATGAAAGCATCTATTCTACTTTTTTTTTTCCTTTTCCCTTTGTTCTGTTTATGAATGTGTTCTTGGGACATTGCTCATTTCATTGTGGCATGGTAACTTGTGTGTCCAGAGTCACTGGTGGGAAATGCTTCAACATAACCATCTGAGAGAGCTTCGCTCCAATTTTGATAATAGAGGGAAAAGTTAACCATGCTGCCATAAAATAAATAAAGAGAATGGGAAAGGAAACCCCACTGCCGTTTGTTAAGGAGGAACAGATGTAGAGCTGTAGCAGCCTGCCAGCTAGGTCAGGTCATATCAAATACTGTGGTTGTTTTATTGTAGGCTGATCCTCTTTTTGAATTCTCTTTCAGCAATGAAGTTGTAAGGAATGAATTAAAGAAGCTGCCAGCCCTTCCAACACCAGCGCTGAAGGAGCATCCTTCCCTTGCTTACTGGTAATGTTTCATTCTGTTGAGTAGTTCTGTAGTGTTTCATCCATGGCCTGGCTGTGACAATCAGTGATCTGGGAGTGATACTGGAATGCAGGTATTGCTGTCTCCTAACTCTGGATCTGACACCAACTGATTGTATGATCCACAAGTAAAAGTAAAGCTACCACCCCGCAAATCAGTTGCCCCATGTGCCCAAATGACTCTATTAATGTCTGGCAAGAAGATTCATGTAAACCTTGAAGCATCCCAATGAAATTAAAAGACCGACCTAATATGCCGTTCCCTTTTCCAGCACTTTACATCTCTGGAAAGCAAGAGTTTTCCCAGTTTGAAATGTCAGTGTTTTGCACTGCAATGTATTGTTTTTGAGTGATTGTGCTTTCCCTTGCAAGTCTTCTCTGAATGGCACAGCTGAACTAACAGGGACATACTTCTTTAATGTGAACTAGGTGATGTTTAGAGGTAGAGGCTTGCAACCTTAGCTTTTATTGCACTGAAAGTGAAATGCTGGGTAGGAGAAGGATCACAATTAAATTCTGCATGCCCCACAGATAGCTTCTATACCACCCCACCCATCCCTCTTATCTGTGCAAATAGGAAAGAACTAATGGGGAGATGCTCCCACTTGATTTTTCTGTTTGTTTACCTGTCATGTTTGTCTTTAAAACATTCGCCTACAGACCTTCTTTATCTGCTACTCTTAATTTCTTGATAATCTTGATAATCTGAGGATGGCAGGGGAGAAAATAGTTCAATTTATAGTTTATGATCTCAAGTCTTCATTTTGCCAGGATGTCCATTCACTTTAAATAGCATGCCTATAATACCAGAACTAGTGGTACATAGTGTCAAGTTATAGGTCAGCCTCTACTCTGCGAGGTACTAATCACTGTCTAAGCACATCAGGGGAGAGTCAGAGTCCTAAGCCAAGATTAGGAACATTCACACAAACTAACACTTCCCTTAATCACAAACACATTAAAAAAACAGACCACTTCCATACAGATGTGTGGCCTGGTCTGGCTGACAGTGTGGTAGCTCAAGTTAAAGCCACCACAAGAGAAGTGGAGGGAACAACTAGCCATGGACAGGGAAGAAGGCAAATCTGTCATTTCAGTAGCTACAAGGACTGAGGTCTTTAATTAAAGCACCCACATAATCTTTGCTCCAGTTTCCTGTGATGGTATCTGTATATAGGAAAGCACTGACAACCCAGGCTGACTGTCAGGCCCTATCTGCCCATCTGTCTGCCCCCACTATCAATGAGAGTTAGTCAGTAGTAGAGAATATTAACTCTATTTCTGCTGGGAAATCCCAGTGAAGTCTGGGGCATCCTCTGTCCTCTCTTGCCTTTGGGCTATGCTGAATCACCTGGACCAAGAAGAGCAGAGTGAAAACCTGAGAATGCAAGTATTTATGGTTATACACAAGATACAGCACTTCTTACAGCTGTACTTAATTCTGTGAGAGTTCCCATGTGACTGCGAACAGGTCACAGACTGGGAAGCTGGTTGTTTCCAATAGGGTAATAAAACCAGTGGCTACAATCCTGTGACTCACTTGTAATTTCATTCACTTCAGTAACGAGGTAGTTAGTTATTTTTAATAGTGGCTTTTTCAGAAACACCTTCTGAAATGCTGAATTATCTCAGGAAGAGGCCACTGGTGAATCAAACAAAAACTCTAAAGTACAGCTTCAAACTTCTTTGATCTAAGAGGGCAAGATTTAAAAATGTAATTACTGATATGCTGCATCCCTTCTCTTCTGCATCTCACACAGGTTGCATACTGGATACAAATTTAATCTTGCCCCTTTTATTTGCAGTCAGTTTTGTGCTCCAGTTCTTCAGTATTAACACAAAGTAATAGCAAGTGAATTTCTAGCTCCAGAAAGGAACATTGAAGATATCAGGGGCAGGGCAAGCAACTGTTCCAGTTGGTTTTAAACAAACATACAAAACAATCCCAGACTCTATTTGCAGCTGCATCAGAATAGTCTGAAATGGACTAAAGAGTGATAAAATGGAAATTCAAGTAGATACTATGATACCTTCAACAAATGACTATCACAGATCCACATGAAATAATACCGCATCTCTGACTCACATCATGAAAAAGTGTCCCCTATTGCTCCTGTCTATTGCAGTAAGACCAGTAGGATGGGTCCTGGATTCTTAGATTCAGTGAGGTCTGAGTAAAGATGGTTTGTGGCCTCCAGCTCCACCTTCACAGAGTCTCCTGGTTACACACCTTCGCTGCAGGTCTTTCCACTCCAACCTCTTCTTGGAGATTTGTAGACCTCACAACAAAGATGAAGGTTGTAGTTTGTGTATCATGATATTGCTGTTTACAGCTCTTTGTAGATTAAGCGTTAGTTGCATATCTTGTACTCAAGCCTATCTTAGCATGACTGATTGAAGCAAGAAGGGTGTTGTGGATTTTTTTTTTGTTTTAAATGAAAATTGAGTTTGTAGTCCTCCCACACAGTCCAGGAACTGCGGCCCTGAATTTTGATTTCTTCTGTCCATACAAGGAAACAACTGATAGTATTTATTGTTTTAGACTCAAAAATAATCACTGGACACTGGAGAGAATGTGTTAGTTCACAGTCATTGTCATTGCATTTTGTCTTAATCTAGATCCTCTCCAGAAAGCCAGCACAGGACTAGGTTACCAAAAGAGTGCAAGGAGCCGAGGTAATGGCACAAAAGTAGGTGCCAGAATGGGATTTCTAATGAACTACAGGAAAGCCAGACTTCTCCTAGGTTCCAACAGGCTTTGCATGCAAGCTTGCTTTTAACAACCTAAAGCATCAGCATTGCCAGAAAATCCAACTCTGAAAATATCAACTGAAAAGCACAATTCAGTTTCTCTTAATACAAAACAGACCACAGGCTTCGATCCTCCTGTTGGTCCTGATGGCCTGTGAGATGCTCTGCTGGCTTCAGTGGGGCAGTATTTGATCATGTGGATCACTGCAAATAGAGATGATATTAGTAAATTTGAGAATATCATCAAAACTGACAAATCAGGCTGGAAACAGAATACGGAAAGGTGCAGCAATGCGTGGACAGCTATTTAAAACAGCTCAATTTGCTGGGTATAGAGTGGAGAAACAAATACCTTTGAAAAACTGAATCTGGTAATAAGAAAATCTGGCCCTGCATTTGCTTGCAAATTGTCTGCCATTCAGTTCTGTGGGCTGCTGTGACATGAGGGATTTATTGGTAATTCTTCAAATCTTTATGAGTTATTTGCTACAGGACATCATCCAACTATTAATTTTTGTAGCTCTGGGGGGAACATTTTATGATCTGACAAACAGACAGTAGCGCTTCAGCTGCCCCCATGTCTCCACATTAACTATGAATGAGTTTCTGTGTTTCTGACACAGCAACAAGCCAGAGCTGGGCAAGAGGAGACATCAGCTGGTGATCCAGGCAGTGTCCTAGCACTCTCCCAGCTGTCAGTAACAGCATGGCAGCTGCTTGGAGGAGAACAGCTGAAATGACAAGGGAGAAGGTCTTTAAGCTCTGCTGATCCCCCTTCTGACCTGTGAATGATTTTGCTTGTTTTCCCTGGCATATACTGGGCTTATACCTCCATCCCAGAGTAGGAGGCAGAAAGTGACCTCTGCACTGGATGATCCTCCTTGCAGGACTGTGTGAATGAATAAGGAATCCAAAGAACTATTTGAGAAGCCAGTGTCAGGCAGCTAGGGTGGGATTCATGTGGTCATCAACATTTCTTCAATGCAGACAGCTCCATCTGAACTAGGGGCTCTCAGCTCCCTTTACTGTCAGTGGAGAGAAGCAACAATAATATCCTCCCAGGGAAGCCACCCAAACGGACTGGATGAACTGTGCTCTGGAATATCTCTTCCCACCGTGCAACTAGCCCAGTATTATAGAAAGGTGAAAGGCAATAAGTCCCACTGTAAAATATTAATGCCTTGATTGATAATTCAAGCTTTATTTTTTATCCAAAAGAAAGTAGAACCAAGGAGGATATTTTTCTTGCACTTAACATCTGCAGATCTCAAAATATTATACAACAGAAAGGAACATATTCAGTATTCTAAGAGGGCAACAGAGGCATAGAGAGTGTTGCCTGTATTTCTTTAGGAAAACTGAGGACTATCCCACATCTTTTAGTATGGTTTGAGAACGTAAGTTTATGCTGCTCAGGAGGGCTCCTTGGCATCCAGTCTATCCTTTTAAGGAAATGGGCCATCAATTGGCTTCCATACCCAAGGGATGTGGTCCAGGAATGTATCTGTCATAATAATCATTTGTAAAAAAGCAGTGCACAGCCAGAACCACATTAGGCAACCAGCAGGCAGGTGCATTTGTCTGTTCCTTGAATGGCACTAATATTAGAGCTCGATCTATACTATAAAATGTGCAGAGTAGAAACCTAAGCTAAGAGCATTTTTTGCTGGGGAAGCTCCACTAGTTTTTGAGAAGTCATTCCTCATTTATTCCTGTGTGAGACAGAGGAATTGCATCCACGTGCAATCATGGGTTTAAAAGATAATTTCAAAGGGCTGTAAGCTCTCTCTGTCCATCTTTTTAATTAAGAATGATAGTTATTGGAGATCTTCCAGTACTGAACACTCTTGTAATTCAGTTATTGCTCCAAAAGTAATCCTGATTATGATAATCATAGCAGGAAAGCTGAGCTTTGCCTTCATATGCATGCCCGTACATCCATGGTACTTGCTGAGATTCGTGGGCTGAATATGGTTTTATAACTGTTGAATTTCATTACAGCTATTTTCTAAGCATTAAAATTATTCTGAGGGGTTTGATGGGAGAGATGACCATTGCTTTACCCATGTAATTTGTCACTGACTCCATGAGCACCCTGTAACTGCTGTGGTGTGCTGGTGGGACATCTCTTCACCCTGCCCCAGTGAGAGCCCTTTTATTTTCACAGGATGAGTTGGTGATTGAGGAAAGCAGTTACTCTCAGACAAATGCCAGGCTTGTGGGAGAACAGCTGGCCCTGCGGATGAACCGACAGACTGTCTCCTTTGAATCACTCTTTGGTGTCTGCGCTGGTGTTTTTGTTCCTCTGCCTTCTTCCTGGCTTTACCAGGGACAGACACACAGTCCTCAGCTCCCCCGTGCCAGGGCCCCACTCCCCATCTGTGTACAGAACATCCTGTTTGTCGTATCACAGTGTGGAATGTCCTCCTTGTGACATCACAGAATAGAGCATCCTGTGTGTCACAGGAGGATATGCATGGCCACTGCCTGTAACATCACTGAGGGCATTATGAATGGTGGGCCCTGCATGGACAGGGGAACTTCTTTTTGGCAGAGACACTGGCCCCAGATAGATGTTCCTGGCACAAGCATGCATATGGGGAAGGCAGCAATGGGAAGATGTAGCCATCTTAGGTGGGCTATGCTCAGTGAAACACCTTGCATTTTTCCACAAATGTCACCATGAGCATCTCTGAGCACTTGCTACAAGGTCTTCTACCTTACAAAACTGCTGTGCTCCTTCATACTGTCCAGCAATTAAAATAGCTTCAGTTCTGCCTGGAGAAGGATTATCATGTCGTGGACAACCATGTGACTAACTTTAAAGGTTCAGCTAGACAAAGGAAATGCAGAGCAGGAGCAATTCCAGTTCACTATGGCCTACACTAAATGCAGCATGATAGCATTAGACAGACACTTGGTGCAACTGCAAGCCTATGTGGTAGTAGGTGGGGACGGAGTTCAGGTCTCCTTCCTCTTAGATTGGTAATGTTTGTAAGGTACCTCTAGGAGACTCAACAGACTCCCTCTTCTTGGAGTTACAACATAAAGAGATTGGGTTTCAACATGGAGTCTTGAGCATTCTGCTATATAAATGCATTAAAGCCGGTCCTGTGGGCATTACACTGCTGGAAGTTAAAGAACCAAAGTCAGACCAGCATGAAAGTACCAAGTTTGTAGACTGTGATGTGCTGTAGATCAAGAGGAATTCTGTTGAAATCAGAGTGCACTGTAAACCTTTGAAAGGAGATCATTGATTTATGCTTTGCCATGCTGTGACCTTGCTAGGACACCAGATTGTATACATCAAATAGCTCTGGTTCTGTGCTCTCCTGTAACCCATTTACCAGAGAAATGGGAGATTCTTTAAAACTGAAATTGGAGATGTCTGACAGTCTGTTCTTTGGATCATGCTGACGTACTCTCAGATGCTGCATCTCTGATGTGTAGAGGTGAATGTTGAACATGCATTCATCAAACATGCCTAGAACTGTTATCTGACATTGAGGGCCACTGACTGGAACATTCTATACCATGAAACTCTCTTACTCTCCAAAGCAGCACTGGCATATAGACCCTGGCTGGTACTAACTCCCAGTGCATGACCAAGTGTTGCCTAAGGGAATGCAAGTTAGCATAACCCAGAAATATGCAAAGGCACATCGATACTTTAACAACAAAGGGACTCAACTTTGAGTGCCTAGGACACATTCTCTGACACTGTTTAACCTGCTGTTAAAGACATTGCCTCTGTGTATACTGGAAATTTAACTCCTTGCTGAGATTGATGACTCCAAGAATGCTTCTACTGGTGCTCTTGTACGTAGTTTTGTGCAGTTGCACTGAGGAGTAATCTGTGAGGCTTAGGGCTATTAGTGGCCACTAATTTCAGAAAGCTTTGCTTTACTGAGCAAGCTTGGTGCTCTTGGAGAGATGTTGCACCACTAGGGCAAAATCAAGCTTCAGCAGCATTGATACACACAGTGTAACATCGTAGGCACCATTTGTATGTAAGGAAAGTATTTTGGAGAGGGAAAAGTCTGTATATGTTTGTGAGTTAAGAAAGGTTATTCCAGAAAACCAACTCATAGCAACCCAGTTTTATTCTCAGCCTGTGAGCTCCCCTTGTCTTCCCTGAGTGACATCAAATTCCATCATCTATCATTTTTACCTGGCATCTTTTAATTCTCTCGTTGGTAGCTGTGCTAACAGAGCATTTATTACTCTTTTTTCATGCTTCTTGGCCATGATACTGCCATTAAATAAAACATCTCATTTCTTCCTTTTCAGCGAGGACCGAGTCATTGAACACTACAAGAAACTAAATGGCCAGACAAGAGGTCAAGCAATTGTGAAGTAAGTGAAATAAAAGCAACTTCTGGTGACCTTTGTTTTATCAAGAAATATTTATACTGGACTGTAAATCTAATATGTAGCTATGTCTCCCATCTTATCTAATGCTTTAAGTATGTATTTACTTATATATTTGAGCATTTCTTTTTAGATCATCCTCTCAGTGTTCTCTTATGTATTGTTTTTCAGTTACATGAGTATTGTAGAATCCCTCCCAACATATGGAGTACATTATTACGCAGTAAAGGTATGTGCTACAAAAAAGGGTTATTTACTGAATTATACTGATTTTGGAGAGGAGGGGGGAGAGGGGAAAATAACTGTACTGCTTTCAGAGTACAATACACTCTTACTGAAGTCTTGTTTCATTTCCTCTGGTAGAATAAATTTATTTCAACAGTGCAGTGAATGTTTGGTAAACACAGCTCCAAAGAGGAAAGTGCTGTTCTTCAAGATAAAACTGACAGAGTCCTCTGGCTGTAGTAGAGATGTTCAGGCCACATACAGAGGCAAGCTCTGGTGAAGCCAGTGAGCCAGCACCAAAGGAACAAGCCAGGCATTTTGCTGGAGAAGTCAGTGCTTCACTCCTTTTTGTAGTTCCAGGAGGCTGGATTTTTCCTAGCCTGCAGATCAATGAGCAACTAACTAGGGCCAGCCATGATCTGCAAACTGCAACTACTTTCATTTGAGATACATATAGATGGATGCAGATATAGTGCATAAAGATGCCAAATTTTAATGCCAAATCACTGGTACATACTTAGAGATGGCACTTTCCACCACACACACACTCACACACACACACCATTCTCTACTGTGTCAATTTCATGCAGGTATTCATGAAATTCCTTATTTCTTCTGTTTAGTGATTTATCACCAAATTTTCCAATCTCATGCTTTTGCATTGAGATCTCTTGGAGTACTCCAGTCCAAGAAAGATTGGATGGATTAGGCTGCATGTTCTAGCCTGCTAACACTTGAGATCTGTTCCAGAGAACTCTTCATGATCAGTCTGTGCCAATGAGCAGCAGTGAGGCAATATAATAGCTTTTGCTTCTGCCTGATGTAGGGGTTTTGGTTTTGCTGGTTTTACTCTGCCTTGCTCTATCACATTAACAGAACAGATGTAATTTCATTGAGGACTCCAGTCCAGTAAATTGCAGAGAGGCTGGTATCAGATATCAGCCATTATTGCATAAGGACATTTTATTGCACACTCAGACACAAAGCAGTTGGGTCCAAGACTGTCAGACCTTATCACTTTGTAGCTCTCAGATCCCATTACTGCTGCATTTTCAAGATTAATGCTAAAATCCTCCACATAATTCAAGTCAGCTGGGTGATTCTCTTTCCTTCCTCTCTGATTTCGGAGTGTTTGGGCTGAATTATTTAAACGGCAGAGAAAGAGGATGTACCACTACACAAGGGACCGATGTCAAACCTCCCCTGGCAACATTTTGAGTAACTTGATTGCAGATGATGCATTCTAAATGGTTTTATACATTACAGCTAAAAGTGAAACAGATCTCTCCTTAACACCAAAGAGTTTAGTGACTTGAGGAAATTCAGACGGGGCATGATATTCAAAGACATTGCTTAGAAACAAATCTTTACCTTGAACACAGGAAATCTCCACAATTTCCCCCTCCCATTCAATTTAACTCTTTCTATTTCATTCTTTCAGGACAAGCAGGGAATTCCTTGGTGGTTAGGACTTAGCTATAAGGGGATTTTTCAATATGACTACCACGACAAAGTGAAGCCAAGAAAGGTAAGTGTTTGCTTTTCTGTCAAGGTCCAGGCTTGCCTCTCATGTTATAGCTTGATTTAAGGGTGTGATGTATATCAAATGCTGGCACTGATTCATGTGACTTTGAAGGATGTTGAGTTTCTCCCAAATGTGTCTGAATGTCTGCAGAGAATTAATGGACAAAAGTAGCTCTTAATTTATTAAATGTTGCAGTATGGGGGGAAAATAAGCAACACATAATCTTGTACCTCATGCTTCTTTACAGCATGGTTCATAGGACATAAACAGGAGGTGCTGAAGACCTTTCAATGGCTGTGATGGGATTGAAGGTGCTCAGCTGACCCTTCGTAGTCTATTGTCAGGCCATAAATTATCAGAAAGGGAGAGGAGAGAAGAGACAGCAAAGCTTCTTCCATGCCTTACAAAACAGAAAATACTGCATCGTTTTCCCCAGAGTAGCATTCTACTTGACAAGCAAATGAAGAGTTAATACCAAACTAACAGGGAACAAACTTTTATCACATGCTTGAAGAAACTGTATTAAAAAGTTTCAGTCCGCTATCTGATTTGTTTAGGAACTTTACGTTGTGACCGTTCACAAAGTAAGGCATGACATGCGAAGATCTGATCATAAAATTAGATATTAGTCATTGACAATCAGCTGTTCTGATCTTTTTACTGCTATTTTTTCTGAGGCTTTCAGTGTATGTGAAAATCAAGATTTGTCTCAGTCTTTCCCAACTGCAGCTGAAAAATCCAGCTAACAAATATCCTGTTCATTTGAGAGGAGAAAGGTTTTGATCCCCTGAGATCATCCTACCAAGTAGGCTCTTATGTTCTGATATTGCTACCTAGGATGCAGTCCAGAACAAAAAAAAAGCTCATCTCTGAGCACATGTCCTGCAGGCTGATATGTACAGTCTGTTAGCAACAGTACTTGTTGTACTGCAAACCCATGGAGACGTCAGGAAACAAGGTCTGAGGCTTCTCTGCAGACAAGTGTGCAGAAATGGATGAATGATTTGTAGCAACTAGGCAGCTCTTCTGTGGGTGCAAATGCTTCCATGCTGAATTAACACACTGCATTTCTCTTTGCCTTGTCTCTGTTGCCCAAGTGTGCCACCTCCCTTTCTTCTACCTCCTCCAATCACATTCAAGCTATACGCTACCTGGACCTCAGATAGCATCTTCTATTAAAATAAACTAGAATCAAGCTTTTGGTAGAAGGCAGGACTGCCAAGGAAGAAGCAAGAGGTTATAGGTACACTGATTAGCCTTTTATTCACTGAAGGCTGTTCGCTGGGCTTTTTATTCAATGAAGATGTGCATGAGGATGAGGGAAGCAAGGGGGTCTTCACAGAGCAGCTGTGCTCTAAGAGACATATCTGTTTAGGATCAATCACTACCTGCAGGGCAAGCCATACTCACACATGATAGTTCAAAACATGCCTAGGCTGGGTGTTTGCACCCACACATCTCCAATAGTGCCAACTCCCCAGGGAAAACGTGACCCTAAAACGTGCCTTCAGAAGTCAATCACAGTGACAGAAACACTTCTTTGGAAGAAAATAGTACCTTGCTATGATAGAACTCAACCATTCAGAAGCTATAACAATTTTTCTCAGCCCTGATGGTAAGAAAGGGTTAGTGGAGGGCAAAGAAGAAAGGAGGTCAGGTAATCTGACCACATGAGAGGGTACGACTATTCCTACTAGAAGAGTCAAGTCTCCTTACTTGGTTCCTTTACTTTCTTCTCACCTTTTCATAGTGATCTGGTCTGAAGCACTGGTTTTAGAGTTTGAAAATACTTCAGCTGGCTTCTCTGTTTGTTACCCTATTTCCACCTCTAACAATTGCCTCTAGAATCAGAAAGACTGAAGGCATCTTCTGCTCTTCTTGTCCAAGCATATCCTTAAAAAATACGGTTTCCTCTTTATTGGGAATTTATTTTTTTTGTCTCAGCAAATTATGTATGCAATCCAGGAGACTCCAAAGAATAATGCTGCCTTATGAACAAACCACTGAGAACTTCTGTGGCTTAGGAGAAGCAGTCATAAATCTTGCAGAGAAAGTTGGGTGGCGGGGGAGAGTAGGAATTTCCAGGCTAGAATTTGTCCATTGCCATAATCCAGAGACAGTATCAGTGAAAAGACAGCCGAGATGAGCATTCCTCTGTGACATGATGCCTGCAGACCCTGTCTGTTGGCAAGGCTATTCCAAAATGCACAGCCTATATCAGGGATAGGGCATGAACAGAGTGACTGAGGCTTTGTTGTTTCTCTGTAGCATGCTTTTACCCTGTGTGGACCAAGTAAAAAGACTTTTTACCCACCACATGTAGTAAAATCCTTCTGGCAAGAGCAATCCAACTGCCTCAGTGAGATGCAATGTTTCATTATTTGCTAATTAGATTGTAAAACTGCATTTGATAACCCTGGTATCTGGGAGCCTACCATAGGATCTGGTTCATTTCACAGTAGTGGCAAGAACTGGTTCAAGTATGCTGTGGAAAGGGGAGGGGTAAGCATTGATGAGCTTTCTGCAAAGTAAAATTAGAGGGGAGGAGGGAAAAGATTATGTCTTTTCTGATATTTATTATTTTGTCCTACACATTGCCAAGACCAGAAACAAGCTGAAAAATTGCAGTGGAAAAATAAATCTCCCTAGAAGAAGCACGAGCAGAAAATTGTAGCAAGAAACCGGCTGAAACCAAGACATTTATTTTAAATGCATATTAAAAACTTTGCTTGTCTTACAGGGGAGATTGTAATGTTTTCCTCTTATGTCATCCTAGACAGATTTTCAAGCTTATTGTGTTTGCAAGTAAAACTGTAACCCACACTAAGCAGCTGGACGTATCTCATGCGATCCCATTAGCAGTCAGTCAAAAACACGTTGTTATTAAATTGCTGGAGTAAATCAGCCATGTGCATCTAGAAAGCTAACTAGGTTTGTCAGCAAGTTGGATGAGTCCAGAAAGGAGAATTGGGGCTGACGTTGGGCCAGAACCCGATACTGCTCACAGTATTCTCACTCAGGCATAAGTCCTCTAGCATTACTGGGGAAGCAGTTGAGATGGGTATCTGGCACCTAGTCAGAGGTGGTTCAGTCAGGAATGTGGGGCTATTAAACTGGAATGCAGCTTGTGCTGGGCCACAGAGCCTAGTGTGACTCTGTGCTTCTATTTTTGTTTCCTCCTGCCTACGCTTTGATTCTGTGGAAGCCCCAAAACTAACCAAAGCCATCACTCTGAGGCCAACCATTCTCCCTTCTGTTTTTCTCCTGTATGTTCAGGGGCTAGCTCAGATTCAGTATACTACCAAAGGCTTCTTCTTGAATATCATACAATCATAGAATGGTTTGGGTTGGAAGGGACCTTTAAGATCATCTAATTCCAACCCCTCTGCTATAGGCAGGGACACGTCTCTCTAGATCAGGTTGCTCAAAGTCCCATGCAGCCTGGCCTTTAATGCCTCCAAGGAGGGGGCATCCACAACCTTGCTGGCTAACCTATTGAAACACAGATCTGATCCATATAAGTTATGATCTGATAGAAGTTCTTTCTTAGGTATTAAATAAATGCACAATTTCAGCCTCATTTAAGTAGACCTCACAAAACACATCGTAACAGCTGAAAAAGAAGAGAATATCAACTGCAGAAAGATGGTTGCTGTTCTGCTAGAGAATGTGCTACTAGATGCTGTCCTGCATGTCCTGCAGTATGCTGAGGCATGCTGGAAGTTTACTAACAGCTTACAGAACTTTTTTCATTTTTGTAACAGCAGTGAGCAGCTTCCCGATGGGCAGAATCCATCTACCTCTATGTCAGTAAAGACTTACCTTCTACATACTCTTCCTTGTGAAGAGAAAAGGCCCTTCAGGACTTGACATGCACATAAAAAAGGAGTCACCGTCCTGCTGGGTTCTACACAGCATCTTGGGTCAAGATGCACCTTCCATAATTCATGGTAAACCAAAGCATACTCTTTGGAGCCAGCTCTTCAGAAAGGATATGCCTGCACTGCTTTATCACTCACTCCTGAGGCTGTCATGACCAAGAGCAGAGAAACATCATTTGTTTTTTTTCCGTGCTATGCAGAGCAGTTGGAAAGAGCAGGACACTGCAGTCCATCTATATTGTCCCTGTATGGTATTCATTCATTTTAACCAGTGGGCAGGGATGTACCTCCACTCTGAAGGGACCCATGCATGAAGTAGAAGCGGTGTAGCCTGGAGCTGAGAGATCTGCATGCTGAACAGTTGTAGCAGCACTAGGCATGTCTCTGTTGTTCTACTGAGATATTCCCACTGATTTAAGAGCCTAAGGGCATCTTTCAGTGTACACGGCTTAACAGCTAGTAAGCAATTAACTCCAAGCTGAAGAATGAAAAAGTAAGTGAGTCAGACAGAGAACTTCCATATAGCCAGTAAACAGACACAGAAATTGTTTAACCTATCACCAAAAATAAAACGACCTTAAAGAAAGTCTGACAGTGTTCAGTTGCTTTGCAAGAAATACCACTATTCGGTGTTATCCAATTTTCTTTCTCAGAAAGACAGTGGTTATGAAACTTAAGGTGAGGCTTTTTTCTCAGGCTCATAAACATTACCGGTGTTCTCATTCTCCAGCTGACTAAAGAGAGCCCAAGAAGAATAGTTTTGGAAACAAGAAAACATGTGGGACATCCCAAAATTCAGATGTGAATGTAGTTTGATAAAGATTTTCTGTGGCAGCTAAGCATCCATTTCTGCTATTTCTTTCCAGTGTTATCTTTTCTCTGTAATCAAATGAAGTGTGCTATGAAAATACTTTATTCTGTGTTGTAATACCACCACAAAGCTCTATGGACTCTCATTACAGAAGGATTTAATATGTAGTATTACTGTTAGTCCAAAGCAATGCTAACAGCTTGACTTCCAATTTTCACATGCAAAAAGAACTGAGTTGGACCCCTACTACCAAGAAATGCAAAGCACAGGTAAAATCAGTAGCTCTAAGTGTCTGATCAGAGAGAAGTCACCTGCTTGTCAACAGCAGGAATGAAGTAATCAGTTTATTAATTTTGTCCAGAAAGTGAAAGATTGCTGTATGATGTCACTTGGCCTTTTCCAAACAGCAAGGGATAGAGTGAAGTTTCCCAATTCCAGAGGCAAAGTGGGATATTTACACAGGAGGAGCAATAAGCTAATTAAGAGCTTTTTTACTGCAGAACAAATAGAACAGCGATCCTCTCTGCTTTAGGGCATAATGAAGTACTGTCAAGTCAGTAATTGCATTGATGGAGTGGTTAAACTTGTGCTTCCTGTGGTGAAGGAATGACAGACCAGTAACTTAAAAAAGCATAAAGTAGGGATTGATGTGAAATTTATAGAAAGTAATGAATGCTGGGGAGGAGGAAGCTGACAAATTGGTCTCTATCCTGACTGATCATAGAAGAACATCAGGACAGTAAAAAAGGCAAAAGAAACATGATTTTCAAATGGTTTAAAGGGAGCCCAGTTCACACACATACATTAGAGATCAAGAGCATAGAAGGGTTAAAGATAAGACTTAAAGAATGTATGGGAAACATCCATAGTTACAACACAGAATCAGCTCTATTCAGACAGGATTTCTGGAGGTGTTATAAGCTCTCACGTTCATGAAGGATGTTTGATTTGGCAGCAAGATGGTTTCAGTTGTCAGAGTTATGGAGCATGCATAACACTTCTCTCAGCACCATGCCACTCAGCCACAGCATATAGTCAGCCAAAGCTGGCCTTTCTCGAGAGCATCCAGCGTCTGATGGGGTCAGAAAGAACTGGGCTGTTCTTGGAACGGCATAATTTCCTAAGACCTTTGGAAACATCTTTGCATTGCAGGCAGGGATAAAAGTTTTCAGGTTTACAAATGATGCAAGAGGAGCAGAAAACATTTCCAGGAAATACTGGTTTATAAAATCTAGCGGAGTCTCAGTGGCATTGCTGTAATACATTATTCACTGTGATTAGCTGACTGTTAAGGACTACCTGCTGACTCTTTCTGCTCAACACTTTTATTTCTCTTCCCTTTGCTGATCCTTCATGCTTTTTGGATTATGGACTTGGCTGTAAACTGAACCAGTCTTCAGGTCATGGCGGGTTCAACTCATTTTATAGCGCAGTAATTCAGTCTTGGTTTAGTGTTTGGAAATGTGGTGCACTGGAGAGGGAGACATATATAAAGTGAAGTTCCTTACCCTGCTCTTTCTTCTCGTTGAAGAGGCTGTTCACCCCATTTCCTTATGTAAGATCCAGACCTGTGACCACTGAAGAGCAGTGACAGTTTAAGACCTTCCCTTGCTGAAAAGGATTTATCCCATACCTGTTATGCAGGAAACCATTTTCTCTGTAGCACCTTTTTTGCTGCTGCTTGTCTCAATTTGGAGTGTCTACCATTCAGCACCAGGCTCTTCTTTTTCCTTCCTGCCCCCACCTTTTCTTCCTGCCTCAGCACCTGCCTCAGCCTGGCTGCTGCACCCCACTGTGCCAGAAAGTTCTGAACAGGAGATGAATAAATCGGATCAGAGCACACTGGGCCGGAAAGCAAGATTTTGTCCCTGAGGCAGAAGACTTCCGCAGGCTTTGGTCAGACATACCACTAGGCATTCATTCATTGAATATTTCTTCTGGCAGCAGCACTAGCTTAAGTGGCCTTCACTCTCCTACCCTATACCAGTCCTGCTACCACTGTTCACTTCCTCCTCTTCCTCAGTCACGCTGGTATAATTGTGTGGCCAGGAAGGAAACTGCCCCAGAGAAGTGATCAAAGCTCAGTGTAACTCAGCCAAAAAGAAAACAGTCACTTTTAACATTGATCGGTGCTCAAACTCATTCACCATCTGGTCCACAGTAAGCAACACTGGCACAACTGTAGTAGCAGAGTATGGGTGCAGGCTGAATAAATCACAGCCACATAAATCAGTGAAAGAAACCTCTACTGAACTACACAATAATATTGTGGAACAAGATAAGGGCTTCACAGCTCAGAAGAAGATGGGAAGCATTTGACTCCATGGGCTTTGTCGTGGTTCAATCTCAATGAATTAACAGCTACATACAGGTAATAATCACCACTTTTTTTCGCATATAAGCTAATAAAAGCTTGGTTCAGCATCTCTCCCAAACATGGTTCATCTCAGACAACTAAGGACACTATGTAGGGAAAGCAACTTTTTAAAATGTGTTAACTAATCACAGAATAGTCAAGCTCAGTGTCTATCATTTAGGCAAACACGTAGCTTGGTCATCTTTAATACCCATAAACACTAATACGTAGTTTAGGGCACCACTGTCTTGAAGGAGGCGAGTGTTATTTTGGGTGGTTCATTGTATATACACTGTGGTGATACTGTCAGGCGTAAAGCTCCAGGGCTTTCTGCAAGAATCTACATTCACTACAGACTACAGCATGACATCCTATCCCTTGCTGCAGCCAAGTCAAGCCCATGAATACCACTAAATATAGGAGTAGTCTCGTCAAAATAAAACTCACTTGCTTGAAGTGCTGTGTTGTATTCAGGTCTTAAAAGGGTAATTCTCTATAAAAGCAGCAGCCAAGTCTTGAATGATTCTGCAGCACACAGCAGGAACTTCAACAAGATGCAAAGACTCTGATGGCACAAAGTGAAACAAATTGGACTTCAGCACTCTGGATCTAGGGTGGAGATTTGGAGCAAGACTGGAACTTCCTCAAGCACATGTGCTTGGCTTTGAAGTGGTAGCAGGCTTCTCATGTGCCCCACCATCCCCACGTCTTGTCGTTCCAAAAGCCTGAGTACTTTTATTACCAGGTGAAGCCAAGCAAGGGCCCAGCTATTCATTGGCTATGAATATGAGGCATCTTTAAATGAGTGGCTTGGGCAGTAGGCTCAGAAGATTGTGCATTGCAACCCAGAGCTGCATGCATGTTGTGTGACCCTACTTACAGACACCCTGTGTCACAGTCATGTTTTCATTCACACAACCTAATAGGCATATGCATCATCATCGCATGACTGGGCATGGGATGGGAGTTCCTGTATTTTGGTCTTAAGATAGATGTGCTTTAGTCATGCCAGTACAGAAGGCAAGAGGATCTTCAGGAAAGAAAATGGCAGGAATGGTTTCTGGTGGTATAAATCAGTCATCCATAGCTGATTCATGTGCTATAGCTTGGGCATCCTTTGTGTAATACACAGAATATAGTGTTAGAATCCTCAGTGCAGAAAGAGTGTCGCTTTGATTTGCTTGTAGAGGAAAGAGAAAATTTAATGTATAAAAATCAGAAATATATATATTGATTTAGAATTTTACAGGCAACCAGAATGTTGACAGCAGTGCAGTACCTAACAGTATTTGACAAATATATGTGCATTGAAGATGGATTCAGTCATGTATATAAACCCAAAGTCTGGTTTCCCAGTCTGTATACAGTTATAGACACAAATATTGAGTTACATTATGTAGACAAATAATGTTTTGTCCAAACGACAGCTCTTCCCTCTGTGAGCTGATGCTTTACTGCCTCTCTGAGCCAGTAAACCACTTTGAAATTTAGTAGGGAATTGTCTCTTCATAATGGAAATAAATGCAAAGTGGTGATTATATAGATACAGATGCAATTTCTGTTTGGTCAAGCTAGAAACGTTTGTTGGTGGGGTGTGGTCCCATGAGAACAGCACACAGCAAGAATGATCTCAAACTGAACTAGAAACTGTTTGGCAGAGAAAGAGCCCTGCAGCCAAAGGGGAAGTAATTAGATAGTGTGCTGGGGTTGTTGACAGACCACCAAAAGTCCTGCTTAGCCAAGCCACTCTCTCATTCCATGGGGAAGGGGAGGACAGCAAGCCTCTGGGAAGATCATTGATGGGTTTTTTCCCCACATCAAATCACACAGGAAACCTCATAATTTTTTTGTTGTTGTTGTTCTAGGAAGGAGAAAAAAAAAAAAGCCCAAACTAATTGAAATACAGGAATGAATGGAAGGCATGGCAGGATAGAGGGCTAAGTTATAGTACAGCGGCATCCTCATCTCATGACCTGTGGGGCACCCTCAGCAGAGGGTCAGGCTAATTCACAGGTGACAGCCCGTGGAAATCTCTTGGTAAATCTGTCCCTGAAACAAGATCCCATTTGTTTGAGCTGAGTTGGTGCTGCCTGGATCAAATCCTTCTTCGTTCTTTCTAACTAACTAGTTTGACAGAGATATGATTGATGGGAGCAGGGTTGGCTTGAGGCAGAACACAAACCCATGCATGAAAACCATAGCCCCACTGAAACAATTGGGACAAAACTGCCATTGACTTTGATGGAGCTGTGATTTTTGTCGAGTTTAAAGCCAGAAAGGGACTGTTTATAACCTCCGCCCTGACCTCCCACATAACTCAGCCCCTAGAATTTTCGTTGCTGGTTTGTTCAGAGGAGGAAATCAGATATCCAGAGAGGAAATTTTTTGTTGTGTTTGTTTCATCTTTAAACTGAACAAGAAAAGACTTGGGCGTTTGTAGCTGTACTTATGCAAGCTGTGTGAAAACACTGCCATTGTTTGGTTTTATTGTTTAGTGCCAGTTTTATTACCAGGATGTCATCCAGGGTTGTGACTCTTGCCCATAGCATAGGAGAGTAAAGGGGTTGCATTTGAACTGTTAGAAAATATGTCACATTATTTCCTTGCCTTTCCTAGAAGCCCCTCAGAGCACCCAGTCATCGACGTGCATTTAGAGGGATGATTGTTCCTTCTGCATACTATGATTTAACAAGGAATTAATCATTCAAGAAGCTGTGAAACTGGCAGGGCTGGGAGATGCCATGTGAGACCAACAGCAATCACTGTTGGTCATTTATTAGATGCTTAGAATCTAAGAAAAATATAGGACAAAGAGCTCAACCTCCTGCTCAGTTAGGCCAGCTTCAAAGTCATTCAAGTTGCTCACAGCTCTACAGTACTGACCGTGTTTTGTTTTTCCCTGCATATATCTGGTTAGAATTTCTGTTGCTGCAACCTCTGCCTGTTGCCTCTTTTCTTGCCACTAAGCACCTCTCAGAAACGTCTGGCTCCATTTCCTTAGTAACTCCCCTTCGGTCACCAAAGACAGCAGAAAAACAGCAGATAGATCCTCCACAGACTTCTGCAGATGAACTGATTTGAAACAGCTACCAGGCTTGATATCTGAAACTACCAAGAGCATGTGCATTGCTGAGTAACCCCACTCTACTGCCTTATCTCAGGTGCTTCAGGGCAAAACATACACATAGAAAAAGGAAAAAGACACCACATATTCGGGCATTTACGTCTGGTTCTCAATGCAGTCTTCCAGTCCTTGAAGTTTACAAGCAGGAGCGAGACTGACTTGTTGCATGGTCTGATAGTGATAGACAAGGCGGGGGGGGGGGGGGTGACTTTGAACTAAAAGAGAGAAGATTTCAGTTAGACATTAGGAAGAATTTTTTTACTCAGAAGGTGGTGAGGCACTGGCACTGCTGCCCAGAGAAGCTGTGGGTTCCCCATCCCTGGAAGTGCTCAAGGCCAGGCTGGATGGGGCCCTGGGCAGCCTGAGCTGGCAGCTGGCAATCCTGCTCATGGCAGGGGGATTGGAACTAGATGATCTTCTTGCTCCCCTCCAACCTAAGCACTCTGTGATTTTATGATATGATGATTAATGGGCACCAAGCACCTTTGCTGTCCTTCAGCTTCATTACTGCCAGGAGTTCCCAAATGCATGGATGGTCCCTCTTTGGAGCATGCAAACAAGGATTCCTGAGCACAGCCCAGTGCCTAGGACAGATAACCTGAGCTCCCTACGCATCAGTGAAGTCCCAGTCATCCAGGCATGAGTGACCAACCCAGAAAGGCTCCTCTATGCTCATTCAAAAAACACGCTCCCTTCTTTATCAGGAGCCTCTGGCATTCCTCAAATGCACTCACACTGACCCTACCTCCTGCTATGTGCAAACTCCACCGCACCAGCCCCACAGCCAATAAAAAAGGTAAAAAACTTCTTCAGACTCATATGGCTGAAACGGATGCAGATCCCTGGGCCTCCTCTCCTCCAGGCTCAGCTTAATTAGGGAGCAGCTAGCAAACCACAAGTGTGCTCACAAAAGAAGCTTGCATCTGAAGGGCTTTGACTGCAGCTCTTTGTAACTAGTCATAAACATCTGGTGCCTGGCGAGCTTGCCTGCCTCTTGGAAGGGGTTTCCAAAGACAAAATTCCCGTAGCTTGCACCTGAATTCTCCACAGTGCACCGTATACCACTCAGATCCCTCCCCTGGCTCCTTTTCTAAGCTGCCAGCTTTGCAAAAAAAGCCATTTCTGGCACTGCTTTCTGCATTGTAGCCCCCCCACCCACTCCAAACATTTGAAACAGTATGCATAGTCTGACAGGGAACAATTGTTCCCCAGGTTTCCCCTTGCATGTCAGCAGTTTGATAAGCAGTCTTGCAAACTCAAGTGATAGCTCTGGTTCCGGCTCTATTGGCACGATGAATCAGAGCCTGCAGTGCAGACTCCCTGACTCAGAGGAGAAGGAAATAAGGGTAACGCTTTTCTTCTTCAGCAGTCCCTTTCCCATTCACGTGCATGCATGAGTGTGCAGCTGTGCTCCGAAGCCAGTCTCAGGGAGACTTCCTTAAGCATATGCTGAAGGTTGAATGATCTCATGTGCAGCTTGTAATGATGGCAACTAGCAAAAATTGTTCCCATCTGAAAGCTGCCCAGTGCTGCATGATCCAAAATGAGCTGCTGACCTCAGAAGAGATCCCAGTGGACAAACCACCACATCATAGAAGCTCACTCTGCCGCAAGCACCACTAATTGTCCCCTTGTCTGCAGGCTCCAAGTAAGAGCAGCTTCTAAAGGGCAGGGGAACTGTGCTTGTATTACTGAGTGGCTTTCTCCCAAGCCTCATTTCCAGCGTGTCTGGGGACGTGCTGTCCCTGTCCCTGCCGTGATGTACCTTTGGTCAGGTGAAGGATGGAACTGTGGTTGTCCATCTCAACAATACAACTCCCACACAAAACCAAACTCAGCTTCAGCGCAGGAAAAAGCAAATCTGCCATGAACTTGGATGCTCTGACTGAAGCTAACCCCAAAAGTGGCACTCCAAAACCTGCATGTTTCTGTTGTAGCTGCATGTCCAGAAGGCAGCACTGAAATTATAACCAGCTCGCTGCTGCGGCTCTTATTCCCCAGTGAAGGTTGTAAGCACCAGCATGGTAAAAGGATCTTGATGGGTAAAAATTATGCTTCCATTTAAGACCCACTAATGGCACCTTGTGCATCTGTCACTGAATTAACAACATCAATTTGAAACCATACGTAAGCCAGGCAACTGGTTGAAGGGAACAGCTTGCTTACATTAGGAGGTCTGGCTGAAGAGAGAAATTAGGCAGTTTCTCCTGAGAGGTGGTGATCAGCTAGTAAGAAAGCAGATACCTTCTTGTGGGTATTCACACTTTTGCAGATTGTATTCCCTGTGTGTAAGAGGGTGAGACCTCTCAGATCAATATGGGCAAAACGAGTGGGAGGCTGCAGAAAGGGTGAGTTACAGCAGTGGTAAAACACACAAGTATGTCCTGGAGAGTAGTGCTATGGAAAAAAAGACCCAAACTCAAGCTGTAAAGCCACACTCACGCCCTCCTGGGGCAGCAGCCAGGGCCACATGGGGCACCCCGGGGCACGAGAAATAGCACTCGGCGCCTGCTCCTGGCTGGTTGAAAGCTCCCCCAGAGCCGCTGTGTTTGGACAGTTGGAATTAATCATGGGAGGGAAGCGTAGCTGCACTTAATGAGCTGAGCACTGTGAGCTTCGTTAGCAGAGAAGACAGAATAAGGCAGGATAAGTACACAGGGGACAGTCCCAGGCAGAGGAGAACGGGTTGCACAGGCATCTCATCTACCTGAGTTGCTTCTTGCACAAACTCCCCCAGCAGAACAGCTGCCAACAGCTTAGAAAAAGGGTTTCAAATTCCTACTTCATGCCAAAATGACAACAGGGGACACAGGGACAGAGGGATGTTTTCCAAAGGGTGTGAACTGCTGCTTTTTAGATGCTTATGTGTTCCACATGTCTGAGCGCTTCCCAGACACGTCCTCTGCACACACTGTGTTACCATCCCCGCAGACAGATGGGCATCTGGAAGCACGGAGGGGTGTTTTTGGAGGCCCACGTGGCAGTCTCATGCTTGACCCCTGGTGCTGTCAGTGGGAGTTTGGGCCCCAAACTTCCTTTTCTTGCCTTTGAAGCTCTGCTGAAGTGCGCTGAGAGCCTGTAGGGGAGACAGAGTCTGCATTCAGATAGCAGTTCTCAGCTTAACCCTTTCACCCCAAGCCTGTCCTCATTCAGTGGGTAAAATAATGGGTATTTCTGTGTTCCATTTCATAATTACGCCTTTTATATGGCGATTCATTTTCCTATGCAAGGAGTAAATCAGTCCTCTACAGAGAGTTTAAAATCCAACCCTTCGATCTGCCCATCCCTCGTGGCCTCCTCCTGCCCTGCACTCAGACCACGGGGACAGCCCCGGAGCACTGAGCTCTGAAGGGGACAGACTGTCACAGCCCCCACCCTTCCATCCAGAGAAAGGAAAAAGGCAACAACAACAATAGAAATTTGCAATCCTGGTGCCCTGGAGTATTAGCAAGGAGAAAATGTTTGTGTCCCCGCGGTGGCTTGCTTTATTTTCTAGATTTAACCTCCAGTAGCAGCTTAATCAGTGCAAATCAAATCACGCCTCCTGTTTACCGATCTCCAGAGTGCTGACACTGGCGAGCGGCTTATCTCAGCGTGGCAGGACTCAGCTCCTTCCTTGGGGGTCGGACAGGAACTCAACAGAAGCTGCTTGTAGTGGGAGAGGGAGCATAAATCAGGGAGAGCTCTGCTGGCTCTGCTCCCGGCAGAGGTAACCGGCCCTGAGCGAGAAGCAGTGCTGGGATGCCCGCGGGTGGATGAAGAGCCTGGAAGCCAGGGTTTGGATTTGGGCTCAGTTCTTTGTAAGGATGTGGAGGCGGGCGGAGCTGCCCGCAGTGTGTTGGCTGCAGTCACCGCGTGCTACTGCTACTTCTACGCTGCCCTCCCTCCCGCCCGGGGCTGCTGCGTGGCAGGCACTCCTGCACGAGGCGTGGGTAAGGGCAGCGAGACGCGGCCTCTGCGGCGTCCCAGTGCCCGGGAGCTGCACACTCAGAGGGCGGGCTGAGTCCCTGAGACCTGCCCACGCTTACTAAGCAGCGAGGGCACCGGGGAGCGGGTCACTCGGTGCGGGTCACTCCGTGCCTCGCTCCGTGCCTTCGGTTCCCCTCCAGCGGTAACGTTTTGGTGGTGCTTTGAGATGCGCCTGTAAAACAGAAGCGCGGAATCACAGCGTCGTAGGGATTGGAAGGGACCTCTGAGGATCGAGTCCGAGCCCCTGTTGTAGCAGGATCCCTACAGGGAGGCAAGAACAACACGACGTGCTGATTCCTGTGCTTCTGAGCGCCGCTGGCACGCTGCAGCCCTACTCAACCCCCAGGCACCGCCAACACGAGTGCTGTCAGCACCCCAGATAAACTCACACCGCTTTGCTTCCCATTGGCAGGGCGAGCCGGGGTGAAGGCAGGGCGGAGCGCCGAGTGCCTTTACGCTCCTCGCAGCGCAGAGGTGTGAGCCCCCCCCGGGGGCTGCCCTACAACGCCACGCCAGCTCTGTGCGCCGCAAAAGCCCGGGGGCTCGGCCGAGCACCCTCGAAAGCAGGAGAAAGCGGCCGAATCCTCGCTTTCCTGTAACTTTTCCTCGTTGTAGTTAATCCGCAAAGTGAAAGCGTGCCGCGCAAGCAAAGAACGCAGGGACGCGTCCGTCCGTCCGTCCCCACCTCCTGCTTCGCTCCGTTGCGGTGGAGCGGCGCCGCGTCGAGCCGGGCGGGGCGGAGCGGGGCGGAGCGGGGCAGCCCCGGCGCGGCGTCGGGAGAGAGAGCGGGGCGGAGGGCAGGGAGCGGGCAGGGCTTAGCGCGGAGGAGCCTCACCCCCTCCTTCTCCCGGCAGATCTTCCAATGGAGGCAGCTGGAGAACCTCTATTTCCGCGAGAAGAAGTTCTCGGTGGAGGTGCACGATCCGCGCAGGTGAGAACCGTGCCGTGCCGTGCCGAGCCGGGGGCTGCGGGGCTCAGCGGGATCCCCCGCTGTGGTCTGGGGGTCGCTGCGCTTTGTAGCCAAACCACCCATTGGCTGGAGCCCTTCAGCAAGGCAGCGAGCCGGGGAACGCTCCCTCTGTCTCGGGTGGGTACGTTCCCATCGTGCGTTCCCCCCGACACCTGGCAGTGCTTTCTCCTTCGCTCCTTTGTGGCCCCGCGGTGCAGCCCGGGGTCCCGCCGCAGAGAGAGGGCTGCCGTGGTCCTCCGGTGGCTCCCGGAGATGGGCGCCAGATTTTGTACTCTCACGTTCCCTTGTAAATAAATATTCAGGAGTTCAGCGGAAAGGAATGGCACCGTACCAGAGGTTTACGGGCAGGCTGGATGCAAGCCCATCAGTCTTTTTGGCACAGGACCCTTTTCTTGTTACTTTGGAGACCTAAAGTGGGAGAGAGCGAATTCAAGTGACTGTGCTGCGTCCAGTGCCTGCAGTCTGCACACCTACTCATTTGTGTTAGTGGATGGTCACTGCAGACAGTGACCAGTGTACAAATTCCTCTGTAAGTTATTGTCACTAAAGTCAACATTCTGCTTTTCAATTAGACATGGAAGGGGCTGACAGAAACTCTCTTCCCAGACTGATTTGATGTACTGCTGGTTGTGGCGTGTTTTGCTCATCGCTAAGCTGTGATCCTGTTTCACCTGTTTCCTGTGCCTATCTGTATAGTAGTATCTGTCCTTTTGTTAGGGAAATTTTGCATGCAGTTTCTGTATGTATTTGCCCTGGTGTGAACACAGTCACACCAACATAACGGTACCTGTATCCATACCATAGGTGTGTTATCTTAAAGCGAAAACTTCAGAAAACCACTCAAACCAGACTGCAGCTCCAGGTCAGCAGAGCCTTGAAGCATCTGCTTAATATTAAAATATTAAGCATGTAAATAGTCGCATGAGATCTAGCAAAGCGAATTCCCAATGCTGAGAATATTCTGGGACACCTTCCAGCAGTGGGAGCTGGGGGTGGTGCGCTCCTTCCCCCACCAACCGTCCATCAGCAGCAAGGCATCAGGAACGTGGGCTGCGAGCAGCCAGGAGCCCCTGAACGCTGAGCTGGCCGCTTCCTGTAAGCAGCAATTCCAAGAGAGAGCAATCAGCTCTGCAACGTTCAAGTCATGATATTTGCTGCTCTGTGTCATGCATAAATTGTGACCACGCAGAGGAACTTCTCTTTCCAACCGTGTGTCATTTGTGTTTATTTGGATGATAGGAATTAATGACGCTGGAGAGCTTCTGCTTTTTATTCCACGACGCTGTTTCCCTGAATCAACACCAGGAGGACAAAGCTCTGTCCTCTGTGAGCTGTTGTCTGCCTTTCTCACAATCAATTTTTGTAGGCAGAGTACCACCATTCATGTCAAACTGTTACTCCGGTTGCTTTACAGCCAGCCACGTTGCAGCAGAGTGCTGGGAGCACGGCTCAGGTTGTAGTCAGTCTCCTGGCCGAGGGGGACGGACTCCTGTTTGGTGTATGGAGGCTGAGGAATAGCCACCACAGTGCTCTCTCTGCATTCCTCTCCGTGTAGCCAAACCAGAGCCTGAGTCAGCAAAGCCACACTCGCAGGCATGGGAGAGCAAGCACAGCTCCATGGTTGTGGCCAAGGCTGGGCAGCACAATGCGTGTTTTTGAGCCCTGTCTCTGCCTGCGGCTTCCTGTCCTGTGCAAACCACTTAACCTCTCTTCATCTCAGCTACTTATCCCATAAAGGAGGGTAGTTGTGCATTTTTGTATCAGCAGGGTTAATTCCATAGCACATGTGGCATGCGTGGAGGAAAGTCACAGAAAAGGCACCCATGAGCCATCTCTCATAGGCTCCCAACAGCCAGCTGTGAAAAGCAACTCAGCATCTCTGAGCAAGTGTGCAGACTTCCTGACAGGATTTACAGATTGGACGGGAAACATGTAGAGATCCCAGAAAGAAAAAAAAAATCAGAAATCACTGCTTTTAAGATGAGAAAGTGAATTATTTGGAGAATATGCTTCTGAGAGTTCAAAACAAGTAACTGTTTGGACCGAAAGAGATGGCACCAGAATTATGGCTCCAGCCCATGTGCCTGAACGCCTCAGAACCTTACATGCCAATATGCTGCAGTGATTTGCATACCTTAAATCAACACAGAGCATTCAGAATCCCCTCTCCAGCCTCAGTTCCAGGAGCACCTCATCCCAACGCTGCCTTCATTCGCTGTCCAGCAATGGGGGTGAGGCAGCCCTGCTCTCGTCCTCACCACCACGGCCATCAGCCTCCATCCTGCTGCACCCATGGGGACTTTTCTCACAGCAATTACTCACAACAGCAGAAGGTTTCCTGCTGTGTTTGCATGGCACAGGGTAGCATAGAAAGGGCTCCGCTGAGGGTAGTGCTGAAATGTGAGATCCCAATTTCCTAAGACTTTGCTTGCATTGGCTGTGACTGTTTGCTCAGAGAAATTTTACTCCTATTTGTGGCTCTGCAAGTTTATACAATAACACATTTTGCAGCACTGAAAAGTCCCTGACACAAGAACTCATCGATTTCCCAAGCAGATCCTGGCCAGCAGTTCACATTTCTACGCAATTTTCTTTTTCTTTCAGTCTTTGCTCTGTCCCAACTTTTTTTTTACCTCCATCTTCACCTTCAGTTTTGGACAGCCATGCCTGAGAAGAGGTGGGCAGTGCAGATATAGCAGGAAAACCAGCTTTTTAACTGACTTGGGCACTTCAGAGCACTGGGAAAAGAGTCAACCATCTCTTGTGCTGCCCAGTAGAGTTCCTGGGCTGTCCCCCACTATCACCTCCACGTCTGCACTGCACAAAAGGGCCTGCTGGCACCCCTCTGTAGCACGCCTTGCTCCCCATGCTGTCTCTTGCACTGGACTCTTTTCACAATGTATGTCCCTGAGGAAAAGGCTTTAATGTGGTCTGATTTTTGGGTGTTCCTGTGTGGACCCAGGAGTTGGGCTTGATGATCCTTATGGGTCCCTTCCAACTCGGGGTATTCTATAATTCTGTGATTTCTGACCCAGTCTCTGTACCATTGCTCACATTTATTTTATTTCATAATCATATTCCAACACGAGGCCCTTAATAGACTGGAGAGCAGAACCTCATCTATTTGGGACTTGGTTTTCTCCAGTCACCGTTGTGTCCCTTCAGTGGGAGGAGTTCAGCAGACCAGGATCATAGAATCATAGATTGGCCTGGGTTGAAAGAGACCTCAAAGATCAACTAGTTTCAATGCCCCTGCTGTGGGCAGGGTCACCAGCCACTAGACCAGGCTGCCCAGAGCCACATCCAGCCTGGCCTTGAATGCCTCCAGAGAGGATGCTGCGAGCTTGTGCGGTATTTATCCAGCAACGTGCCAGTGTCAAGGGCTGTGCTGGCAAGGTTAGAGTTGAGGGATAGGAAAGAATAATCGGGCTGTTTTGTACAGCTGTGAAAGCATGGGGAAACTTAACCTGTATTTTTTATTAATATTTGAGGACAATTGGGAGTCCCAAAGAGGAAACACTTAGCTCTTATTTTTCCTGTTTTTATACTCTCTCAGCTAATTGCTGAGTAGCGTTCTTCTCTCCAGTGCACCAGGCAGCCCTCTCCAAGCCTCACAGCTTCCCATACCACATGGCAAGTCCTACTCCTTCCATTTGCAAGAGAGAAAATCAAGGTTTTTTCAAGAGTTCCTTCCACATTCTCCAAAACGGCCATTGATTGTGTGGCTTTTTAGTAATATTTGAGACCCACCATCCAAAGCCAGAGGTGCTGGAAGGTGTGAGGACTTGGCTTTGGGTGTCTCAGCATGTGATGAGACACACAGGATTCATCCAAGCCTGGCTAGGCATTAGTGACTCCCCTGGGACATGTAACAAGCCAGCATCAGCTCAGCTGAACACAGGATTCCAATTCAAACTAGATAAACTGGATGATCCTTACTGCTAGGACTTGGGAGCATTTTAATTTTTACTATTTAGAGTGAAGGCTGTCTTAACTTGAGTAGCAGTTTACCACTGTTCTCTAAGCATTTCCCATCAGTGCAAAGGCGTATTCAGTAAAGATAGTACTTTTCACTGTGAGGCCTGTGGTTGTTTTCTGTGGCAGAATATACCTGTAACCCCAACTCATTCTTTCCTCTTCTCTAGGGCATCTGTGACAAGGAGGACTTTTGGGCATAGTGGCATTGCTGTGCATACATGGTACGCCTGTCCAGCTCTGATAAAGTCTATCTGGGCTATGGCCATTAGTCAACATCAGTTCTACCTGGACAGAAAGCAAAGCAAGGTAAGCATGTTGGAAGTGAGGATGTAGATGTATTGTATGGGTGAGTTGTTCTCACTCCTCAGGGCCCCAGCAAGGTCGAAGTGGCTCCTCTACTGCCCTTTATTTCCACTTGAGATCAAAACAAAGCAAAATAACTCAAAATACATGCTGACTTTTGCTGGGCTAAAGGAATTTTAATGAATTCATGTCTGTGGGAGCAAGGTTGGAGGTACTGTACTGAACTATGGCCAAATCGGAGAAGCCAGAGTTTGCAGACAGATAGGGTTGTGTCCCTGTCTGAATGATTTCAACAGTGTCTTCTGGTTCTTGAACTCCCCTAAGTCAGTTCGAAGTAGCTTCAGACTACACCTGCCTCTGAATTCACTTTGCTATCGCTTGCCTTTTACTATTTTATTTTCCTGGAAATGAAGAGTAGAGGATGCTATTTCTTTTTCTCTCTTCATAGAATCTCACAGCAGATGAGGGGGCAGGATGCTGACAGCCTGGCCTTACAAGCTACTGTCTTGCTGTGGTACTATACAAAGGGCTGCTCAATACACAAAAGAAACCACCTTGAAACCAAAGGAGTGTGTGTATTCCCTCTGATTCCTTTCATCAGCAGTAATTTTAGGCATACCCAGAGCAGCAGGAGATGGCTTTGATCACTTCAGGATCACTTTGAGGCAGAAGAGAGACTTCTCATGCAGACATCCCTCTTCATATAAGCATGCTGTTGTAAAACTTTACAGATAAGATAAATATTTCATTGAATGGGTACCTGTCCATGAACGTGGACAAAATTGCAAGTTCACCCAATAGCAGATAAGAGTTTTCTGTCTCCTGTTTCTACTCAGCACTACCAGAGCAATATTTTACTCTCTCTGATGCTCTCAGTAAAACAACTCGGCAAACAAACAGAAGTTTATTTTTTCTTACTTTTAGCCAGATGGGTTGGCAGATCTAGCTGCAAGGTATCTAGGTCACTAGAAACCGATAAACAAAAGGAGATTCTCTGCTCCTCCCATTTCTTTGGTAGGAAACTGGGTCTTTTAAATGCCCAGGACTTCCCTTCAGTCACTTCCTTTGTTGTTGGCAGATTGTGTTTCAATCTGATCTCCCCTCTCTCACACTCCTACAGACAGCACCACCTACCAGCCCTCGTTTGTCAATCTGTCACGTCTCTGGCTATGTCAGAGTGCTTTGTCACAATAATCCCAGTGGTCATGCTGAGGCTTTGAAGTTAAGGCACACAAATATTTTTGTCCCTTTTCCTTAAGGGAGCTGGTGTTTTAGCCTGTTGTCCTCATCTTTGACGTGACACTGCCAAGATTGATAGATCCATCAGTTTTAAGTGATGTGTTCAGTTCACCTCTCTGGTCACTTCAGGACACTATATCCATGTGAGCTTTGCTTTTGAATACCAATAAAGCATTTGCTAGAGTGAGGCAATGTGAAATATCTTTGTTTCAACTCTTAGGGGCTCAAGCAAACATTTATTTGAGTTTCAGGTCATGTGGGTTTGCATCCCCTTAAATCTCAGTCCACAGATGAATTCCCAGCTTCAAAGCACAACTTCGATACTCCTTGCTTTTATGTCCAAACTTGGCATTTCACATAGTTTTGACAAAAAAAAAAAAAAAGAAAAGAAAAACAAGCTGAGGTGAAAAAGCCTGCTGGAACTGATCTCAACTGAGCTTTCACTTCAGTGGTTAGGTTCTGTGGCAGGAGATAAGACATATTGGACGGAGCAAGCTTGAAATCTATGCTCGTATAACTGGGCACTAACTGGATTTGGATCTTTTGCACAGCTCCACTGGAAAAGTCTCTTCACTTGACTGTAAAATGAACCAAAATAATCTCACATGGATTTTGACCCTTTTGTGAGGAAGTGAGGTCCCAGCTTTCTTTGCAGCTTCACACTGCATTGAACTGTTGCCAACTCGCCGAGTTCCCAGCATCTCACTCCCCGCTGGCTCTGTATGTCTCTCTGTGCAGTCAAAGTGTAACAGAGTCTGAAAAGATCCCCAGCTTTCTGAGTGAACATGTCAGCATGCAGAACTCCTGTCAGCTTTCTTTTTTTCAGTAGACAAATGTATCAAGACTTTCAGCCATGTCTTTGCTCTGTTGACTGCACTGAGTCAATCAAACGTTTGGCCCAGAAGCTTTGAAAAGTCTCCTTTTATGGAAATTTCCAGTAGCACATTCCTCCAAGCACAGGGCTCTTTGGCTCAGTGAACCATCAGAAAATAGGCCCAGGCTTTCACTGAAACACCTGCAGCAAAACCCCATCACTGCAAGCAGGAAGGGGATAATTCATCCCTGGTGTCCATCTACTCTTGCTTTTCACTGATGGATTTTCCTTCACCCTCTGACCCTGTCAGAACGGCACTGGGGATCAGTTTGGCCCCATGCTTTGAGATGACTCATGAATGAGCTTGTCTCCTCTGTGCAAATGAGACTTGGCAGGTCTGCACTAAGTGTTTTAAATTTTTTTTTGCCTTGAGGGACTGCAGGGCCCAAGGGAGTGCTAATGGGATGTAATCTAGCTTTTCGCTATTGTGCTGTCAGTACAAAGTCTTGCACAGGCCTTGCACAAGCTGCTGCTCAGTGGCCTGTATTAAATGAGCTGTTGCTCTGATTCTGATGAGTGGCTGTCCAAAGCAAAAGACCACCTGACACTGAGCGGTGTTCCTGGAGGCAGCAAAGGCTGCATGGATTGAGCAGCATGGAAAGTTCACCCAGTTTCCTTCAGGAGATGCTCCTTCCCCACTTAGTGGTGGGGCTCTAAAACATTCCTTGCCAGCTTCAGCAGGTTTGGGCTGCACCCTCTGTGGCTCCTCCACATTGCCCCGCTGATCCCCAGTCTGCTGTCTTTTGGTATGCTTTTCTTCTGTCCAGGCTCCAGGGTTGTCAGGCTTTGGTCTTTCCCTGCTATTTCATTCATCCAATTTTGGGCATATTTCCAGCTGCTGCTGGCTTGGCATGCCGGCCAGGACCACAGCATCCAGCTTCATTGCCTTCCCTTGGCATATTGGTTATTGTCTAGTCAAACAGGTAGGGCCTGAGCGTGCTCTAATTTGCAGTCTGGAAATGAGTGGAAATAAAATACAGGACTTCCCAATGTAATTATTCTACAAATACAGGAAAACTGTATCCTTATGGAGTGGGAGGACTGGATCTGTCTACGTAGACTTGGGGTTTATAGCCTTTCCTAGACAGCCACTGCAAAGACTCAGTATAAGGGGTTAGGTTTGACCACTATGGCTATTCCTGGGGTTACACAAAGTATGCATAACCCTACATAGCCGTAGGATTATACAGCATATATGCATCTGCAAGGAATAAATCACCAGGACAACAGCAGCCTGAAGACTTATTGCCTCCAAAGATCTGGCACTGCAACAAGACAGCAGGTCATGCTCAGGCTCCTTATCAAAACTCAGCAGGAGGAAATCTTGTTAGATAGAAGCAGTGACTTTCCTCTTCCAAAACCACTTGGAGGACATAGTACACAAACCTTGTTGCATCTCATTGCTGGCCAGAAACCTGAGTTCAGGAAGCAAAAAGCATCCTATCCTTCTCCCCGGACTGAGTCTGGAGTAGAGCTGCTGGAAATGAAAGGTGTCTGCCTCGTTGTAGCATTAGTTTAAGATGGTCAGTACTGGCTGCCTCATCTACTGTGATACCTTGGCAGGTAGTTCTGCCTTTGAGGTCAAATGACCCTTTGCTTATAGGGTCGTTGTAGAAATAAGTTTGTGAGGCATTCGTGTACCTCTGAATGGTAATAACAGAGTCTATAAATACCCAATAATATTAAATTATAATAGTACTTCTGTGGGTACTTTCAGTACGAGGCTCTCCCAGTGCTATCTTCGTTTGCAGTCTTAAATTAATCTCAGAAAGACAGCGTGCAACAGGGAGACATTTTACTTCCATTATTATTTCACTGATGTGCAAACAGACAGAACAGCTAGGAACTTAAGCTGAAGTGTCTTTCCCAAAGCCCCACAGCAAATCAGTAACAGAGCCGAGAGTGGTGAGCATGCAGCCATCAGTTCACCTTTAGTCACAGTTAGAATGATCTCTCCTTTCTGAAGGTGTGAAGGAATGCTGAAAACCCCATCAGAGCAAACTGTCCCTGCGGGTCCACCTCATGTTAGTTCCTATGGGAACAGATCATGTGCTGGTACATAGGTGTTGATCAGCTTTTGATTTACTGGCACTGTAACGATCTATCACATACAGCTGAAGCTGAGAGTCTCTTCTGGCATTACTGAGGTAAATTTTCTGGTAGTCTTAGACTGGGCCTTCAGCACCCCACTGAAAAAAGTTTTCTTTATAACACAGTGGCTTGATGAAATGTTTCCTTATGCTTCTCTCTGAGGTGCTTGGAAATGACCCTGGTTGGAAATAAGACACAGCAACAGGGGGTTGTTCTGATGTAGCAGTTGCTATTTTAAGGCGATCCAAATGCTGTACTGTTCAGAAAAAAAAGGTCTGGAACATTGTTGTGGCCACCAAAACACCATCATGTGTAGAGTTCATCTTTTCAATGCTGCTACGGCTGTCACTGAAGGGCCTTCCCCAGCAGCCTTGATCAGCGTGCGTGATCCTCATGTTCATGTTAAGTAAGCATCATGTTAAGATGCTGTTAGCAATGTGAACTGGAGATAGAAGGCAAGCTGCTAACAGTGAGGTTTGTATTGCAGAGGCAAGGCAGCCTCTAGGACTGGATGAGCTCAACCCTGCAGCCAGCTGCTACACTCATTTTATTGCTCAGTGCCACAGAATCCCTTGCACTGAAAGATTTATGCCTCCATTGGCTCTGTGGCGCATAATGACGTCTAAGCTCACAGCTCCAACAAAGGGAATGCAGGGGTTATCTCACCTGAGCTTTCAGGGCATCTTGTCCCAAATTCTTCCTTAACAAACTGAAAAAGGATGAAAAATTCCTTAACAAACTGAAAAAGGGCCTAGATTGCTGACCCGTGGTGCTGTGCAAGGTCTGACACAGCCAGTTACTGAGCTGGGGCTGGCTGTTTTCTTACTTGACTAATATTAATGCTTCGGAGAGTTCTGTCACTGCAGGTGCGTTGTGTGCTGCTTGTTACTCTGAACCATAACCAGAACATGTTTTCCTGCCAGTATTTTCTTCCAGCTTCTTATGAAAGCCCATTTAAGCCATGTCCTCACCTTGTTGGTCCAGAGCTCCTAATAGATTTGGAAGAGCCTTTCCTGGCTTCTTTTAGATACTAGAGGTGGTCTTTGGCCTTTGAGCTTACGCAGTAGCATTTCTGAAGGTTTCTTGTTGTATTTGGTAACAAAGCAAATCTATACATAGTTTCTTCAAGAGGGAGAAATATCCACAGCAAAACAGAGAAAATAACAAACAGGAAATGATGCCAGAATTGCACCCACTTATGCGTGTAAAAAGTGCAGTCCTGAATATAGTTCTGGATTGCTTCCATTCTTGCTAAATAATCCTAGTTTGCTCTGGAGGTTTGTTTCCTGCCACAGTGACATGACTTTTTGCTTCTGTGAGCTTTAAAGAAGTGCTAGACCATTACTAACTCTTTTGTCCATGTCCAGTCCAAGATTCATGCTGCAAGAAGCCTGAGCGAGATTGCAATTGACCTGACTGAAACTGGAACGCTCAAGACCTCAAAGTTGGCCAATATGGGGAGTAAAGGGAAAATTATCAGCGGCAGCAGTGGGAGTCTTCTGTCATCAGGTAGGTCCTCCATCCTGTAAATAGAAGGAATATGGTGGGAAGGGCTGTGGTCATAACATGATGGGGAGCTGCCAGGAGCTGCACTGCAGAAGTGGAGATCACTTCCCTTTAGTCTTTCTGTCTGTCCAGGTGTAAGTCCATCTCTCAGCATATTGCCCCACATTCAGCACAGGACACAGCCTCCCTGTGTCTCATTACAGCTGCTCGTTTCCTCTTTGGCCAGAGGAAGTCTCTCATTTCCTAGCTGAGAGCTGGTCTCTCTTCATAATCTCTACTGTAATCACGCTGTGGCACCCAGCTCATCTCAGGCTGTTTGTTGCCCGAGGCCAGTGTGTCCATGGAGCAGTTTCCAATCTGCAGTGGGGAAGTGGTCAAGCAGCTGAACCCAGCTGAGGCTGGGAATTGGTGACATCCCTCAGCACTGTCAGGGCAGGGTGGCTTCTTCACAGAGCGCACATCTTCTGTGCCTCTGTTGCAGGAATTTGCCAGGTGCCCCAGGCCCAAAAGAGTTGTTCCTGAGCACCCTCCATCAACTTAGTGCTGGAGACCTAGAGGTTTCTTTTTGTGCCTTAGAGCACCTTCCTGTGTGAGGACATAATCAGTGAAACAAAATCAAGAGAAGTTGATTAGGGAGAGAGATGGAGCATCAAAATAGAAGGAACAGGAAAGGGGAGTCAGGTGCTTGTCTGTATTTCTTTGAGACTTTTCTGTCAGTCTGAACAGGTGAAGCTGTGTATAGAACAGTGCTAAACACTCTAAGATTGATTGCAGAATGCTTGAAGCTGCTCAGATGATAAGCTCTTCAGGAGGGCAGAGGTGCTGGTATCAGTATAATTAACAGTTCCAGTCAATTAAATGTCCTCTGCTAAGTGTTACATCAAGTTATCGAAGTCAATTGTGATGAGATGTGTAACAGCAGAGAATAACCTTCCTGTGCTTACCAAGGGAAGAGTCCACCTAAGAATGCACACGCTTTAAAACTTAACCCACCTTGATGCAGTAGATCAGCTTTTCATCACTGTACATCCCTCATGTCTCATAAAAGCCACCCCCTCCTGCCTGAAGAATGTCAAGCAAGGGGTTAAAATGCTCAACGCCTCCTGAGCCCTGGATTTGCCTGCTGTGCAATTCCTTGCCTTGCCTTCGAACAGAGCTGCCTTTCTGCTCCTTAGGTCCTCCTGACACAGCACACAATTCAGCGTCTGTACCTCCCATCACTCAGGGAGCAGTGCAGTAGCTGAGCAGCTCCCGGCCCAGTGTCAGGTTGTTGGAGCTCTTTGTTTGGCATTTCTTCCAGGTTTCCTGGAGGAAGGTAAATAATGTTAAGTACCCCAAGGAAGTTCTTAACATCTTTACAAGATCTCAGCCTCCTGGGCACCATTCCCAATTTTGTGAAAGCTGTTTGGTAGTAATCCTGTTTGCATGTTTACACACTAACTTTTAGCCTTCCTGGAAAAAAACCATGGAGATCTTCATGCTTCTGCACTCACCATGGGAAAGAGCAGCAGCAAAGTGAAAGACAGCAGAAAGTCAGGCCCAGAAAAGCTCTAGTGAGGCCAGCACCTGAACAGGGCTGTATGAACAGAAAGCCCAAATGGCCAGCTACCCTTACTTTTACTTTTTGTCTTTTTTTTTGCTCTCTTCTGGCTGAGAATGGGTTTTGCAGACTCAGTAGGACTGCAGTAGAAACCAGACCCATGCAGAGCTCACTGCCCGAACGAGTGATTTCTTCTGACATGTGTAGGTGGATCAGTCTATGTCAGTGCTTAGCTATGAGTGTGCAAAACTCTGTCTTGTTTGAGGTGCTGCCAGTGGGTCAGGCAGGCATGTTCACTCCATGTTCCTACGTTCAACTGCCTTCTAGGTCCTACCAACTGTGGAGGCAGGATCCTAAAGTGTTAAGGAGCATTGCAGGGTTTGCAGCTCTTGTGTGCCTTTTGGAGATAGAAGCACGTTTCTGTAGGTAGAGAAGAGTAGAGAGAACGCATCTGCCATCGGAGGGCAGATCCCAGAGTATTGGAGGCCCTGGATGGTCACCCAGATCCCTCTGCTCGAAGAGCCCCTTCACTCAAGCCTGGATGGCAGAGTGACCCAGCCCTGCCCAGCTGCACATGACGGGCCATTCACTGCTTGTCCTGCTGGACACAGTCACTGGCTCCATCCCAGCCCTTGTGTTTCCTCCCATTGTGCTGACATTATCGGCACAGAGTCACAACAATGGTGGGTTATCGTGGTACAGCCTGTGTGCTGGAGAGAATAAGTGCGAATGATTAAGTGGCCACAGTGGATTTCCATGCTATAAATACCCTGAGTGACTTAAAATCACCAGGGCAGAGCTGAATCTGTTTGCTGTTCCTGCCTCCACTTTGCTGCTCTTCTCTGCCCTTTTTTCCTGGAAATCACTTGTAGCCATTTCCTCTCTTCATCTTACTCCTCCTCAGCAAAGGGGCTGTCCCTGCCACGTGGAGCATGCCAAAGTTGACATGTTTCCCCCGGATTTGCAGCAAGACTGCAAGGAAATAATGGCTGTTGTTTACAGCTGTCACACTCACTAGCCAAAATCTTGCTGTGCACCATGTTGTAGTCACAGTGCCCTTGTAGTCACTGCCCACTGCATCACTTACAGTCTCAAGACACAGCAGAGAGGTAATGGAGCTTTCTTCTGTGATCACAGCAATTCAGGACCAAAGCCTGAGTTCCTCTGTGTTTTGCAGGCCCTCTGTCTCAGTCAACATCCACTGCAGTTCTAAGTTTTATCCTTATTTCAGCTTTGAAGGGACTGCCCAAAATAGAGAGCTGCCAGGATTTAGCTCAAGGATCTCCTGAGCCATCTCTGGGTATGTAGGGCAAGATGTACACACGAATGAAAGTTCTGCTTTCAGACTGGCATGAACCGTGATCAAAAACAGCAGATAATTATTGGGATGAAATCAAGCAAGGTCTACTATAGATTTTCTACTGTAGATTTTTTTCTTTGATGCAGCCCATGCCATAAGAGCTTTGCAGTGCTCCTAGCTAGCAAGGAGTCCTGTTGTTGCCGGGTTATTGTTGGCCTGAACTCCAAACTGCCTCTTTCATAGAATAGAATCATAAAATCAGTATGATTGTAAATGACCTCTATGATTATCTAGTCCCTCAGTGCCACATCTACACATTTCTTGAACATTTCCAGGGACAGTGACTCTGCCACCTCCCTGGACAGTCTGTTGCAGTGTCTCACCACTCTTTCTGAGAAGAATTTTTTCCTAATATCCAACATGAGCCTTCCCTGACGTAACTTAAGGCCTTTACCTCTTTTTCTCTCATTTTACTGAGTTCAAGAGAAGCCACAGAGGAAAATCACTGCTTTAACTCTGCAGATGTGATGGAGGCCCCTGAGCCATGCTCCTCCAGCAGCAGCAGAGGTTTTTTGTACATGGACCTGTTTACATTTGCAAATGCCACAACATGTAGACTGGACTGATTCCTGGGCCCTGTTGCTCCATCCAGCAGGATGATTTCCTAGCAGTACCAAGCTGATGAGTGTTGGAGCAGATAACCAGCACCCACACAGCCCCCAGCATGGCCCACAAGCTGCCCACAGGATGTCAGATTGCATCCTGTGCTGAGCTGCACCAGCTGGGCTCCTGCATGCTGCACAGGATATCCTATGTGTCTGGTGGAGCTGAGAGAGAGTAACTGTCTGAGGTTGCTGGCTGCTGCGTGCTGACATCCTGGTGCGGTGAGTCAGCCCAGGCTCTGGAATGGAGCAAATGTGGGGGACCATCCCTCCCTGCTCAGGGGACAGCTTGCCATGGGGATCTGGATGAAATGCCAGCAAACTGAAGCCAAAAGGATGTCGCGTGAAGGGATTGCCATATTTAGATGTGGTTTTGTTGGAGAAGGAGACTCACAGAATAAGAAAGAGAAGAGAGCCTGGGTTCTCCTTCCTTGCTACTGCTTGGCCACCCTTTCCCCTCACAGATAACAGAACCAAGCCTCAGCTCCTCCTGCTCTTCAGCATGCTATCCTCCTCGTTCATTTTCATCATTCGCATTTACCCTTTTCCAAACTGATGCCACCCTGCTGCAATAGGTGGAGGGCTTAGAGACAAACAGTGAGTCACTGGTAGGGCTTTAACCTCCAAAACTCTGCCTCATGTTGCTGGTCTCCTTGCATTACATAAGGTTTAAAGCAAAGCTTGACTTGGAGCAGACACCTGTTAACTCTGCAGAGCTCAATAAGCACAGCAGACCTTAGTCAGACCCACTGGGTATGTGAGTTGGTGCATGTCCCTGTCAGTGGCACCATGAATCTCCCAACACCAGCCCGTTGGCACTGGTGAAGAAACTGAGCAGTGCATTCTGCTGGAGGAATGAGTTGAGCAGGGAGGACCACGTTCTCCCCGTTTCATAGCTTGTGTTTTTCTGAATGTTGGTGGAAGAAGTCACCCAGAGAGGCCAAGTGGCTATCAGAAGTTGTATAGCATATCCACAAATTAACAGGATATTATGAATCTTCAAGTCAGTGAGGCCTATGTTCCACCCTGTGTGCTGAGGAAGAAGGAGCTATACAAACAGGCCCCAATTCAACAGATTTCTGGTGGCTGTCGAAGAGACAGCCCTGTGCTTCCTACCCCCCGTGCTTTCACAGCCTTTTCTCTTTTAGGGACATCAAATGGGTCTGTAGAAGGGTATTAAGATGCAGAATTCAGTAAACCTTTATACAACAAGTGGAAAGGAGGCTAAACGAGAATACTCACAAAAAGGTTCAAAAGTTATACAGAGGAATTACATATTTCAGCAGTATTTCTCTGGTTTACTGCATTAGGAACCAGTCCTAATTGTGGGAGATAAACTACCTGTGAAACCCCCACCCCAGTCAGCCATTTCTATTGCATCAGGACTGTTCTTTTTCAGGCTGATCTTTCTCCATTGATGGTGCCTTTGGGAGGCACTGGGCAGCTGTGACTCAGTGAGCATCATATTTAATAAGGCTGATGTAAGGTAGTATCTGCTTGGTTGGTTTGGTTTGTGCCGGTCTTTAATTATTTCTGTGATTGTTTTTATGGTCTTCTGATTTGTTCTGACATTTTGGGGTCAGTTACCACAGGGTTTAGAAGTGGGTCTGTGGTCACAGCCTTGCTTGAGGCTGGATTAATACATTTTTATAAGTGAAGAGCTTCTAATGGGAGCTGTAAGCACCCTAGCGGTAGAAAGAGCACCGTTCTGTGTGTCTTTACAAACATCTCTCTCTGGCTTGATTCTCTTGACTGATCAAGTTGGCACTTGGTTTTTGCCTGTGAGAATAAACAGAGTATCTAACCATAAAAATCTAATAATACAACACAAAACACTTTCACTTTGCTCAGACAGAAACCACAGCCCAGGCCTTCTCTCCAAGAAGTTCTGTAGCAAGATGGGAGTTGGCCTCTTCTCCCAGGTAACAGTGTTAGGACAAGAGGCCTTAAGCTGTACCAGGGGAGGTTTGGGTTGGATTTTAGGAAGGAAACTGTTCACAGAAAGAATGGTGAGGTACTGGCACAGGCTGCCCAGGGAGGTGGTGGAGTCACTTTCCCCGGTGGTGTTCAAGAAACGTGTAGATGTGGCACTGAGGGACGTGGTTAGTGGGCATGGTGGGGATGGGTTGATGGTTGGACTGGGTGATCTCAGTGGTCTTTTCCAACCTTAATGATTCCATGATTCTGTGTCTTCCAGATCTCCCCATAACCCTTTGCATTCAGGGAGCAGTGGAAAAGGTGGCCAAATGTGCATTTAGTTGGCATTGCCACTCACCACATCAGGGTTGAGGCTGTGTGGTTCTCAGGCAGGGTCAGCACAGCTGGGGCAAATGCCTTGAACTGTCTCTGCTTGATTTGGGTCCGTACCAGCTCAGCCAGAAGCTGTTCATTTCCTTCTTGTCAGCACTCCCCAAATCAGGCGTCTGGGCAGCACTTAGACTATTCATATGTTTTTAAATGTTTCAGCATCTTTGTAGCTGCTCTGGCAACCAGCAGTGCAAAAATGAACAGCTTTTAAAAATAAATCGGAGCCTGGTGTGGAGGTAGGGAGCAGAGAGAGGAAGGAAAAAGGAAGAGCAGTTGAAAGGAAAACACAGATCATTAAGGTCGTCCTAAAAAGGGGAAAAAAAGAAAAGAAAAAAAAAAGTGGGATTGAAACATCTGCTGGAATCATGAGCAACTTTTTTTTACCAGGACTCAGCAGATTGTTGGCAATTAAGTGAAGAAATAAAGCAGTTCAGCTTTGCTAGAACTGCTCACCAGGGTTGCTATTAAGAATTACTAAATGCTAGAGAGGGCTTCTCCTGCCAGTGTAAATACAGGGCTCCTCTAGAAGATCCTGTGAAGTTCTTGCAGTGCAGATGTATTCACAGAATTTAGTTTTATTGCTCTGTGGGTGCAAACAAACCCATATGAAATGAGAGTGAGTAGAGCAACTAAACAGACACATTGCTGTGAAATTGTTCTTCTCTGCCTGATGATGCTCAACCAGGCTAACCCTCACTGACCCTTCTTTCACCTTTCCTGCTGCAGGACAGCCCAATAAATGTTGTAACAAATGAAAGGTGGCACTTTGTAGAATGAGTGCCAGCTGTCATCCTGCATGAAGTCTGCAGAAAATAGTGGTGGAAAAGATCTGTGAGATTTTCTGCTCCCACGGGACCATTGCAGAGCTATTTCATGGCACAGTCTGCCTTGAACCTCTTTTGGTTTTGCTTTAACAGTCTGCTGGAATATTAGCAACGAAAGATGAAGCTGAAAGCACAAATTTCAGTCTGGTTTACTGCCAAAATAAAGAGTTGTTCCCAGTTTCCTTCCAGAGCTCTGTGAAATGGCAGCAACATTTACAACTAGCTTTTGCTGAACATCTTCACTGTACGCTCAGAGGCCAAGCTGCAAATGTGTCTATAAGCAACCCTTCACTCCCATCCTACACGCATGAAGGAACCTTGATGTGGCATCCTTTTGCATTTCACTCCTGCTTTCTCTGTGCCGTTGCTCAAGAGAGGTGGGGGACAGCCCCAGAGTCACCCTTGGACACCAGGTACTGACATGGAGGGAACACTGAGGACCTGAAGGAACACTCTTGAAGTCATTGCTGTGTCATATTTTCTCTGCAGGCTCAAACCTACCTCCACAAGAAGTCCCTGCAGAGCTGGTCACAGTCCAGCTGTCTAAACATAGGTGTCTTGCATACGTATGTTTAGATGAGAGTATCCAACTGCCAATTCAACAGAGTTTATGTCTCACAGAACCTTGTGTCATACCCACCACCCCATGGAAGGCACCTCAGATACCTTAGATAACCTAGATGCATCTGTTAAGACAACGGGAACCTCCAAACCACAGCAGCCCTGTCAATTCAGACCAGTTGTAGCTCAACAAATGCCAGTGGCATGAGTGAAAAGCATGTGGAGATGGTATTTTCCCCTTCCCGAGATTGCTTGCCATCTCACAGTATGGCCATAACCTTCATTCCATTAGTCTGTGACAAAAGGATGCACTCAGCTTATGAAGGCAAATTCACACGTTCATCATAAACTAATGCCCAAGCCCAGAGATACATAAAATCACAGAATGGCCTGGGTTGAAAAGGACCACAATGATCATCGAGTTTCAACCCCCCTGCTATGTCCTAGGGTCGCCAGCCACCAGACCAGGCTGCCCAGAGCCACATCCAGCCTGGCCTTGAATGCCTCCAGGGATGGGGCATCCACAGCCTCTTTGGGCAACCTGTTCCAGTGCATCACCACCCTCTGTGTGAAAAACTTCCTCCTAATATCCAACCTAAACCTCCCCTGACTCAGTTCAAGACCATTCCCTCCTGTCCTATCCACCCTCACAAACAGCCGTTCCCCCTCCTGTTTATACGCTCCCTTCAAGTACTGGAAGGCCACAATGAGGTCTCCCCAGAGCCTTCTCTTCTCCAAGCTAAACAATCCCAATTCCTTCAACCTTTCCTCATAGGAGAGGTGCTTCAGCCTTCTGGCCATCTTAGTGGCCCTCCTCTGGACCCCCTCCAAGAGCTCCACATCCTTCCTGTGTTGGGGGCCCCGGGCCTGGACACAGTACTCCAGATGGGGCCTCACAAGTGCCGATTAGAGGGGGACAATCACCTCCCTCTCCCTGCTGGCCACCTCTTTTTAATGCAGCCCAGAACACACGTGGCCTTCTGGGCTGCAAGCGCACAGTACTGGCTCATGTCCAGCTTCTCGTCCACCAGGACCCCCCAAGTCCTTCTCTGCAGGGCTGCTCTCAAGGAGATCTTCCCCCAGTTTGTATAAGTACCTGGGATTGCCCCGACCCAAGTGCAGCGCCCTGCACTTGGCCTTATTGAACCTCATTAGGTTTTCATGGGCCCATTTCTCCAGCCTGTCCAGGTCCCTCTGCATGGCTTCCCTTCCTTCTAATGAATCGACTGCACCGCTCAGCTTGGTGTCATTGAAGAGGGTAAATGCTAAGCACATCATAGAAGATCAGCCACTCAACTTGGGAACTTACAACTATATGCAAACATAGTTATTCTTTTTTGAGATTCAAGAAGCTGGATAGGAACTGATGCATCATCCCAAACAAACAGATGAAAAATCAGGAATCCCATTAATAAGTTTCCCTAAAGAGCTGAAGTTATGAACTGTGTCATGACCTCTGATCAGGAGTCTGATTTAATTCTGGATTTGTACCAGAAGATACGCATGGACATTGGTAGAAGTTGCTGGGTAATTGCCACTTGAAAAGTCAAGCCATTTGGACACCTAGTTCAAATATTTTGACCTACCTCTTCCCAAGCAGCAGCTGCTATCCTGGCAAGACCTGTGGGTTGTTGTTGTTTGGTTTTGTTTTACAGCTTAGTGTGCTTTTTACGGGAATCTGGCTAGGTAATTTTATTCCATTACTCTGTTGGGTTTTTTTGTGAAGCAGACTCTTAAGTGGATTGAATTAAATGTTTACTACTAGAGTAATTACAGCCCTTAAAGAAGCCGTCTGCATTGTAAAATGGTTTCTCCTAGGCTTACTTTCCCTAAAATGCTTCTCCAGGGCTTTGTCAAGTGTGCTGCTATTTGCTGTTGGGAGCTTTCATGGGAATGTTTTTGGTTTCTTTTTTAGGATGTCTACAGGAATAATTTTGCTGCTTTTATTTTTCTGGATAATGAATGTCTTCGTGTATTCCTCTGTCCATTCTCACTCTGTTAGTTTAAGCATTAAGAATTTGCCATAAACAAACACGACTGTGTAACACCTGCTTCGTATCGTGGCCCGATTTCTTTTTGGACAGACCACATCCAGGCTTTGGTACAATTACAGGCATCCCAGATGTGTGTTCTGCTGTCAGCTGCCATAGTGAAGTCATTGTTTATTGACAGGTTCCCAAGAGTCAGATAGTTCTCAATCTGCCAAGAAAGACATGCTGGCTGCACTGAAATCCAGGCAAGAAGCCTTGGAAGAGACGCTGCGCCAACGCTTGGAAGAGCTGAAGAAACTGTGTCTCCGAGAGGCGGTAGGCAGTGGATCTTTTCTAGCTCTTAACACTTGCTGCTTGTGCATTCTTACAGCATGCTTTTTGTTTGGACGTGGCAGTTATCAGAAGGATGACATCCAGGACTTTACCATCCTCAGCTAGCACTGCTTAGGTCTAATGCACAGAGGGGAAGGTTTGCTTGTGCCACAGTTACAGGAGTTCACAGCCCGGTGCCTTCACTTTAACCCTAGCCCCATTCTCAGTGCAGCCTCAAATGCTGTGCAATACAACTGTGCCTCACTGGGGCACAGGGCCAGCAGAAAGGAGCTATTTCCTCAGTGTGTTGCGATAGGGTTGGCCTGAGCCCATCTGTCAGCACCTTAAGAGCTGTTAAAAAGTGTTATTTCTTTCTCTGGATGATCTGACAGAGGCAGTTGATGGACACTTGGGGTTTGACCCAGTCTTGCAACCCTACAGCTCATCCATCAGCAGCCTGCAGCTGGAAGCATTTCCTCTCAGGCTGCCTTTAGTCCTGTCTGCTTTGCTGTGGGAATGGCCCAAACACAGGCAGAGGGAGGTGAACCAAGGGGGAAAGAGGGGTTAAATATGGGGGCATAGTCAAATAAGCATGGCCAGAGCCATTCACAGCAGTGGCATCAGGTTACCTCAGGCCATCACTACTCCAGTTACTTATTAATTCAGATTACATTTCAGGCCTGTGCCTGTGAATGCTTTTCAGTTTATGGAAGCTGTGTGGTAGCCCACGTTCATTTTGTTCTGCTCCACTTTTGTTGCTTTTACAGAAGACGTTAACTCTTTCCCTTCTGCCCTGCTTTGTAGTAAGTTCAGGGTTATAAGGAAGATATCTTCAGGAACAGATACATGAATCTGTGTGTTGATGCAGTGTATAGAGCCCCGTCAAAGCAGAATGAATGCATTACAGAAGAAAAGCTGAAAGAACTCCACAGGGCTGGAAGGGCAACCCAGAACGGGACACATGAGATGTTTCAGCAGTGCCTCTAGCAAAAGGGGCTGTGCACATCAGCAGAGAGTGGTGCTACAGTCCCATTTTGCTGGGAACTGCTTAGAGGAAGGGTCTGAAAAGGCCAGACCCTTGTTTCTTAGTGACCTGAAAACAGTAGAAAGAAAAACCCCATTAGGGAGTGGGGGAGAGGCCAGGGCAGGCAGGGGCTGAGCTGTGCGCTCACATTGGGGTCAGTTGCTGTTCTTTGGGATTCAGATGATTTAGGTTACTTTGCCAGCTGGATCCTCTCAAGGCTGATGCTAAAGAACACAAAAGCCTTTTGTCCCTTCATGGGGAGACTTTTGAGTACAAGGAGTTGGGCTGTTCTCAGAGTGAGATTCCTGTCTTTTTCTGTGGGCATTTGAATGTCTTTAATTCAGATATGTGGGGCTGTATTCTGTATCCCAAAAAAAACCCACACAACACAACAACAAGCATTACTCTCAGTGTTGGCACTCACTGCTTCCTGTGTTCCAGGTATTACTCAGTTCTGGGGGGTTTGCTTCAGATTTTGAACAAATCTTTGCAAATAACCCCATCAATCTGACAAAACATCATCTAATATCGCTCCAAAGCTGCCCATGACATCACCTGGCCTTGGAAGGGCCTCTGATACATGAAGTGTTATCAGACAGGTAATGAGGTACCAGGCACTGCTTTTAGTGACTGTTTGCACTGCATTCCTCTCAGACACATCATGAATCAGGTGGGAACATTTTTTGTGCGGGTCATAACCTGCATGGCTGTTGCCACTGGGACTTTCTGGCGCAGTGAAGGCTTCAGGTGTGTCATCTCCCTTGCAGAAGTAGCCCAGAAGAGAGAAGCTCTTCTTTTCCTGCTCACCCTGTAGCAGAGATGAAAGCCTGCGTGCTGCAATCCGTTCAGCCCCAGGCCCCAACGCCCAAGGGTAGGGCACCACCTACAAACCTGTGCTGGGCAGGCCACAGAATCTCTATTCATGCCCAGGTTAAAAAAACTTCCCCACCCTCAGCAACAGAGCCTGGACCACATTCTCAGGGCTGGGTGCTCTGTGTTTATCGGCCGTCTGAACTGAATGTGGTGTTAATGTCTGCCTGTCATTTTATAAATCACAATTCAAGAGCTGCAGCGTGCTTTGCACATGCCAGGACTCTGCTGCAGCATTTCCCAGGTGTCTTAACAGTGTTTTCTGCTTGCAGGAGCTCACAGGAAAGCTGCCACGAGAATATCCCCTCGATCCTGGGGAGGAGCCACCCATTGTAAGGAGAAGAATAGGAACTGCCTTTAAACTGGATGAGCAGAAAATCCTGCCAAAGGGAGAGGTGAGATTTGACCTTCCCTACCAGCTGTGTGTTCCCACTTCTGGTTGCTACCACATCCGGTGTGCATGGCATAGAAGCCATAATCTTCCTGTTTTATATGACTGTAGTTGGTCACAGTGCCTTTTTTACTAGCCAGCATTGTGTCCAGGTGGCCAAGAGGGCCAATGGCATCATGGCTTGCTTATATCGGAAACAGTGTTGCCAGCAGGAGCAGGAAAGTGATCATCCCTCTGTACTCAGCTCAGGTGAGGCCGCACCTTGGGTACTGTGTTCAGTTTTGGGCTCCTGGCTACAAGGAAGATTGAGGCCATGGAACGTGCTCAGAGAAAGACAATGGAGCTGTGAAGGGTCTGATGGGGGGCGGCTGAGGGAACTGGGATTGTTCCGTCTGGAGAAGAGGAGGCTCAGGGGAGACCTTATTCTCTCTACAACTGCCTGAAAAGAGACTGTGCTGAGGTGCGGGTTGGCCTCTGCTTCCAGGTAACAGTGGCAGGGCAAGAGGCAATGGCCTTAAGTTGCACCATGGGAGCTTCAGGTTGGACATTAGGAATAACTTCTCTGAAAGAGTGGTCAGGTGCTGGAAAGGGCTGCCCAGGGAGGTGGTGGGGTCACTGTCCCTGGAGGCATTCAAGAAACATGTAGATGTGGCACTGAGGGACATGGTCTGTTGGGAAATACTGGTGAGAGGAAGATGGATGATTGCATTGGACGATCTTGGAGGTCTTTTCCAACCTTGGTGATTCTATGATTTTTTTTAATTCCCTTCAGAAAAGAGAAGCAGAGAGGGGATTGCTTGTCTTGGTCGAGAGTAAAGGTTAAGCCCTCAGGGCTCAGCATTGGCTGTGCTAGAAGCAGCAGGAATAGCCAGGGTGACCAACTGGATTGTGACAGCCCAGGTGACCAACTGTAGTGACCTGTGTGAGCAGGGAGCACATGGAGAGCCCCCTGAGCCATCTGAGCCCTGCTGCTACCCTGTGTTGTTACCACAGACAGCAACTTGCTTTCTGCTTCAGCAGTGATCTGAGCTCACATCTCCCCTAGCAGGAGAGAAAAGCATCACAATTACTCATCTTAGCCCTGCAATAGCAAGATAAAAGCATTTACCTCCCCAGTCTTTAAACAAAAGAGGCTCCGTCCCTACCTATAGGGAGCTGGATTTATGTTTTTTCTAAGTTTGCTAGGGAGTGTTTGTTCTTTTTCCTTGCTCCCACAATGCGCTGGGTCAGTGCCCTGAACCGTGGCTGTGAAAACAGGCCTGCAGCAGCTGTGAGGCGGGCCCAGATTCACAGAAGAGCCATTGTCTGCAGGGACACATTTGTCTCAAGACACTTGTGTATATCCCAGTTTTGAGTTTCTTTTTCATTTTTGTAAGAGGAGAGCCTGAAGCTGGTGTGACTGTGTGGTTTAAGGCGCAGTTCAGCCAGGGAATTAACTGTTTGTCGTTTTGTTGGCATTTTTCTTCTGCTGAAAAAAAAAATAAACAGCTGGAGCTCTTTAGTTTTGTTCTCAATGGAGCCTGGGAGAGGAATTCCACCAAAGTCAAATATTCATGAACTAGCACATTTAATTAAGCTTTTCAAAGGGAAGCACAGCTTAACTCAGTTACTCCTAGAAACCCTGCAATCTGTTGGCTGCTCTGTTAAAACCTGATCCCTAGTTTCCCCAGTTCTTCATTTCTGTTACGCAGTTTTTGGGGGCACTCCTTGAGGAATCTCTACAGTGCAAAGCTGGGCTGAGCAGTGGGAAAAGCACGAAGGTAAAGCAGTTCCACCCCACTGCAGGCACTCTGCCTTTTGGCACCGGCAATCCAAACACGCCGAGTCAGCTTTTCTCTATCCCCTTTTTCATGTGTCAAACTTTAGAACTGTGTTGAAAACCATAAATTTCTGTTCTCGAAGAATAATGTTGGGCTGTGTTTACTTGGCTGCCAGTTTGAGAAAGTTCAGAGAGGCCAGTGTTGATTTTCATGTGCTTTTCAACAAGTGCGAGCACTAGAAACTCAATTTAAAACAAAGGTGAAATTCTCCTCCAGTCCCATAAATCCAGGACTGAAATTACCAACTATGACAAGGACCTGAAGCAAGGCACTTCCCTCTGAAAGCTGCTGATAGCCTACATTTTCTGAGGCTTTATTCATAAGGGCCTCACTGGATGAAAAATAGACGGTTAGGGCTGGGAAGAAAATTAAGGTGTTTTTCTCTTAGATACGTTGAATGATTTAGAACTGAGACTGTGAAGGCTTGAAATGACAGCTTGCACCGAACTCCCAATAACTTTGAAATAAGAGCTTCATCAGAACACAAACTGCAGAGTAGGTTTCTGCTGTAGTTCTTGGTAATCACCTCTACGTGGTCTGGAGTTCCTGACTCTGGGAAGGATTCTGATGAAGGCAGTGAGCCAGCTTCCAGGCCTTAGAACTCCGTTGTGTCAAATCCACTTTTAATAGGCTCGGTGTTGATAAATTTATAAACTCTGCAGTGCAAAAGAAGGATCTGTTAAAAAGATGGAGGGGTGGATTCAGTCTTCAAAGACAATAATTGTCATTTCAAGGCAGTGCTGACTCACCACTGACAGCAAAGGACTTTTTTCAAGCCAAAAGCCCAGAAGAATAAAAACTTGAGAGAACAATTTCAGTTTGATTAATTCCCACAGCATCCGTTCTTGCAGCATACACCACTACTAAACAAAGAGAAAGGATTTGAATGTGTGTAATGGGGATCTCCGTGGCTGTGTGTCTGTCAGCGTGATCTGAACACCCACAGTTCACTGGAAGTAGAAGAGCTTGGCTTTTCTCCCCTGTTATGCAATGTACGGTGTTCCCCTTTTTATCAGCAAACTAACACTAAAAACTGATGATGATGAACACCAAAAACTCCAAGGTAGCCGAATTCACTACACAAAACAAATGTCTTTGAATATTATAGCTTGAGCTCCTAGTGCAGACCAAGCTGTATCAGCTTCTGTGTTTGCATAAAATGACCCAGATCCCTCCACTTGGGAGAATAACTAAGAATCAGTAGGTAGCTTCCAGGGTACACTTAAAAATTCTACTGACACTCTGACAGCTAATGTTGGATACACGAGCCCTTCTTAGCATACACAAAACGTGCTTATGCTCTGACTGCTCTGAAATCACCCTCCTGGCTTGTAACTTGAGGAGACAGTTTTCTAGTGTAATGCATTGTGGCAGCCCATAATTACCTCAGCTCCTACTCTCCTGGATTTTGACAGTCATGCACCAGGGAGGAATTAGCCCATCTTCACCTTTTCTTACCCAAAGAAGTCATTGAGTGCCAAGCCTGTCAAGAGGGTTAAAGCTGTAGCCTTGCATCTGTATATAGAACTGCTATCAAATAAGGCTCAAATATGGAGCTAGAAAATAGGGAGAGGGAATGAGTAGGAGGTAGATGTAAAAGGTTGAATGAGAATTGGTAGAGTACCACTGAACTGGGCCAACTGTATGAAAAGGCAAACAGCACGGCAGGATTGGGGCTGAAGCACTTACATCCTCTGTGTGTGGGTTGTGCCTTTCACCTGCTGTGCTGCCAAGCGCTCGTGGGCTGAGGGAGTTGAGGTGGATCTGCTTAGGGAGGCCCTGGGATGAGGGAAGCAGCATAGAATCATAGAACCATAGAATCATTTGAAATGGAACGGACCTTTAAAGATCATCCAGTCCATCTCTCCTGCAGCAAACAGGAACACCTACAGCTAGATCAGGTTGCTCGGAGCCCGGTCCAGCCTGACCTTGGATGTCTCTGGGGTCAGGGCATCCTCCACCTCTTGGGGCAACCTGTTGGTGGATGATTTCCTGATGGCCTTCACTGGAGACCAGCAGTCGGACTCAGGGGGAGCTTCCCTATAGCTGAGCCAGGAGTTTGGTGGCAGCCAGAATCTGCTTGCCTTTTTCCAGGAGGCAGAGCTGGAACGCCTGGAGAGGGAGTTTGCCATTCAGTCCCAGATCACAGAGGCTGCCCGGCGCCTGGCGAGTGACCCAAACGTCAGCAAAAAGCTGAAGAAACAGAGGAAGACGTCCTACCTGAATGCACTGAAGAAACTGCAAGAGATAGAAAATGCCATTAATGAGTATCGCATCAAATCTGGAAAGAAGCCAACCCAGAGAGCTTCCTTGATCATAGATGGTAAGTGTGGCTCAGCACCCACAGCATTCCAAGAGTACGTGGAGGACAGGAAGCAATATTTTTGCCTTCTCATATTTGACATACGAGTTCCTGCTCCCCCTCTTGTCTCTCCTGTCTAGAGGGCCTTAGGGGTGCTGAAGTTGGGTTATCCTCTCCATACCAGAGTGCTGTCAGATGGGCATCTGGGATCTGTGTTGTGTGTTAGGGATGTGCTGGTTCACAGCACGAGACGCAGTGTCACGCTGTAGATTATAAGGATATCAGGAAAGCAGACTATGACTCCTTTGTTCACCTATAAAATCGTTCTGTTAACATCTCTGGAGTAGTGCTATACAAATATAATTAACGTTACCAGATTGGGGTGAGCTCTCTAGCTGAAAGGCATCTGTAAAATCAGAGTGGTGGCAGTGTCATTGCTGTGTTCAAATGCTTTTTTTCTTTTTATATTTTTACGGTGTAATTCTCAGGGCGCTTTATGGTTTACTGGGTCGTTGATTGGCTTTTCATTAAATCCATTAACTTTCTATTGTGGTTCTTTCTCCCTTGCTGAATCTGCCCTTTCTCTTTGACTTACGGAGCTTTCTCTGTGCCTCTGTAGCAGGAACTGAGATTAGAGCTGCTGTATTTGTGACCTGGGTACCAAGTCAAGCTACAGGCAGGGATGACAGACAGTTGTGAGGACACAGATGGGGGAGGCAGCTCACACATGCATGCCTGGAACGTGAGAGCTTCTGCATCTGCTGCTACAGAGGATGCTCAGAAAGCATTTGCCCAGATTACACAGAACTGGTACCTAGTGTGGGCCTTAAGGCCCAAGATCTTCAGCAGATACAAGTCTGCCTGCTGGCAGGTTGCCATTTTACATCCGCTGGGGATCTCAGCTCACTGTTGTAACTCAGCCTTAATCCCCATTAATTGAAAAAGAGTTAGCAGCTCCTTGAAAGGCAGCCTTCTAGCAAGCTCTGCCCTCAGACTGAGTGGGCTGAGGCAGTTATTTGTAGGAATATCATTGTCTGATGGCTTTGAGAGGAGGAAGGTGTGGGTGACTGCTTAAGGCCAAGACTCGGTTGAGGAAGATCACGGCACAGTTCACTGTTTGGTCAGTGTGATTCTCGTGACCCTCTGACCGTCTTTTTCTTCTCCTCAGAAGGAAACATTGCCAGTGAAGACAGCTCCCTCTCGGATGCCCTTGTTCTTGAGGATGGTACGTTGGCTGCTTTATGTTCTAGAAGGAAGTGGGGAGGGATGTGTGAATTCCTGATTGATGCTCGAAATGGAGGGCCTGTTCTTTGTAATGATCCACTCAAACTTGCTAGTACCAAAAACATGCTTACCTGCGAGCAAGGCATGATGCTGTCCCCTGGAATACGGCTAGCACTGAAGGTAACATAGCCATCACCTCTTTCCCTTCTTCTCTTGACAGAGGATTCTCAGGTCACCAGCACAATATCCCCTCTCCAGTCCCCACACAAAGGACTCCCACCCCGGCCCCCCTTGCACAACAGGCCTCCGCCTCCACAGTCACTGGAAGGCCTCCGCCAAATGCATTACCACCGCAACGACTATGACAAGTCCCCCATCAAACCCAAGATGTGGAGCGAGTCATCCTTGGATGAACCCTATGAGAAGGTCAAGAAACGCTCCTCACACAGTCATTCCAGGTGAGCCAGCTATCTCCAGTCCCTATCACACAGGCATCCTCCCAGACGAGATGTCTGTGAATCCTTACAAAACCATCTCTTACCAAAAGGAGACATTCAGGCTTTGGGGGTAATATAGATGTGATAAAAAGCAGGCTGCGTTCACATGGCGTGACTCAGAGCAGCATCTGACCCCATTCCCACTTACTCCGTGAGATCACAGAGACCTGGAATGAGGCAGGGAGCCCCCTCCCCAAATTCCTTCCCAGGAACTGAAGCCAGGTGTTTGCTCTGCAGCAATCACAAGCGGTTCCCCAGCACCGGGAGCTGTGCTGAGGCAGGAGGGAGCAGCTCCCTGCAGAACAGCCCCATCCGGAGCCTTCCCCACTGGAACTCCCAGTCCAGCATGCCCTCCACGCCAGATCTACGGGTACGCAGTCCACACTACGTCCACTCCACACGGTAAGTTCTCCCGGCTCCACAACGGGCTCACTTTGCTTGCCCTGAAATAACTGCGCTTTGCTTTATCCATCCCCCAGGATATTCATTAATTCCCCATTCATAAAAGGATACAAACCAGGCCTATTCATACCAGATGCTCAAGCCCTGTTGCTATCAGAGAATCTCTCCTGATCCAAGATACTGAAATCACTTCAGTTAAACGTGATCCTGCCCCTTATCTCTCCCCTCAAAGTAATGAAGCTTTTCTTCTACTGGAACTCCTCGTCCCACTTACTGTTTATAGGCCCTATAAACCACACACGACTTTTAGAAGAGATGTGATGATAGTGCTAAACTGCAGTAAAGTCCTTTCTGGCTCCATCTGGAGATAACATACAGTTTCATTTTTGATACAAAATGTTGGGTAGAAGTACTCTCTCATGGTGGCATATAAAATGTTTATATGTGTGTGCTCTCAAGCGGAGAGAGGCCATTACAGAGCAATCCATCCAAGGATTCAGGTGGCAGTGACAAAATCCCAGGGTTGACAGGAAAGACTTCAAATCGTAGTGGTGATTTGATGTTCGTGGCCCAATTTGATTCCAGTTTTTAGCAGGAACTGTTCAGCTTCATTATTATTTTGTTGCTGTGGTAAATTTCATGGACAGTGAGGGAAGCAGAGCTGAGCCAAAGCTGTGTGCTGGTAGGTATCCTGCCCATGGGGGTAGTGCTAGCATCATTTAGCGTAGCATAAATCAAGAGCAATGCCAGCACATCAGACTCAGACAGAAATGATATAAGGCATCAAGGCCTTGTGTTACGTTGGTTACAAATTTGAGGCTGAAAGTGACTTCTCAGAGCACAGTGTTAAGGCTGGAGCTAAGCTGTATGAGAAACAAGCCTGGCACGGTGCTTGAGAAGGGGCCTTGACCAGGTAGGGGCTGTTTGGGTGCTTGCAGCAACCACTGCTCAGTCTGCTGCATGCCCCAGCCTTGGCCAGCTGTCGTTCGGGTGTGTGACTCCTCACAGGGCAGTGCTCCTGCTCCTTGAACGGATGGCTGAAGCTCTCCCAGCAGCTGGGATGAATAGAGACCACCCAGGCTTGGCCATGAATCAAGCCTTGTAAATCTGTGATTCCGGGTGGATGCCTCAATGGCAGTTACCCACTGACTGTCTTATGCATGTAACCCATGGCTGGGCCCCAGTAAAACATAGCTGTCTCACAAAGGTGACTTTTTCAAAGGGTAGAGTTAATGTGTTTTGGGCTAAATATGTGCAAGCTGTCCTTCTATCTCTGTCAGTAATTTGAGAAAAGATACAAGTTGAATTGTACCTGTGCAGGGGATTCACATGCCACTTGCAAGGGAATCCCACCATTGAGGTGGTGGGATTTGCAGAGCTGCAGCAAAGTGAACCTGGTAGTACCAGGATGATGCTGATCCAAATAGCTCTGCCATGGCTCCACCATGAGGTCACCAGTTCTTGTCCTTCGTGCTGGCTCTTTCCCATCCTGGCAATCCACAGAAGAATTGGGCTTGTAGAGTGAATACTACCAGCAGGGAGAATGGATAGGAGCCAGACCTGGACCTAATTGTCCCAAACCCGACAGCGGGGAACCATGTTGCTCTGCAGCCAGCAACCCCATGCAGTACTGGAGGAGATGCCCCCAAATTCCCTTTCCAGTGAGACTGAAGTTGTGTGCAGAAGGGCTGTTGTCCTTGTGACTTACCAACTTGAATGTTTTCTTGGTATCTGCAGGTCAGTAGACATCAGCCCAACCAGACTGCACAGCTTAGCTCAGCACTTTAGACACAGGAGCTCCAGTTTGGAGTCACAAGGCAAGCTCCTCGGCTCAGAAAATGAGACAGGGAGCCCCGATTTCTACACCCCAAGGACTCGTAGCAGTAACGGCTCTGACCCCATGGACGACTGCTCATCCTGCACCAGCCATTCCAGCTCTGAGCATTACTACCCTGCTCAGATGAACCCCAACTACTCCACCCTGGCAGAGGACTCCCCATCGAAAGCCAGAGAGCGGCAGAGGCAAAGGCACAAATCAGCAGGCAACCTGGTCTCTTCCAATTCTGGGAGCATGCCCAACCTGGCTGCGAGGAACGGAACGGGGCACCACCGGGTCTACCTGCACAGCCAGAGCCAACCCTCTTCCCAATACAGGATCAAAGAGTATCCCCTGTACATCGAGGGCAGCTCCACACCCGTGGTGGTGCGCAGCCTGGAGAACGACCAGGAGGGACACTACAGCGTGAAAGCACAATTCAAAACCTCCAACTCCTACACAGCGGGGGGGATGTTTAAGGAGAACTGGCATGGGGATGAAGCGGATTCTGTTCGGCTCACCCCCTCCCGCTCCCAAATCATAAGGACTCCATCTCTGGGCAGGGAGGGCCATGAGAAGGGCTCGGGTAGGACTGCCGTGTCAGATGAGCTGCGGCTCTGGTACCAGCGGTCCACAGCCTCCCACAAGGAGCACAGCCGCCTCTCGCACACGAGCTCTACTTCCTCAGACAGCAGCTCCCAGTACAGCACATCTTCGCAAAGCACCTTTGTGGCGCACAGCAGGGTCACGAGAATGCCTCAGATGTGTAAAGCAACATCAGGTGAGAGCCCGTCCTGGGCAAGGGGGTGAGGGGCCAGGGGCTTTGTGCAGCCCATTTTCACACCAGGCCTGGAAGACAGGGAAGGACCCAAAGCCGTGCCTTTGCTGAGTGTTTCCTCAGCGTGCAGTGGGTTTTGGGTTGAACTCGGAGAAACCACGGAGTAATCACTCTTAGTAAGCACAGCGAGGGGACCGATGGAGCACAAAGGGCCTCGGTGCCATCCAGGAGAACTGTGTGCCCTTGGTGAAACATTAAAGGCACAAGGAAGGTTAAGGGTTAAGAGGGGACAGTGTTCCAGCCCTGCAAAAATGTTTGCATGATGATATCTCTGTGCACTGCTGATACGTGGCTTTCCCATGCAATTCCAGTAACTGTGCTGATAATATTCTGAAATGCAATGCTTGAGTTTGTGCAGTAGTACATCTGTCACGTAGAGCTCTGCACACCTCTGTGCTGTTAATATCCAACAGTAAGAAAACAGCCAAATAAATTAACCTGAAGAGTTACAAAACAGACCAAGGTAAAATAGTTACTGGCCATCAGTCACCGTCGGACAGTCCCATCTGTAGGTATCAAGGGCATGCTAAAAACCTGAACCCGGCCCGGTGGAGATGAGAGAGCTGGTTAATCAGAATCTGTGCCATTTCTCCCTTCCTTTCCTTATGCCTTACACCACTGCCCAAGCACCTCATAACCTTGAGCGCACCAGTGCTCACAGCTGCCTGATAAGAGGGTGATTTATGTGTTATGCCAGTGCTTGTAGAAGGGCCAGATGTGGACCAAGGCACAATCAGGCAACTGCTGAAACTGTCCTGTGTCTCAATATGAGAAATAGTCTTTCCTTCCTTTAATTAATAAGCCCTTCTGTTCCTGCCAGCAACAGAAAATACATGAACGCTCAGGCTTTGTTTTGCTTTGGTTTGAGAAGCATACTGATTCAGTTTGGAAATCTAGAAAGCATAGTGAGGGACTTCATGGGGACAAGTCACTGCCATTCAGTCCATTCTCCCACCCAGGTGGGTCTTCTAATCTAAATGGGCAGCACCCATGGCTTGCTGTGACCATCCAGCAGTACGGGCTGGTTTTGCTTTCCCAGTCAGTTCCCAATTAAAACTATGGGAGGATACTGACTTCAGGGGCTGTCAGCTGCAGGGAGCAGATTAAAACTCGTTTTTCTCTTCAAGTGCCATTTGGCAGCAGCTAAAAAAAATGAACAGCACAGAAGGGGGTGCCAGGTAGAAACATCTACCATTTAGCTGATGGGCTGAAGTCAGTGTATCTACTGGACTTCACACTGTCCTTTAAAGAGGACTGTACTACTGGGCAGGTATTAAATTTGGAGAGTGAATACTGTATGGACTTGAGAAGGAAAGATGGGTGAGTTGGATTTCTTTGCTGGACCCTCAGTGACGAACCCCCCTGAGAACCACTGTCAGTGTTAGACTTTTAGTCTGTCTTGCTTCTTGCTTCATTAAAGTCAGATAAGCCTTCCTTTGGAGCCATAGTACTGGGGTCAGCAAAGCCAAACCTAACTTTATTACAGATGCATAGTGAGAAGTAGTGTTAGCTTCTGTAATCTTTCTAGCTGTCTCCCTCCTTTGCATGTGAAGCAGTGTACTGTCCAGGCTCTTGCCAGTACCAGCCCTGCCTCCTCAGGAAATGGAGCATCTCCTGTGTTCTCACACCCCTGGCAGCAGGAGATGCCCTGAGGTTTCATGGAGATGTACAGCCAGGTTCTACTGGGGAGCAAAATCAGTCAGCTCTCACTCTGGGAGAGATGCTGTATCTCCCAGGCAGGGCTGAAGCGTTCCCACAGAGCTGAAGATTGATGCAGCCCATGACACACAGCAGGATCAGTACTAGGCAGGCTGCTCCTATGCCATATTCAGGCTGGATGAGTTCTGACTCCCTGGCTGTGTTTACTCACAGCTGGACTTGTTTCTGCTGGTCTGATCAGCTGATGGTCTGAACCACGCTGACCCTTGTGCCCTCACCTCACCAGCTCTTTTTCTCCACCCTTTCATTGTTTTTCAGCTGCCTTACCTCACAGCCAGAGGAGTTCGACACCATCGAGTGAACTTGCAGCCACGCCACCAGGCAGTCCCCACCACATTCTTGCATGGCAGACTGGGTGAGTGTCATCAGGATGGGGTGAGAGGATTCATCTCATTCAGTGCAGAAAGCTGAAAGCTTGCTAGTCTCAGGAAATACGTCCCAGCAAACAGGCAAAGGGAGAGCACAGGTACAGGGAACACTTTCCACATGCTCAGTAGCCCACAAGTGCACCAAGCACGTCCAGCCTCCCACCACTTGGTCACTTCGGGCTGACCAAGCTGTGGCAGTGCCACCTGCACCCAGCAGCACTGCTCCAAAGCTGTGCTGGATGGGCAGTGGAAGAAGCCCTGCAGGTTCTTCCTGCTTGGGCACCATCTCCTTCCTCCAGCTTTCTATCTGTCAAAACAGCTGGTCTTTTTTTAGCAAATATGCCGGCTGCCCAGACTAAGATCTCTGTTGTCAAGGCAGGGTTAGGTGCCTACCATATTTGTGTGCGCAGCAACCACATTTTACTACAAGGTTTTCCCCAGTAATGTGACCTAATGACTATTAAGTGCAACTTTTTTCAGCTACCACTAACTTAATGTGCTTCACCAAAGCATCAATGAGTCATTACGTGCAGGTAGCCATTACTCATGTAAATACAGTAATTGGGTTCTTGGGCACACCTCCTTGTGAGGCCAGGAATTCAAGAAGCAAACAAAAAGCCTTTTGCAAGCTCCTCTGGGTATTCTCTAGCAATCTTCTGTAATTCTACCCTGTCACACAAAATAAAGATCATTTCCAGATCCCATCTTAACTCAGCGTGTCCCAGATTTTTACAATTAAGTTGGGTTTGGTGAACACCACTAGAAAGTTTCCAGCTAACATCCTCGAAATCCCATCAGCCCTGGAATAAGAAAACAGATACGATCCCCTGAGTTGTGAGCAGGGACTAGGAGAGTTAACTCTGTAAACATTTCACTGTGCAGCCACTGGAAAATCTCATCCTCTTTAATTTCTTTGGTCACCTATGACCAAGTTTGACCTCTGGTTGTACTCCAGCACCGTCTGTGACTGCACTTTGAAATGGAGATGAGGGGAACTGTAACCACAAACCTCTTAGGTCTTCTTTGAATTTTAAATTTACACATTTGACATCCAGCCTCACATGGTCTTTGTGTTTGCCTCCAGCTTTAGTATTTTCCAGGGTCCGTTTCACAAAAAGTCAAGGGATCACAGGATTGGCAAAACAGCAGCTGTAGTGACTGCATGCTGGAATTTCCACTATAAGGGTTTTAATCTAGACTCAGATCTTCGTGTCTGTCTCTATCCCGATCCCAAATCCTCTGAATATCTCTATGAAAATCAGGAGTAAAAGTGGTTAGCAGCCAGCTGAGGGGTCTGCTTCCAAAATCCCAACTTTCCTTAGCTGGGATAACTTCTGCTCTCTGTCTCTCATAGCAAAACACCATCGAGGCAAATTCTTATCCGGTGGATGAGAAGTTATCTAGATTTATAACTTAGTGTGTGTACCAACAACCAGTGCAGAAGGAACTGGAAACAAATCAGTACTTGTTTCATGCCTGAGCACAGCCCCAAGCACACGTGTAAATATGGTAGAGGCGGACAAAGTTTGCCGTCAGAAGCACAACACAAACTCCCCCACCACAGGAACAGGTTGTTCCCTCCCTGTGTGAAGGGAAAGATTTACAGTTCTCCCTGACATGTTTTTGTGTCACTAACTCTTTTTCTGAAGATGATTCATCAACTTGTTTCCCCGCTGGATTAATAAGCTCATAACAATGTCTGTGTCATTTCTCTTCTTTAACATTTCCTCTCTCCTCTTTCCTCCTTTTTTGCTCTCCTTTGTTCAGAGAAGCAACAGACAACTCACCCACTATGGATGAGTCTCAGTCTCCAACCCACCAAAGTACTGATGAATAGAGGTATAGTAAGGGGATGTTTTGTTCTTTCATCCTTCTGCCCTGTAGTCCATGTTCCACAAACACAATGCGAATAAGCGGCATCCCACTGTCCCCGAGGAGCAGCTGTGTAATTGTGTGCCTGTTTGGCAACAAGGCTTCTTTCAGTCCTTGGAATAACTCAAACGCAGCTCGGAACCCTCTCTGTGCCTTTTCAGCACGTTTGTGGCTGTTGTGCTTTCCCCAGTGAAAGAGGACTCCTTCCTCCACACGAGTGGGCCTGGGGCCAGCCACTGCTGTGAGCATTCCTGCAGAGGCTGAACGGGCACAGGGAGCAGTGACACGTTCATGGCTGGGGACGTCTCAAAGCAGCATGGGCAGAGCGATGCGGGGAGATGAGCACGGGTGGGTGGGGACTTCGGGGAGCTGGGCAGAGCTCCAGCAGTGCCGCAGCCATGGCACCGAGTGCCCCTTGCTCCTCCGTTCATGCTGCAGAGCTGTGCAGGCTGTCGGCAGCAGTGAGGCTTCACAGAGTGAGGAGCAACCCTGGCCCAGTTCCTGTGGGAAGGCAGAGGGGGAACGGTGGAGGGAACAAAAAACCCTTAGAATTGTTCTGTTTTAATTAAACTGCAGTCGCCGTCTGACACTCTCATTTGAATCCACAGCCATTCACAGCTGGCATCTGTTGAGTATTTCAAGCCCAGCTTGCTAGAGATAACCCATAAACCTCCGTATTCCAGCAGAGAGCTGGGAAACAAAAGGCTCTTTAATGTGCAGCCAGGTCATGGCCTTGCTCAGGTTCCTCCCAGACATCAGCCCCAAGGAAACCAGGTGGAAAACGGGAGAAAGGAGGCAGGAACTGCTGGGCTGCATCAATGTGAGCTCAGTCCTGCGAGGTGGGGAGAGAGGGCAGGGAGAGAGAATCCCACAGGAAGCAAAGTGCATTTCCTGCTTCTGGTCTCCAAGCAATCTGTAATTTGGAAGTTGGTTCAGATCAAAGCGTGAGAGAGAGAGAAATTCTGAATGTTATTATTCAGATATAGCAGCCATTTTTCAAAATCTCAACAAGATTTTGACCTCAGTGTTTTCTTCTGGCAGGGAGCTCAGTGGACTGAGCCAGGAGCTGACCCTGACCCGAGCCCTAAGATAAATGGCAAATTCTCATCAAGTCCCTCATCTGCTCTGTGCAAGCAAACAAAAAGCCAGGCAGCAAAAGAAACTGTAGCTTGTCAAGGGAGGCACCCCAAGACCAGGTTGTATATGACAAAACATGGGCCTTTCCATAGCATGCTTGACACCCTTTCACACATCACCAGGTTTTGCTGCCTCATCCCCAAACAGCCACGTAACTCTGGGACTGCTGGTGATGCAGAGCCTCTGCCCAGAGCAGAAATCACAAGGACAGTCCGTGAGGTGCTACCAGAGGGCACCCTGACCCTCCCCCTTCCCACTGAGTGTTATGGCCAGGAGCTCTTCAGACGTGCTTCAAGGAGGGCATCCTGAAAACCCCTTCTGAGCTCAGCCTTCTGCCTCCAGGTTGCTGCAGGGAGTGGGACTGTTCATAATACAGTGTTTTGTGCCCACGGTTGAACTCTCCAGCCAGTTCTTACTGTCCTAACAAAAGTTTCCTTTCTCCTGCAGGACTTACAATGATAGCTGTTTCCTGGATTCTCCCCTCTATCCAGAATTAGCAGATGTCCAGTGGTATGGACAGGAAAAAGCCAAGCCTGGGACTCTAGTGTGAACCCCTGACCTCAAGTTAATCACATCAATGCCATTCTGAGATCACCTCACTGCCTCTCATTTGCCTTACCCAGATGCACTGTCACCCAGCACCAGCTTCAACTCTAAGCACTTTTCTCACGATGCAATTCAAGATGACATTACAGAGCATTGGCCCTGAGACGTCCACCACGACCGTGCAGGATGGCAGCGCGTCCCATTGCCAGCCCAGCACACATCCCTCCGGAGCCTGCGGCACAGCGGGTGCGTGTGAGCAGCCATCTCAGCAGCTGGCAATGGAAAAAATGATTTTCTTCCTTTTAAACGACGGGAGCCTGTCCAGGCTTACATCAGACCTTGCTGTTCTGTGGCATGTAACGGCAGTCAGATTTCCATGACCTGCAATCTGATCCAACGGAGCATTAATTTAAGGTGGGGAGGGGGGGGGGGGTCAACACAAATTGGGACAGAGGCTGAGAATTACTCCTCCAAGTGCTTCTTTTATGAAAAAGTACCAAAAAAGTACAATCCTCTCACTTCAAATGCATGTAAGAGTCTCGCAGTCGGATCAGCGCTGCCAAAGTCACCCAACCAGTGTCAATGGGATGAGTTTGTTCAGCGAGTTCTCGCTACAAGAACATCCCTTATTTAACTCAACGACAGACACAACCACCTTCTGCAAAACAGCATTTCCTTCTTTGCTTTGAGCCCATCCAAACAGAACCCCACGCACTGAAGACACTCTGGAGGTCTGGGTTGGTATCACAGCATCTACAAGCTACTATCAGACTGGACAAACGAGGTGTACAAAGGCATTATCTACAGCAGAGGCAAGAACTGTTCCTCACAGCATCTCTGTGGCTGGCAAAGCTGCGTACCGACACACAGAGCTTAGGGTTGTGCTGTCGGTTTTCTCATGCTCTGAGGAAGATAAAAATCGTCAGAAAACCTTCCTACAAGCAGATGCAGCCAATGAATCCTAACCTGTCTCTGCACAAAGCGTTAACGTCAAATCAAAGGGAAAGCACATCACAATCTAATTGACACAGTGAAGCTGCATTAACATATCTGTTCAATTATCTCACCTTCGTTAGCACCAGTGTAGCAAAGGGCTCGTCACCAGCGCACCGCTGGCTGGGAGAACCGGTCTGTCGGGAAGCATGGGAGCAGCTTGGGCTCAGCAAGCAGCAGACGAAGCAAAATTGCACATGGAAAGCAACCACAAGAAAGAGAAGTCGCCGAATGAGGCGTTCAGCGCGAGCAGAAGCTGCCTGCTGATACCACAAGGGATTGGACGAGAGAGTCATGGAAGGAGCTGCAAGTTTACACTTACCTTTGAGCAATGCTTTACACACGTCAAGCCATGGAACTTTCAAAGGCCTCAAAGACACTTTTGTAATGAACAAGTGCACAATCTCGGTGGATGTTGAAGCTGGCACGTCTAGTCTTCATTGCGGTGCTATGCTGTTTTTATTGCCACTAGATGGGGGAGGCGCCCGGCCGTTCCCCATTTGCACGTGCAAACGATGATTTCCTATGGGAAAGGCATTACAGAAACGGCTGGGGGGGTTACTTTGTGAAAAGCAGAAACTGAAGTGAGCTTTAGTTGAAAACAAAACAAAAGTGGGAGCGCGTGTGCGTGTTCCAAGAATAACAGCAGCGTCTACCAGACCGAGTAGGGCGAAACGTTCAAAATGAAACACCGTGACTTGGGGGCTGCCACACCTTTCAGCATCAGGATTGCTGGAAAACTGCATTCCGGGCTTTAAAAGAGAATGGGTTCTTCGTAATTAGACTTGGAAAGATGATGAGGGTATCTAAAAATGAATGCGAGCCGCTCGTGCTAATTCCTTCCCCCAGTGCGCAGTAGGGATGTCTGCTTCAGCCCTGGGCCCACGCCTGCAGCTCTGCTGCCTGGCATCGGTGCTAGGGCTGCTCTGACACTCTCCTCTCTGTGCTTTGGGCTTGTTAGCATGGGAATTGGCTTAAACTCCTAATTGGATTTTTAGGTGGATGGGAGATAGCACTGATTACTGACGTGCGCTGCTAAGATTCCGTAGCTAAAGTGAAAGGATTAAATAGGGACCAAATTAAGCGGCAGCAAATTAGCCCATGGATTTTTGAGGGGCTCTGAGCAACTGTCTGTTTTCTTTTTAATTTCCCCGCGAAGTGGCTTTAGGTTGGTTGGTTTTTTTGTTTTTTTTTAATTACTCTTTTTCTGTGTACCTTTAATTAAAAAGAATTCAACAACAGCGGCACTACGGGGCCTCCGGGCACTACAGGAGCAGTCGTTCCTCCAAGACGAGACCTGCAGTTTTGCAGCAAAGGTTAAAAGGTGGCAGCCCTGAAATTAGGGGGAAAAAAAAACCAAGTCAGCCTGAATTGCAAACAGGCTCGAGTCGAGAAAGAGCTTTCGAGAAACGCATTGGGTTTTGCTTTGTGTTCTGCTTTTCTGTTCTGCAATCAAGGCACACGTGAGCAGCCAGTCTGGTAGTAAAGACAGATTAAGTAAAACAGGTTTTACTGTTTAGCTCGATTCAATTAAACACAAATGTACATAAAATGTTAATCATATGAGATTAACACATTTAAGTGTAACGCGGAGGGGTGCATACATAGCTGTTATATACGAGCACTTGACTACCGACGTAACCCCTCCTCTCCTTTTTTATTTTCCAAGGCTCCATCTGCCATGAAGCCACCATTGCGTTCCGCCTCCCCGCCTGCAGGTCCCTCTGGTCGGGCAGCAGTCCGGGCACGGCCCCGCGCCGCTCTGCTGTGGGCAGGGTTTCTTTTTAAACGCTGTGATATGCAGTCGAGTGTTGAAAATGTTGAATCAGTCCGATTTGTTTTCACTCTGTATTAGTTTTAGTTTCAGGCGTAGCCGATCCCCATTCAGGTGCTATCAGATGACCAGTTACTGCTTAGTTAACTAGATGTAAAGTTTTACATATATATTAATGTCAATAGTTTTATTACCAGTTGTGTAAAAGGGACTCTCTAGTTTAAGAAAAAGACAAAAGAAGGAAAAAAAAAAAAAACATTAGGTCTCTCCTGAAATGGACTTTAGAGCATGTAAAATGATTTGACTGGGTTCTGTTAAACTGTAATCAAGGAAAAGATATGTATGTTGTAGAAAAAGTTGCAGAATTAAAAAAGATCTGCTTTTAATTTATTCTTTTTGTATTAAGAATTTGTATAGTTACCTTTACATTTTGCAGAACGGTGTTGTCAACACTTCCTTATTAAAGCATTTTCAAAATGAAACCTCGCCGTGGTCTTTTCAGCCCAAGGAATCCTTCCGTGCTGAGCCTTCCTCAACAACAGTCCCTCTGCTTCCCAACACGGTGCCTTTCCCCTTCTTCCCACTTCCCCCCGTTGCACGGGACCCTGCAGTGTCTGCTTGGGAGGCTCCTTACCACCAGAACCTCTCTGTGCCACAGGGAGTCCTCAGCTGCACCAAAGCGGGTTGAGCCAGGAAAGCACCCTGACCCTCATCCGGTGTCATTCGTGGGGGACAAACTTCTGTAGCAAACCCCTGTTGGGTTGGGACAGGGCAAGATGGCAATGCTAAAACTGTCAGACATCACCCTAGCTCTGGGGATTGGCGTGGCATTACTGCAAGAGCGGGGGCACCACAATGCTCTCCTCCAAGGCAGAGCAGCAGCTCCAGGAGTTTCATGGCATCGCTTCCCCCGCATCTCCCCGCCCGTCGTGGTGCTTCCCCCAGCGGGGACACAGACGGGAGCGGTGATGCTGACAGCTCACACTGTGCTGCCAGGATGCGGGTCAGGCAACCCACATGTAGCGCTGTCACCGCTTCCAGCAACGTTAGAAACTGTCTCTATCTCAACCAAGCTCAGCTTCGGTTGACTGGATCTACCATGGAGACTGAATGGCAACTAGCATTACAGGAACCCCATTTCTCGGTCAAAATAAATCAGAATCATTCAGGTTGGAAAAGACCACCGGCCCAACCATCAGCCCATCCCACCACGCCCACTAACCCACTGAAGTCCTAAAAGCACTCCTGACATTTCTGTGGTGAATGCATGACTTCACCCCAAGACATCGGATTGCACCAAATTATTTCCAGCTAACACAGCAGTTATCAGAAATAAACATCTGCAGAAGTCCAGGGGGGAAAGTCTGAATCTCTGAACCGAAACACGCCATCCCCACAAGAACTGTCCAACAGTCGGACAGCTGCACCACACCCACTCATCCTTACACTTCTTTTTGATAAGAGGCGTTATTAAGGACTGGAGCACGGTCTGGTAGCTGTAACGGGGGGCCATCCAGCTGCAGAGAGCCTCAGAGCAACGCCGAGAAGCAGTTACCATGACAGTGTTCCTCTTGTGATCCTCCTGGGGACCGAAGCTGGCTTTCACGCGCCGGGCAGCTGGAAGCTCTTACATAGATATACCGTGAGAAAGTACTTTGGTTTCTTGGTTCCACATGCAGCACCATTCCATGCATTGCAAGGGGATAAAGCTCTTCCGCCATGGGAGCCATTCAGCCAAGGCGGCTGTATTTCAGGGGCTGTCAGCAAGGAGGCACGCTGCTTAAATTGCATTCCTCAAGCTTGATTAGACTGAAGCATTCCAGGCCCAAATTCACATCCCTACAGGAGGCTCATCCCCATTCAAAACAGTACTCAGGGTACCATTAAATGGCTCCTCAATAATTAGCTCTAAAGCGGGAAGGAAAAATCTATCTAACGCTATTATGGCTGCCCTAAGGAATCCAGTTCCCACTAAAGCCAACGTTACAGTGCTCCCCAAACCACCCCACAGCTCTCATTGCACTTTCCAGGGAAATTATAGCTCTTCTCCACGAAGACAAGACTGTATCTCAATTATTTAAGGAGTTCAAAACGAAGGTCAGGGTAAAGATTTAGAAACAGCTCAGGAAATCATCTGGGTGGGGAGAGGGATGAAGTTGTGGTGTTACAAATGTTTTCTGTTGTAATAATGCTCTCTGTACACTGCAGAAGAAATCCCCCGACGCCGCTGTTAATGAAACTCTTCCACGCTCTCAACATCTGCCCAGCTTCTCCCCACAAACCCCCCTCTGTTTCCCAAAGGCCCCCCCAGGCTCCACTTAGATCTCGTCAGCCTCATTTTTATTACTTCTAAACTGTTTCAGCTCTTGACATTTTTGTTGGGGTCAGAAGCACCACACTGAAGGACCTGGAAGTCCAAAGCAGCCCTTCAGAACGCGGAGCCTCCAGAGGAACCTGGGGAAGCTCCCTGAGGTAAGCCAAGCCAGCACAGCCCCAGCATCGTACCTCGCTGTGCACACCTGATCTAAACCCCTGCACACGAGGGCACCAACAGCTCAAGAAGAAATTCAACATCAACAGAACGGATCTGTGGCTGCCACAAAGGCTGTACCTGGTCATGGGAGGTCCTAATTATGTTCTCTGCAAGGCCCGGCAGACTGGAATTGTCTCCAGATGTATAAAAATGGGATTTGGAAGCCCCAGGAGCCATAAGGTTACCTCCCCCAAGACCAGGAGGTTTATATTAAAAATGTCATTATAAAACAACAACAAAAAAAAGTCAAATCAGTTGTACTGAAGAGCAAAAACTCTTTCCACTGAAACTGGATGTATTTTTCAGCTCAGAAATATATAAACTTCTTCTTCCCCGATAAATACCACAAGAAAGATTTGCCATTCAAACCTTCCTATTTACAGAAATAACAAGATGGAAAATGGACTGCTTCCCCTCCAATCATTTTCCCACATCAGCCTCCAGTGGAAAAGTGGCCAACAAACTCCACGTGCCCTCTGCACAGGGCTGAGTCTCACCTACAGCTCCGAGATAGAACAGAGAGGTTCAGATCAGACTGCACAGCGTTGTGAACAGTAAACTGAAGTAGAAGTGAGGGTCACAGTCAGCGGCCTCTGGTCATGGCCATCCCACCCTTACAAAGCCCTGTGCTGAAGACGGGATCTGTTCAGTGTAAAGCATAGATTTAAAAAGAAATCTACCCAAGTGGGGCTTGTTTAAAGGAAGCCGTAGAGAATCCTGCTTTATGCTTTCTTGCAAAGCCCACCCACAGTTTCTGTCGGTGTAAAGCACAAACTGCTCCATCTCTTCAGTGCTCTCTGAGTCCTGGAGATCAAAACGTGAGGCCCGCTTGGTCACTCAGAGCCTTACAAAGCATTGTACTCCACACATTTTGATGGGTCTGTCGGGAAGTGCTTCTGGCAAATGGTCATCAGCCTCTTCAGCCCCTATAGGAATGAACAAAACAAAGACAATTCTCTCATAAAACTGCAGCTGTCACACAGCCTATTTTTACTTCTCAGCTTAACAAGAAGAATTAAAAGCAAATGGCTGCTATTTTGTTTCTTTTCTTTATTGAGTTGGTATTCCGTTATTTTAAGTTTCATTGACAATTCTCTCTGAAAAGCGCTAATCACTACAAATATATTCAACAAGGCTAAATGCTGGATGCTGCATTTGGCTCCCACCAACCCCACACAGCAACACAGGCCTGGGAAAGAGCCATGGGAAGCTGCCCAGTAGAGAAGGACCTGGGGGTGCCGGTCACAGCAGCTGCACGCAACCAGCAGTGTGCCCAGATGGCCAAGAAGGCCAATGGCTCATGGCCTGGACATCAGGTAGAATTCCTTCATGGAAAGGGTGGTCAGGCATTGGCTACCTGGGGAGGTGGCTACCCAAGGTCTCCATCCTTGGATGTGTTTTAGAGATGTGTGGACATGGCCCTGAGGGACGTGGGTGGTGATGGGACTCTGCAGATCAGGTTGGATGTGGTGTTCCTGGAAGTCTTTTCTATTCTAGATGGTCGTAAGGTTCTATGATTTCCAATACTAAAGGAGTTCATAAATTAACTGGAGAGATTATAGGTTTCATTCTTAATGATAGATTCACGGTGAAGAACCACAGTAATACTTTAAGCTCTCTTCTCCACCAAGGCAGAAAGCAATACCATTACAATGAGCTATATGTACAATAACCCTGAAAATTAAGATGTTAAGTAATTCTCAAGAGCAAAAAATGATTTCTGATACCAAAACAAGCTGAAAAACTGAGCAGGAAAAAAACAATCCTTTTTTGAGAGCAGAGGTGTCATCCCTTCCCACAGCATTACCCCACTTGATCCCACTGCAGTGGAAGAAAAATGCAGAACGTGGACTTTTCGCTTCAGTTCTTTCAAGACACTGATTGCCAAAAACCAACATGACAGAAATATCATTATTATTCTCTGTAAGTCCCACACACAGGACTAACAAAGAGGGAGGAAAACTGCTGTGGTGGTAGCATGAAGTGGCAATGACACTGTAACAGCAGAAAGCGATGCGCCTGTCATTAGATCTTCAACATTTAACTGTAAAGGAAAACAATTCGACAGAAGATGCTTTGGTATTTTCAGTGCCAGCATGAATCTGGAAAACATATCCTACAGCCATAAAGACTCATTGTCTGAGATGTCATGGTTGCAAGCTCACTGTACAGGATCCCGATTTCAGTGCTGTGAGCAGAGAGAATACTCTACGTCATCCAGTTTGAACCAGATCAGCTAAAGAAGACCTTGTATTTAAAATCAAGAAGAACAAGAAGTTAAAGCCAACTTTGTATTGGCCCATCAGTAAGTTGTGTACTTCAGAAGTATCTCTACAGAGAAACAAAATGCACAAAGGGAAAAGCCATACAAGTTGCATCTTCCAGGTAGGTTAAGAGATCGAAAGGCACCACACATAAGCTACTTCATCCATCAGATAATGACAAGCAAGTAATAAAATAAAGTGCAATCTGTCTCTGAAGATATGCAATCCACGTACCATCTTACAACAGAACGATTGCATCTGTTGGCTCTGCAAATGTCTGGAGCTCCCTCTGACTTCACAATATTTCCTCAGGTTATGATATTAAAAACTATAGTTGAAATCAAAGGTTATACTTGGATCCCCAAAAGAGAGTCAAGACAAAGGAGGAAGTTGTATTTTGCAAGCCATCTGCTTGCAGGCATCTGCAGAAGTTGCAGTGGGAGTCACTGAGCTGCAGCAGGAAGGTGTCTGTATAAACCCCTCCTGACAGCTCCAAGCTCCACAATGCCACCCTCAGGCTTCAGAGTTCAACCAGGAGGGCCTTATGTCGACGAGACTGCAACTGGCAAAAGGCAAACACATCTCACCGTGTGAGGAGAGATGAGGCACCGAATCCCTGTGTGTGTTTGCAGTTGGTGCTAATACAGGATCACAAGCACTAAGATGTGAAAAAAACCATGAGACTGAAGAGCACGCAGACCCAGCTCCAAAGAATCAAAGAATAGCCTGGGTTGAAAAGGACCACAATGATCATCGAGTTTCAACCCCCTGCTATGTGCAGGGTTGCCAACCACCACACCAGGCTGCCCAGAGCCACATCCAGCCTGGCCTTGAATGCCTCCAGTGATGGGGCATCCACAGCCTCCTTAGGCAACCTGTTCCAGTGTGTCACCACCCTTTGTGTGAAAAACTTCCTCCTAATATCCAACCTAAACCTCCCCTGTCTCAGTTGAAAACCATTCCCCCTTGCCCTATCACTCTCCACCCTCGTAAACAGCCGTTCCCCCTCCTGTTTATACGCTCCCTTCAAGTACAGGAAGGCCACAATGAGGTCTCCCTGGAGCCTTCTGTTCTCCAAGCTAAACAATCCCAGTTCCCCCAACCTTTCCTCATAGGAGAGGTGCTCCAGCCCTCTGACCATCTTAGTGGCCCTCCTCTGGACCCTCTCCATCTATTAAATGGACATTGTACTCTGACTCAAAATAAGGCAACCGACTGTTTCTGGGACTCTTTAACCACATCACTTATCACTACAAAACTAACATTTCTCAAAGAGCCCTTAATTCCCAAACCCAGATGGTTGGATTTCCAAAGTCAGTGTTACCTGAATGTACTTCCTTTGAGTTTCATCATTGAGAACGTGGGCGACGTGCTTGGAGAAAATCTTTTCACGACCCGTTCGAGCGTGGATGCCAACCATAGTGACACCAATGGGCCACGGCGCGTTCCCAATAGCCATCTGGAGATAGGCATCGTTCGCCTGAAGGAATACAGTTTAGGCACACTTAACAGCAGGAAGGGCATCTGATGTCTTCAATGCAGCCTGTTCAGGTTCCCATAAGCTGTTCTGCTGTGCTCACCTGTACCACCTTTTCTATTGTGGTTACAGACTAAATCAGGGAGCGTTGAGGGAGAGCAGCTAGCTTCCAAAGAGGCTGAGAGCCAGATCCCCTAAAAACTGGGTCAAAGGAGCACATTTATAACAATGTTTATGAATGGAGTAGCAGCACTGAATGAATCTGCAATTTCACCATCAAGAGAGCAGACCCCATTTCTTAATATAGAGCTGAAGCAGACACAGGCCCAGAGGAAGAAAGGGAATAAAACATGAAGGGAAGACAAACACAAAGAAAGGGAGAAAGGCACAGATGATAGAGCTTAAAAAAGCAGCACAGTGAGTGAAAACCAGGAAACAAAGGGGAAAAAACCACATGCAATCACAGGAACACAGCTTCAAGAACCACTTGGCGCAGGACATTCCTCTCCCTGTTAGCAGGCAGCCAGAAAGCTCACTGATAAAGAGTTCATTTACCATCTCCCATTCAGAGACTACACAATCAGAAGTAGCAAGTGTGACCAGTGGGTGCAGCTTCCTCACATTTGGCACTGGCACAAATTGGGATGTGAGTAAGTGGGGGTGCAGAAAGAGAGCTGGGAGCAAACTTGAAGAAGGGACAGGACTTTGCCTTCACCTACAGGAGGCAGCATCTCAGCAGCCTCAGTCAAATATCTATTTGCTGACTGATATGTGGTTCTGTAATGAAGCACTGTATGAGAGCACACAATTAAAGACCCTTTGAAGAATGTCACAAAAGGGTTAATCAAGGTTGAGTAGGCAGGTTGCATTCTGCTCTTTGCCTGCTATCACAAGTTTCTTTAAAAACATGAGTTTTGAAATCACGTCATCTAAGAAAGCAGTAACAATTTGGGGCTGACAGCATTTAGTAGGCTGCACAAAGGAGAAAACACCAAACATATAAGCATACAAGACAGCACGATGCAGAAAGAGACAAATCTCTTCAGAAGCAAAACGGAAAATGGTATGAGGATCTTTAAAAGCAAAAGGTTCGTTAGCCTCGTTAAAAACAAACAACAAAACAAGACAGCTTCCAAATGTGTACTCAGCCTTCCCCTAAATCAGTCTGTGAAGTTTACATACAGCCAAGCACCTGTGAGACAGAGCAGCGGAGCTGATTTACTGAGGAGATATGCTGCATTCCTGCACACTCACTATTGCGTTGGGAAGGCACTGGAAAGGGAATTTCAGCATAATGATGATAGCCAAAGAAAAAACAAGGCTCCCAAACAAAACCCTACCATCATACATCCCACACTTTTAGTTCTACTTTAAAATGATTTAGATTAAACATGCCTGAGGGCATCTGACGATTTTTCAATCACAAAAGCAGGTTTCCTTGCTTACTAGACAAATTACCCCAAGTCCTCGGGAATCCAATAAGAAATACTAGAAGACCAAAGGCAAAACAAAGGTGAACTTCTGCATACACTGGCTGCTTAAGCAAACACTGTCACTATTTGAGTTCCATTTCTTGAGGCAGCTACAAACAAAAGCTAATGCTGCCTTTCATCTCAAGTGCCAGAGTACTTCTGCCTCCTTCAGTAAGCAGACTTTGTCCAAAAACCTTTTCATTAACTTATCTTGATCTTAACAGGCCAGCTAACATGAGTATGGCCAAAGAAAGGGACAGTGTCTCATATTCAGTCACTCAATTCCCCTAATAGCTAATTAATTAATCAACATCCCTCTCCTTCTCTGGAGGCATTCAAGACCCATTTGGATGCCTACCCGTGCAACCTGATGTAGGGAGCCTGCATTGGCAGGGGGTTGGACTCAATGATCTCTGGAGGTCCTTTCCAACCCCTACAATTCTGTGATTTAACCTTTCAATATCAGGTTTCCAACTCACTACTCCTCTGCAACGGAACCATCTTTGACTGAAATCCTATGGGGGTTTAAAGCTCTGCAGTTTCACCAACCTCAGAAATGCTTCTGACAAACTGTGGATCACGCACTGTCTGAAGCCCAACCGTTAACAGCCAGTTCTCATTTCATTTGAATATATGTTGGGTGTCTTTCCAGCTACATGTCTTTAAAATGCAAAATGGAAAATGTTCACGTGTAACTTCAATCTATCAGAACCAGACAGCCTAAACACGCTGGAAGAGAGCAAACAAACGTACCTTCACATATTCTCTTTGCAACATGAATTTAATAATATCTGTTATTGATTCTTTGATGTCTGCAGGAAGTGTCTACGGGAGGAAAAAAGAGAACAAACAGCTTTACATCAGAATATGCAGCTCAGGAAAATCACCCTACTCAGCATTTATACAAAGATGAGTACCTTCCCTAGCTTCAGGACTTCAATGAAGGAAAACACCTTCCTTATTTAAATGAAGGATCTGAAGCAAGAGAGGTGAAGCGGTTACACCTTGTAGCTCACGGCAAAGTGCAAAACACAATCCCTATTTTATATCACGTTGGCAACCCAATGAACAGGTGATACACGAAGCAGCACCTGGAAAAGCAGTATGTAAGCAGAAGAACTCATGGGTCAAGATAAAAAGGTCAAAACTGGGAATCACGGGCTCTGGTCATAGAAACCCTGAACACCTCATTCATCCTCTCACCTTCAGCTGAAATAACGTTACCTTCAGAAAGGACATTAACAACTGGGTGCTCTGACAGAAGCAATTAAAATAAGCCTTAGAGGACAGTGACATTTAGAAGTGACTCACCCTTTTCCGAAGCTTTCTGAAGAGCGGCCTCAGGTAGGACTCTGTCTGCTTCTGAGTGGCACTGTTCAGCTTTCCCTGCACTCCCCGCTTCACATAGTCCTCTCTGGCATTCAGCTCCTTCGCCCAAACTCCAAGAAGAAACTGCACAGGGAACAAGCAAATTTGTGTCCTACTGCCATCTAGCGACTGCAATGCCAAAGCAGATGGAACAGCGGTTTAAACGAACACAGCAAAACGAATCTTTTCTTGGAGAAAACCAAATCCACGAGGCAAAAAGCCTCTTTCAGCAGTACAAGCAGAGGGGGGTAGGAAAAGCTATCCTAAGACAAAATCTTGTGGAGGAGGTGGGAGTGTGAGCAAAAAACAGTGTACATGGAATACCAGGAAACAGCAGACCTATCAGCACTGCCAAGGAGGAGAGGGTCATTAAAAGAAACCTATGAAGATGATACAGTTGTTTCAGAACAACTTCTGAGAAGGAGCAGGTGGAGACTCTTCGGGAGTTTTAAATGCAGTAGTGGTAGATAGAAGGAACTACATTCAACTGCCTCAGTTATCATATGGAAGTCAAAATCATAGCTGTTTTGCCTGGAAAAGCAGAACCAGATTTTGAAGAAGGCTGCTCTCCTCTCCCAAGAGCTCACAGTAGTCACTACTTCTGTTAAGCAAGGCAGTGGGGTATCAAGCATTACAAAAATGCCAAAATATCTTCAGCACAATGAAAGTTTACCTCCCCAAGCAGGTGGAAGCTCACTGAACGTATCTGCATGATAGTAAAAGGTATGGCACAGCTACAGGATAATTCAGCTATGAGAGTGCGTTACCTTCAAGAATTTTGTGATAATATCCATGTCATAGTGATCATCACCCCGTCCTAAGGACTCTCCCAAAGCCTGGAATAGGAGTCAAAAGACAAAGATTTCCACATTATGTAGATACTTGCCACCACCACAGCAGAATAAGCTTCACTGCGATGTGAACTACAGTAAGTTCTACCAGTAAACCTACACATTAGGTGGGAAACTGAAAGAAAGAAACAGCTATCATATGTTAATGAGACTCATTAATCTACTAAAAACATTCAAGTCAAAAGGCAAGATGATTATTTCTGAGCAGTCAATAGAACAGTGATTTTTCACTGGTTAACTATAGAATCATTGGTATAATTAGCAGCTGTCTAACAGCACTGAATTAAGGGAAACTGTAGGTGCGCTGCATTTTTGAGATCCCCATTCTGATCACAGAATGGTTTAGGTTGGAAGGAACCATGAAGATCATCCAGTTCCAACCCCCTACCACAGGCAGGGACACTTTCCACCAGCTCAGGCTGCCCAGGGCCCCATCCAACCTGGCCTTCATCACCTCCAGGGATGGGGCATCCACAGCTTCTCTGGGCAGCAGTGCCAGTGCGTCAGCATCCTCAAAATGAAGAACTTCTGCCTCAGATCTAAGTCAAATCTACCTTGTTTTTAGCTTAAAGCCATTATCCCTTGTCCTACCACTACTCTCCCTGACAAACTGCCCTTCCCTGTCTTTCCTGTATGCCCCCTTTAAGTGCTGGAAGGCTGCTAACAGATCTCCCCACAGCCTTCTCTTTTCCAGGCTAAATAAGCCCACCTCTCTTAGCCTTCCTTCACAAGAGTGGTGCTTCAGCACGCTGATGATCCCCATGGTTCTCCTCTGGATCCACTCTAACAGCTCAATGTTCTTCTTGTGCTGAGGGCCTCAGAACCGACCGCAATACTCCAATTTACCTAATTCTCATTTCTGTCTTTCTTTTTTTGAAGTTATTTCATTTCTCTGATGCATTTGGGCGTTCATTTAATTTTAACTGCAACGTTGAGGGAATAAATCCAAAAAACAAAGAGAAAAGCACACCACCATGCTCCAGTGCTCTACATTCCTGCCAAAACCTTGGAACTGTTAACATTAACATTAATTTTTAGAAACATTTTCCAGTAGATAAACTTGGATTTATATTTTCTTTCCATTGTCCTCACATTTCCAAACTGTGTTGTATTTTTTAAGTCTCCTAGATGTGGAACATTCAATGCAATCCTTTTTCTGCAAGGGAACGCAGTTAAAGAAGCATGCAATTGAGAATGCAGCTTACAAACTTTTCCAATGAAGTATTACTTTCATGGTTCAAATCAAGCCTGTACTGCCATCCCAAAAAGGGGATACTTTGAGAACTAGCAGTTTGATAAAAGCAGCCCTATTACAACTGGTATCCATTCTAAAACTGTCATTACTTCATTCCAGAACCCATAGTGCCCTAAGAAGGGAGGCAAGGCTGCCTCCTAATAACAACGTATTCATTTCAACTCTTGGTCATAAATCAGATTACTTCTGATTTGAAGGGACATTAAGAAGATTAACTTCAGCAAAGAGTTTTGAAGATTAAGGGTAAAGTTCTTTAGCTCAAGTTAATGTGCTTTTCAAAATACCAGCCTAAAATACCAGGTGTATTGTATTGTACCCACACAAATACTTTCCTATTCTTTCAAAGCACAGCAGTCACCCTCACTGTTTATGGGGCGTACCTTCATAGTACTTTCTGTATTTTCTGTGAACTGCCTACTTCAAACTTTTACTTCTTCACCCCAGAAGTCTTCATATTAAACACTCTTTCCATGTGTCTGTTTTTGAGAATCCATCTTTCCTGTATGAGGAAAATTCATCTGCTCTAAGCTCATCACCCTCTCAAATACTCATTGGAAAGGATTCAGAATTTGTCATCAGGCAATAGCTTTGCATTTAATTCTTTACTTTCAAAACCCCTGCAGGGAGAATACTATTTTGCCTGCTACTCTTTCCCCATTTTTGATGAGGTGCTGTAAGCAAAGACCAAGTGGTTCTAGGCACTTATACTGCAATTCAAGCCTTAGTAGTATTCATTTCCAAACAGCACATTTAAGGACTTTTCAAACTGCCTAAGCTAAGTGCTGTAAACTAGGTAACTTTGAACAATACTGAAGCTTTCTCACAAGGATACAACAGTATGATACACCTAAAATCTCCACACCCACCACATACCTCCAGTTCTTCAATAGTAGTATTCTCCTCGTGGACTTTCAAGTCATTCTGTGAGTCATCATCTCCTGCTTCTTGGCCACCTACAATTTCATTCAAGTATTGCTGATCAATCTTATCCAAAGCAGCCTTCAGGTCATTCCTCAGGCCCTAGAAAACATAAATGATTCGTTTACCAAAAGAAAAAAGGGGGGGGGGAAATCAACCTCTCCCCCCCCTAAAAAAAAGCAGATAAAACCAGTTCAGAACAGTCACAGTGAACATCCAACTTCTGTTTTTAAGAAAAGCCAAATTCCATAAAAAACATGAGATTACTCATATGGTTTCAAACTGATACTAGAAGTTAAGAGCTGCTTTTAAATGGAAAAAGAAACTTGGCTTAGAGGATCTGCATTCTTAATATGAAACATAAGATTTAAAGCTCTATAAAAGAGAATGACATTTCTCACCCCAAGGTAAATGTAGTCCGTCCACTCAGAATACACATGCAGTTATTTCCACTCATCCATCATCATCCATGACTTTCTGGCACATTTTTATCAATCACTTACTAGTTTAAAAACGTCTGAACCACAAATTGGTTATACCAATTATCCACACTTTCAAGGAACACATAGCAATGGCAGTGACTGAAGCATATCATGCAAAAATCCATCACAATTCAATTTATGACCTTGCTACTTCCTAAAACTTCTACAACTGCCATCAATAATTTTACCATACATAACAATGGGAGGGAGGAAACTTTTGTCAGCAAAATTATTTTTAGCAACTCATATCTACTTATCCTTTTTGAAAGGACTTGAAGAGGAAAAAGTACTCTTTTTCTGGGCAGCCCCAGCAACAGTTTGTCAAATTATTCAGTTTGTTATAAATTATGGAAGAAAATCCACAGCTTCGTACTCTTAGCTGGGTTGCAAATTTGATCAATAGTAAATACAGAACAAACTCCAACTGCATCTCCTCATTTAACTGATCAATGTTAAGCCAAAAGGATTAAATCAGTAAACTAGAACATATACATTTTAGTCATTTCTGGAGTCAATGACTACATTAAAAGGAAGCAATGGGAGTGAAGTTCCTGTAAGAAGTTACAGCTCTAGAATTGAGGGATTTGAAAATTCATTAATGTACCAGAAACAGGCTAGTTTTAACAGTGAATTACTGTCTTCTCTGCTGGTTACAAAGCAGGCAACTGCATGTCTGGGGTTTCACTGCCACCTGGAGGCCTCTTTTTCAAGCAAAAAGGCTTAAAAGGTTTCTGTGGTGGAACTGGCTGACTCACCAGGTTGCAATCATGCACAGAAGGTTAAAAGCACTCCTCACTGGTTTCCCCACCATCAGTAAGTAAGCAGAAGCCAGCCGGTCTTACCTTGTTCACTTCAGGTGCCAAAATTTCTATCTTCCTCAGACGCTGAAATGCATCATAATCTGTTTCTCCAAACAGTCTGACCGGCTCACCTCTCTCCCGTAACCTCCTGATAACCTGAAAAGAATCCGAGTATTCCCTTACACAAACTCATGAAGGAAGGAAAATAAAATCCTGAAGGCTGGATTTATTTACTTAGCTTAAAATAACAAGCTGGGCAGGACTGGAGAGGAAATGGCAATATTTTAAGCAGCAGAAAAATGTTCTAGACGCTTTACAATCCAAACACAAAATTCCCACGGCACTTCGGTGAAAGGTCATTCCAAATATTACCATCCTAAATCTTGCACAAATCCCAAACTGTTTCGTATATCCCAACTTCTTCCTGCTCTGACTTGTTTAAACAAATACACCAAAATCATCCCCTTGGCAGAGCTTAAATACCATCTCCAAAGTGACAAAAGAACTTGACAGTTATCTCACTCGCTCTCATTTGTCATGGGCAATAAAGTACTCTCCTGACTGGGCTGCATGTTGTCCCAGCACATTTGGGAGATTGGCTGGAAATTCTCATCCTTACCACTTGGTAAATATGAAGTCCCATAATCTAATGTGATAATTATTTTAAGGCTAGCTGTAACTGAGGTATAACAGCCTCCCTTTGCTGATTTGCAAAGCTATGGGCGAAGACAAAAAGCAAACTTTATCTTCCCAGTTCCTTACTGCATGCACTGCTTGTTAAATCTGTTTACATTTACCATTATTTGTTTGGTGTATCAAGCAATAAGCTTACTGATACATGAATCATCATGAAACACCGGTGAAAAAGAGAAGAGCTTGCACTTCATCTCACACCATCATGTAACTAACTGTACTGACAGGACAAGCCAACCAAACCCACATTAAACATTCTGTGCTCGGAGTGTTTTGCAAAAGTAAAGGGACAACTGTAACATCGTGCTGATTGATCTCAGCTGTTAATTGCAGTATTTCCAGGATTAGATTTTATTCTGCACTTCGACTTTATTTCTGAACTTCCTACTTCTCTGCTGCTTTGTTGTACGGATCTGTTTTATGAACTCATATTCACACGGGTGTTCTTATCTTCAAAAAGGACAAACAACCCATCAGTTGCTCCAGCTTCAGGACTTTCTTTCCCCTAACAGAGATCAAGACAAGTTTCCTAAATTCAGTTTTGAAATTTGGTTTCATATCAAAAACCTACAAAGAAAAGAAGCTGAGGGAAAAAAAGATTTGAAAAGCTCCACGTGCCATTGTCAGCATTATCCAAGCAACAGGACACTATTCTGGGGGTCATCTGATAAAGCTGTAATACATCATATAACCTACGTGCAAATTCACATGACAAGAAGGCTCCATCCATCTGTACCTCCAGATGCATTCACGTGGACAGGAGATCCCTGATGAGTAAATACAGCCCCTAATTGCTGACTGCACAATGGAAATTTTTATTTGCTATCACCTGACATAAGAAGTACAGTTCACCAGAAAACAGTCCTACCAAGAAATTTCACATGCATATTCTGCAAACTGAAGTAGTTTGCTTATAGCTGCTGATTTTACCTCTTGTCTGGAAAGAGTCATTGGTAATTTTTCTTCTGCCAGTTCAAGTTCCAGCACTGGATTCGTTGAAGTCAGAGGGTTCTCCTCCTCTTCTTGCTGCTGCACCTACGTGTAACAGACATAGTTACTCATCAGCAGAATAAACCTACACATCAATAGCAATGTAAACGTACAGGAACTGTGGAATACAGATGGTAATATGACTATAAATCTCTTTATTTCAGAGTTTTTGTTGTCCATTTCACAGAGCAATGAAAGCTTTCAAAAGCATCAGTATTTACCAAAGACTGACTTCTGGAGGTTGCAGGAAGCAACCTGCAACTGGAAAGGGCAACTGCTAAGGTTTGTCAATCACGTGTCAGCACTGATGCCAAAAACAGCAAACTCACCCTCTGTGCCTGTCGGTTCCTGCCCCTGCCTTACTCTCTTTACCGATGCAAAAGTATTCACATCACTATGTGATGAACCAGATGGGAGAAATAATCCAGCAAACAAAACGAAAGGACTCTTCTCAGCCCACTCAATCTCCTCATCCAGCTCACTGGGCAGTAGCACAAATACATACATGGGTAGAAGGGCAGAAATGAAAAGCTAAGAGCAGAGAAGGGAGCGGATACTTGCAGCCAGCCTGAGATCTTCTGTCACTTAGAACTTCAGTGAGCTCAGCACTATCAGCAAGGATGCAGGCTTTCTGCTGGGTTTTGAGAGATGCTTGCAGCACACCTTCCTACCAAGCCTGCCAAACACATGCAGTTTCTTGCAGGTTAAAAAAAAAAAAGAAAAAGAGAGAACTACACTTTCCCAAAAAGATATCATCTCATTAACAGCTTCTTTTAACCTAAAAGAAGGTCCTGGATTCAAGCAGAGTCCTCTTTGATCAAAGTAACTTTGAGACAGCAGTCACATAACTATGATTCCCTCTGTAAGCTCGTTTGTCAATTCTAATAGCAGGAGCAGATGTTGGCTAACATTCCTATAATAGGAAACATTTCCAGTGCTCAAACACATCATGTTTTTTCCTAGACTCCAGATTATAACTTATTTCCTTTCTGTTCTTACTAAAAGGGAATAATCCTATTTGATCCTACACAGTTCTGCAGCATTCCCCCCACATGGGACAGGACGTTGTCATTTCCAGTGTGTATTCAGGTTGAAGAGTCTGGTGACTGTGCTAAACTGATTTTTAAAACTAGGTTATATTCTTCCAAGCCAGCATTGCTCCATGTGCACACAGGGATCCCCCCGATGGCTGCAGATACAAGATTCAGCCACAAATCTATAATGCAATGTCATGCCATCAAACACAGAAATCAATCCTACAGTTGCAGGTGTTTGGAGCAAGCAAGGAAAGGACAATCAAATCAATGCTTTACACATAAAAGGAAGGGCAAAAATAAACTTCCATCAGTGCAGGAGAGGGAACAGAAAATATGGAATACAGGATAGAAAATATGGAACTGTGTAAATATAAATATGCCCTCATGGCAGAAGGATGTGTACAAATTTTAACTTACAAACATAAAGAGAGAGTAGCATTAGGGAAAAAGATTTGGTCCATTCTCTCAGTGGGATTCCAAGTTACAAGTGATATTTTTACCACAGTTATTTTGATTTCAGTGCTCTCTTTTTCAAGCAAGTCAAATAATTATTAAATCTAACAAAGCAAAAGAGCACCTCAATTGAAAAAAGAAATCAGTCTGTATTTTACGTCTCATTAATGTAGTAAAAACCAAATGCAGAAATCTGGGAGGCTCTAAGACATACCAAACAAAGCAACTTATTTTAAAACCATTTTCAGGGTTACATTTTCAGTCAAAACCCATTTTGTAGCAGCACAGCAACACAGCACACTGTAACAGCTGTGTATAATTCTGAAGAATTCAGACTAATGGTAAAAAAGCACCAGGCAGTCACTTCCACTCAGAAGAGTGACTACATCCACAGACCACATTCCCGTGACTATATAACAGCATTCCAAAAGTTGTTTTGGCACCGATGTTTGAATATTTTACAAACAGATCAAGGTTTCAGAATAAGTCACTGGATGGGTAAAGTTCAATTGAAAACAAAGTCCCAGTTTGTGCCCAGGGACAGTAAGCAAGAATGTGAATCTCTGTCTTACTAAAGAGAATGCATATCCCCTCACATACACATACAATAACCCGGCAGGCAGGCAGGCAGGCAGGCATACACACATATGGCAAAGAAAACTGCATTCTTTCCATTTCAGGAAACATTTCCCCTGATATGTTACAAGGCAGGCAAAGCCTTCCAGATCACTCATTTGTTTCCAAATGCACCTTCAGTTCCCAATTGTTTTCAATTATTCTGCCAGCAAGACAACAAATGCTGCATTGCACTCTTTCTGTGCTGGATGGCTGGTGGCCAAAAGAACACATACACACAGCACGACAGCTGGCAGATCTCTTTAATATGCACCACATTATACTGATTTCTTCTGGACATTTTGGCAAAATTTTGAATGGACAGTGTATCCATTCTGGGGAGGTGGCCATATCAGATCCAGTGTTCATGCCTAAAAGCACAATCTGAAAAGAAAGGAGACAAGCTTTGATCCCAAGCCACTTCATGCTTTCCACAAAATAAGTAAACAAACAAACAAAAAAAAGGAAAAGCCAAAGCATAACACAAACATAAGTAGCTGTAAATCATGCATATCTTTTCCTGCATTGAAAATGGTTTTGGAAACTCATACCTCTCCAGGTGGCTTCTCATTTACAGGCTTATGTACAACATCAACAGATTGAACAAAGAACAACAATTATCATTAACAACATTTATACTGTTGATAATAAAATGTAGACTTCAAGGTAAACATTCAAGTTCCTGAAAGAAGAGTTACAATACCTTGTAGCCACATCTCTGGAAGTAGGCCTCCTCTTCTTTTTTAGCTAACTCACTGCGTTTGAAGTATTTCTTATTCCCCTAAAAAACAGGAAAACCATTAACATTTGAAAGTTTCAATACTTCTGCAGAAAAGGCTCACATCTCCTTACTTGATTTAGTGAATTCAGCTACATCCCCTCACAGACATGGCTACTGTGCCACACACAAAGTTGGGAGCACCTCTGAAAATCAGTAACACTGAGTGACTTTGCAACATTAAGCTTGAAAGTATAGTGTGTTCAGCAGGCCTTTAAAATCAACATTCTCTTTGTCATGTAAGGTCATGGCACCAGTTAGCAGAAAGCTTCCTTCAGATGTGAACAATGAGGCCCAGACTGCAGTACATGTTTAAACATATCAGACAAAACAAGCTTTTTCAAACTAAATAAAAGGTGCTTAATAAAACCCTTCAGGCACACAGCAGCTGCTAACTATGCCATCCAAGCCTTTTCAAGCACATTCTCACAAGCCTGTGATCTGTGCTGTCACACTGTGATGAGAAGCCACTTCTTCACAATATTGCTCTCAGACTGACAACAGAAGCAAACTGAAGTAAATGAAAGTCTCTCAATCTGTGTTTAATCAATACCTTTCTGTTGCAGATCATGCAGATCATCTGAATCCTAAAACATCACCCTAAACTATTTCCTTTGCTCTAACATCAAGGTCAAGGGGTAATAGTTTTAAACTAAAAAACAGGCTGATTTAGATTAGATATTAGGAAAAAATCCTCCACTCTGAGGGTGGTGAGGCACTGGCACAGCTGCCCAGGGAAGCTGTAGGTGCCCCATCCCTGAAGGTGCTCAAGGCCAGGTTGGGTGGGACCCTGAGCAGCCTGAGCTGATGGGTGGCAATCAGCCCATGGCAGGGGCTGAATGATAGAACTGGATGATCTTTTCCCTTCAAACTCAAACCGTCAAATAATTCTGTGAATTTATGAATATGGATTCCTGGTTCTCTCTCTGTTTTTCATCTGTCTACCCCAAATCAACCACCAACACTGAAATCCAAGCTCAGACACCTCCAAAAGCACACACACACTCCTCTACCGTCCCAGCAGTGCTACCTGTAAGTAGTGAGGGAAGAGAATCGCAGACCCTTCATCAAAACGGGCACAGTCACAGAATCACAGAATATCTCGAGATGGAAGAGACCACAGGGATCACCGAGTCCAACTCCTGGCTCCACACAGCAGCAGCCTAAAGTCAAACCTTACGTCTGAGGGCGATCTCCAAACGCTTCCTGAACTCCAGAACCTCGGATTCACTGCCCTGCAAAGCCTGTGTCAGGGCCCGACACCCTTTGGTGAGGAACCTCTTCCTAATACCCAGCTTGAGCCTTACTTCCGACCCCGAAATAACCCTAAAGACGCTGCAAGGCCTCGACATCAAGTGCGGTGTTCCCAAGGCCGCGGTGTCCACAAGGCCGCGGTGTCCCCACGGCCCCACCGCCCACCCCGAGTCCTCCGAGCCGCTCCCGCCCGCCTCACCCCCACCAGCTCCTTGTCTTCCAGCTGCTGTCGCTTGCGGCTGATCTCCCGCTTCAGGATATCCATGGCGGTAAGGCCTCCTTCGCCACCTCCGCGCCGGAAGTGGTGTAAGAAAACAAACCGTCACTTCCGCTGGCCGCCCAGGCCAAGCGCGCTCACAGCGCCCCCTAGTGGCTTGGAGTGGCGGCAGCGAGGGATTGCCTCGGGCGGCAGTGACGATATGATGGGAGGGTGACAGCACGACATTGCCGCTGGCACCAGGGCCTGTGAGGGCCGCACAGGGATGCCTCGAGCACTTCTTCCTTAGGTGCTCAAGTTCACCCAAGGGATGGGTGCGGTGTGGACTCCCTGCATACATGCTGGAAGTAAATCCTGCTGCCCTGTTAGCCTGAGTCTTTGTCACTGTGACACAGGCTGAGAAATAGCGTGAAAAGATGCTGGGCTCTGAAGTTCCTCTCTTGTTGCTCTTATTGACTGCTTTTGTCCATTGGTAGCCATTTTGTGCCCTGGGAAACCTGAGAGGTCCAGAGAGCACCTCAAGCAATGGATAAGAAGTCAGTCATAGGCTTAAATTCCGCCTTACTGGAAATATTTTGAAGATCAGCAAGCAGTGCCAGGTGAATATTGCTGTGACTTTCGTCCAGGAGCAGCCTGGCTGATGGCTGCACCTCCATGCCATGGAATCATGGAATCGTAGAATCACGCAACATCCCGAGTTAGAAGGGACGCACAAACATCCTCAAATCCAACTCCTGGCTCTGCATACGACCACCCAAAATCCAAATCCTATGTCTGAGAGCACAGTTTAAACCCCAGTAGCTTGGGGCCATCACCACTGCCCTGGGCAGTCTGTTCCACGCCCGCACCCTCTGGTGCAGAACCTTTCCCTAACACACCCTCACCCTCCAACCACAGTTCCCTCAGGCCCCGTCACTGTCCCCAGAGAGCAGAGCTCAGTGCTTGCCAATCAGTTTAAGGGTGTTTTTAAGCCTAGGCTGGAGGGGCATGGATTAGAAGTGATGCCCTGCTTTACCTCAGGCTGGAACGCAATCTCTCTGCAATGAGGAAGCGGCAACAGCCCTCCTACGCTTTTTCATAGTTCTCTTAATGGAAATTATCTCACAACTGATGGTGAAAGGATCCGAGCAGGTCTAAGCAGAGCGGCCTGGGGAGGTGTGCCCACGCTTGTGTCGGGGCAGAATAGAGAGGCTGTGGAAACGCACTGTGGTGGGTTCTGTGGCAAACTTATCTGGGCACTCACATAAGAGTGGCAGCTGCCTCCTTCAATCAGCTGCAGCCTGCACAGAGCCTCATACCTTTGGTTATTTCCTGCCTCAACCTCTTGCTCGGGTTTGACATTGTATCTCCATTAGGGACAGTACAAAAGGAAGGAGGAAAGACAAGTGACGGACAGCATTGCCAATAATGCAATTAGTCTGAGATGGCTCCTCGTCCGGAGACTTCTCTGGTTTGTAAAATTCAACTCAAACCAACGAAGTAATAGTCAAAGAAAGCAAATGAACAGTTTAGATTGATCAACAGCTCTGGCTGGCTTTGAAATTAACACTCTACTTCTAAAAAATGTCTAAAAGTTCTCTAAAAGTGACACAAGCATCCGCTCTTGGTCTGATGCCCTTCTTCCACTACTCCTAATTCTATGCTCACTTGCCTTCAAATCAAAGTGTCATTTAATGCGTATCCTCTCTGTATCAGAACAGTCATCTCGTCCTATGGAAGGTAAGTGACTATCTGCAAAATAAAGCATCTCCAAAAAGAATGGCTCTCTCTCTATAAATTTGCATGTATGTTGGCCTCATGGAAACAGTTCTGTGAGGGCATTCACTACTACCTCCCTGAAGGATGAAAGGAGAAATATGTACTTGTTGTCATCCATCTCCTCAACACTTCTCTTCCTGAAGAGATAAGAAACTCTTCTGATGTCTAATAAAAAGTATTTCCTTCCTTTTCTTTCTTTAGCAACACACAAGGAGATCCAGCCCAGCTTGCTCTGTGATTTCCAGAAGGGCAAATCTGCTTGACTCCTCTTTGCCCCAGGCTCAGGGCAACATTTTCTGTGGGACATGAATCACTGAAACAGTTGGATCAAGTCTTGGCTGGGGTCGGCCCAAAGCTTCTCTGTTCCACAGAACATATTCCTGAGGGTATATCCGTGCTTATAATTCATTACTGTCTCTGCTTCATTACCTATCTCTCGTGCTTTGACTATCTCCATTCAGATGTGCTACCTTGTTGTGTACCTGAAACCTCCATCTTCAAAGCCATGGCACTCAGGACAGTTCACTCCATGAGCTCTGCTCCTTAGACAACGCGGCATGGACATGCTGTTCTTTCACTCCACGGGAGGGTTTCTCCAAGACTCCAGGTGCACCATTGCTCCGAGGAGCCCTGACCAAAGACTGTGGAAACTGCTTAGCAGTGTGTTATGAAAGCTCACGACTCCTTCGCTGTACTGGTCCCTCATCCCTGCAGTGATCCTTTAGATGACATCAGTGCATCAGATATTTTTAGCACGTAAAATGGGTGCTTTTCCAAGATGTATTGCAAACTGTGTCTTTCTCATTTATCATACATGGCATTATTCTACTCATTAAATTCAATTAGATCACTGCTATAACATTTAGCTTGACTATTTTCTACTGCTCATGTTTTGCTTTTCAGGGCAATGCTGCTGGTTTAGTACCACAATGCCTGTGTATTTCTATCTCATATGTGATTAATAAATGTTATATTTGCTGTCAGGCTGTAGCCAGGCCGTTAAGCTCTCCCAAAACCACTTGCGGAGTCTCGAGAGCTCACTGCAGCTGAGCTCAGTCTGGAAGCAATAGTATTACTAATGTTTTCCCTATATCCATGCTTCCGCAGACCTCTGGAACAACCCCACAGCGTTAACCACAAACCTACTTTGAAGTAAATCCCTTCACAACATTCCATGTTAAGTCAAAGACTGAAAAGGTAAATCTAGAAGCTACTCAAAATCTCGGAACATTCATAAGAGCCTTGTAAGTAATAGAAGTACAAGCTTAAAACATACATGAGGTGTTTCATTCCAATTTCTTGATGATTAACTGATTGCTCAGCTTTATCTGCTGCAAGCCAACTGTCAGCTTGCAGAGGGATTATTGAAGGCAGCTCAGAAATACATCATTTCACTCAAACAACCCAGATGTCATCTGTTTGCCAAAGTGGTGAAGCCGATCAGAATGATTTTGGTTGTACTCAGTTGTTATATCCAGCTTATATTCAGCTTTATATTTGGTTTACATTCAGCTGTTTTCAGGTTGTATTCGGTATTTTATGGGTGTCCAGTTTCACTTTTCTATTTGATATTAATACAGGGGAAAACCACAGCTCAGCCACACACAGGAGGCAGAATTAATGCCTTTTAGCTGACTAGCTCTGCAAAAGAGTTCAGGTAACGCTGGGAACCTCTCTCCAATAGGTATGTGGTTCCTTTTATTCATCTTCAAAATACAAAAAAGACATAAAATGGGTTTTATGCCACGACTAAGTATGCTTACCTTTGGCAATAGGACTCCATGTCCAGTTTCACTCTTTTATTCATTTATTAAAGCAGTCCTTAACATTTTGGAAGGGATTAACCCATTTAGTTCCCCATGTTCAACTAGTTTGTTTACAGGAATCTCCAGCTGGTCACATTCACAGGTGACCTCCAGATATGTGACAGCTGGCAGCACCTTTGCAAGTTGCCTATCCCCAACATTCTTGCACCGAGGATGTGGTCCTTCCCTTCACAAAAGGAATTTAAGACACTCATAGGTTTGCTTTTCCTATTTACCTTTCAGAAACCCCTACCCAGTAGCACATGATCTCCCAGAGGTCATAGACTGAGAAACACTCAGCCAGAGGGATGAGGATAAAGGATGGCACTCCATAGGTGTTCAAATGCCACTTACAAAGACAAGAAAAGCTCACAGAAGCAATGGCAGAAAAATTCCCTAGCATTTCTAACAGAGGTCTTCAAAAGGATATGATATCTGTGTATCATTAGGGCTAAAAGAAGCATGTTGATTATTTGTTTTGGTTTGCTTTTTAAAGCATCAGTTGGTTAGCTCTCATGGCAAATGAACCCGCGTCATTCCTCTCTGCCAGGACAGACTTCTGTCATGCCCCAGAAAACGCTTAGGAATGCAGTGACTCCATGATGTTACTAATTAGTTAGGCTTAGAAACGTGCTTGAAATAACTGTTTGAATGATAAGTATCCCCTGGTTTTGACAAAGGAATATTTCTTGCTCAGGTTGTCCAAAGGACACGTGTCAATTCCCATCCCAGCCATTTTATTTTCTGTGAAACTGAGGTGTTGTAAAAACTCATTACTGCTTCTCAAAAGCATTACATTTAAGAACAGCTAATTATCACCAAACTGGCAGGTATGGGAGATATCTCAGGATAATTCTGTTGTTTAGGGAAACAGTGCCCATCACTCAGTTTACAGCAGTGTGCCATCAGAGCCCCTAGTGAATGTGTCTCAGCATCACAGACTTGTAGAGTCATAGAATGGTGTGGATTGGACCTCAACCCCCCTGCCACAGGTAGGATATCACCGGGGAGACCACGCTCTTTTGACAGCAGTTGAGCACAGGCACTGACCATTTGTGACTGCTAAAGAAACTAAAAGGTGTTACAGGATAATGGTCATACAATTATATATATATATATATATATTTCTGTAGATCATCCTTACTGATATCACTTTGGCAGTACAGGGCAAACCACATTAAGCTGGGAACAGTTACTCTCAGCAGAGGTCTGCACGACAGATAGCCAAGCAGCAAAGATTTTCCAAGAAAGCTGCAGTAAAAGGACTAATCCCTGCAACTGCAGACTGCTCTGTCAAATTCCATGCCCTGAGCTCTAGATCCATGCCTCTGTCTCTCTCTTGCAACTTCCCTGAAGGAGGGTCTATGCACCACGATTCCTGTTCTTGAGACATTTTATCTGTATTCAAATTAAGGGTGAATAAACACAATGGAAAGCTTTAACTGCCAAACAGCTTTTGGTGGATGGTAGAAAATCTCATAAAACATCTGTTTTTTCTTCTATTTTTGTGTGTATAGAAAATAAATGTTTGAGTGTATTGTATTTCAAAGTCTGAGTCCTTTAGTTTCTACCCAAACCAGGTAAGAAATCTCTCAGTGTTGTTACTAAATGATCAAACTTCAGTGCTGTCAGTTTGATCCCTGCAGGATTTGTCCATCTCTGACAAAATACCCAGTCCAGTACACCGGCTGCCTCAGTAGAGAGGTCAAGGACTGAAAGGTGATGGAGTCTTCAATATTTACACATCTCTGAAGGTAAATCCAGGGGGAGCCACACTAATGAAAATGCTGCTGCATACATCTTACTGATGAATAAAAGCACCGTTCTCAGATGTTGTCAGTCTTCAGCCTGACACAGATATTAAATTCACATAATCGCTCTTTAAAAAGCGCGTGTGTGAGTAGATTTTGAACCACGTTGTGCCTTGCAGTAAAACTGGATTTTTTTGGACTGCTTTTCAGCAGGCAGGTAGTAATAAACATGTCTTCAACTATTTCCCCCACCTGAAAAGTAAGTACTATTTGAAAACATTTAGGGAAATCGAATGCCTTAGTAGGAGCTGCAGCAACTTTTCTTGAATCTATTTTAGCTTACATCAGTATTCTGAGCTACAAGGATTAGAATGTAGTAGAGAGACTCTCGTAGGGAGCGGGGATTGAAGGAGACGAGGCAGCAGCCCTGTGAGTTGACAGAGATGCTAATATAGCTGCTGCGGAAGTGTGGAGAGCAGATCAGAGCAGCTGGGTGGGCTGATAGAGGGGATCAGGGCAGCCCAGAGGAGCAGTAAGAGGATCCAAATAAGTGGATTAGTAGCATACCAAAGCACACATTACTTTTAGTTTGCAAACTCCCATTGATTTTAGTGCATGTGCATTTAGTAATGTGTGTGTGGCAGGAGAAATGGAGGAGGATCAAGGCAAAATCAAGACATGGAGAGCATCTCCCTGTGGCAAGCTGAAAATAGTAAGAAGGCTGGGCTAGGGAGGCACAGCACGATGTCCCCATATCAGTCTCAGGCAGGACCTAGAGGAGGACAACTGTAGTCTGGGCTCCTTCAGCCTGCAGCCTCAAGGAGCTAACATTTCTAAATGCTATTGTTCCTTCAGCTGATTCTGCATTTGTTTTCTGTCTGTACCTCCAGCGACCGTCTCTTTCCACAGTTGCAGTCTTACATCTGCCTCCAGCTGCCATGAGTGAAGCAAACAGGCACATAAATGTAGGTATAATCAGCAGCATAGCTCCCTCTGAACTATTCCTAGGAGAGGACTTGCTGGGCTATAGGACTCAGTGCTGAGCTTGCCTCAGTTTGTGCCTGTCGTATTCTTCAGTGATGGGACCCCTCAGCCTAGCCATGCTCGGCCTCTCACAATTAACACTGACTCCAAACTACCCCACGCATAAACGTGCCCTTTCCTACAGCGTCAGCTTGAGTTTATACATCATCTCTTTAGACAGAGTTGGTAGTGATGCAGAGACACATCCAGACCTTGCCAAGATTTCCAAGCACTTTTATTCTTTCACCAAAATTTCACAAAGCTCCTGGCAAAATAATGAGCCGTGCTCATATTGCCCTCAGTTATCTTGAAGCATCTTAGGCTTTAAGTGAAAAGTACAGCAAAATTTGCACAGCTTATGATATCTACACATTGTGGAGAAGCATAGAATTGGTATGGACAGACTTCTCCATTCTTCCACATTAGCTTTCATGAAAAGTTACTGAGACCTTTTCCTCTTTGTTATCCAACCAAAAACATGGCTTGGATACCTTGGTCTTCTTGCCCACTAATCCCAGAATTCTCCCAAAATTCAGCCCAGATTTGAAAACTGACCTACTCTACAGAAGAGCTGGTAGAGAATCATAGAATTATAGAATCATCGGTTGGCCTAAGTTGGATGGGACCTTAAATATCATCTATTTCCAAACCCCTGCCATGGGCAGGGTTCCAATCTTAATATTAATTATTTTACAAGTATTCGGTCAAAATGGATGGCTGTCAAACTTTGACTTTTAGACTGTAATGCCCTTCTTTGCAATTTTACACCAAGGTCCACGTAAAATGATGGAAGTCTAGCTTTACAGTTGAAATTGATTTTGCAGCCTGATACAGAAGTACATAGAGGGCTTGTAACACACACACACAAAGAACACTTTGTACATAGGCTCAGTTATATTCCTTATTGTTGAACCAGTTCTGGAATGCTTTGGTCTGCCTGAGCTGGCAAACAAATAACAACACTGCTCCGTCCTGTAGCTTTTTCTTTTAAATTTATGTGAGGAAGATTAACGAGCGAGAGAACAGACAAAAAATTGCTTCAAAATAGTGTCCCAAAGGAAAGGAGAGTAAGAATAGAGGCATGCTGTCAAGTACTTGAAATGTTACAAGGAGAACTTGTTGGGGATCAGGAAACAAGTTAAACTACACTTCTATGCTTCAGACTTCATCAGGGCATCCAGAAACCTACTTCTGTATTGACCCAGATATGGTGACATGAAAGCCCCCCTGAAGGAAAGGTTGGTAGTAAGACAGTGAGACATCAAGATGAGTTACTTTAGACTGGAAGGTGACAAATAGTACTGCCTACGCATTTTACATGACCACAGAAACATCACCGGAAACCTGCAAGGGAAAACTGCTACTGCAGTTCATAAACTCTTCAACAATATTCATTAAACGTAACTAACTGGAATAGCTAACCTATTAACCTGTCACCTATGCAACTCCTGATCTCTAATTTACCTCTTCACTCTCCTCCTGCTTCTAATGCTGCCTTGAACTTCCTCAAATTCCAAAAGGAGTAGAAATCACGTCAAAAATAGGACACTCAGCAGACTCTTCCTGCTCCTCTCGACCTTATGTTGATTCCTTGACATGGGAAGTAAAACCTCAAATCAAATCATCAAGTTTTTAACAATTTCTCTGTATAGGTTTTCCAGCTGAAAAGCTGAAGGATCTCTTCATAAGGCTGTACAATTCTCCTCAGTTCTACGATTCTTCAGTCATTTTTGTCCTACACAATCCCACTTTATGAGTAATAGTCAAAACATCATAATTGACTGCATGCACCTGCGCTGCAGATGAGGCTGGAATCAAAGGAATAGTTTAGGACATCCTGATGTAAAGGAGCACTGCTGTTGTTAATACTGAAATACTACTGAATACTTGCATTTAATTGATCAGTTATTGATCTACATGTAAAATAAATTAGTAATTATACAAAGCAGATGATTGTCAGAAAAACTAGTATCAGTCAGAATGAGGAGGGGATGTTTTGAAAGTAACAATAAAATGGTAACTAGAAAATTGCCAGGGATAGTCAGGATGACTTGAAGTATGTTGCAAGATAAAGCCTTTATTTAGTTAGCTAATTTCGTGGCATTTTGAAATACACATTACTCAATGGCTGATCTGATTGAGGAAATACTTTGTGACTATTCTTGAGTACATGTAAAAGTGTGCTGAATTTTCCATATTTTCACCAGTGGAAAAAAAAAAAAAAGAACTATGGTTTCTTAATATGTAATGATAATAATCCAATATTGAGACGTTAAATGAAATAAAAGATGAACCTAACAGCTGACTGAACTGTCCTGTGGATCCAGTATGCTTTATCGTAAGTCACTTGGCTACCACAGAGGTGCAGCCGACGAGCTGGAGCGACACAAAGCAGCAAGGAATTAAGGCAACTTTCATCCCTGTGTTTCTCCAGCTACAATAATGATAGAATCGGCTAAATCAGGTTGCTCAGAGCCCCATCCAGCCTGACCTTGAATGTTCCCAGGAACGGAGCATTCACCATCTCTCTGGGCAACCTGTGCCAATGCTTCACTACCTTTAACATAAAAAAATATATTGGAACGGTGGCCTATGGCAAACGAGCCATGGTCTAAGTCTGGTTGTAGGTTACCAGCTCCAAAACACCCCCAAAAGAAGCTTGCATCTTACTGCAGACGGAGACTACAGAAGGCTTTGAGTCCTTGAGGTATTTTTTTTCTACTTCATGGCTGAGCAACACTAGCAGTACAGGATGGAACAATTGTTTTGCAGTTATTGGATCCTCCTACACATTCTGTGGATAACTAGAAGGCTTTGACCTAAAGTCACCTTGTCCTAGTTTCTAATTCACTTTTATGCAGATGTGATTGCAGATTAGTATCCAATCTGGCTAATACCTTCATAAATGAAAACCACAAGATTTACTGATCCAAGTAACTGTAATTGGGCTTGTTTGCAGGAGAAGCTCATTCAGCATGCAGGAAAGGGGGAATCTCCTGACAAACACAGAAGAAGCAAAATGTGAAATACTAAGGAAGAAGGGGATGTGCTACCTTGCACAATGTTACTTGAAACTCCAGCGTTGAGCATTCAGACTGAAACATCGTTTTGAATCGTGAATGTTTCTTTAAGCAAAAAAATCTAACGCAGAAGAGGAAGAACTAAAAAGAAAAAAATAAATAACAGCTGATAAAATACTTTTTTTTTTATATATATATAAATTACATCCCAAAATGCCTGACAAAACTGAATAAGGAAGGAAAAAGGAACCTTTTATTTTGGTAGCACATTCCAATGGCGAATGCAGGATAAGGCCCATCATGTGAGCTGAACAGTAAACGAAGGCCTTATGTTCCATAAAATTCTCCCATTGTCCCAGTACAGATGGGAGTCAAATGCCACCATTTCAGCAATGCTTTAAGTTTGGTAAATAAAGTTAGCAGTTAGCAGACAGGAATCAGCAGACTGTATGGGAAAAAAACACAAACTCTTTTTGTACACAGAATTCAGGCACGGTGCTTCTTGATCTCCGATCTGACTTCACTGCGCTCTCCCAGAGATTAATTGGACCCATATAATTTAGCAAACAGCATCTGACATCCAACTACCTTTGCTGCTTCAGCATTCACCCAAAAATATGTAATGCAGGATTTTAAATAGTACGTTAGCCCAGTTTCCTCTTACAAAGTCTTACAGCGAAGTTTAGGAAAATTCCAAAAGTAGCATATTGATTGCCTCTGGGATTTTCCACTTAGCAATTTAATAGAAAATTACACCCTTACCCAATCTGCGAGGTTTCCATAACCTCCCTCATGAATTTAATTTTCCAGAGTCTAATAAATTTTTACCATTAGGCATATTTTCTGATATTGCTTCACCATTAAGCCCATTTCCTGATTTTGCTTTTTTTGGAACTGTGGATACTCTCTGTGTGGTGTTTGGACAGCACCTTCCACAGGTGAGTTCAGGTCTGTGCCTACAAGCACCACTATGATACAAATAATCTTGTTAATTATCATTATTGTTAATATTAACTACTGTTAACATTCGCAGTTGTTTTCCTCTGAGCAATTTTCTAACCCCAAGCGATGGGGTCAGTCAATACAACTGGAGCCAATGGAATTCTCCTGGGTACCCTGATTAGACCAAGAGATCGGCTTCTGCTCAAGTGTGCCCATGTAGCTATCTATCACTTACTCCTCTCCTTGTCACGACACAGCCCGACTACATATAAAACACAAGACTGGGAGCTGTGTTTTGGTTAACTGTAAGAGTCTGAGAGCTCCGTAGGCATGCTTTGCTGTAAAAGCTAAAACTGCACCAGAAATGCACTTAGTGTAACGTAAGTGAAATAAGCGAGCCAGAAGTACGGCTGGAGGCATCAGCTGGTGGATAAAGCATTAAGTTCAGCTGCGTCTCGATCATCCATATGGCTATGGTGACCTACTGGGTGATGGTCTGAGGGCTGGCAGGCACTCCTGCAGAGGACTGGGACTCTTATTATGGGATGTCATGTTTAACTACTGAGTGTGAAACCCGGTGTCAGGGTTCAGAGCACTCCTCACCGCACTCTGCAATGCGAACAGGCGCATGGCTGTGATGAGCTCGTGGGCTCCAGCCCAGCCCTGCTCCTGGGGTACATAAGCTGGATTTTGTCCACTTGCACAGCAACAACTTCACCACCACAGAGTTCACCACCGGCCCGGATCCGGCTGGGATCGCTTCGTATCACCCCGAAAGTTACCCCCCGGCCCTGAGCGAGCCGCGGGCCCGGGGCAGGCCCTCAGAGAGCCCTGAGGCGGCACAGGCCGCGCCGAGGGCCGCCGCTCCGTCGCAGCCGGGCACCCTTTGCCCGCGGGCAGCCGGGGCCGCAACGCCGGCCCAGGGCCCTCAGCTCGGAGGGAGCGGCGGGGCGGGAAGCGGCGGCGACAGAGGGAGCCAGCAAGCGGCTGTGTGCAGGGGCGGGCGAGGGGCGGGAGGCGGGAGGGGGGGGACACAAAATGGCGCTGCCCTCTCAGCCCCTCTCCCTCCGGCCACCCTCCGGCCGCGAGGCCCGGCTGGCCGCGGGGCCAACAGCCTCCCCGGCCTGGCGTGAGGCGGCGGGCGGGCCGGCTCGGCGGCGGGCGGGCGGCGGCCTGCGGAAACCGGCGGGGCCCGCTCGGCGGGGTGCGCCGCCTTCCCCCAGCAGGTGGCAGCGGGGTCCCGGTGCCGGCGGCGGCAGAGCCATTGCGGGCCGCGCACCCGGCGGGGGAGGCGGCGGCGCCGCTGGCCGGCATCGCCCCGGGCTCCCCCCCGCCGCCGCACCCCGCTTCCCCTCAAAGTTTGGGGCGGCCTGGGCGGGCGGGCGGCGCCGCGGGGAGGCGGGGGGGCCGGAGCGAACTTGTCCCGAATCCCTTTATTTGCAGTTGGAGCCGAAAGCTCCCGGGCTGCGTTTATTTTGCTGATTAAAAAGACGGACCTTGGTCCTGCGGCTCCCCGCCGCGCGGCCGCCCTCCTCGCTCCTCTCGTCCCCTTTTCCTCCCTCCTTTCTTCCTCCTCCCTCCCGCCCGCACCATGGAGTTTACGGAGAGGAAGAGAAGCAGGAAATCCCAAAGCTTTAAACTGATCAACGAAGGTAAAGTGGCGGCGGGGAGGGGGCGGCTTTGTGCCGTTGGTCTGTTTGTTTGTGCCTGAAGAGGACTTTTGCATAAACGGGGCCGGGTTTGGGATCGGGGTGTTATGAAATGTGCGTGCTCCTTTCCCTCCAGCTCGGCTGTGTCTCTCCCTCCTCGTATTTATTATTTAACTCTGGAATCAACTCTCCCAAGCGTTGCAGCTCTTCTTTATTTCATCGTATTCATACCTCCCTTCTCTCTCTCGTAAAATATATATATGTGTGTGTGTGTGTGATCTGCGTTCTTCAGAAGGGAGAAAATAACAACAACAACGAGAAAAAGCCACCCCCAAAGGTGGACGTGTTTTGTTTCTTTCCAGGGAGATCTCCTACCGAATAAAGTTGGATCGCGTTTCATTGCAAATCCTCCTTGGGGGGAGGAAAGGTGAAATGGAGAATTTGGCGAAATAATGACACTTGGGCAGCACCGGAGCTCTTTAGTATTCAACTCCTGTGGGTTTGTTGTGTGTGTGTTTTCCTCCCCTACACACGTATTTCAAAGCGAAGCCCCACAGAGGTGGCTGTATTAAAATCCACGCAGCTAATTAATTGTCCGTGGGTGAGGAGGAATTGCTGGCATGCAACTTGTTCTCTTGGTGCGTGTTTGCTTTTCGGGGGGGGGGGAAAAAAGACTATTTTCTAAAGGGATCCCTGGGAAAATATTTTGGATTCATGTCGGGAAAGAAACGCGGCTCTCCGATTCAGTCCTCTGTGTGCTTTTGGGTTTTTTTCTTTCAAAGCTACAGCTGCTGGAAGTCATTTTAACAGGTGGACTTCCAGCCCCAGGGTTGGTGTTGGCCGAGCATGCCGCGCTGCTCCAGCTGATTGCCTCTTTTGTCCTCACTGATTTGGTGGGAGAAATTTTATTTTTTCCCCTATTTATTTATTTTTCCCCTTTCGTGTCGTGAAGTCTTGAGCTGAAATATCTGCCAGAAAGGCTGCGTGTGTGTGTGTGGTGCATGCCAAGTTCAGGGCAGGTGACTGCTTTGGGGTAATGTCACGCTTAGGGACGAATGGGGGGGTGACTGTTGGTGCTTGCTGGATGGGGGGGTGAGGTCTTTAAAGGAGTGTGGCAAAATCAGATGAGAAGCAGAGAAATGCGAAGGTGGAAATGAGCTCGCTTGAAATAACTGCTTTAACTCTAGGAGGGTCTGGAGCACTGCACATGCTGCTGCTCAAAATAGAAGGACAATGACTGGTCAGACTTGTCTGAAATTCATTGGAGGTTTTGTAAACATCAGCAGAGCCACCGGAGGGGTTCATTTCTATCAGGAATAGGTTTGGTTTGTGGGGTTTCTTAGCATCAGATGTTCTGAGGCAGTTTGTGCAGTGCTGGAAAGTGAAACGTGCAGACGAACAAAACTGAAATTGAAGCCTTGGTTTTATTTCTCTCCTGAAAGTGCTGTAAAAAGAACATGTGTGCTGTCTCAAATGTATTAATATTGTGCAAATTCTCAGTTCTAACAGGATTAAATATTCCTCAATGTGTAAGGCGATCTGTTTAACTTCATTTTAATTGGATAAATTCATTTATGGTGGTTAATTATTAGCAATTCTTACTTTATCTGGGGTCTGCTTCTGGATGTAGAAATTCAAGTAGAAAGGCATGCTGAAAGAAATACATCCTGGAGAAACGTGTTTGCACTTCGAGAGTGGAGGGCATAAACATCACATTTTGTATGTGAGTCTCTTCTCACGTACCCTTTTTCTATCACAGTTGATTATGAAGATAATTATGGATAAATAGTTGTCTCTTGTAATTGGCCTTTGCCTCTTGCTGGAGTCGCTCAGTAATGTCACAGTTTAGTGTTTACTGTTGTGAAATTGATATGGATTTCACAGCGCCTGGACTGTGACACGAGGCATAAGAAGGAAACCAAAGAGAAAATGGGATGCTAGGTCAGTCTGTTTGTAACACAGCCTGTTACTAACCCTCACATATAAGGTGCCCAGTCCCCAAAAGCGTCAGAGCACCTGATCAGCGTGATGAGCAGTGAGCAGATTGAGAGGGAGTGCACCTCGGGGGTGCAAAGCAGTGACTTCCAGGCTGCAGCTGTAAGGCAGAAGAGGACGGTGCCCAGCTGGACACACACAGGGAAGTGCTAGAGGAGAAACCACATGTAAACTATACGTCTGAGTTATGCAGATCTCTGAGTCGTCTAATTCCAAGTTCCTACACGTGCACTCTGAGCAGAACTTGCAAGTAAGAAAATGTAAAGAAAAGCTAATGGGCTCTGAGTGAAGTCTGCATAAATTCTATACTTACAGCCTTTACTTCCTCAATACTGTGGCTCATATTTCACCTTTACCCCATACACGTCAGGCTGCCCATACACTTTTCTCCCTCTTCATGGTTCAGAAAACCCCAGCACTACTTACTTGGTTAACACCTCACTGCTGACTTCAGTATGTTCCTTTCTTTATCTTTTTTTTCCCCAAAACTTGCTGACATTTCTTTCTTTTGTGGTGCTGCATTATGCTTGATTCTGGTTTACTTACTGGGTTGTTCCTCCTCTTGAGCCATCAAGACAGTCACACTGTACAAATAAACAGCGTGTAACAAAAAAATGCTTGACTTGGAGACCTTTAGAATTCTGTAGCTGATTGTTGTCAGAAAGGCAGGTGTGTTCCTCTTCAGAGGAGGAGTGCTGGTGTTGCCCTTCCTTTCTCTTGTGCCTTAATTCAATCCCTCCAAATGCTCTTCCAGGAGTCAATCCCTACCTCACTTTTTGTGAGGCAGGTAAGCGTAAGAACTGGTTTTCAGGGGACTAACAGAGTGTTGGGAGGGCTTCAGCTCTACAGAGGCTTGGTGATGAGGCAGCTATTTCAAGGCACTGAATATATTGTTTAGTCTTGAGTGACTTGCCTAAGGACAAAGTGCGTGTCGGTAGCAGAGTCAGAAATAGAATCCAGGAGAGTTGCCCTTAGATATTGTTTTTTCATGTAATTACAATTCTTTCTGTACCCACGTGTAAACGAAGCTGTTTTTACTGCACACGTGCTGGTGATTATTACAGCAGAGACCCTCACAGCAAAATATCATTTCATTTGAAATGCATTTAATTTTCTTTGTGTGTGTATCCTGTAACACCTCTGAATATAAGATGCTAATATATATTTTTAGGGTCGTCGCGGGCATTTGTTTCTGTAAGTAAATATCCCTGAGCCTCCTTTCCTCAGAATTCATAGGTCATTGACATTGAGGTGTGGCTGAGAGATGCACCTCTGATGTATATTGCTGATTTTCTTACTGAGATGAAGTTTGGGAGTTTTCTTGGTTTCTAGGAAGGTGGAGTTTTCACTGTATATCTGCTTTCTGTCTGTAAAGCAAGAAGCCAGATAATTGGCATCTGGTGGGATAATTTGCTGTGAAAATGAACACAGTAATTTAGGACAGGCATAGCTATTCCTTGAAATCTGTGAAATATTTTATCTGAGCTCTGCAGTGCAAACAAAGTTGTTTTTATCTTATTTTTTTTTTTAAGAGGTGCTGATACAGAGCACATTTTCTGTGGTTAATTTGATGTACACGAAATAAACTGTAGATATATTGATAAATTATGCAGTAAAACTGTAGCAATGTGTTCAGTGTTCATTTTTTCCAGATCACTTGAGTTCTAATTTTTTTTATCGTTTTTCATTCCAGATTACCATCATGAGATATATAAGATCTCTGACTACAGCAATGATGTTAATGGGGAGACCAAAGAAACACAACCCATTTCTTTAGGTATGTGCTCGTGTTGATTAATTTCAGAGCAACGTAGTGTGGCCATTTGCAATTAGGGAGGAAAAAAAAAATCTCTGTGCAAGCACAGGAAGTGCCTGCCATTGTTTAATATGACGTTCTTTTCAAGACCCTTTTATTCTACGAATTGCCAATATATCCTTTATTAACGCTGCTAAAAGTTGTAATTTCAGACGTAAATGTTTATTAGTGTCTACACACAGTGCTAATTATCACTCAGTCGGAGAGCCAGATGCTGACTCTGCAGTTTTGCAGCTCTGTGCTCACCCCATTTACATTGCATATTTGCTGGCATGCTTCACTGGCAATAGTTTGTGTAATTGGGGTATTACATCTTTGACATCTGGATAACAGAAATTCAATTTCCAGGAAGCTGCTATTTGTTTGGTTTTGCTTCTGCCTTGGGTGGGATAGAGGATTAATGTGCTGTCTTAATGTAATGTCCTTTCACCTCTGTAGCCTGCCTGCTAATCCTGCCATGGGAGAATTAAATTAAATCAACAGTTAAAAATGTGTAAAGAAAACAGAGAAGTAATATATAGTCTGCAGCATGATGTATAGTATAGCATGATGGGACTAGTTATCTGTGAACCTTTATCTTTCCTGCCTGTGTGCTTGTTATCCTCCATAACTCTTCTGCTGTAGAACGTGTCTTCCTGCTTCCAGACCCCCTCTGGGTCCATCAGGACCTCTTTTGGATGCTGAACCTCTTGTGAAAGGACAGTGAGCAAAATTCAGAGGAATCGGGGCAAAGTTTTGAACCACAATAATGATTCTTACCATACAAAGGGAACTCTTGGTTGCTATGCTCAGGCTTTGGGGAAAGCAGGTGCCTTCAGAGCAAGAAATTCGGGGTTGTCTGACTCTCCTTAGCTGCGTTGGGAGCCTAAACATTTTTGTAGAGTGATTTTAAGGTTTCTGCAGTCTGTGTGTGTTGCCCCCTAGAGTCAGTGAGTAGCACTGGTCCTGAGCATGGGAAGCAGCGCCTGAAGTCGAGCTGCGGGTAGAATGCCTTTATCTACTTAATTCATTGTGCCATATGCTCTTCTAGAGGTCAGCAGCTAACTGAGAAGAGAGGGACACCCCGGACAGTGTGGAATCTTATGGTGGTTAGAATATTTACTCAAGGATGAGAGCAGTGTTAAATTCCCTTCTTAGCTCCTCACCATTCAAATTCTGAGCAAATATTACTTCCCTACACCCATTTCCAGGGAGAAGTGTGAAGATGGCCACTAAACTTTGTTTCGATTCTGTGTTGCGTAAGCGCTTTTGGTGTGGTCTGATTTACTTGGAATGCTTTTTCTTCAACCCTAAGCCATGAAGAAGCTTTGGCAGGAGTTAGGCAACTAACTGTTAAAGCCAGCATACTTCTAAGAATGTACAGGAGTCAGTGCTGACATTGATGCCACAAGCCAGACTAAGTGATTTGATTAAGTTACATCCTCTCCTGAGGCTTTTTTTTTATCTTCTGAGGACAGTCTTCTTGTTTGGTTGAAGGTGTTGAAGCCCAGAATTGCAGTTCTGGAGCCTACCTTCGGCTGCTATGAAAAGAAGGAGGTACTTATTTTCTAGAGATGTCCCGAGTTTCCACCTTCCATTGATTTTTGACTCAACTGTACAACTTATAGCTGTGCAGGATTTGTGAACTAGGCATTTTTTTTCCTGTGGGAGTTGGGTTCAGTAGGTTACTGAGAGCTCATGTAGCCTTCTCTGCTTTGTCCTCAGTAGCTTACATTGGTGTCCACTTTTATCTAGGTTCTTAATGACAAAGGCGGCGATCTGAGATGTGGGCAAAGCAGTGGCAGGAACTGAACTCAGCTGAAAGTGCTGCAATTCTGAGCTCCCACCTTTCAGAGGAGATCTGAGGTGGCTGGATGTGGCATTCCAGTTTTTCTTTCAAAAATTTCCTGCTGCATGGGATAATTTTTCATTGTGCTGCAGAGATTATAGGAGAACGATACTTTCCCCAGCTTAGTGTGCTTAGCGTGCCCGATAATCACTAAGGTTAGGAAGACTACTAAGATCATCCAATCCAACCACTGGCCCATCCCCACCATGCCCACTAACCACAGCCCTCAGTGCCACATCTGCCCTTTCCTGGAACACCTCCAGAGACAGTGACTCCACCGCTTCCCTGGGGAGCCTGTTGCTGTACCTTACCACTCTTTCTGAGAATAAATAAAAATGAGTCTCAAGTTATAATCCCTGCTTCACTTAATTTTGAAGATTTATGCCGAAAATGAACCTGGAAATGTATCCACATAAGTGCTCTGCTGTTGCTTTAGAGTCAAGTTTGTTCTCTGATGTAGGTGTTTTGACTGATCCATGGGATGACTACAGCTGTTGAGGCCTCAATACAATGCAGCCGTTAGTATGTAAATGGCTGTTAAAATATGTCACTGAAACTATTCACTGCAGAAAAGGGGAAATGTTAATGTCATTTGACAAACGAAGCAGTGAAGCTTTGTCTGGAATGTAATATGCACATTCTGATTGCACGCTCGAGATGTGCCCATGAGGAGAGGGGAGATTCTAAGGTAAATCACAGGATCACAGAACTGTAGGGGTTGGAAGGAACCTCTGGAGATCACTGAGTTCAGCCCCCCTGCAAAGCAGGCCCCCTGCAGCAGGCTGCACAGGGTAGGCATCCAGGCAGCTGTTGAGTATCTCCAGAGAAGGAGAATCCATAACCTCCCTGGGCAGCCTGTTCCAGTGCTCCATCACCCTTACTGTGAAGAAGTTCCTTCACATGTTGGTGTGGAACTTCCTATGGTCCGGTTTATGCCCATTTCCCCTTGTCCTGTCCCCACAGACCTCTGAAAAGAGGTTTTCCTTTTCCTTTTGACTCCCACACAGTGAGTAAGTTGAAGAATTCTGTTTGCCTGGAAAGCTGTGTTGAACCTAGGTGACGTTTTTTTTGCACACATGGGGAAAACATGGCTTTGTGTAAACAGGGCTGCAAATTAGAGGGAGCTTGGGCTCAAGAGCAGTGTAGTGCTGGAAGCAACTCCTGTTGGCTGCATGAGTGTAAAGCCCAACTACTTGTAAATGGAGCCTGGTTAGCTTATGAAGTTGAAGCTTGCATGTGTGATGCAGAAGCTGGGTTTGTGGGAGATGTTGTGACCTGTCATCTTTTCTGATCCTTGGCTCTCATAAAATGATAAATGAGAGTTTGCATCTTTCTAAGCAAAGGATGCACAGCCTCTGCAAAATTTGGGATCAATATGTTGCTACTGTGTTTTGTAGGCAAGGACTGCCATCTTTTATGTTTTGAAGGAAGGGCTTATTTGTCTAAAATCAGGAGAGTGCTCAGTCTGAAGAGGAGGAGGCAGCCCAGAGTGAAGTGCTTAAACCTTGAATATGATGGAGATTTAAGACAGACCTGTTTTCAGCATCAACCAGTGATCAGCATCGATGTTCTGTCAAGGCTGCTAACTCAGACTTGGAGATACTGACCCATGAGGGGACAGTACTACCTGCTTTGTGGACAGCCCTGGTTAAAGGTGGCTGTCTGTGATTATCTTTTGCATATACCACACTGGCTTGTTTTTTTTTTTTGTTGTTGTTGTTGGTTTGTTTGGTTTTTTTTTTCTTTGCAGTCATAATATTTTATTATCAACACAAAAAGAAGCGGAAATATAATATACCTCCAGGCTGAATGTTTTTACAATGCTTTCAACTTGAAATTCAGGCTCTATGTTTGAAAGGTTAATGTAGAAAACTAATTATATTATCCTGGTAACCAAATGTGTGATGAGACATTTGTCTGTGTAATTAACAGTGAAGAACTTTTATAGTTTCATAAAATTGAATGCTACACACAGTGTGCTTGGAGCATTTGTTTTGGAGAGATGTCCAAAGCAGAGATGTTTATGACTGATATAAAGTGAAACTGAAATGTGCTGTAATGCAGGTGTCTGTGCATTTTACAGCATTTCACATTGCTGAAATGGAAGGCAGCAGATTAATAACTTGACTGTGTCATGATAAAATAAAGAATGTGTTCTTGGAGCAGGGGAATGATGCATAAGTTACTCACTAATTCCAAGAATTTATTCTGTCCCAGAAATAATATCCTTTGCAATTTATTCGTAGAAGAAGAAGTTGGCTTAACACTGTGAAGTTCCTTGGTACTTTTAATAGAATTATATCCCAAGTATGATTGTTGCAATAATTGCTTCTATAATTAAGACTGCATAAAAGATCATTTGAGAACATATATAAAATAAACTAACCTTGCAGAGCATTTCCCTTTGGGGTTGAAGCGTGATCTTGACCTAGGATATTTCCAAGAAGAAGTTGGTACACGTCTGTTATTATTATTTTTTAATTATATGACCCGAGTGGTATATAAATGTTCATTTGTAGCTTCCTGAGATCTGATTTACCTGCTACAGTGTGGCATGGAGTTTGTAACTTCTGCTTTGGATCTTGCTGGGCATTGCTGAAACAGATTAACCAAACTCTTCAGAAGAGTTATTTTGTTGAAGTGGTTCTTTGGTCACTTCTGATTCATCCTCCAGAGATGCAGAACCCCTGAAATTCTGAGTGATCCCAGGCTCTGACCCTTGGCTTTGATTCTGCAGATCAGTTTGCACATACTGATGTTTATTAACTCCCTGGGCCTTTCAGCAGGCGGAGGTATCAATAAACCCACCTGTTTCATGCTTAACTTCGGAGTGGAGTGCATCTAATTTGAGGGTGCTTCCCTTTACCTGAAGATACAGTTTTGGTGCTTTGTGTGATGATATGAAGAGAAGTGCTTCTACCTGACATTTTAGAGCAGTGGTAAGGTGCCTTAACTAGGATTGCTTAAATATCCCTCTGTCTGCTAGGAGTAGTAAAAGTCTCCATCTCATAACTCACGTTCCTTGCCTGTCCCCCTGACAGCGTTCGTGACTGCTGCTCTCCCTGTTGACTTGGGTTTTAAGTTGGTAATTTGAAAAGCGGGTTGTTTCCTGTGCTACTTCACTGTAGGCTCTTACATGCCAGCTTACATGGGGATCGCTTCTGTGAGATATGTGCGCTTATCCAGTCAGGTGGGCTGCACCGTTGCCCAACTCACGTTATCTGCAGAGCAGTCACAACAGCTTTCCATTTGATTTAGGAAACCTTTGATCTGATAAGGAAGCATGCACGTGGCTCCTCTGTTTTCTCTGTTCTGGACGTCACGTTTTTCAGTTCCAGGAGCAGTGCACAGCGCAAGATAATAGCGGCAAAAATAGCTGTGTTTGAAAGCTGGAATTTGATATGGGTGTAGTTTTGCTGAGAAGGGGTGCCTAACTTTCTCCTAGGCTAAGTGTTGTTCTCTAAGGAGCCATTTGAATACCATGTGATACTCACAGCAGTGCTTTGGTCAGTGCAAGCTGTGCACGGAAGGCATGTGCCTCCCCCATTCCCTGAAGAACTCTGCATTAGCCCCTACAAGTTCTTCAAACACGGGCAGCTGAATTTTGCTGGCCCTGCTCCAGGCAGAGCAGCATTCAAGCGGTGCCTAACGAACTGGCGTTTAATGTTTGATTATATAACCTGCATGCTCTGTTGCAATTAGTTCTGAGCTCTTGAAACTTTCAAGCCATACGCACCACCTTGTTCTTTTCCCTCACCTCTGAAGCCCTGTTTCCTTACAAACCAGGCACATACTGTCATCTCACATGTGTTCGTGTAGTGGTCTCTTGCTGCTTTTCCTACCCTCAGTGACTTCTGGACTCGTTCACAGGCTTCAGCCTAGTTTGACACAAGGGTGGCAATCTCAGAGCTACAGCGTTCCTTCCGTGGGCAGCCTGATATGTAGCCAAGGAAGGAAGTTGTCCTTAGGAGTTGTGTGTGCCAGAACGCAGAATAAAATGTGACTTCTTATAACGTTAACCAGTCACAGATATTTCCCAAAACATTTCTCAGTAGTGTTAAAAAATAAAGAAATGAATTTCAAAACATTGAAATCCTTGGGCCAAGAGAATGTTTGTTGTTTGTGTATGTCAGAGGGGAAAACAGACGTTATGCAGCCTATCAGTCAGCCTTCACTCATTCATACCAGTTCAAAAGACGTGCGTTAATTACGTATTTGGTTACCACTTTTTTTGCTGGAATATAATTTATGTTTTTAACATATGGGTGTGCTTGCATGTCATTTTGTCACCGTAAGTAGCACTTTGATAGTATTTGGCAAGTTATTTGGAGAACTATAATCTGTTTGTAGGCATTCAGCCATATTTGTATATTAAGTTTAATAAGCATAATAGTGGAAAATGTTCAGAAATCTAAGGGCAAGAACTGAATTAATGAATTATCAATGATACTTTATTAACTAAGACTGTTAACAGTTCTGTTAACAGATGTCAGTTATTAGTAGGACAGTTGTTTCAGATTTGTGCATTAGAAATCTGCAGCTTTCCAAGCAGTAAGCTTTAGCATTGCACGTACTTTCAGTAAGGAAAGTGATTGAGTTTAATTTAGGGGAAGATTACTTTTTTATGAATAATTGATTTGGAATTTATGAAAAGATTTTTGTCTTTTGTTGTTTTATAAAACCACAGTCAGGCCATCTGAAAAACAAGAAGTTTGTATTTAGGGGACCGTCATAGAAATGGCTATGATAGTAATTTTTAAAAGAAATTGCTAATACATTTTGGTTACTAATATTACATTCGTGTGTAAGTTCCTAAACAGGGCTGTAATTTGCCATGCTTATCTATTTTGAGCAGTACTTTTCAAATGAACTCATCGCTTTGAAATAAAACCAAAGGGATGACATGGACAATCTAAATAGCAAAACCTTGGCCTTCAGTCTGCTGATAGGAGGCATTCCCACCTCCTCAGGAGTGCTGTGGAGTCCTCAGTGTGTCCCTGTGTGCCCTCCAGAAAAAGGCTGGAATATGCACCAGGGTGATAGAAAAGTCCCAGAGAGGGAAGAGAAATTGAATTTTGGCATATGGGCTGGGCTGCACTCCCCAGACACTTTCCTCCTGGTCCTGGCAGCTATCTCAGGAGGCTTTCACATGTAGGTGATGCAGTTAGAAATTTATTTTTTTCAGTGCTTTGGTATCCTGATCAGCATTTGGAAAGGAGGGCTGGCTTTTAGAATCATAGGGTAGCTTGGGTTGGAAGGGACCTTAAACCCCATCCAGCTCCAACCCATGCTGTGGGCTGGCTGCTCCTCACCGGCTCAGGCTGCCCAGGGCCCATCCAACCTGGCCTTTAGCACCCACAGGGAAGGGGCATCCACAGCTTCTCTGGGCAGCTTTGCCAGTGCCTCCACTCTGAGTAAAGAATTTTCTCCTAATATCCAATCTAAATCTCTCCACTTTTAGTTTAAAACCTCTTCCTTAGGATGTAGTGGTTTGAGCTTTGTTTTTTTTTCTTGGCACCCCATCTTCCTTTCATTTTTAAAAATTTGTTTTAAAATTATGTTGTTATTATCTGTGAAGGTGATTAGCAGTGGAATTGCTGGTAGCAGAATGCTGTCATTGGGCTTGAGCTAGCAGCCAAATGAGGTAGAGTCATAGAATCCTTAGAGGTGGATGGGACCTCTGAGAGCCATCTAGTCCAGCTCCCCTGCAGTGAGCAGGGACACCACAGCTAGATCAGGTTGCCCAGGGCCTGATCCAGCTTTGCCTTGGAAGTCTCCATGGATGGGGCATCAACCACATCACTGTGCAACCTGTTCCAGTGCCTCAGCACCCTCACTGTAAAATATTTTTAACTTATATCCACCCCTAAATCTCCCCTCTTTGAGCTTAAAGCCATTTCCCCTTGTTCTGTCACCACAGACACTGCTAAAGAGTCTGTCCCCTTCTTTCCTGTAGTTCCCGTTTAGATACTGAAAGGCCACTCTTAGGTCACCTCACAGCCTTCTCTTCTCCAGTCTGAACAGCCCCAGCTCTCTCAGCCTGCCTTCATAGGAGAGGTGTTCCATTCAGTAGATCATTTTCTGGCCCTCCTCTGGACACACTCCAACATGTCCATGTCTCTCCTGTACTGAGGACTCCCCATCTGGATGCAGTACTCCAGATGAGGCCTCACCAGCACAGAGCAGAGGAGCAGGATCACCTCCCTTGCCCTGCTGGCCATGCATCTTTTGATGCAGCCCAGGATACAGTCGGTTTCTGGGCTGCAAGGGCACAGTGCTAGCTCATATCCAGCTTTCTATCCACTGGTACCCCAAGTCCTTTTCAGCAGGGCTGTGTCAATCCTTTCATCCCCCTGCTTGTATTGGTAATGGGAGAGCAAGAAGTTCAATCTGTTTCAGTGACAGTATGTGCAGTGAGGCAGATGGTGTTGGGAAGACTGCTGCAATAGTTGGGCAGTTACAAAATAAAAGCCACAAAAAGATGGAGAAGTCATAACTGGGTGGCATGAGTGAATGGGTTGTTGTAAACTTGAGCACTATAGGCTCCGCTTCATCTTCAATATTATGTTTTCAAGGATCTTCCTTCCAACGAGAAGGTATTTTTGGGAGAAGAAAAAGCAGTTCATAAGTGGGAAGTCTCCCGTTTTAAGTAGGGATCTAGAGATCTACCTAAATGCAAAGATATACTTAAACTGAGTGTCCAGCAAGTTCTGTGTTTGTTGTAATATGTATGCAGGGTTTTTTTCTGTTTGGAGGCAAGTATGCTTATGTCACTAAAGAGGAAGACCTCTATAAAAAGAAACACGTGACCTGAATCAAGGCAGAATAGGCTCAATTAATATTTTATGTAATTGGGTAAGGGAAATTTAATCTTTCAGACAATGAGTCACCTGACCAGCAATGGAGCATACAGTCACTAAACCCAATAGAAGGAAGTGGGTGGGAAGTTTTTTTTGATACTACCTACATGTTGCCATTGAAGGCCAATGGGAATTGCTAACATAAAGCTCTGAGAGCACCGCATGCTGCTGAAGGGGGTGATGGTGAGGGATTTTATGGGAGCTCAGGGGTGGCTGGGAAAGGCAGCCCTCAGCTCAGAGCAAGGAGTGAGCAGTAATCGCAGTCCCATGGTGCTCTGAGACCTCTCATTTCCCATTGAGGCTGGGAAGTGAAACAGTGAACCCCTGGCTGGCCTGAGTCCAACGAGCGTCATTTGTTAATTAAATCACACACACACATAACTCTGCAGACAAAGTAGCAAAATACACGTAACGTGGAACTTCCCTGCAGGTGACTTTTTCTCAGCGCTTCAGCTGGAGCGAAGACAGCGTTCTAATATCTCTGCATGGAGCTGACAGCTATTTTCTAAGTTCAGACCAGAAGCTTTCCTGAAAACCACCCACTTTTCCTGCTGTGGTTGGGGTGGGCTGGAGCCAGCTGGCTCTGCACCGAGCGGAACCGGGGTGCCAGGTCAAGCGGGAGCTGCACTGATTCAGCACAGGCATGCTCTGACCATACAGCTCACTTAGAGGCCCTGTCAGCAGCTCCCTCTCTGGGTGCTACGTGTCCCTGGGCATGCTGAGCTTGGCCAATGTGTGCTGCTGCTTTTTTAACTGACTGGCTTAGCCAGCTATCTAAGCATGTGCCTAAGTTTAGGCAAGCAAATGGCACTGTTGAATTGATAAAATAGCTGACATGCCTCGCATTAGCTCACTTTCATATATCTTGTTGTTGTACTGGAGCCAGTGCACACTGCGTTTTGGGTGTTGGAGAGTTTTATTTTTGCTTTTATTTCTCCTGAAATTTTCTCTGCACTTCTGTTTTTCCGAAAAATAGGTTTATTTTGGGAAGTGGGAATGTAAATTGGTTCGGGGATAGCAAATACTACTGCACGAAGTACACTGTGTAGGAAGAGTCGATCCATCAATTTCTTGATCGTTGTTATTCCGTTTGCTTAGGATGTTTGATTTTTCTATTACCATTAAGAAAGAGAAGCTTCCTATTTCAGCAGTGGTTATGAACACTTCCTTATTACTACTGAAAAGTAATGTATGCTTTTATGAGCAAAATAGCTACTATCTGCTCAAAACATATATATTCATTGTGCGATCAGCAGTTTCCTACATAAAATTAATACTTAAATGGAGCCAGGAGTATTAAAGTATGTAATTGTTATTATTTAAATGTCCTGGATTTATTTGAAACAGACACATTTTTCTTGTATATATTTTCATTGTGTGCTCATAATCTACATTTTGAAGACACCCAGCAGTTAGGCTGTATACAGTTATACATGTATTAGCTGCTTTTTAATTTATTCCTGTATAATCCAGTAATATTAAATTCTGTGGAGTAAGGAACCGATCCTGTTTATTAAAACCAATAGATGCAGTGTTACGCTCTGTGTATGTGTGTGTTGTGATTGCTTTGTGTTTTTTCTTTGTAGGATCTATCCTTAAGCATATAGCAAACTGATACATAAAGGTCTGATTCCTTAGGCTGTACTCAGAAAATATTCAGTGATGTCAATGCCTGAATAGGATCAGTCTCTTAAAAGGATAGAGTATTTGAAACTGCTCTAGCTATTATTATTTCCTTCTGCAGAAAAATAATCTTGCTCATCAAAGCTTTAGAAATGGCGTGAAGAAAGCCAAGTTCAGCAGGTCTTTTAACCATGTGAGATCTCAACCATTGCTGTGTTAAAGCGTAGCCCAGGACGTACCCACTGCTGTTCAACCATGTCTTTCTCTTTTTTTATTTATTTAGCTTTGTACTCCAGCTGCTAGAAACGTACTGGCATCTAAAATCACTAATCTCAACCTATTACCGTTTTTGCTAATTTACAGTGATAACTGTGGCTCTGTTTTCATTAGGAGATGAAAGCCGGGAAATTAAAAAACAAATTACAGGGATGAGAAGATTACTGAATGACAGCACTGGAAGAATCTATCAGCGAGTTGGCAAAGAAGGAGAAAAATTGAAGGAGGAGCCCCAGGATTTAGACTTAGTCTGGGCCCAGCGCCTGGATCCCCCTGCAGAGTCCGATGAGAGCCTTCACCCTTGCGAGAGCGACGCATGGAATGAATTATCACCCCAAGAAAACCATTTTTCAGGGCAATATGGAACTCGATCCAAGACGTTCCAAAATCAGACACGAACCATGGCATCCAATGGTATGATCTAAAGTAGATACTAAGAATAGTACTTTTTCTTTTTTCCTTATGCTGCACTAAGTTTCTGCCTTTGCTCTTATGATTTATTATACCGCTGCACTGAAATCAGTTACAGTTCAGAGTCAACAAAATGAGCACATAGTTATCACTTTGAAAAGGTGTGAAAGTGGGCATAGTGCATTCTGCTACCATCTGTCTTAGGTTTTAAAACGAATTCTTGGTGATAGGACAGAATTACTCAATTCTGTTATATAGGCTTGATTTCTTTACAGTACTTCCTAGAACAGCTTTGGCCATTGTTATTATATTCATAGCTAATTAACTGTCAAATTCTACCACTCCTCTTTGCAATGAGTAATGTAATACAGTTGTGACACCACTTGTGGAGCAGGATTCTACTGACTGTCATAAGCTGATGGAATCAGGCTTAACTCTTTGCTGAACTTAAGGTACAAAATCCCAGTGTAGCCATAGGATCTTATTCTGACAGCACCAGTGGAGAAAAGGTGGGATGGAGTCTACCTATGTTTCATGAACAAGGCAGTGGTCCATCTTGTTCTGGCAGAGAATTCTATCTTAAAGTAAGTGGGGGTTGTGTGTCCTTTGAATGCATTTCTCTTACTGTCATCAGTCCCAGAAAGAATGGAGCTTTTACTACCGGAATCCTGAAGGTCTTCTGTAACAACCTAAATTAAGGTTTTTCCTCCAGATATTCAGCCTTGCACTTAGAAAGGTTTTCATATTAAAGGAGTCTCTGTCCAGATGTTGGTTTTGTCATCTAGAAGGCAAAAGAAATGTCAGATTGCACCTGAAAACAGTATCAATTTTCAGTTTCTAGTTGACTCTGAAGGTACTCAGACTTCCCGTATAGTTGTGTGTCCTTATCTAAAGGCAAACATGTTCTCGTTGCTGGTATCATACCAAAAAAGAAGTTCTATTGTTATTCTCAGTACTGTCCTATCAGAAGTTTCATCCCTGCACTGAAAGATATACAGACTTGAGTTTCACAGGACTTACTATTTCTCCATATAGACAGTGATTCACTCAGCTGTACCAGGTGATGTGGAGAAAGAGGTTGCAGTAAGTCATGCTAGGTTTGTTTGCTTTGTAACTCTTATTTTTAAAAAAAAGGGAAAGAAAAAAAAAAGACAGCCACTATTTAAAGATACAGTGTAACTTAGAATCAGATGTAGGGGCAAAGGGAGACCTAATGCTTGTTTCAGACTTGATACAAAATCCAGTCTGTGTATGCTGTGGTGGGATTTTAAATGTGGAAGGACCTGGCTTCCTCTTTGGCCTGAGAGTTCCTGAGCACCTTCAGGGACAGTTCTCAGCATGCATAGAAGTGCTTGAGCCTGCACAGCTTAGGTGCCTGGTTCCTGGATCCAGAATGTAGGTGAAGCAGCACCTATTTCCCCCTCAGGGGCCTGATTCAGCATGTGAGCTAAACCATGTTGACAGGATTTGGCCCCATCTGCAAGAAAATGTTAGCTCTTTAGTTTTCTGTATTTTCTTTATGAGGAGAAGAGATCTTTGGCTGACTGTTGATATCGCACAGGTTCCAATAATCTCTGAGAAAATCAGTTGGGATTGAGTGGTCTCTCTGTCTCTGCAGGATGGATGCCCAAATCTCTCATCTGTTGTGGAAGTGCACTGAAGGAGCCTGGGTGGAGACACCTTCCACCCCTCCCTTTGCAGCTCTTCTGCTGCAGAAAGGAATGTAATCTTTAAACTATTACATAAAGCTGGGTGTGGGCCCTCTCCCCTGGCCACCTTTGAGAGGTGGCTTGCCCAGTTCTTTGAGGGTAGATTATAGGTTCTGACTCCAGCTGGGTGTTCCGGATCCTGCTGGGCAGTCTGTCTGCTTGGGTTCTGGTGCCCAGTCTGTCAAAGGAAGGCTAATAACATGGGCTGCAAGTGGTCTCTGTAAGTGCTCCTCATCTAGTGCACAGTTTTTGGGGGCAGAAAAGCACTGTTCAGGAAGCAGGATTATTACCTAGGCTTGTCAGGCTTAGGTCATGACTGGGGAGATGTCCAGGCCCCTGTAGCTAGTGACAGGAGTAAAGAAACTGTGTCTATTGAGTAGATACTGGATGGGAAGCTAGGGTCTGGCAGATATTCACGTCCACAGGCTGCCTGAATTACTCAAATTTGAATGTAATGGGAATCTAAATGCATCTGCCTAGTATAGCTATTTACTTGCATGGTGAAGGTGCTTCAGGAAAAGGCTGGAATTAATGTTCAGTAAATGCTGGTATAGAAGGCAGTTGTGAAAAAAATATTGGCAAAGAACAGGCAGAAAGAGGGAAGGAGGAATGAGAAGAGACTAGGCATTGCTACAACACAAGGAAGAACAGGCAAAGCAAAGTGATTTGTTCCAAAGTGGACTTAAGGCAGCAGTTCTGCAAGTCAGGATGTCAGGTAGATGGCTGTGACCCGCTGATTTTAGCAGAAGCATCTTAGGGCTATAAACAGTGATAAGCATGCCTATCCAATTACAGCCACCAGACTCAAGTCTGTCTGAAATAGTTTTACTTCTTCTGTCCTGTAGGTAATCTGGCAGTGATGCAGCAGCTGCATTTCTTTTTTTGGTTATGCCAAGACTGTTTGCAATGGATTTCACTTGTATGCTTATCAGATATAAACTTGCATAGCAATATTACACTAAATGAATTTACTCTCAGCAGATCCAGCTGTAAGACTCACTGTCCTGGGCTACTTGCTGCTTACACAGGGGAAGCAGTGTAGTTCTGTGATGTATTTCTGTGATGTATTTCTGCCTTTCAATCATACGAGCCAGTATCAAATCCACATGCTGGCTAGCTTCCAAAAGAGAAGGAGATGGCTCTTTAAAGACTCCTTCATAAAAATAAAAAGTCTGTTCTCTTTTTAAAATTAAAAATTGATTTATAACAAGTTGGAAAGGGTTGCTTTTGTCCTCTAAAAATGATAAAGGTAGTGCTTAGAACAATGACTGAGAACACTCTACAAGATGCTTCTTACAAAACAGTAGCTGATCAGAAGAGGGAGGGTAGAAATAAAATAAAAAACCCTCATGAATATGTATGAAGTCAGTAGAACCCTGCTTTGATTTGAAATATTGGTGGTCTCTTTTCCCATTTCCAGTATCTATGGTAGATTTACATGGGTAATTTCTATCAATGCTAATGGGGATTATAATGTAAATCCCCCATGTCTCAGTGGGAAAATAGACCTTTTGGTTTTCCATTGGGAGCCTGAGTGCTTGCGTGCTTTCATGAGGATTGCATTATATTGCAACAAGGAAGATGTACAGGTATTTAGTGGTGGAATTGGCTTTGTCCATTTTTTTTACAAGTAATTCAATACAGTGTAAAGCTTTTGTTAAGAAGAAAACAAAAGCTACCAGCCCTGTCTCCCACTGTAGTCTCCCAGATGCTATTTCCAGAGTCCCAGTTTGAATACTTGATTCTCATGAAAAGATGAGTCTTATCCTGAGGAACATATTAATCTAAAAGAGCAGAGAAGGGAGAAAGGTGTAGCCTGGAGGAGGGGATGAGTAGGATTTTCTTACTGTGTATTTCTCTAATTAATAAACTTTCCTAATTTTCTTGGACACCATGTTTCTGGGAAACAGGTGCTCCATTTCTGCCATACCTGTTTGTCTTAATGAAAAGTACAGAATTATGCTGATGCTATTAAAATTGATAGTCTTGACCTTCACATCTACTTAACAAAGTCTACATCAACAAATAGGTGGAAGGGTGTTGGAGCCAAATTCAAGGGTTCTGAGATACCTGTTGTGAAGGGTACGGAGGGGAAAAAAAAAGTTACAGTGGGCTAAAAACACTTTATGAACCACTGAAAAGAGAGAATCCAGTCTGTGCCCCGAGGAGCTTTCAGTGTGAAAACATAGGGTACAAAGGAAGGATGAGCTCAAACAAGGCAGGGTTGTGCTGAGTCAGTAATCCGGTTTTGTTTTAGTAGGAGTCTTCCAGATTTAGTTTCACAAGTAACTCATTTCTGGGAGAAAAACCACCACTTTTCTCAGGTGTGATGGATTTTGCATAAGGCCTTACAGGCTGAATGGAGGTGGTCGGAGAACAAGAACCTGGAAAGGGAGTTTTGAGGAGCATAGGGCACGCTGGAAGAGCTAAGAAAGGGTTGGGTCAGTTCAGCTGTGGCTAGGTTGCCGTTAGCCATTGCAAGTGAAAATTGAAGTCAGAGAATGTGTGCAGATCTGACATCAGTGGAGCTCTGATGAAAAGAATGCAAACCAAACCTAAAAAGGTATTAATAACTGGTTTGGCTTCAGAGGAAAGCAAAAGTAATAATTAAAAAATGGAAGGATTTATGAGCAAAGATGAAATGAGTTGCTTACGTTCACTTTAGCTAAGAAATGATTAAAGGGCACCTGATAACTGTCAGGATATGGAAGAAAAAGGGAAATACACCCTCTGAAGTCCACCACATGTGGCATCAAGTGAGATGATTTTTGTTCCATCCATTCGTGTGTATCTTCATAAAGTGATCATCCCTCCTCTTGCATGCTTTGACGAGCAGTAAAATAGCCATCAGTTTAAATGGTGCTAAGCACATTCTGAAATGAGGGGAGGTACAGTCCATCTGGCCTCAGTTTCAAGCAGGTATTGCTAGGAGTTCTGTTGTATTTTGGATTTGTTTGTTTGTTTATTGCAATATTAAAGAGAGGGATACTGTTATTTTAAACTAAATCACAGGATACAACTGGTCAGGTACAGCTTGAAAACTTCCAGCTGTTACAGCCTGTCCTAATTGGGGACCTACCATGCAAAACATCTGGAAGCAAAGGCAGTAACGATAGCATTGCAAAGAGGTAGAACTGTGTAAACTCAGCTAAACACTAGTAAGAACTACTACAAAAGGAGAATCTGTTCACCTACAATGTGAATCATCAAAGAGAAACTACAGAAAACCCATCTTGTAGGTTGCAGTATTGGAAAACATGCCATTAGAAACAATTCCACATTGGTGACAGAGGAGCAAATCTGAAAGGTTTCCTTGCTGGTGGTTCATTTCTACTCTGCTTTTTTATTTTTCTTTTTATTTTTCTCTGAATAGAAGATTTCATTTTCATTCTCAATTCTTCATGTGGTAAAGAGACACATGTAACATTCAAGCAGTTTAAAAATTCTAAGGCCCTCGTTGAATGTGCAGTATAAACCTTTATTACGCAGCCTGTCTTCATTCTTTGTAGGACTGTTCTGAGAGATGGGCTTTTTTGTGCGTGATAAAGTGAGTATGTTTATAATGAGGTTTGGTGCTATTGTTATTCAGGATGAACTAGCCTGACAATAGGGAGCCCTGCTGTGAAGAGTGCATTGTATTCAGGCTCTGAGCCATCCCCTACTGTATATAATTGCACATACTAGCAATTGGATAAAGCCTAGCAGCCTCTTCCTCTTAAAGGACCACACAGAAAATTATTTGCTTTTTTGCTTTGGATCTGATTTCATGATCAAGTGTATTGATAACAGTTTCAAATGCTTCTGGGTCATTTTTATTTTTATTTTATTTGTGGATTACATAATCTCTCCCCTATTTATTTCCTCTCTCTTTCAGGAGAAATCCCAATGGTGAATTCATCAATTGGACCAAACTGCTGTACATGTAATTGCCAGTCAACTCTACAGGCTATTCTTCAGGAGCTCAAGACCATGAGGAAACTGATCCAGATTCAGTCAGGTACAATGACCAGTCCCATGAGTGTCCATAACTGGTGTTTTCTTGTTCAGAGAAATAGTCTGGTAGAAAGAAGGCTGCCTGGAGGCTCAGAAAAACCTTGGTTGTTTCCTGCTTTAATTGTTCCAAGTGAAATTTGCACAGGCTCTGTGGAAATGTGATTTTTTTATTTCTCAGGGCCAGATCTTTACCTGTAACAAGGGACATTAACTTGTAAGAGTCTTTTGTGGCTTCCAATGGAGCTAGCAAAAATCTGTTTATTGGGGAACACTCTGGGGGCTAGCTTTCCGCTGGGTTAGGAGCTGTGCAGTGCCAGAAGAGCGTTAGAACCAGATGTTCAAGAAATGTTTAGATGTTGTGCTGAGGGACGTGGTTTTGTGGGGAAATATTGGTGGTATGTGGACAGCTGGACTAGATGATCTTTTCCAACCTGCGTGGTTCTGTGATTCTAAGATAATGAGACCGTGGCAGCTGGGAATTACGTGGTTCATTGTAGGTTGCGATGAAGTTGCAGCCTCTGTGCTTCATAAAAATTAGCATAGATATTAATGAGGAGTTAGATTGGAGAAAAATGCAAACGTATAAGAAGGTGTAGTAACTTCTTTTGGCATTCAGAAGGCCTTCTGTCCAAATGCTAAACGAAAAACTACAGCATTGTGACTTCTTATTGGAAATGAAGTGCCCCGGAAATCATTTAATGAACAGTGTAATAAGGTTTCTTTTTTTTTCTTAGTCTTTGCAGTTGAGGACCGTTTGTATTTCACTTGTAGTTTGGAACGAATTTGATTTGCGTGTGGTGAAACAAAGATGTATAGCACTTCACATTTCTTTTTCATTTTGCCCTTGATCTTATTAACTGATCCATGGAGACAAGTCATTGTGTCTGCAGTGTTCTGTCACGTTGGTGTGGGTTCAGGACTCGTGCCTTAATTTGTACAAATGACTGTGGGTAGTGGGTACTGGAAAATGTGAAACATTGATAAATATAAAAATATGATCTCTTAGGTTTCAAATGTAAGACGTGAACTGTCAGTTTCTGTGTATGAGCAAAAAAAAAACCTAATATAACTGTGTGACTTCTTTCCTAAAATTAAACTATTGAATAGTGTTTTCACTCATTCTTGACATAATAATATTTGAAATGTTCTTGCTGAGCTAATTAACTTGGTGACTACGCTCAGAAAAATAACTGTAATTGTATTAGCACTTGTGCTGTTGTAGAAAAGATGCTCAAAGACAGTGAGATTTTCAGTCATTCAAACAGCATACAAATTAATAATTACTTAAGTCCTTTGTGTCATTGACCATCCAGTGGTCACTAGGAAGAAGAGCCATATATTTCTAATTTTCCTAAAATACTCATCAATATTCATCAATATGTCTTCAAATACCTCATACTGGAGCTCAGTGTCATTATCCCCATTGTAAAGACTGGAAAATTATGCAAAGGAGATAAAAATGTAACTGTTCCACATGCACAAACAGCACTGAAAACTATACCATTTATCCAGAAGATGAGTTCTGTGTGCCTGTAGTTTAATGGTGTGTCTGTGTGGTTATATGTGTTTCTTTGTCTATAAATTTAGTTCATTACTTTTTTCTCATTCAGCTGGGACTCAAAACAGACAACAACCTCCCGTTCCTTTGATTTGTGCACAAAAGTCAACAATATCAAGAAAGAGAAATAAAAAGAAAAAACTACCCCTCAAAAATGTTGAGCCATTTACTATGAATAAGAAAACCAGTGCTGCTGAGAATGATAAGAAGCTGTCAGCGAACCCTGAAAGTTCCAGTCTGCAAGCAGTTGAACCCTCTCTCAACGTAGAAACCCCTCTTTCAGGATTTGGAATTATCCTTGAATCAGCTTCATCAGATGTAAGTTATATTTCAATACATTGAATCACAGGGTTTTTAAAGCACTGATCTGGGAAAACATGTATGCATGTCAGCTTGAAATGTATTCCCTCTTTGTGCTGAATAAACAAGAGAACCTTAGGTAGATTTGAATGGAGACAGATGCTGCAGTTTGGATTGTCTTGTTCTTGTTTCCCAACTTTCCCAAACATGAAGTTCAGTCTTGAATTCAAGGCTCTCTGTTGTCTGAGCTTGCAGTGGAAATTTGTTCTTCATCTCTCCTGGTCCGAAGAGCCACCATGAGATCAGGAAAGTGCTACATGTGTAAACAGTTCCAAAACTCTGTCATTTATTGACTAATTCAGGTAGTTCACTTACATGCCCTTATCCTACCAGGATGTAGTCATGCACTTTATTTTATGACTGGCTGGTTCTGCTGGCTTCAGAGGTCTTCTCACATCCTTAAAGCTCATACCTGAGTCTGCTGAACTGGGTTCTTTAGTCTTCAACATTGCTGTTGCTAGATAAGTGCCTTGGCACTATTGATAATTTCACTGTAACTAAAGGAGCCAAAACTTCTTGCTCTTAAAACATGTACTTGTCACATGTAAAATCGCACTAAGCCTGCTTTCTTGATTCACATAACATGTATGCATCAATAGGAACTTCATGTATTAGGTGGCTGATTTGCTTTGCTTAATGACCAAACAGATGTTGTCTGAACAGTTCACTGATGAGTAAACTGATCATTAATTTCTCTAATACATTTTTAATTTTGAGGAGGTAATTTCCAATTTTGTAAATACTGTGAGATAGAAAAGCATAATTAAATTCAGCATCAATAAGTGTAAATGAAAACAGTGCCGCAGATAATGTTCTACCTTTCTGAAAGTGGGAACTACTAATATAAGAGAGCAGTGGTGATAATTCAGTTCTGTAGATGCAAGCTACACCTCTAATTAGGTTGCAGTCTCATGCCATGGGGTCTCTGTAGTGATACGAGGTAACTAGTTCCATGCTTTCTCTGAGGTTTCTCGGAGGTCCTTTAGTAGTATGATAGTTTCTAATGTTTGAGGGAATGTTTTGGGGTGAGGCCAGTAATTTATCACCAGTGTGTTTTTCCTGCTTGCAGTTTGTCTTTGCTTGTGGCACTCTCTTCAGCTTGAAACAGTTTTGAAAACAGTGCTTTTGTTTTGCGCTTGCAATGGAATTTAATTTGACATTATGAATGTGTTTCATTGCTGGGCACAGTCCTTTGTAGATGCCAATTTGAACTTAAGAAAAAACAGCAAACGTGTGGTTCATAAATCAGATCTTCATCTGCCCTCCCATGCTTTGGACAGCGTTTGCCACAGCAGTTGTTTGAATATAGTTACAGAACTCCAAGACAAACAAATTGATTTTTGTTTTGCCTTTGGAAATAAAACTGTTGAGTTCTGAAAAGAGATATATTTAACAGCGAAAATAAAATGTGACCTTAAACATTTTGAGAAAGCTAAATAAAGTCGTTTCTTTCTGAATGAATGGTAGTATTATCTCTTTCTGTTTAGTCATAAGGATCTCTAGTGTGCTCACTACCAGCATGTCTGAGTGCCTAAGGAAACTGGAAGATGTTTTGCATAGCACTGTAATTTAATGTTCTCTTTACGATATCGCATGAGTCGTGGGGTCATACACAGTACTGCTGCCACTGTAGTTTTCCCAGTGTTTATTGAACTTTAAGGTCACAGAATAATCCAAGTTGGAAGGGATTGTGGGTTTGAAGTATCATGGAGCTCCCAGCTCCACACGCACCACCCAAAATCCAAACCCAATGTCTGAGAGCATTGGCCAAACACTCTTTGAACTCAGCTCAGGGCTGTGCCCATTGCCCTGGGGCATCCTGTTCCATACCCACCGCCCTCTGGTGCAGACCCTTTCCCTAACACCCCCTGCCCCTCCCCTGACACAGCCCCACGCTGTTCCCTCAGGCCCTGTTGCCATCACAGAGTGCAGAGCTCAGTGTTTGCCCCGCAATACCTCCCCTCTGTCTCCTCTTCTTTGGGCTGAACAAACCAAGAGACCTCAGCTACTCCTGACACATCTTACCCTTCACCATCTTTGTAGCCCTCTAATAGTTTGCTGTCCTTCTTGTGCTGTGGTGCCCAAACTGCACCCAGTGCAGGAGGTGAGGCCACACAGCACAGAGCAGAGTGGGACAGTCCTTTCCCTTCCCCAGTGGCAGTGCTGGGCCTGGTGCACTCTGGGGTACGGTTGGCCTTTTTGGCTCCAGGGTGCACTGCTGACTCATATTCAACTCACTACTGGTGTCTCTGCTGAAGATCTCAGTTTCGTTTATTAGAGCTACGTAACCAAAACCAATGCAATTAGTTCAGATTTGCTAAAATGAAATAGTGCTGCTTATGAACATGGAAGAAGCCTTTGTTCAGCTCAGTGAGACCATCTCTTAATCTGGGCCTTGGATTGGATAACCCACTTTTTTAATGTAATGATCTGTTACTTTTAGTTAAACCTTCTTGTGTTTGTTTTACTGTTATAATGTTTCATTTATAATCTAATCATTTCTAATCTAAGCAGGGCAACCTACTGCAATGTTTAGGATTAACTCACTGCCTGTTAATTTTAGCACAGCACAAGCCTTTGGCATTCAGGTCTTATTTATTTTATTGTGAAGGAGTAGTTTACTCACCAGTTCCTTATGCTAGGATCATTACCTGTTGACAAATGCTTTTCCTTTTGAGAAATCATATTCAAATTGATCATGAAGTTCAATTAGGTACTGATTGTCTTTGATGGAAGAATAATTTTCAGCTAAAGGAGAGCAAGTATAGATCAGTATTTTTCCTTCAGCCAATATAGAAATTGATTAAAACCTTTAATATGAGGAATTCAAAACTAAAATAACATTGACTTCTCCATGCTCATGCACAGGTGACGTTTCAACTGCATTTTACAGCTGTGTTAGTGAGACTGACTTGTCTGTCCTAGCCTGATCATATCATTGAGGTCATCTTAGATTACTATCTTAAGACCAAAGAAGCAAAGTAGGGTAGGATGCTTTTGACACCATGACAGCTACATTCTGGTATTTGAGTAACATGAAGTAGAATTTTTCCCAAATAGTAAACTTGGCCCATATTTATTTACATTTGAAAATCCTTTGAAAAGAAACTTAGAAGTAAAATATTAAAAGCCCACCTACATCAGAAGTTTGTCAAATGTCCAATAGAGTAACTCTGTTTTGCTGCATCCAGCATTTTTGCAGTTCTCACGGTGAAAAAAACCAACTTTTTATCCAGAAGAAACTGAAGAAAATGTGTTTTTCAGTTTATTATTTTTTTATTACTATCTGCATATTTTACAAATCTTCATTCTGGCTGCCAAAAGCATCGTGGTCTTCACTTTCTGTGTGCCCATCACCCAGTAAGCATGCATGTTCAGTTATAGCGTATGCTTTGAAGATACTTCTTGCTGTAACTCTCTTGGTATTGATTTTAAAAATCCATGGGAAAAGAGTTATGCAGCCAAATCCTTCTACAGTTGGCAGCCCTTTCCTCCAGCTAGACTCAATAAATTTGCAGGTGATTTGATGTGGGCTGGCATTTGCTCTTGCTCTGTAAACATTTTCAAAAATGCACCATCACTGGTGAATGTATTTTCATACAGGGGAAAAAAAAAAGAAAGGAACAAGTTGTTAGGAATGAGGCTGTAATGTTACTTTATTTTCTCCTATCACAACCACAGATTTGTTGTTTGTTTTTTTTCACCCCTTTCCAACTTCCAGATATTATCTTAAAAAATACAGTCTTCTCTTCAGTCTTCAAGCTGTATAAATAATTATTCCATGCAGATGCCTTGTATAAGCATTTTGTGGTGATGGACATAGAAAGAAGAAAACGCTGTAAATATTGTTTGTGTAATTTCTGATTTGTACAGACAGGGGCAGCAAAAAAACTCAGAAAGTGGACTTCTTTGAAGACCTTTCTCTGCTTTGGCCCATGGTGTACTTGAGACAAGTCTAATGAAATACAAGATGATTTTTTTCCCTCTTCTGCTTCTTAGTCTCCCTTTCTGGAAGTGATTTGCCACTGAGATTTTTTGTGCTGAAATAAGCCATGTGTGTAACATCATACTGTTCTGAGGATGCATTTTGGGGATACGAAACCAAGGGAAAAGTAGCTGATCAGCAAGCCCTGGTGAAGAGACAACCTCCAAGTCATCCTCTACGTCATTTCATATAGATGGTATTTGCACTGAGAGCCCTCTTGGGAAGTTGCGTGGAATGGGGCTGTTGGCCCTGCAGTTGTCCTTCCTGGAAATACCTGGCTGCCCCACAGCGTGCTAATCAGCATCGTTTGCCAAGGAAACAGGTCCATAAAAATGATTAGATAAATGGCTCAAAAGCTTTGTGCAGGAATATCACTCTAGGGTGATCATCTGGTTTGTAATTATTATCCAATATTGAAAGGTATCTCTTTTCTTTTTGTTAGCTGTATGCCTTGAAATAACATCAGTGATTGTTAACTATTACAGTGGCTAGACATAAGTATGATTATTTGATTTGCCTTTTGAAGTTCTTATTCACTGATGGAGTTTGATTTCAATGAAGTAGGCTGCTGTGATATCGAATAGGTGGAAAAAGATTCATGGTTTGATTATTTAAGTGATTGAGAAATCTCACCAGATGCATGATTGAAGTAAAATAATGTGTTTGAATGCCATTTTAATTAAAACATTTGTGTTCTTTCGGTAGCCAGAAGTGCAACTTGCAGAAGGCTTTGATGTCTTCATGCCGAAATCTCAGCTGGACTCTATATTATCAAACTATACTCGCTCAGGAAGTCTGCTATTTAGGAAGCTGGTTTGTGCATTTTTTGATGACCAGACTTTGGCTAACTCTTTACCAAATGGCAAAAGGAAAAGAGGGCTCAATGACAACCGGAAAGGACTAGACCAAAATATTGTGGGTGCAATAAAAGGTATGTTTTAACTTCCTTTCATATGTGTAACTAGAACATATTCTCAGCTGAGGAGAATGTAAAGGGATTAGAATTTCTGACGTGCATTAGGTCTATTAAAATATGCAGTCTTATTTTTATTCTCTTTCATTCACTTGTTAAAAATAGATTCTACAGGGACAGCTTGTGTTAAGTTTAAGCCAATGATTCCAGTTTCTGAAGTCAGGCTCCAAGGTTAGAATCTCAATGTTCTTTTAAGTTAATTTTTTTTCTAGATACCGGAGTCACAAAGAACTCTTGAAAACATCATGACATCGTAACTATTCCTCTTTAATCAAAATGCTGAGGCTTGCTCTATATCTGACTGTGTCTGCTCCGTAAATAGTTCAGTAGTTGGTGGCTGAATGGGAGAGAAGTGGTGGAAGATCATACTGGGACCAGGAGATGAGTTTGTTGCTCATAAAACCTGTGGTGGTTCACCTTTGTGGAAACAGATTTCTTAGTTGGGTGTTTCTTATGTTGTGTGTTTTTTGCTAGTGATCACTACTTTCCAGGTTCCAGAATAACACATCTGCCATCAAACACTGTGATCACAACATAAAAAGAGCTAGCTAGCATTACATGGGAGATTCTGAATTGGATTCTGCAGTTTTGAAATCTCATATAGCAGAAAAATACACAAGCTATAAAAAGACAGGCTACACTGCAAAGCAGAGCTGACCAAGCACGAATACAGGCTGACGAAGATCAAATACAGGCTGGGCAGAGAATGGCTTGAGAGAAGCCCTGAGAAGGATATGGGGGTGTCCACTGGTAAAAGATTCAACAGGAGCTGGCAATGTGTGCTTGCAGCCGAGAAGGCCAACCATATTCTGGGTTGCATCAAGAGAAGTGTAACCAGGAGGTCAAGAGAGAAGATTCCGCCCCTCTACTCTGCTCTCGTGAAACCCCACCTGAAGTACTGTATCCAGTTCTGGAGCTCCGAACACAAGAAGGACATCAAGCTGTTGAAGTGGGTCCAGAGGAGGGCCACGAAGATGATCGGAGTGCTGGAGCAGCACCCCTATGAGGACTGGCTGAGAGAGTTGGGGCCCTTCAGCCTGTAGAAGAGAAGGCTCCGGGTAGAGCTTATAGTGGCCTTCTTCCAGTAGCTGGGGAGGGACTTTTTATAAGGGCATGTAGAGACAGGATGAGGGAAAACGGCTCTTAACTGAAAGAGAGTAGATTTAGACTAGGTATCAGAAAGAAATCCTTTACTGTGAGGGTGGTGAGACATTGGAGCAGGTTGCCCAGAGAGGTTGTGGATGCCCAATCTCTGGAAGCATTCAAGGCCAGGCTGGATGGGGCTTTGAGCAACCTGGTCTTGAGGGGGGTGGTCCTTGTCTATAGCAGATGGGTTAGAATTAGATGATCTTTTCCAACCCAAACCATTCTATGACTCTGTGATTATTGTAAGGCCTCTGACTTGTCCTGAGGTACAGGACAAGCTAACCTAGGTGACATAAAGCAATGAGAAGAACTCCTGTAAGCACACTGGCAGCTAAAAGAGGAAGGGAAACCTTTTGCAGCCACTGCTCTGTGTAGTTTCACCCCCCACCTCCATGCAAGAAAGCCACTGACATATATGGAGTGAGTCCAGTGGATGGCCACCAAGATTGTTGCAGGAGCAAAGTAGGTAAGTGGTGACGTATGTGCATGAATTGACTTGTGAGAAGAACTGGGATCAGTCGGCCTGGAGAAGAATATGCTCAGGAGAAACCATACTGCTGTCCATTACTGCATAGTGGAATGGCATAGAGAAGGTGGAATCAGATTTTAGAGGCACAAGAAGCGTTGGACACATGGAGAACTTCAACCTGATATAAGAAGCTTTTTTAACATGAGGATAATCAGACAGTGGACCAGGAGCTCAGAGGGGCGGTAGGATCTCCGTTCCCGAAGGTATTAAGAATTTCACTGGACATGGTCCAGAGCATCATGATCTAGTTGACTGCTTTGAGCAGCAGGTTGGGCACGGAGACCTCCAGAGATCCCTTTCAACCCGTGTGATTCTTTTAATAAGGTGTCTGTGTCATAGTCTTAATACACTACCTTTTTTTCCTTGAGCTCAGTCATCTGTGAAGATCTGATGTTGAATTCCCTTCATCTGTATCTCGTTTTTCCCAAAAAGCTTCAAGTGGAAGAAAAACAAATCAAAATTATTTAAAAAAAACCCTCTACTTGGACCAGCACTGTAGTAAAAAATTGTTTTTCATTGGATGCAGTAGCACCATTAAAAGAGCAGTCATTACCCACTGTGGAGAACAGTGTTTCTCAGTAGCTAAGTTTATATTACCAGAGCAAATTCTGAAGTCTAGTTCAACCTCTTCCCTTGGTGACAGTGGGGAAGAAAGGAAGGAGTTGCAGTTTCAGCAGATAAAAATTGTCTGTGGTGGTTCTGCTGGGCACCACTGTAATAACAATCTTCACTGGTATTTACAGCATTGCCCAAACTCTAGTTCATGATCCGTGATAGGAGAGCTTGTTCCTACAAGCTGTGATGGAATACAATGCCAAGGGCTGATGTACTGTGGATCTTTACTCAGCCTGGCTCCAATAGCACCCTTTTTCCTTGGGCTATCGGACACTGTGGTTTCATTTGTTCCAAGTAATGACTGAGTCAGTATGAAATCTCCATGAGAACAACAACATGTTGTTTGCATTATTTCATTAGGACGTTCCTCTGCCACGTGTTCAAGATATCCTTTAGTGGCACTTCAGTCCTTCCCCATGACAGAGACACAAGAGTGGAGAAAAGGCTGTATTCATGACAGACATGAGCAGAGAACTTAAAAGAGTGACTGCTGGCTTGGAAATTCTCCTTGTCTGAAAACATTTTAACTACCATCTTTACGAGGAGTTTAATACTGCTACAACAGAATGATTAGGCAGGGAGAAATTCTTCTGTCTGACTTTGGATATTCAGTGGCACTTGTTGAATCAGTTGCAGCATTTCTCGTGAACAATCAGTTTCTCTTGTGAACTGCATCAATTTGCACTTACAACTCAGAGGAGTGGCAAAAGAGAGAAGAAGAAAGATCAGAAGTAGTTGTTTTTTCATTATGTTCTTGACAAGAAATCCAGCCCTGCATGAAGGTCCATTCCTGCAGAAGTCAGTGAGCTGTCTTCAGTTCCGCTGGGGATTTGATCTGATTTATGGCACGGGTGGTTACCACAATACAGCTTAGATGAATATTGGAACAACGAGGTCCCACTTCTGCCTTCTTCCTACTACATTCCCACTCTTTTTTTTTTTCAGTCCTTGTGCTTTCATAACCACACACCGAGCAACCAAAGCTATTCTGAATTTAATTAAAGGGAAGAACTAGCAAGGCAATGTACAGGCTCCCCAAGGCTGCCATGATTTAGTTTCCCATGCAGACTACAGCAAGCAAAGTCATAATTCCACCTTAGGAACGTGCAGGAGACAACCTGGAGACAGCCTGTTGTCACAGGAAGACCCCCAGGTCATGGTCACCAACACAAGTTGCTGTCACATGTTTGAAGTACGAGACTTAGGACATCAGTCAGGCTCCCACTGTGTGTTAGGGACCCCATGGATTCAGAAGGGAAAGATTATTTCTGCCTTCAAAGAGCCTCTAAGATTGAATGCTGGCAACATGTGAGGCTGTACTGACTTCTCCTACTGACTTGCTGAGCTGATTCTTCATCTTCGCTGAACAGACTACAGAGAAAAGTATTGCTAATGCTTTTCATGCAATGATTTTGTCAAATTGTTAATGTGAAAAGAATTTGGAGAGTGCAATTACTTTGGACTCCTTTGTAATTACCAGCCAGCACTGTGTCAAAAGTCTGCGTACAAAAATACCAAACGGTCAACTTTTGTTACGTGTTCCCTCATCCCATTTGTGCAACATTTATTCCCAAGGATTACAGATTCCTTCAGCTGGAACCAGCTTTCTTTATCTGCTGGTCATCGTAGACAGTTGGTTCTGAGAACCATGACCAAGCCTACAATAGCAATACTAGCAGTAATAATATCCTTTATATTTTTGCTCTTGTGACTTTTCACACACATCTCAGTTGTATGATGAACAATATTTTTCTCAAGAAAGTCTTTCTTTTAGTAGCTTTATAAAAATGCTGTTCCATCTAGTTTGGTGGTCTGAGAGCAACAACTGCAGAGATTTCTGCCGTGGTGGGACTTGTGTCTCCCATCAGTTTGCTTGCAGACTTAGAAATGAGCCTGAGAGGCCACCAAGTGACCAGATGTTCAGTTCTTTACTTATACCATATGGAAATCAGCAGTTAGAAGTGCCTACCACATCTGGAGACTCAGTTCAAATTACAGTGTTATTTTTTGTGATATTCTGGTGTGAAATTCATGGACGTCACATGGATGGTGTAGACTGTTTCTTTAGGATAGGCTTTTGTAAGTAACTACTATGATAATTATATGCACAAATGACTTCTGAATGATAAAATCGTGGAACATTGAGTTTGACCAGATTTGGCAACTTAATTTTGTTAAGTTGATATTTTGATAAATTTTCTTTGTAATCCTCTTCAGCCTCCTTTTTTCAATTGTGGTGGCTCTTTTAAAAAAGGTGGTATCTTTTTATTTCAGTCTTCACAGAAAGATACTGCACTGCTAACCATGTGGATAAACTTCCTGGTCCTAGGGACTGGGTCCAGATTCTTCAGGATCAAATCAAACTGGCAAGAAGACGATTAAAAAGAGGCTCAGGTATGTATAAAAATATTAGGAAAAACATATGAGAGTAAAATTGAAATCTTACAGCTTTTCTGTCCACAGAATTGTTTTTCTTGTTAAATGTAGTTGTTGTATATGTTCACTCTATGAAAATTTGATCTCTCAGATTTAGCAGGTTTCTGTATCAAGTACAGGGTAACGAGTTGAGGAGCTCTTTTTGCAGCCAGGTTAGCTTAGAGTCTTTCACAAATGTTGTCTCCAACCTCCTTCCATTAGCAACCTGAAACGTCTTAGCATCACAGAATATCCTGCAGTGGAAGGGACTCATGAAGGTTATCGAGTTCAATGCCTGATTCTCAGGGCAACCTAAAAGTTAAGAGCATTCTTCCTTGTGTTCTATGGAATCTGAGTTGTAAACTAGCTCATCCAGCCAGGTTGCAGGTAGAGGGTTTTAAGTTCTGTGTTACTTGGCCTGACAAGCCACTTACTGTACTGTAGGACATAACCTAAATTACCTTTCCCTCCAAACTGTGTGTGTCTGGAAGGACAGACGAATTTTCTCACATTCCTTGTGAAATAATTGACATAACTGTAGCAAAAAAAAAGAGTGACCCACACTGATTATGCTTATGAGGACATATCAAAGCATAGGAGTGAGCTTGCCAGAGGTGAGTAAGAAGTAATTTCAGTAGGGATTTGCAGCAGTTACTTAGCTTTGTAGGACAGCATACATGGTTGAGTGTGGGACTAGCCAAGCACAGTTAGCTCAGCAGTGATGCAGTTCCAGCACTCTCAGTTGAGCTGACAAACAGCAGTCTGCAGTCTCCAAATCCCTTGTGGAGTTCACAGGAACCTGAAAGCAATATCACTGATTATGAGATGTGTAATTACTTTATAAAGCTTAACTAGCCTCATTCTCATCTTCATGCCTCCTATCCTACAAGGAACTTCCTTTGGCTTCACTTACTTTTTGTAGAATCATAGAATGGCTTGGGTTGGAGGAGAGCTCAGAGATCATCTCGTTCCAGTCCCTGTGCCATGGGCAGGATTGCCAACTACTGAATCAGGCAGTAGATCACTTTGCCTTTCTAGTGTTTCTTAAGGCTCTCCCGTGGTCATATTTACTGCCCATCTCTCCCCTGGAGCATCTGACACCTGTTAGCATCTGTGAGCTTAAGGAATAGAAAACCCAGTGACTAAGCCAGGGATGCCAGTGGTCCCCCTGGCTACAGAGAGGTGAGCTAGACCACAGGAAAACAGAAGAATGGTTCTCTCCAGCTCCAAGTGTCAGGGAGTCAGTGTTTTCAGAATTGACACAGAACTGGGAGGGAAATGCAGATTATTCAGTAGCATAAGCTTCCCTGCGTAGAGCAGCAAACCATCACGAGCTTTAACAAGGGTTTCTTGTGCATGCTGGGGGAGGGAGGAGAGAGGGATACAAGATAACCTTGTTAAAGACAGTGTGAGATTACTGATACTGTACAACATGACTGCTTTGTGCCCCTTCCAAAGGCTGGCTGGGCAGGACAGGAACACAGTATTAGCCTCTGATTGGTGAAGAGTGCAGTGTGGGATGTGGGAAATAGAGGGTCTTTGAGTTATCTGCAGAAGACCCTCAGGAAAGAGGATTGACCTAATTTTGTTTAGATTTTTATTTTCTTTCATCCTTTTTTTATTTGCTATTCTTGATGCCTCTGCAGGATATTAATTAAAATGACAGTGGAGTTCTTCTTTTACCTTTTAAACGGCACTTCCATCTCTGGTCCTTTCCTGGGATGAGAGTATCTAAGTAGAGGGTTTGGTCTCCAAGTTAGCAAGACTGTAAAGAAAAACAAACGAAGCTGAGTTTAGTGAAACTGAATAAGATAGGCTCCAGTCCCTGCAGAGGGAAGCTAACACATAGAATCATAGAATCACTCATGTTGGAAAAGACCTTAAAGATCATTGAGTCCAACCACGACCTAACCATACTACCCTCATTAACAACCCTCCGCTAAATCATGTCCCTGAGCACCACATCCAAATGGTTTTTAAACACATCCAGGGATGGTGACTCATCCACCTCTCTGGGCAACCTATTCCAGTACTTAACAACACTTTCTGTAAAGAAGTTTTTCCTGATATCCAACCTAAACCTCCCCTGGTGCAGTTTGAGGCCATTTCCCCTCGTCCTGTCACCAGTGAGAAGAGACCAACCCCGCTCTCGCTGTGAGCACCTTTCAGATATTGGAAGAGAGCAGTAAGTTCTCCCCTCAGCCTCCTTATCCCCACACTAAACAGCCCCAGTTCCTTCAGCCTCTCCTCATAGAGCATATTCTTCAAGCCCTTCACAAGCCTGGTTGCCCTTCTTTGGACCTGCTCCAGCACCTCAGTGTCCTTAGTAAACAGAAATGTGCCTAGCAGAAACATACCTTATTTACTAAAAGAAGTACATGGTAACTGGATTGCTAGAAAAGCTCTATTTTTTTCTGAGGTTTGGTTCACTGACTATTCCGTTTTCTTTCTGCCATTTGGACACAGGCAGATGTGTTTTCTTTTATCTAGCAGGGGTGATTGAAAGTGCTGCTGTTGTTCTTGTCCACTGCTTGGAGGTTCCCCCTTTTGTGACAGAACTGCCAGAGCTGATCATGCCAGCACTCTGCATTCTGCTTCCAGTGCAAGCTCAGCCACACAGATTCAGTGGTAGCTCAGACTAACCCAACCTGACCTTGCACTGAAGCAAATGAGAAGTGTTCATGTTTGCTTTGCCAGCCTTTGTGGCAGAAAAGCAGTAGGTAGCAGCAAAGAGGAGCAAACAGATTGCAATAACATCTTCATCTTGTTGAACCAAAATATTTTAGTACTTGTGCATTGTAATCATGAGCTTCTGATGTGAGAGATGTAGATCTGATCAGACAACAGATCTGTCCAGTCCCGTATTTTGTTTCCAGCAATGGCCATTAGCAGGTGCAAAGGTAGGTCTACAGAACCAAGGGTAAACCTGGCTGTTTGACCTGCAAACTGCACATTTTAACTATTAATTGTTAAGGCTTTTCAGGCTTTCTGAAATTGTCCAAGCTGTATGTAATTTACAGAGGCCAAGATGCAAGAGGAGGGCAGGGGTGGAGAGAGGTTTGATTTGCTAAGGGGAGAAGATGTTCTCTGGCTCTGTGTTGCAAAATGTTGCTTTTGAGAACCTAAAAACTAGTGCAGTCACAGCCACTGAGCTTAAATACTTGTAGTCCCTTAGAAATCCTTATGGAGAGCAATCACTGAGAACCAGACCCATAAATGAAGTGTTGGGAAATACTGAGGGGTTAAGTAGGAACTTCAGTCCTACCAGAGGGGGGGGGTAGAAGCTGACACCTGAGTCCAAGCAAGTGTCCTACTCCCAAACCATCACGTCTGTTCTGTTTGCACTTATTGAAACCTACCCTCTGAACCTGACGTGGGCTAAGGTGCCTGAAGAACAATTCTGAGCCAGCATTAACCTGAGACTTTCTAAGCTGACTCGAAATCTGCTTCTAGTTTGTTTTGATGCAAAAGCTTAACCTGAAAATGTTCAATTTTGTCTATTTATTTCCCAGAATCCACAAAACAACTTTTTAGTCACCGCTGAGTTGTGCTAAATTTGAACAGCAGAAGAGACAAGAGGCAGGCTTTCCATTCTGTTTGCCTTCCCCTGAGCCATTTAGTCCATCCTCTGATTAGTTTTTCATTTCAAACCACGCAGTAAGACACTGCATTCATGAGCAGCCCTCTCTGCTTTATCCTGTGAAACATTATTTCAGTCTGATAACATAAATCCTGCTCTAGCTTTCAGTGATATTAATAATTTCAAAGAATTTGAGCAACGAGTGTGGTGGATCTGCTTTTTGTACCTCTTTCTCTAGGGTATATTCTCTCGAGTATTCCCAAATCAAATGAAATCATGATCACTGGATGATAGATGCTGTCCAGCTTCAACCTTATTTATCATGTTTTGCTCATCTCCTAGAATTGGGTACAGAAAAGCTCCCCACTTGGAAAGCTAATAAAAATAAAAATAAAAATCACTTAAAAATTGGGCTTTCTAGAAAACAGTTCCCCCGTGTAAATTCTGAAAGGTTGTTATCCTAAGGCAAATAAAAATTCATTTAAGTTCTAAATCAGTGACAGTATTTTTCATAGACGGAAATATTATTTTTTAATTTATTTATTTTGCTTTGGCTTTTTTCTCAGTTCTTTTAGATTATTGCCTGAGATCTGAGACTCGGGTAGGTTTTTTTTTTTATTTTATTTGTTAGATCTGAGAATAAAGCTGTCACTACCATTAAATTTTTATTGGCCTTGTTCAGTCTGTTCAGAATTTCACAAGTTGGCTGTCACAAAGGGGAGAAGAGACTGCGAGGTTAATGTCACAAACAGATGTTATAATTAAAATTAAATAGTAGGAGAATATTCTTCAGCCCTGACTATTGGGCCCATATCATGCCAACAGCACAGCCTACTGGGGCACGGCTTCATAGTGCGAGGTCCGTCTCCTCCCAGCACAGAAGCTGAGCCTGCTTGGCTTCTGGGATCGAATGCAAAGTGGCCCTGGAAGGGAAGAAGTCAAAGGAAGCCACGTGTGTAATATTTCCTCTTTGAAAGCACTGTGAATGACTGTGCAAATTGCCTTGTAATTTACACGGTGTGTTTCCCACTGTGTGGTCTTTCCACCTACAGGGAGAGTATGGGTAGGGGACTGGTGGCCTTGCCAGTGTCAGTGCAGAGGCAGGCGACCATTAGCATAAAGATCTAAGGGCAAAATCAGAGGGAACTGACTTGCTGTTCATGTCGCTCTGTGCCAGACATAGTATCCCAGCCTTTTGATTACTAAACTCTTCATCCATTAATAAGCAGTAGGTCAGGGGCAGCACATCTCTTACAGTCAGTTCTTCCTCCCTTTTTATGTTCTGAAGAGTGTAAGCCATTATGCTGTAATGTCTGTCCATTGCATAGCCAGGAAAGCTGACGTTGTATGACTAATGCTCCTGAAACTGAGGGTAAGAGCTGTTCATGCAAAGTCATTACATTGTGCTTAACCTGGAAGCTTTTGATTGCCATACTCAATAAAGGAAAACACAGCACTGTTGAAAAACATGCTGAAACTTTTCAGGCAGAATTAATTTAAATAAATTGCGTTCCATGACATTTCATCCTTGAATTGTTGTTTAAAATCAGCATTACCTTGTTGCAATGTAAAATAGTAGGAACAAAGGGAGAAAAAAATGCTTACACTCAAGAAATGTGTCTTTTCTCCCAAATCCTTGTTCAAATTGCTGCTTCTACTGCCTTGTATGAGGATTTTGTTTTGTTCTGTTTTGTTTTGTTTGCTATCTGTTTCTCTTCGTCCTTCTGATTTCCCTGGTTTGTGGTTTTGATATAATATGTCTGTGCTGTGGGAGATCACATTGATTTTTTGCTTAGCAGTAGACACAAGACCAGGAAGGATGTAAGATGTGAGTCCAAGATGTGGTACAGTGCTTTTGTGGCCAGTATCTCAAGTTAAGATAGCAATATTAAAATAAATTACTGCACTGATAATCTTCCCAGCCCTAGGCATACCTGTACTGCGGTCCAAGGAGCAAAACAGCAAGTGTACAACTAATGAACTTGTACTTCAGAATCTAAACAATTTCAGGGAAAAAAATAGAAGACCTCTAAGGAAATGACTACTGTGACTGTTCTGCAAGGACAGAAAGGAGTCTCAGAATTGCCACAGCAGGATCTATTCCTGCTTGCCTTGTCTTGCAAGCTGGCTCAAGGCACTTGAATTTTGGCTGGCAGCCTCTGGGTGTGGTTGTTGAAGGTAAACCTTTCCTGCTTGGAATGCAACGTGAGAAGATGCTGGTTTACATCCATTCTAGGAGGTCAGGGTGTTTGTCACATGTTTGTGAGCAGGAGCTTTACTGGTCATACTTCACTTGAAGCTGTGGTTACGTATCCAGTTTCATAAAACAAATGCAGACAGCTACTGAGAGGAGTCAGTAGGTTCTCGGTGTTTCTGTCTTGTTTCCACTCCCTTTCTGGCACTGGCAAAAGCATTCATTCAACTGCACTGTCAGTTTTTAACTAGTTCTGACCTCTGTGACTGTATGAACATCTGTGCTGGCATGAGGAACAAGCCTGGAACAAATGGGTGACAAGCTTTATTACCTCTTTAGTGCCATATCAGTACTGTGGTATTGCGCCAGATTAAAATGGCCAGGTAATTACCTTTGTCATCATCACTGTTGGGTCTGCAAATTTGGAGAGTCAAGTCCTTACCTTGTGAAAGGCAGGTGCTTCCTGGCCTCCACTTGTTACTGTGTTACTTCATTCCCCTGGATTTAAACTTCAAGTTTAGCCAGGTGTGAGAAGGGCAATAAGGTAAAGGTATAACCACATCTCTAAGGCTACTCCAGGAGTTTCTGCTAAGATTTCCAGTAAATTCTACCACTTGAGTGGACAGTGTATTTGGCACGGACTCTGATGTGGATAGATGGAAGATTTTCAGACCATTCCCAACACTCACATCTTGCTTCCTCCATTTTCATAGCCTGAGTCCCACGGGGCCATTTACTGTTTTCAATCTCTTGTATGCTGAGTAACCATGCTGCAGAACTGCTTGGTGCAGGTGCTTCTTCATAACACAGCAAGAAGCTGGGCTCAGAGTGCCACTGTAGTAGGATATATCCTGTCTGTTCTTTCTCAGCTGCTCACTTCACCACACTGTCTCCTTTCTTGCTCATCCATCACTGTTAGTCCAATCCAGATGCAAACGAATGCAGAGACAGAAATCATGTAACTTCTTAGATGTGGCACTGAAGGATGTGAGTTAGTGGGCATGTTGGTGGTGATGGGCTGATGATTGGACTAAATGATCTTAGTGGTCTTTTCCAACCTTAATGATTCTATGATTCTTTTCTCATTTATTCAGCTCCGTGTTCTTTCCAAAACTGAAGATTTTTGCAATAAGCTGTACCAAGCACTTGATTTCTTTCTGCTCAGTGTACCGCTTCCTCATAGGAAGCAGAAAAAGGTTGAAGGCACAATTAGGGTAACTTGCAGATCCATGTAATATACTTGTTGAGGCTCTCCACTTAAACCTTCCAGGGGATGAAAGCTGTTTAGTACTAGGGGTTTCTTGTTTGTTCTCTCTCTCTACAACTGCCTGCAAGGAGGTTACAGTGAGGAGGCTGTTGATCTCTTTTCTTGGGGGACAATTGATAGGACATGAGGAGATGGTCCCAAGTTGCTATTGGATATTAAGAAGAATTTATTCACTGAGAGGTTGGCTAGGAATTGGGCTAAGCTGCCCAGAGACACAATGAAGTCCCCATCCCTGGGTGTATTTAAGATGTAGCAATGAGGGACATGGTTTAGTGTGGAGATTTGGGAGGTCATGTTGAAGATGGGATTTGATGATGCTGAAGGTCTTTTCCAACCCAGATGGTCTGTGATTCTTTAATTTAACCAATTTTGTGGAACTGAGTAAAGAGCATATAACTAAAAACTAAACTGGCATCCATGCAAGTGAGAAAGGGTAGCAAGGGGTAGCAGAAGGAAGGGAACTCTAATGTAGCTCAGCAGCTAGATTGGTTCTTCTTACGATATCTTCATAATGGCAACAACTTGATATCCTTTTATATAGCTATAATAAAGATGCCCAGGACAGTTAGCTTAGTTTCAAGTGGGAGCTAAACTAAGTTGCTCAGTGCATCTATAGCCTTGGTTGAAACTTTATGCCAATGAATAATGTGCAGTGAATGGATGTGATAAGATGTATATCCACCACAGTGATCATGTACAATGTCAAGGACTTCTTCTTTATGACCATAACTAGTTTGCTGAAGTGTTCTTGAAGATCTCATTGTGTTTTAAAGGCCTAAAATATCATGCCGAGTTGTCAAAAGACAAAGGTAGTAGGATTTTGAATAGGACTTGTGTACATTTCACTCCTAACTCCTGGTGGATGCCTGTAATTTACTCTGGATTCAAACACACATGCTAGAATACTGCAGCCTAACAAGTTGCTGCACATCTGCTGAGCCAATTGAACTATATGTGTATCTTTGGTTGGTGACAAATAGGAGGTGAACAAATTAAGCTTTTAGCCTTCTTTTACTGTGGGCTAAATTAAGTCTAATTTTGCATAAGGTATGGATTGAAAGCATGTGTGTATATATACGTTGTAATTGCATGTGTACCTGCATGGCTACATGCTTTTGTAAGCATGCTGGGTGCTCACTTCGAAGTCATTCTGCCCTGGCACATCTGTTCCTCCCAAAACAAGCTTGCCTATGGTCACAGGAAGTTTGGCTGCAGAAATGAGAATATTCACACTTTCCCCTTAGGGATCTGATGATGGCAGCTGCAGGAGGATCGAGCACCAGCCTTGAGGGCTCCTCTTCCAAGGGCTGCTGGGGCTGGCTTAACAAACAGACTTCTCTTCTGTGATTTTATGAAATGATTGCAACTCCCCTCATGTCTTGAAACCTTAAAATGAGCCAGTGTCACTCCAGCCTGTTTCTGGCACAGCTGCTTATTAATACCAAGCTCTTTCTTCTAAGTTTGCATTTTTATTTTATGACCTTTTTCTCCGAGCAGTGAGTTTTAAACTGAGCAATAGCAAATTGAAGCTGAGGAAAGTAGATAGAAAATGCAAAATGTAGCTTTTTAATCACATTCCTGTATTCAGTAAAAGTAATGAGATTTCTTGTTTATATTTGTAATCAGCAGAGGCAACTGACTATGATGAGAAGCCGGACATTTCTTTACTACAAGCAGGTAAGATGCATTAAAATTTTTATCAGCTTCCAATGTGTGTGTTTGTTTATTGCACAGCAGCATTTTTCAGTAATCCTGGCATGCCATATACCGTCGGGTAATTGCACAGAGGACCCAGCTATCTGAGTTTTCAATGCCCTGTATTAAAAAACAAATGCACCAGAGTCTTACGATTTCCCCCTCTATTTCGTATTCATCAAACCTCAAGGTTCATGATAGCAGCTAAGCTAATAAGGCCGGTAAGTTACCATGCTTATTCTAAACAGGGACTTTTGCTCATCCCTGATATTCCTGGGAGATTTTTGAATTCTTAACAGTGTTATTGGCAGGGTAGTGATTTCTGTATTGGTAGTGATTTCTGTTGAAGCATCCATTCAGTTGTGCATGGTATTAGCAATAATATCTTAGGCTTACAGAAGGATTCCAAAGACAATTTTATGGTGAGTAAGTGTTGTTTTACTTCTTCTGGAAGAGCATTCACACCACCTCAAAGCCTGACAGTTATTAAAAGCAGTGGCCTTAGGAGTAAATATTTTTGCACTGAGAGTGAAATCTGAACCACCCTCTCATTAAGAGTCAGTTCATTAATGGGTGCCCTGGTGGTAGGAGATGAGCTCCCACAACTGATTGGAGGCAGTGTCTTAAGGAGATGATTGTTTCCCTGTCATTTCACCAGAATGCAGCTTAATGCTGACAAAGCCAAGGAAAAAGGAGGGATGCTACAGGAGACACTACAGATGCTGCAAGACCTTTAGCAGATGAATAGGGTCAAGGATTGCGGTTCGTTATAATCATATTCTGAAGGTGTAACAACAAAGGGTGGCTGGAGATCAGCTGTGCTATTTGTGTGACGATCAGAACGTGACTGGCATTGGACTGCTGAGCTCAGGGCGTAGGACCTGGAGGCTCAGGGTGGTTGGGAGAGCAGCAGTGCAGCATCTGCCTGGGCAGGATCGCTTCCTAATCTCTCTTACATAAGGACTGGAGAAGGAGCTTTCATCCACCACTGCTGCACGCTGGGGCCAGAGCAGCAGCTGCCAGCCGCCCAGCGCGGCCGCTTGAAATCCTGCTGTCAGAGCACGTGCAGTTACTAAGGAATAGGACCAGCGAAGCAGTGGTGAGGACAAGCAGCTATAGTCTTGTGCTGGCAGAGACCCAGTGGGGGCTGGGAGCACACGCTTGCTGTGAGCCGCCGTGCTGCTTTCTTGGCCAGCCACTGAATATTTCAGGGTACTATTGTGATAATAGACACAGGAAGCTCTAGTTTGAAAGATCTCTTCCAAGTGACATCCTGTTTGTTTCTTTTATCAGGGAGGGAAGCAATTCCATTGAAAGAGAACCCTAATAAAGCTCGCTAATTCTACGTAGTGTTATCTTTTCATTGCTGGTGTAATCGTGTTAAGGAGCAGAATTATCAGATTGCTGTGCTTTTCTTTGGAGGCAGCTTCTGTAGCTACTACTTGCATCTGATGTTATCGACGGAATGGGCGTGATGAGATGGTTGTGGCAGAGAAGATGACTCTCTTTCCACTCTACTATCAGTCTGACTGGTCATACACCTTTGAGCATCTGTGCACGCACAGTTCTTGAGCTGCAGTGTCCCTCTGCTTGTATATGTCTCCATGCTATCTGTGGAAGCATGCCTAAATAAACCACGCTGCGATTTGCGTTGGTGGGGGAGGTGATGCTCACAGGCTGCACGCCAGGCATTTGACTCACACCCATTATTATATGTGTGCAAGTGTCTCTTTATAGTACGTATCAATGTAATATCATACTGTTCTTGGAAGCAAGTGATTTAAAGTGATATACAGACAGCCTAATGACAGTAATTACAATGGAGAGCCAAAATACAGATGCTTTCTATCTAGGAGTGTCACATAAGAGGTGAAATGTAACTTTTACAGAGGTCTTTCCCTGTCTTAGTAGAGCTGGTTTTATAGAGGATGTTACTGGCAGGACATTAAAAGAGAGTTTTAATGTGAGGTATTCAAGCTGTCTACTCTGTTTGGCTTGAAAACTCTTCGGGGAAGAGTTTGTGTGTTTGTGCAGTGGCCGCACTGATAGCTGACATCTCCAGGAGCTGTTACGAGAAAAATCAGGACCAAGCAGTGGTTAACGTGGTGTGGTGGCAGGGTGAAAGCAGACTGAATCAGATTGCACAAAGAGAGTCTTGCATGAGGATGGACTGGGAAAAATGGTGGGGTGTTGGAGCAGCTTGTGACAGACTTCAGGTGGTCTTGAATCATAGATGTGCTTGAGTTGGAAGGGACCTTTAAAGGTCATCTAGCACAACTCCCCTGCAGTGAACAGGGACACCTACGGCTGGATCAGGTGCTCAGAGCCCTGTCCAGTCTGACCTTGAGTGTCTCCAGGGATAGGGCATCCACCACCTCTCTGGGCAACCTGTGCCTGTGCCTCACCGCCCTTACTGAAAACTTTTTCTTAATACTCAAATTAAATTTCTCCTCTTTTAGTTTGAATCCATTTCTCCTTATCCCATTACAACAGACCCAGCTAAAGAGTCTGTCCCCTCGGCCTTCAAGAACTGGACAAACTTGTGAAGGGAAAGCACCCAGTGTGAATTGAATCAATGGGAACTGCTGGTGCAGAAAAAGAGGAACTAGGCTGTCTTTCATCTGTCTTTTTTGCTCAGTCAACACTGCCCGTGACCCCAGTGACATTATAAAAGGCATCTGGGTATACATGGGCTATTGGTGTTGCAATTCTTCAACCTACACGTTTGCAGATCACAGCCTATGGCTTGCACTTTGAGTTGAAAGTCTGTTTGCTCTCATCTCTCTCCATAGTTGGTAGGGAAAAGAGTAAGTTCAGATGAGCTAAGTTTGTATTTGGAAGCAAGTGACTCTTCTTTGGCACCGAGAGGGCTGTCCTCTGAATGCAGTTAATTTGTCCAGGTGCCTATAGCCAGGTTTGAACGTGCTCCCTCTGGGCCCACAGGTAGCAAAGCTGTGGGCTTTGGGGAAAGGAGGGGTGTTTTGATTGCAAAGCTGTCCTTTGGAACTTGAAATCCTTGTAAAAAACATAGCCGGTGCATTCTCACAAAAGTAGGGAAGGTGTTTGTGCCCAATTATATTTTAGCACTTCAGAACAGGAATCATGCTCCCCTTTTAAAATCACTGGAGATGCTAAGAGTGCCTTTGCTTTGAAGGCTGATGATTGAAGGGTGTTTAAAGAAAATTGGAAGAACTGTGGCAGTGAAACTTGCTGGGAACTTTGGCGGAATAACAGATAAATCTCAAGAAAATACCAGAAGAATTTGTCTCTAACAAACCTTATGAAAGCTCAGGTCTCCCACAGCTCCAGCTTTTGCACATACTGACACAGCTGTTGCTTAAGCTGAAGTCTATGTCCAAACCTGAGCTGAGACGGATCAGACAGCTCCCAGGCTAATCGCCGTGTGTAACTGGAAGACTGATCAGCATCTCAGTGATGTGGGAACCTGAAAGGTGTGAGATATCTCTTTATCAGGCCGAAGACATGGCAGCTTTTACAATCTCTCTGTATCAGCTGGCATTGCAAAAACAAAGCTCATCTTACGTTGGTCTGTGATTTACACTGAGCATCTGGATGTCATGTTAAAAAAGAAGGCATAACCACGAGTTCTGCATGTGGGAACCAATTTAAGGCAGCTGTAGCACCCTTTTCATCAACTCTCATCTTCTAAATCACATTTGGAATAGATACGCAGCCCAAGACCACGAGCCCTCCTTACACCTGTGTTCTGGACTGCAGCTGTGCCAAGGGTTTTGTATGGATTCTCCACACTGGGGTTAATTTCAAGATGAGAAATATTTTTGATATCCCTAAAAGAATCAGAGACAGTAACATCCCAGTCCTCAGGTCCAGAGGTGATACGGCTTTGTGAAAAGATGATAACAATCTCTTGGTAAAGAAACCAATGATAAGAAAATAGCAGCCATCCAATTCTATGTAGGTTGTCTCCTTTTCTCTCGAAATACAATATCAAGAAAACGAAGCTTCAAAAAAAAAAACCCACCTTTTTGAAACCTTAAATATAAATCCTTTATTGTAATATAAATCTTTATCCTTTCAATGCATGATTGTATGAGTCTCTCCTTTTTCATTGGGTTGTATTTGCCTCTTACACTGATTGATGTCTGTCTCCTGTTTGCCCTGTGTTCTCAGCACCGTGGTTGTAATTCTTCTGTCCATCTTTCATTGTTCTGTTTAGAAAGAAAAACACATTCTTAAAGTGGTATCAAAAAGATGGGTTATAATCATACGGCACACCTGCTTTTTTTTTCACTCTGCCATATGCATTTAGACTGCTGCGGTGTGGGGTTTTTTTTTTCTTTTTTTTTTTTTTCTCATTTTATTCCCAAAGAACATCCAAAAATACGCACTCCGGGTTTAAAATTCATGTGGTGCTTTTTTTCACTCCTTCAGAAAAGTAACTTCAAAGTGGGAAGCATTGCAGTGCGGTTTGCGTCGCGGCCTAATGCAGCACTTCACATCTGAAGTGGGGTGTGCTGTATTTTCAGTGGAAAAACGTTGCTCAGTATTAAAAGAAATCCATTCAGTTTGCTTTCTTTGGGCGGTTGGGTTCTACTCTGGAAGGAATTTCAGCCCCACTGCAAATTTAAATTTGGGAGAGGGAGGTGATTGTGCCCCTCTACTCAGCTCTTGTGAGGCCCCATCTGGAGTACTGCATCCAGGCCCGGGGCCCCCAGCACAGGAAGGACGTGGAGCTCTTGGAGCGGGTCCAGAGGAGGGCCACTGAGATGGTCAGAGGGCTGGAGCACCTCTCCTATGAGGAAAGGTTGGGGAACTGGGCTTGTTTAGCTTGGAGAAGAGAAGGCTCCACGGAGACCTCATTGTGGCCTTCCAGTACTTGAAGGGAGCGTATAAACAGGAGGGGGAATGGTTGTTTACGAGGGTGGATAGTGATAGCACAAGGGGGAATGGTTTTCAACTGGGACAGGGGAGGTTTAAGTTAGATATTAGGAGGCAGTTTTTCCACACAGAGGGTGGTGACACACTGGAACAGGTTGCCCACAGAGGTTGTGGATGCCCCATCCCTGGAGGCATTCTATGAAACTGAGATGAGATTCATGTATGTCATGTTTATCTTTCGCTTCGCTGTTAAATGAACGACTGAACCGATTTCTTAAACACGTTTTTACATTTAAGCTAATTGCCTCAAACTCTTCCTTCCTTCCTCCAGGTAGCCTGTTTGACACCACAACAGATAGCCTGATAGACGCAAGCCTCGATTTTCCTGTTTAAATTTTACATCCTGCGCCTGTGGCTTTAGCAGATATGAACCTCCTCTCGTTTAAGTAATGTTCGTGCGAGGTCGGCGTGGGGATGTCGGCATCCTGCGGCACGTGGACGTCCACACCGTTCTCCCTTCATGTTTGTGTTGTCTCACACGTTTTCCCTGTGACTTCGAATAACAAAACCGCCAGATTGTTTCACTGTTTTTCATCTTAATTAAAGATGATTTCTCTCCATATCACGCATTAGTTAATTGGTGTGGCATCCACTCTAACTGGAGTCATTCTCTTGCCTTTGTTTTCCCTTTGCCATTGTACCGTTCCACATGGCTGTATGCTTGCCAGCAGTGTTTCATCTTAAGCTATGCAGAGGTGAATAAACACAGTTGGATGACTCTTCCCCACCCTTGGGACCGTGGTGGCATCCCTCTCCTTCCCAAACCCAAGGGGCTCGATGAGCACTTAAGAGGTGAAGCACTTTGCTCTTGTGCATTATGCAGACCCACTTTCCCTTTCTGTCTGCTGTTTCTCTGTTTAGAGACCTGTGGTACAAATGGCCAGTCATATATACCTGTAATTCGAAGGGCACGGTCGGATTTAGGACCAAAAAGAGCAGGATCTGTATCATCGGCGTCCATTTCTGGGTGTATAGCAGGGAGAAGTCGTACCTCAAGCAAACTGGAGTTCCCCTGTGTGGCCTCAGTGTGAGGGCTCTTGAGTGGTTTTGTAGTGCAGATTACTGGAGGAGACCATTCTCTCCTCCTTTCTCCACCATCTTTCCCTACCGCCCCAATCTCAAGATGTGCTACTTTGCTAATTTCCAGGAAAGGAATCTGCACACTGTGATTTTTCAACTGCTGCCCTTGGGGACGCTATTCACCCATTCCAAAATCCTAGTCACAGACTGGCACTCTGTTGATATCTCAGTAGTCAAGATCACTGAATTGATCAAGAAATTGCACTGCCCTCTTAGACATGGAAAGTGTTCATCCTTTCAGGTCAGGGCGAAGCTAAAATCTTAAACAGCCCTCCATGAAACTGCTGCTTCTGCACCTTTCAACAGCACTAAATTCACTTTAAAATCGTAGGGAAAAAGTCGAGAAGGTCTTCGACCAGCAGAGAATTCCAGTGCGTTCCCTGCGATTCGAGGGAGAGATTGCTATAGCCTTCGCCATTGTGTTTCATTTTCCTTTGTGTATTTTAGGTGCATCTTTTCTTTCCTCCTTGGAAACTATTTGGCCTTTGAGTGTTTCAACTGAAGTGCTATTACAGAGTTGTTGGTTTTTTGTTGGTTTTTTTTTTGTTTGTTTGTTTGTTTGTTTAAAGTATTTAAAGATTTATTTCTCTTGTAACAACCCTTAAGTCTGTTTCTCCAAAGCTGCTGAATGCCCACAAACAACACTGTGATGCGTTCTCCCAGCACCCGAGAAGCCAGGCTCCCAGCCCTCCCCACCCGCAACGATGTACTTTTAGGAATGGCCGTGTCTTCTCTTAAAAACCGTGGAATATATTGAATGTGCACTGCAAACCTTAACAGAGTCTTTCCTTCATCATGGCTTGGAGTTGTGTGCATTGGGCAGGGGCGGCGGTGCCCCGTCGTGTCCGTATCGTAACACTTGGGCGATGGAATCTGCGTTTTGTACATTTTGGAGATTGCGTTTGTGTTTACTTAACTGTGACTACTGTGCAGACTTTCTTCAGAAATCTTTTTATAGGGTTTATTAGAAAAAAAAAATAAAAAAAAAATAAAAATCATTCCATATTTAGGTAAAGACGTCTCAATCTTCTGTATATAAGTTTTATTAATATGTAAATATTTAGATATTTTTAAATTACTATGTTCTTAATAAAGCGACAAGGGACTAGTTGTGAACTGGTGTATAACATTGTGTTGTGTTATCGATCTCTGGGAAACCCTCTTTGTCAATCCAGAAAAAAACAAAAAACAAAAAAACAAAAACAAAAACAACCCTACAATAAATGACTTTAATTGAATGTGCCTCTCTGTGTTCTGTGCTGGATTCCCTATTTCATCGGACCGTGGGATCACAGAATCATATGAGTTGGAAGGGACCCTTAAAGGCCATCAGGTCTAACTGTCCTGCAATGAGCCTACAGCTCCATCAGGTGCTCAGAGCCCGTGCAGCCTGACCTTGAGCAGCTCTGGGGATGGGACATGCACTCTTTGGGCACCCTGTTGCCTCCTCACCCTTGTTGTAAAGAACTTCTTCCCTATATCCAGTCTAAATCTCCCCTGTTTTAGTTTGAAACCATTTCCCCTTGTCCTGTCACAAAGGAATGACCTGGCAAGTCATGGACCATACAAGAAAACATGGAAAACCCCAGAGGTTGCCACCACAATGCTGTTTTTCTGCTTCTGATGGAAACGGCTCTGCCTGTCAGTCAGAACAGTGGCTACATCCAATCACGTAACGCGTGAGCATTAAGTGCTGATATGCTCAAAGCCTAATTTTAATTGAATTAGGTGCCTTTACAATCTTCATTTAAAAGGTTAAGCTCTGCTTCTATGGAAACAACACATAGGAAGGACGAAGCGCTACTCATAATTTGGAGTGTCCGCAAAGATATACACTTGATCATTTGTTATCACACCCTCATCCAGTGCTGTGTAGCCTCAGAAAGTATTTCCTGACGATACACGTTCCTGGTAATCCTCAATCCATTACAAAGAGCTGGTGGAGCGGAAGAGTGCCTTGCTGCTCCTCTTCTGGTTTCTGCATGGAGCACTGGGGAGCACTGGCTAGGGAGAAGTCCAGCAATAATTTCATTTGCACGTTGCCAGGAACCACAAGGCAGCAAATCTTGCCTGGGATGCAGCAGTGCTGCTCCATCTGTTAAAGCAGCTCCAGGACCGGAGCTCCAGCAGCCCGTCCTATTTACAGGGCACCAGAGATTAATGCTTTGGGTGAAAAAAAATCCTTCTGAAGCTTAACAGGAAAAGGATATCCTCCTGGTGACATGAAAGGAAACCGAAGCCCGGGCTTTATAAAAAATGCATTAATTGCAAGACAAGAAGAAAGTCATCTGAAGTGGCTGTGACATGTCGGTTGAAAAGCAGCTGGCAGGGAAGCACGCGCCGTTGCACCATCTCTGTTTGAGGAACGGTGGCCCTGATGGATGCAGCCCTCGAGAGCAGGCACTGCGGGTGGGAGGGCAGCTGCTGCCCCAAGGAAACCAGCTCTGAGCTCCGCTGAGGTTGGCACCCGGCTGGCAGTGCAGCTCTGCCTCATAGAGCCAGAGAATCGTTAAGGTTGGAAAAGACCCCTCGGATCATCCAGTCCAATCGCCAGCCCACCCCCACCGTGCCCACTCACCACGTCCCTCAGTGCCACATCTGCCCTTTCCTTGAACACCTCCAGGGATGCTGACTCCCCCCCTCCCTGGGCAGCCCGTGCCAATGCCTCACCGCTCTTCCTGAGAAGAAACTTTTCCTAACATCCAACCTGAGCAGGGACACGGTCCCAGGACAACCCCAGGGCTGTAGGGTGTCCTACCCCACTGCCATGTCCTCCTGAACAGAACTACCATCTCATGGGACTTTGCAAAGCAACGCATCTGTACACACTCTCCCCCAGATCTAACATAAGGCACCCTCACCCCTTCCCCACCTCCAGCTGCACCACGGAGAGGCACGAGAGGAGTTTCTACAAGTAGGTCAGGTATGACTTCTCATCCTCTGAATGCTAATAAAAGCCACTGATGTGAAACCTATAACGTTATGTGTATAAATAATTTAGCTCAGTTGTGTAAACATTGATACTGGGTTAAAAAAAAAAAAAAAAGCAGAAAGAAAGAAATAATTTCATCAGCTCTTTCCCCTGCATGAATATAGTGTTAGGTATGACATAACAGGGGCAAAGGATAACTGGGGAGTTTGGAAATGGATGGATGGAAAATGGTGGCCTCGGGGACCCTCCGTGTGCAGGGGTGGTCACCACACAGACAGTGCCTGCGTGTTGGAGGTGCTCCAGCAAGGGACAGCCATCCGGGAGACGTCCCAAGAACACCCATCTGCAGCAGTGCTGCCCTGCAGCATCTCTGGAGGCAGCAGGCAAAGCGAGCGGGGACAGAATGAGGACAAGGGGGGCTTTGCACTTCCACTTGCCTCTCGGCTGTGCAAAGTCCCCATCCCAGTCAGCAGAGGGATCCGGGCTGGCACCAGCGCGTGGCTGTTGCTGTTCCCGCAGTTTAGAGGAAGCAAAGATTAATGTAATCATTTAATCCCAAGAGATTTCAGGATTCACTGACTGTATCTCGTGTCTCCATTCATCGTGGCGCAGGGGCTGTGTGTGAACTGCTCTGCTCTGATCCAGGAGTACCTCTGCTCCTGACTTATTTCCCTTTTCTTGATAAATTGCACAAGCGTTTCGACCCCAGCTTGACCTGACGCTTCCATTCCTCCTCCTGCTGCTGCAGTGAGGTGGTGCAGGGCCCTGCCCACAGCACGCCACCTGCTTTTAGGCTGCTAAGAATGAAGATAGCTCTCACTGATGTCCAGCAAGACCCATCTCGACACCCCAAATCCACATCTTTTGCATCCACTGGGATGGAGGCGGCAGAGTGGGATTCCCAGCCCTGGTGCCAGCAGTTGCAGAGGCTACAGCCAAGTTACTGCAAGATTAAAAGACATAGAGGCAGTGATGACCCAACCGAGACATCACAATATGACCAGGATCAGAGCGAGGATGCTGAGCCCAATTAATTTAGCTCTAAGCCAAGTCACTTTCAAGATACAGATGATAAAATTTGTTCGAGCATCCCCTGGCTCCAAAGGCCGTAAGAATCAGCACTTCTGAAGGCACCAAGTCGGCACGAGCTGAACCAACACCTCCCTGGTGGTCAGTTCTCAACAGCCTCTGATGATGGAGACCCCAGAGCCACGTCACAGACTGTCCTTAGTTAGCATGGCCTGGTGCCTGTGCTCCACGTCAGAACTCTGCACTTCTTCCCTTGGTTGAACTTCACGATGTTCTTACCAGCCCATTTCTGTTGCGGTCCCCCTGGATGGCAGCACGGCCCTGCGGTGAGTTCCACTCCTGAGCGTGCCACATTCTCATTTACATCTGTTTTTATGACACCCTGAGGTCAGGTCACCCTACAGCTGTGCCCTTGGCCTGACCAATGCTGAGCATGGTGGTGGAGGAGGAGCACTGGTGACAGCTGATGACTCCCAGTACCTCCGTCCCTTCATAAAAACATACAGTACAATGGAAGGGACTTGGAAAGGACCCACAGGGATCACTGAGTCCCACTCCTGGCTCCACACAGGACCACTCAAAATCCAAACCCTATGTCAGAGAGCATTGTCCAAATGCTCCTCGAACTCTGCCAGCCTGGGGCCATGCCCACTGCCCTGGGCATCCTGCTCCACCCCCTCTGCCCTCTGGCACAGAACCTTTTCCTTTCTGCCCTCAAGGGAGACAACAACTCCTCCCTTTCTTCGCCTTTCTACAGGCCATGGTGCTGTGTAAGATCAAACACAGCTGAGTCCCACTGAGCTCATGGATGCCACTGCCATTCATTCCTTCCCCTGATGCCAAAAAACCAGCAGCAGCCTTAGGGCAGAATTGGGGCAAGTTGGTGCTGCTTTAAGAACTCCTCCATGCCGTGGCTCCCCTTCCCCTAAGGGCATCACCATCCCATCTCCATCGCCTACAGAGCAGAAAGCGTGCCAAAGCCCGGTGCATTAACATAGATTTTGCATTTAACATTTATTACAGTAATGAGCTTCGGCGCAGCTCCTTCATTGTCCTTTGCTAAGCATGATCAATCACTCCCATTTCTCAGTGAATGTCCCCAAAGCCCCCTGGGGGATTGACTGGGCTGGTGCCTGGAGCAGCAAAGGTACCAACACTGGGATCTGTTGGGGTAGGGAAGGAATGGGCAGGGATGATGGAGGCCTTCAGCCTCCCCTGTTCTCCCATCCCCAGCTGAGCCAGGCAAGCCACCGACCTCCTCCCAGGCTGCAGGATTTTCCATGAAAACCAGCATCCATGATAACTGCAATCCAACACAGTTGGAGGCTTTCCCCAAAATAAAATCTCTTAAAGCTGCTGATTGCTTTTGGATAGTTCTGATGACTGTGCTTGATGATATTCAAGTGTAAAGTCCCAGTTTATGGCCAGGGTTTTCGCCCTTCCTGTTCTGAGTCAAACCACTGCATTTCTTTCTGCAGTCATCAGAAAGTCAAACAGGACAGCCAGGGGAGATGTGAGTGGCTGCACTTGGAGGGTGATGTGGCAGGAGCCTTGGCCTGTACAGCAGTACCTGGTTACACCCATCACTGGGGAGCTGGAGATGCTCAGGAGGACGTCAGTGAGACCTGGAGGACTTAAAGATGTAGAAAGTGGATAAAGAATTGGTTGAACTGGTAGCCGGAGAGTAGTTGTCAATGGCTCTATGTTCAGGTAGAGGCCAGTCATGAGTGGTGTCCCCCAGGGCTCCGTCTTGGGACCAGTGCTCTTCAACATCTTTATCAATGTCATAGACAGTGGGATTGAGTGCACCCTCAGCAAATTTACTGATGACATCAAGCTGAGTGGTGCAAGTGACACAATAGAAGGAAGGGATGCCAACCAGAGGGACCTCTACAGGCTCGGAAAGTGGGCACATGAGAACCTAATGAGGTTTAACAAGGCCAAGTGCAAGGTGCTGCACTTGGGTTAGAGCAATCTCAGATTTGCATACAGGCTGATAGAAGATCCCATTGAGAGCAGCCCTGCGGAGAAGGACTTGGGGTTCTGGGGGATGAAAAGCAGGATATGAACCAGCTGGGTGCTCTTACAACCTGCAAGGCCAACCGTATCCTGGCCTGCATCAACAGAGGGGTGGCAGCAGGGAGAGGGAGGTGGTCGTCCCCCTCTGCTCTGCCCTTATGAGGCCCCATTAGGAGTACTGCGTCCAGGCCTGAGCCCCCAGTACAGGAAGGACATGGAGCTGTTGGATTGGATCCAAAGGAGAGACACAAAGATTGTCAAAGGACTGGAGCACCTCTCCTATGAAGAAAGGTTGAGGGATTTGGGACTGTTTAGCTTGGAGAAGAGAAGGCTCCGGGGAGCTCTTATTGCAGCGTTCCAGTACTTCAGGTTTTGGAAGCTTACAAACAGAAGGGAGAGTTACTTTTTACATGGTTTGATAGTGATAGGACAAGGGGGAATGGCTTTAAACTAAAAGAGGGGAAATTTAGGTTAGATGTTAGGAAGAAATTCATTACTCAGAGGGCGGTGAGGCACTGGCACAGCTGCCAGAGAATTTATGGATGCCCCACCCCTGGAGGTGCCCACAGCAAGGCTGGATGGGCCCTGGGCAGCCTGAGCTGGTGGGAGCACCCAGCCCATGGCAGGGGTTGAAGCTGGGTGGGCTTTGAGGTCCCTTCCAACCTAAGCCGTTCTATGATTCGATGACATCACCACCTCGAGGCTCTGAATCCATACCAGGAGCCATCAACCTCCGCTCCGAGCTCTGCAGTGCTATTGATAAGCTTCACCTGGTGGGCATGCAGTGGCTGCCCATAGCTGAAACTGGAGATCTGTGAGCACCCACGCTTCATGCTGCAAGATTTGCTGAAGGAAGAAGGACGGCGCTGGGTGACCTTGGGCAACCTGGCATTTTCTCCATCCTTCTCCATCTGCAGGTAGAAGGTTGAAGCCGCACACTCAGGGAAATGATTTTGCTCTCGTCCGACAGGCAGTGCAACACGAGTGCAAAGGTTAATGCACACCCAGCGCTGTGCCCTTTGCCAGATGAGGGTTTGCTGGGGAATCCGGATCTCTTCCTCCAGAAACAAATTGCACTTCAACTATTGCCATCTTGTGGCGCCCGTGACCTGTTACTTGTTCCTTTCATCCGCTAATGGTGCCGGGGAGAAGCAGCAGTGTACACAGGCAATTTGAAAATGAAATGTAAATGAATCAGAAAAAGCCTACAGAGGAGCCATTAGCATAAATCCAATCAAAGGGCTTTGTTTAACTTGTTAAAAATGACTAAATATTTGGTGAGTGTGGGTGGGTGAGGTGATTCCTGCTCACACTCGGCAAGTTTCAGAGGCAAAACTCGCTCTGATTTCTTAAATGACGGAACTTAAAAGCAATTTCCCATCCTGAACTCTGCCTCCTTGCTGTGTCATTCGCCAGAATAGCGCTGCGTGTTCAAGGAAACCACCTCTGACTGATGATCTTTGCCTCGAACAGCAACCAAAGGACTTTGGAGCCGCATCAAACTGCGGAGCAGAGTCTGCGCTTCCCCGCTCCGCTCCACCCCACGGACCATCAGTGCCCCGCATTACCCACAGAAGTGACAGCAGCTGCAGCACAGCCACCAAAACCAGAGACCAAAGCATCTGTTTGATCCCAGTTCTGTTCCACGGCCCTTTAGTTACACTGCAGGCGTGCAGATAAGAATATTGGGATGGTAAAGTTTGGCCCTGCGGGGTGGGTTCAGATAACCGCATTAAAGCTGCTCCAGCGAGGGGCAATGCCTTCCTTTTGGAACAGCATCTCTCCCTTACAGGTCTGCTCTCCCATGCAGAGATCTCACTCGATTATTTTTGTTCAGGATGGTGTTAATTGCATTGCTGGAAATCAAAGCATCCATCCCCACCACGGTGCCTGTTTCTGGGGCCATCAGCAGATTTCTGCTTTCGCTGCTCCGTAGGGTACTGCAAAGGCATTGAAGAAGTTATTTACCTGGGCACAGCTGGGAGAAAATGCACCCAGAAGTCACTGCAGTGGGAGAGAAGGGGCCAGCAGGTGCAGGGAAATGGGAAAGAGATGGAGAAATGGGAGGAAGTAATAGTGTGGTCATCGCTTTCCCGGTGTGTTTTGGTGCTCCCAGCGCAGGAGAAAGCCCTTCAGGAGGCTGTGTGTCACTGCCTTACAGTGCTTCCCACGTCCCAGCCCTGCGGGAGGAGCAGCACAACCAGAGGACTGCACCTCCTTAGGCAGTGTTAGCATCCCTCCTGCATGCAAACCAGGCACCTGCCAGTAATTCCTGGGGCTCAGCAAACCATGCTGCCTCCAAACCCAGCTGGGCTGGCAGCTGGATGCAAGAGACATGCTTCAGTTTGTGCTGATCACTGTGCTGTGGGATTGTTATGGCAACATGCTCAGCTTCAGCCCCTCAAGGATAGCAAACCACCTAACCCTGTGTATGCACTTGAAAACTCCTTGAAATCTGGGCTTGCTTTCTTCAATGAAACAACCAAATATTTCAACACACAGAACCGATTCCCTTGGAGACGAGCTGTTGCATCAAATATACATCACATCTTTCAGGGCACTCCTATACAGGCACTTTGCTGGCATCACCTCTATTTCCCACTGGAGAAATTTAATGTATAAACAAAGTGCCCAAGTTTGGCAAAATTCAAGAGTGGAATCCAGCTCTGCTTCAGCTGACAACAATGCAAGATTGTTGGATGCATCCCAAGTGCATGGCACCTTGGAAACAGCAGCACTCAGGGCAGCTGGGGTTGAGCCCAAGCCATCCAGCACATTGGTAGCAGATGTCACATCCTCTGCTCTGCAGGATTCGTGATTTAAAGAGGAAAGGATCCTGCAGTGAGGTCTAAGAAGGGTGAAGTCCAAGATGCTGATGCCCACTTCGTGCTGGAGCATCCCTGTGCCAAACCTCCTGGGAGGTGATGGTGAGGATACCAAATTTCTGTAGCATCTGAGGAAAAGAAAGAAGCTTTCATTGCATGGCCCAAATGGTTCAACCCTTACTGAAGTAGGGAGATGATGCCATGCAAGTGGAAGGTAGTAAAAGCTGGCAACTCTTGACCTAATGCATTGTAGGAGAGATTTTGGTATGACCAAGTCATACAGCAGGAAGCCACCCTTAACACCATGGACATCTCTTGTAAAGGCTAATGTAAGAGCATGTGGACACATCCGAGCTGTAGGAACATCCCAATAAGAGCTCCTGCTGCCTGAGCCCAGGGCTCTTCGTACAAACCAAGAGACAACCAGACAAACAGACAGGCAAAAAACTGGGAGGGGAGTGATCCCTTGGTGCTTTTGGGGTGACCACATGTAGGCATGAAATAAAGTAAAAGCAATGAGGATGAGATGGGAGCTGCAGTGATACCTCCCTAAAAAGCTGCTCCCACGCTTTCTAACGTGCAGTGATGACTTACCCTTTGCTGCAGACGTTCACAGAACCACAGAATCATAGCTCATAGAATCACAGAATGGTTGGAGTTGGAAGGGACCTCAAAGATAATCTAGTCCAAGTCCCCTGCAATGAACAGGGGTATCTACGGCTAGATCAGGTGCTCAGAGCCTGGCCCATCCACATGGATAGGCTCCACCTCATATCAGCAGTCACTGGGACCCTACTGGCTGCTTGAAGCCATCATCCCCTGCTTTATCAACATGAGATGGAGCACCCTGCTCTGCAGAGCCTGGCCCACAGAGCAGCCTCATGGTCACCACGCTGTGCTCGGCTCACAAATGGGTGCTGGTGCACCTCAGTCAGGTTCTGGAAGTTTCAGTGCTTGCCTTTGACTCGAGCATCTGCTGAAATGCAGCAAATCTGACTGCTGGGAATGGGATTTGGGAAATGGCATCATTGGACACGTACTGCCTGCAGATACACAGCAACACGAAGGAAATGGCACTTCCTCGTGCTGTCACCAAGCAGGATGGGAAATATTAATAAAACCTGCCGGGCGGGTATCATTAATTTGGATTTTTCAAATGCTTTTGATAAAACCTCCCATCAGAGACTATTAAAGCACCTTATTGAAGATTAATGGGGCAAAGTCCCCGTTGGCCGACGGAAAACAAAGACGTGGCAAACATCTGCTCCTCGGAGCACGGAGGAGGAAGCACTGAGGCACAGCAGAGAGCACTGCTGACATCATTACGATTTAATGCCACTTGCATATTAATGAGATGCAGGAAGGAGCGCAGAGAGGGGCGAGCTGACAGCAGCACCAACTTTGCTTTGTCAAAACAGGGACGTCGGCGAGGCGATGTGCTGTGAAATGTGCTCTCCAACACGAGAAAATGCAGTCATCACCACAGGGCTAAAGTTCCCCCACGAAAAAAGAAATATATAGCAATTCCCATTCAGGCTTGGAGACGGTTTAACACACGAGGGCCCATTTCTGTCAGTGTTAAGTAAATGCATATGTTTAAACATACGCCCAGCCCTGCACATCAGTGGGAAGTCTCCAACACGTTGAGCTCAGCAGAGTGGGGTTCGATCAGCTGATAGAATTTCACCAGCGACGTTAACTGTGAAATAGGAAATTTCTGCTGTCGTTTCTTATCCTGGTTTTAATCGGCTCCATTCTGCTCTCCTGATGCTGCAGTTTCTTATTTACAAACTTTGCATGGGGAGGTTGTATTGTTTCATTTAAATACACTTCCGCTGACATTTAAGGGATGGAAAGGGGAAGAGTTCAAGCGCTGCTCATCTGGCAAGGCACTGCAGAACCAAACCTGAAGCCTCCAGCAGTCAGAAGCACTGCTCGGATTTAACTCGTGCAGCACTTGTGTGCAAAGACACTGGAGCTGCTCCCAGCCCTTGCTCGAGCCATCAAAGGCAAGAGGCTGACCTGCTGCACCTGTACGGCTGAAAGGGTCCCCTGTGCTCGGCTGGTTTGGTGTGACAGCATCAGAGAGCGCCTGGGAGCACAGAGGGCTCTTTATCTCCTTTTCTTTTTGTCTTTGTTTTCTCTGCTTTGTTGCACTTCCTCAGGTGTGCAGAGCAGACCGTTCTCATGGCGATGGACCCGGCCGCTCCAGACTGTGGAATTTCTGCAGTTGTATGCCAAAAAAAAACCCCACAACAACCATACTTCAGAGAGGGGTGGGGGGAGGGAGGGAAACAGTCATAATCACAGAATGGCCTGGGTTGAAAAGGACCACAATGATCATCGAGTTTCAACCCCCTGCTATGTGCAGGGTCGCCAACCACCACACCAGGCTGCCCAGAGCCACAGCCAGCCTGGCCTTCAATGCCTCCAGGGATGGGGCATCCACAGCCTCCTTGGGCAACCTGTTCCAGTGTGTCACCACGTCTGTGTGGAGAACTTCCTCCTAATATCCAACCTAAACCTCTGTCCCAGTTTAAAACCATTCTCCCTTGTCCTATCCCTATCCACCCTCGTAAACAGCCGTTCCCCCTCCTGTTTATACGCTCCCTTCAAGTACTAGAAAGCCACAATAAGGTCTCCCCAGAGCCTTCTCTTCTCCAAGCTAAACAATCCCAGTTCCCTCAACCTTTCCTCATAGAGAGGTGCTCCAGCCCTCCGGCCATCTTAGTGGCCCTCCTCTGGACCCGCTCCAAGAGCTCCATGTCCTTCTTGTGCTGGGGGCCCCAGGCCTGGACACAGTACTCCAGATGGGGCCTCACAAGAGCTGAGTAGAGTTCATTCAATTGTTTTTTGTTTAATCCTGGAAAACCATTATTTAAATCTGGGACAATGCTACACAGGCAATTTTGGTGTGCAGGAGGCTGCTGTTTGCATCCCTGCCCTGCAGATCACCTCTGTTAGCACAACCTCATGCTTTCCCCCCCCTCACCAGGGACTGCTGCTTGCACCTCCCCTATCCTTTTGGCTTTTGCTTATGCCACAGGGAGGGCATTTCCATCCCCCCCCCCCCCCCCCCCCCCCCCCGCCTCCTTTTATTTTTCTCTTTTTGCTGTATTAAAGAAATATCTGCCCAGTCCCACAGTATATCCTGAGTTAGAACGGACCCACAAGGATCTCTGAGTCCAACTCCTGGCTCCACACAATACCACCCCAAATCCAAACCCAGTATCTGAGTGTTGGCCAAACACTCCTTGAACTCTGGCAGCTCAGGGCCGTGCCCACTGCCTTGGGCAGCCCATTCCATACCCACCGCCCTCTGGTGCAGACCCTTTCCTTAATGGTTCACTTCCCACTGTTCTGCCCCAAAGGAGGAGGAGGAGGAGGAGGGATGGGAGGAAGGTGGGCTCAGCCTCCACATGAGGACCGAGGGCACCACAGCCTTGGACATCCAATGACAACATTGGGTCGTGTTCTTCAGCTCTCCGTGAGCAGACATCTGTGCATGGAATACATCGGAGAGGAGCACAGGAGAGCCTGAAAAAAATCAATTAAGTGCACAATCACTGACCTCCTGAAGGAGCTCAGCTCCTGATGTTCAGCCTCGCGCTCGTGGGGCACTGCAGATAAAAAGAGTAATTAAAAACGAGGCGAGAAATGCACCATTTTCTTTCCCTTCCCTCTCCGCTTCTTTCTAAGCAGGAGTTTGTCAAAGGCGGCCGCACAAAAGGCAGTCTTTGAATGAACAGGCAATTACTTAATTAGGGACTTAATTGCAAATTGCAAGAAGCTAGCTGCCTTTTTTTTTTTTCCTTAATAATTTATTCTGCAATGTAAAATGAGGCCCTATAGCAAGCAAGGGAGCACCCGCTGCTGATCAAAACTTGCCTGGCATCCAAAGTGAGACAAGTTTTAAGGGAAAACCACTTGAGTTTGGCACTTCCTCGTTGGGAAGAGGGACTGGATCAGCACAGAACCCCTTCCAGGGCTGGAGCACCTCTCCTATGAGGAAAGGTTGAGGGAACTGGGCTTGTATAGCTCGGAGAAGGCTCCGGGGAGACTTCATTGTGGCCTTACAGTACTTGAAGGGAGAGTATAAACAGGAGGGGGAACGGCTGTTTGTGAGGATGGGTAGTGATAGGGCAAGGGGGTTTTAAACTGCGTTTTAAACTCAGACAGGGGAGGTTTAGGTTAGATATTAGGAGGAAGTTCTCCACACAGAGGGTGGTGACACACTGAACAGGTTGCCCAAGGAGGCTGTGGATCCCCATCCCTGGAAGCATTCAAGGCCAGGCTGGATGTGGCTCTGGGCAGCCTGGTGTGGTGGTTGGCGACCCTGCACATAGCAGGGGGGCTGAAACTCGATGATCATTGTGGTCCTTTTCAACCCAGGCCATTTTGTGATTCTATGATTCCAGGTGGGAAAACAAATGGAATCAGCTCCAGTATGTATAATGGAGACCGCTGGAACCTTACCAGATGCCTTCTCCTGGGCCATCTCGCCCTCCCAGAGCTGTTGCTTGATCCAACTTCGACTGTTTGTACTGTTATGGAGCACAGCAACCCCAAACATGCAGAGCTGTGCAGCCTCCTTGGTTGGGGCTCTCACTCAGAACAGCTCATTGCACAGATCTGAGTCCAGTTTGCACCACCGGGGTGAAACGCTCAGCCTGCACAGCGCAGTGCTGACTTTGCACCTGCATGGTGTACCGTGGGATATATCATGTATCCTTGTAAAACTGGACCTGACTGCATGCACCCTCCTTGAAAGAACGTGCTACCCTGCGTGCACTCTGCTTGCAAAGATTGGGCTGCATTGCATTCACCCCTCCTTGCAAAAAGTGGGCCAGATCACACACCCTCCCCTTGCAAAAATGACACGGTATTACACGCACCCTTCTTGCAAAAAAAAATTGGGCAGCACTGCATGCATTCACCCTTAGCAGAAATTGGGTCCATTGCATGTATTTCCTTTGCAAAAACTGGGATGCATCGCCGGCATCCACCGGACCAGTCCATGCTGGACCGCACGCACCCCCCTTTGCAACAACCGGGCCGTACCGCCCGCACCGCCACTCGCAAAGCAGACCCCGCACCGCGGCACGTGCCCACCCACGCGGCGCACGGCCGCAGCGCCGAGGCTGCACACGGGGCGGCAGCGCGCATGCGCGGAAAGGCTGCGCGGGAAGGTGGGGGGGGGTGGGAAGCGGGGAGGAGGGGGGCGCGGCGTGCGCGCGGCCGCGGGGAGGCGCGCGCGGAGGGCGTTGCGCGTGGGGGGGGGGGGGGCGGTTTAACCCCCCCCTGCCCGGCGGCGGCGGCGGCGGCATTTCTATTCAGGCGGCGCTGAGGGAGCCCGGCGCGCCCGGTGCATTGTGGGACTGGGCCGGGAGTCCCGTTCGCGGGAGGAGGCGGAGGGCGAGGAGGAGGAGAGCCGGTAAGAGGGAGACCTGGGGAGGGAGGGAAGGAGTGAGGGAGAGGGGGGGGGCGAGGCGGGGAGATTTAAAGGGGAATTCGCCTCCGCCGTCGCGGCGCCGCACGGCCGGGCCCTGAGGTGCGCACCACGGCCGCCGGGCCCCGCGCCCTCCCTCAGCCCCGGGGGACGAGCGGCGCGGAGAGTGTTACGAGCAGCCCCCTCGGAGGGAGCGCCGGCAGCGGACGGGTTAAATTTTTCACCCGCCGACATTTTTATTTCCCTCGCGCTCCCCCCCCCCCCCCCCCCCGCGCTTCGCCTCGCCGCGGCCGTTGGGGCGCGCGCCCCGCGCTTCACTCAGCGCTGTGCGCGCGCCCGAGGGGCTGAGCGGAGGGCAGAGCGGGAGCGGGGCGCAGCGCAGCGGCGGGCGCACTTCGCCTCCTCCTCGCGAGAGCCGCTCTCCCTCCTCCTCCCGCACAAAGAAGGCCCCGCTCACCCCGTCCGGCCGCGGGGTTAAGGTGTCCCCGAGCCATGTCCCGCCGCAGCGCTCGGCCGCGCGGTGCCCCCGCCGCTGGGACCCGCCCGGCCCCGGCCCCTCTCGGAGCCTGGCGCCCGCTCAGCGGTAGGTACGCGGCGCTCCGCGTGCGGCGCTTGGCTTTGCTCGTTCTGCTCTGTAGGGAGGCAAGGGTTAATGAAGGTGGCGATGGGCGTCCCGCAGAGCCGTGTGCTGAGGAGCGGGAGTTGGAGGGCTGCGCGAGGAGCTCGGTCCTGCAGGGAGCCGTGGCATCGCTCAGTGTTCCGTGCTGCTTTCTACGGGTCTTCAATAAAAAGTTACCGTGGATGCTTTCAATAAACTCGGCTTGGCTCTTTTCACTCTTTTGCTTTCAGATGGGTGAGCTTCAGTTGCGTCTCGCAGTCCGCGGGACCGCCAGAAGTTCCTGGTGGGCTGTGAGTGTTTAGGCCGCACCTCAGTGCTGTGCTCAGGTTTGGGCTCCTCACTGTGTGAAAGACATTGAGGCACTGGAGCGTGTCCAGAGAAGGGCAGCGAAGCTGTGAGGGGTCTGGAGCACAGGTCTGAGGGGGGGCGGCTGAGGGAGCTGGGATTGTTCACCTGGAGAAGAGGAGGCTCAGGGGAGACCTTATTGCTCTCTACAGCTGCCTGAAAGGAGATTGTGGTTAGGTGGGGTTGGCCTCTGGACCCAGGTAACAGTGACAGGACAAGAGGGAATGCCCTCAAGTTGTACCAGAGGAAGTTCCGTTTGAATATTAGGAAAAAAAGTCTCAGAAACAGTGGTGAGGCATTGGCACAGGCTGCTCAGGGAAGTGGTGGAGTCACTGTCCCTGGAGGTGTTCTTAGAGAGGGTAGAAGTGACACAGAGGGATGTGGTTAGTGGGCATGGTGGGGGTGGGCAGATGGTTGAGGTAGATGATCTTAGTGGTCTTTCAAACCTTACGTGACTGCTTCCCTGTGTAAGTGGGCAGGGGTTGCTGAGCTCAGAAATGTGGGGGAAAGGGTTCCTGTGGGGTAATGCATACATTGCTGCTGCTTTGTACACTGCTGGGATTCATTGGAATGGAGTGTTGAAAAACAAAAAAAAGCCCCACACAACTCAACCCTACTTGAAAAGCCCTTGTCTCCGCTTTCTGTTGTTTTCCAGCTTGTATATCTTTTATTTTTTTTTATTGCAAGTGCTCAGTGCCTCACGCTGCTGCCTTCCAATTATGAGCTGAACTCATTGCTCTTCCAAGACACGTCTGGGTAACTGAGTTTGGATCCCAGCCGAGCCCGGGCTGTGGGATTTGTTGTAGCGAAGCGCCACGCCTCTCAGAGAAGGAGGGAAAACCCTGCGCAGGGCTCCATACCTAAAACTGACAAAATATATGCAGCAAAGTAGTAGACTTCAAGGTATATATAGCTGATATAATCAGTAATAAGTGGTGGATAGGGTGAACTGGTTGCACAGCCCGCAGGTTTACTTCTTTCTTACTTTTAGTGCTATTGAACTCACTGATACTGCTGTCAGTTTTTTCCTTTTCGGCTTAAGCTCCTAACAGCACGATCATCTCTGTGAGATACTGTCTCTCTTCCTCTTGCTGTTGTGAGTCAGGATCCTTGCTTTCTAGGAAACCACAGTGTGCAGGTCGCTTGTAGAGATTCTTGAAAGCTTTCTCTCCAGGGCAGATGGGTGTTGTATCCCATCCATTCCTGTTTAGAAGTCAGCCTCTCAGTTAGGCCTCGATTAGTTTTGGACTGTGCTGTATGTGAGTCAGAGTGGAAAAACGTTCTAAAATTAGACGTGCATTGTTAAGAATTTTATTAAATGAGTTGCACCAGTGTCTTTTTACATTACCATTCCAATGGCCAGTTCTCTGTGTGTTCTCAGTATCCTCAGAAAACTAAGAAAGGGCTGGAGGGGCCAGGTAGATTTCGGTGTTCTTATGTCTGTAAGCATGCTAAAAGGTAAACTGGCATGTTTGTAGGTAAAGCAACTGATTACATACAGCCTTTGTTCCTCTGCTACCTGTACCAACATAACACCAGGGCTGTTTTCCCCCAAGGAGAACAGGTGTATTATGAAGTTTCAGCTTCTTACATCAGAACTGAAGCTGAGCCATTATTTGAAAAGTCTTACTTGCATGATTAATATATAAAGGGCTGAAAGTACAGTCCTGCACTGTGTTGAGTACAAATAGATGTCTCTGCTGAGTGTGTTGCAGTATGAGGGCCCGTGTTTCCTTCTGGAAATCGTTTCCAGTGCTCTGGGAGCTGTCATTTCTTGCACTTCTCTCTTTTGAACCTGCTCTGTGTGGAGAACCCGTTGTACTGCAGGCCCTAGGACTTTCTAATGTTCCCAATTTTTTCAATTAGACTGATCAGCAGGGAGACCGATACCACTGTTCTGGGGAGGGAAAGGCCAGCACTCTGTGGGAGAGAACCATGTCTGTTCGAGAGACATTTAACCCAGAGAGCTACGAACTGGACAAGAGCTTCCGCTTGACCCGCTTCACGGAGCTGAAAGGCACAGGCTGTAAAGTGCCTCAGGATGTCTTACAGAAGCTGCTCGAATCTCTACAAGAAAACCATTTTCAGGAAGATGAACAGTTCCTGGGGGCAGTTATGCCCAGGCTGGGTAAGTAGTTGCTCCTCTAGTTGCATGTGATCCTGTCTGTTTCGTCTGCATAGTGGCTTGATCTCATCTGCTATTTGTTTAATGTTTGAGCATTGTATGTTGTGTGATGCACATCACCCAGAAATCTGAAGAGTTAATCCAGTTGGCATCGAGGATACGAGAACAGTGTTGTTTAATATCCTGCAGTGCACTCAACTATGGACAAAAAATGGTCAGGAGTAGCCAGAGCGACAGGGCTGTGCTTGGGAATTGGTCTCCTCCTCCTTCTTCCCAGTGGATGCTTTCCAAACTAAAATACTATCAGTTATCATCCAGAATGTTGAAGTAATACGCTGGCCTCTTAAATCTGCGCGATGAATAGACCTGAGCTGGCTTAAAGGTGAAGTTCCCTTCTCCTTTCCCTTCCCCTCATTCCCAGGGCAGAGAACATGAAAGACTGGGAGCGGATTGTTTCACAGCTGTGATTTTTTCCTTTCAGTCCTCTCATTGTACCCCACTCTTAACTTTTGCTCACCTGTAGAAGCTGCCTGGGAAGGGCTCTTTCCAAGATCTGTGTTCTTGCCTGCTTCACTTTCTCTTTGGTATTTGCACAATGATGCAAGCAATAAGGGAAAACAACCTGCACAAGCTACCTACGTGGGGAACAGGGCAAACGTAGGTATTTTGATACCAGCTACTGTACCTAATATTGATGTAGAGAAATGAACATATGTAACGTGTTTAATGACATTTTATATTCTGTTTGCCTATTTACTCAGCCCTGTGTGGTCAATCTCCACTTTGCAATGCAGAATGGATTTTTTCATCCATTTAGGAATATCAGTGTAGTATTTATTCTGAAGTTATTTAATTATCAATTTAGTATCCAACGGCATTATTTGAAATTATTTTAACATGGCTAATTATCTATTAGCAGAGTAACAGGTTGCAAGCCATTATTTCAGTATTGAATTCAAGAAGAGATCAGTAAGGAGCCCGTGCTCTTACTTAGACAATAGCAATCTTTGTATGAAATACATAAGCAGTAATTGTGTGTCAAACTGGGATGGCACTACAATTTAATATTGCCTAATGAGGGACACTTCTTGTTTGTTTATTCCTAAATTGCTATTTATGTGTGTTTTCTCTAAATTAAATGTTATTCACAGCAACATTTCATTTTGGCAAGTTTCTAATTTCAGTAGTAGTTTGGTTTAATTTTGTAGCTTTTTTTCCTTATAAGCTTACAGGCTCTAACCAGTAACGGAATGGATGATAGATTTTTCTTGTTCAGATATATGAAAAGGTAAAAAGCAGATTAATGCCATCAATACACAGGTGTGTTATTATGTAACAGGAAATCTCTTAGTATTGGAAGGTGGAGAAATCAGATCTCTTTAAATATGCACTTTCAGTGAGAGAATCCCTTTAATAAGTTGCCTTTAGATAAGTTAGGTGTTAATTACCTCTCATGCCTTTTGCTTAAAAGGGATAGACAGGTAACTTTACAGCCTTTGTGGTATGCACGGTTCTTTTGAGATGCAGTCAAAAGGGAAATTACCTCTTACAGGCTGGGCATCCCTCATTTTTACAAGTGGTGTTACCCAGAGCAGTCTTACCTGTGCCTGTGAGTATATCCTTGAGTAAGAAACTGCAGGTTTGGTAGGAATTCCCTGAGCTATGACATGAATAGGTGAGCTGAGGCCTCTGTGTGTGAGCCCGTCCTCTTTAACTGCTCGTATGCACTTCTCTGGAGAGGCTGAGCATCATGCATAGCAGCTTGCTAGCTTAAGCAGAGGATGAACAGCCCTAAATGACTGCTTATGACTATCCCTTCTTTTCTGAGGCAAGACCTTGTGCCTCCATAGCTCTCTGCCTCTGTAGCCTCTGCCTTCTGCTCCATGTCATCAGCAGGAGCTCAGGTGACAGCAGCTGACTCTGTTCTTGGGCAGGACTCTGCCAAATGCTTGCCTGTAGCTCTTGGTAGGAGTGTGTTCTGTTTGTACCTGCGGGAAAATTGCTGTGTGACATCTGCTTCCTGAAGAGTGCTTGTTTTGAAGAGCCCTGCCCTGTTGGGTATACAAAGTGGTGCCAGGCAGCTTGCTGTCAGCCTAGGAAGAAGGTATGTACCTGCTGCTGCCTCAAGGCTGGAGATAATCAACAGGAGGTATGGGCAGCTAGCGTGCTTTACTTTGTGACCTGCCGCTTTTGCACACACTCCTGCATCACAGCAAATGCCTGGAGGTTTTAATACTGCGTATTCTGTTTGAAGCATCCGCAGTTAGAGAAGGCTGCATTTGTGGTATTGCTGTTTTCCCAAGTGTTTCCCTGTCTAACAGATGAGCTTGCTGCCTTTCATCCTCCCAGAAATAAGGTGAGGGTACGCTATTGCAGGATCTCCAAGTGGGTGAATCCTCTTTGACCAAGGACCTCAGCTGTGATTTGTGGTGCTTTTTGTTTCATCTGAAGTGAGGAAGTGCTCTTTATGTGAGACTGTGCTGTTTTAAAACCATCACCATGTTTTTGTTGAGTTAGGAGTGACAGGAAGCCCTATCTGCTTTTGTCAACACTGATTTACGGAGTTCCTCTTCACTTTTAACATACATCCATACAAGCACAAACATTCTTACAAGGAGTGCACTTTATTGTACTGCAATAAACTGAAAAGTGTTGTAGTTTCATTCTTGCTTTTAGTTACTTATACCTCTGCTCTGTTCTGATCAGTTCTCATTCTTTGCCTGTTCTTCCTCACTTGTGTAATGTGCTTTCCCAAGGATTTTTCCAAGGATTTGTTGCCTTTGCCCAGGCAGTACTGAGAGCTGTATTTCCCAGCAACGTTCTGTAAGGTCTCTTGTAAGGACCAACGGACAACTGAGGATAAAGTTACTCCCCTCAGTGATAGATTTCTCTCTTTGCAGGAATTGGGATGGACACTTGTGTTATTCCATTAAGACATGGAGGTTTGTCGTTGGTTCAGACAACGGATTATATTTATCCTATTGTGGATGATCCTTATATGATGGTAAGTTGGCTAAATTGAATTGTTAGTTAAATATATTGTTGATTTGGTTTGATCTCACCCATCTGATGGCAATTTTGACCTTTTTTTTCCTAGATATGCTGCAGTAACTGTTTGATAAGTGCATTCAGGGTCTTTCTCAAATGCAAGTGAAAAGGGAAGGGCGATGTTTGATCCTGCAGACCTTTCCATGTCAGCCATGAGTGCTGCAGTACTTCTGCTGTAGATGAAAGCTGAATTTAAATTTCCCTCCACCTCTTCTCTGAGGTTTGGCTTGAAAAAGCCCTAAAGGGAAGCTACAAAGCAGCAGACAGGAAGCTCCACTTAGGAGAACCACACAGTAGTTTGCCTTTTTTGAGGTTCTGAAATAACTGGGCAGCATGTTACAACTGGAAAAGCCTAAATGACAGGAGTTGGTAATAACACCTGGCAACTTCAGAGTGGTTTGTGGACTCTGGTTTTCCCATCGTACTCTCTCCATTTGCAGATGAATGTGTTTAAATTACTTGTCAGAAGTCGTATGCTGTTTGACTTTGGTTCCTTCTGTGTCCGTGTTTCATTTAATTCATTGCAGTTTGTTCCTCTCTGGTGTTGTGGGGTAGTGATCAGCATTGACTTGAACAGAAGATAATGAGAAAACAAATGTATGTTTAAAAAGACCCTAGTAAAGCTGCAAGGAGCTCTCTGACAAGTGTTCACTAAATGAAAGTTAAGAGATGTGTTTCCTGTCATTTGAATTTGATTGTTTGCACTAGACAATGCTTTTACTGCTGTTTATATGATTGCATGTTCTTTTGTTGTTTTGTTGGTTGTTCTTTGAGAGCTGTTCAGTAGGTTTGAACCATGCTGAGAAACTTTTCTCACCTTGTAACAAAAATTCATAAGGGATGGCATAAGAAGGTTGTGGTGAAGGGCATGGGTCGTTTCCTTTGGGGATACAGTGGATTGAGGTGCTGCAGTAGAGAGACATGGGTCTATGTACAGATGAGGTTTAGGCCAGTGTGATAGGGGTGGAATGTAAGTTTGGCCTTAGTCCAGCTTCTGCATGTTAGTCCGTCTGCACTGTGATTCACAGGCACCATCAGCTGTAACTTTGGCATCTCCTAACTCCCAAGTCCTTCATTTCCATTCTTTTCAATGTTAATTTCACTGTGATGGCTTTTTTCTTTTGTAGACGAATATGATTTGAAGGAGAGGCAAATACAACTTTCCATAAAACCCTTAGCAAATTGTATGAGCGGAGGAATGGTGAGACTCAAGAATTCTGATTCGTGTTCAGGCTGCATAAAGCAGTGTGCTCTGGACACATCTGTGCTTTTCAGGACGGGCTGCTGCTGCCCTGCCAGCTGCTACTTTCCCTCTTGCTAGCCTAGATCCCTCCTGACCCCTTTTCCTCAGCTCTGTTCTTGGGAACGCCTGATACGTGTTGTCTGAAGTATTTCTAGAATGTATGCCTGTAAAATTTGTATCCACCGTAGTACTTTTCAGTTTACATGAGACTGGAAAAGTTGAAAGCAATGGAAATCGGGCTTAATGGTATAAAGATTCCAGTAGCAGAACTGGTACTGCCCCCGCTTTGTGGCACCACAGAGAGGCCTTTTGGAATACAGGAGCAGGGAACTGGCTGGTCTAAGGGTGGGCTCCATGCCTCTTTCTTACAGGGAACTTTCTGGTGCTCTTTTAAGAACCTCCACTGAGCACTGAGGACCGGGGGCTGATATTCCATCTTTTGCCCTTATAGTTTTTACAATTTCCAGTGGATTCTTGTGTTTCAATGAAGGTGACATTTGGGACACAGCTAGGCTGACCCATCTGTGAATCCCGTTTTCAGCATTCATAAGCCACATTTAGTTCCCTTTGCTGCTTCAGACTTGTGACTTGCACTCTCCGAGTTCGTTCCCTTAATGGCTTTGCCAACTGGCAAAAGCAGCGTTGTGCTGACCTTGGACTACTAGAATAGAGAGCTGTTGTCAGTGTGGTTTTAGAAACTTATCTGTCATTCCTTAAGAGGGTGTAAACCAGCAGTTGGTTTGATAAATACTGAAAATAGTGAAGGGTGGTTTAATAGTCCCCTTCCAGAAAAAGAAAATGACAGGCTGTGGTATTCGTAAACATCCAGAAGCATAACAGCAAATATCCATCAAACAATGCAGTCTGTTCCTCTTAATGGTGTGGGATATAAATTAAAACGTATTCTGATTTCTAGATATACAAGGGAGTCCCTCGGTGCCATTGGAAGCTCTTGAATTTATGAAAACTAGATTATATTTAATTGTGATTTGGAGGTATTATTTCATGTCATCAGAAAGTAAAGCAACTGCCTGCTAATACTAATTATTGCAAAGAACTCTGGATGTGTGATTAGATTTTAATGTCTTGGAGATGGTAGAAATGTGTTTAAATGTCTTTCTTCTTCTTCTCCCTCTGCCCCATAAATCTGTCTTCAACTAAAGTATATTTCTGTAGTCCAAACGGTGTTGAATAAACACATTGCTTTTATCATGATGGCATTGCCTCTGAACTTTATGAAAAACACAGGTTTTAGATCATAGAACCAGATGTCAATTACACTTTTGCAGCTGTAAACCTAAAGCTTTTTAAACAAAATGCACGGAGTCTTCCAGATTAACAAAACAGAATTTGTGTTTTAAAATCATTTCCAATCCTTAAAGACATATCCTGTATTGGAAAGTTATGTCTTCATCAGGACACTTGATGTCTCATTTTTACTGGGTTTATTCTCAGCAAAACCTGACTTGCTGAGAAACTCAGATCCATTAATTCAGCAAAATTAGAGTAGTTATGCTCATGACACCCAAGTGAACCCTTCTCAGTCCTGTCAGTGTCAGGATTTATTAGAGCAATCTTTGACAGAAGACGGGGTCTCTTGATCAAAGTTTTGGTAGTGATGTGTGCTCACACAGAAGTAAATACAAATGTATTTGCTGTAGCAAAATTCAGCATTATCCTGTTGCTTGAAACAAGGGCAGGGGGGGGACATCTCTCACACCATGCAAGTGATGGGGGACAGACAGGTGTATCACCTCAGCAGCTGTCCATGCTCCTAAGTGGTGCACAGGGAGCACATATGGAAGACCTATGGAAGGTGGAATATGGAAGATCAGGGCCACATATGGGAGACCTGAGCATGTATGCCTTCTGCAAGCAGCTCATTAGTGACATCCTAACAGGAAAAGCACCTGAGTGGCCCTGTGTGCTGCTAGCAAGCTGTGTCCTCTGGAAAGAAGAGTACTGTCCTGAAAACTTGAGAGTAAGCGTGGCCTCAGGGGTGGTGCAGGGGAACAAACAGCTTTCTCATCCAGGTCCCCGTCTCCTGTGTACTCCAATTCAGAAGCAACTAGTTTTCACTTGTCAGATTAGCTTCCTTGCAGCTGTAAATTAATGCACCATAACAACTGGGATGAGTTCTCTCCTTACTTGCCAAAGTAGCTGGTATCTGCATTTCTAGATGGACACTTTGCATGTGATGGATCATGCCATGCCTATTGGGTGGATTTCAGGTGTTGAGGAACCTGTAGAATAAGCAGCTGTCTGAATCAAAACTCATGCAGAAAGGATTTTTTTGTTTGTTTTTTGTGGCAGGTGTGTGTCTGAACTTATGCAGATTTTTTTCTTTCTTTCTTTCTTCTTTCTTTTTCAGGGACGGATAGCATGTGCCAATGTCTTAAGCGACCTTTATGCCATGGGGGTCACAGAATGCGACAACATGTTGATGCTCCTTGGAGTCAGCAATAAAATGACAGACAGGGTAAGATTTGGGGTACCTGCTTCTGAAGTAAGGACCCAAACAACTATACATACTTAGAATGTATGCAGCTTTAGTGTATTTTCTCCTCACATTTTGAGTCTTTAAAGAAGAGGTGGTTCAGTCAGTTCCTCAGTTCATAGTGCAAGTCTTGCCTTATAAACTCTGAGATTATTTGCTAAAACTTCAGTTTTCTGTAGCATCATAATCTGCTTCTGTTTTGTGATCCCTACAGAAATGGAGTCTCTGCTCCTGTTTACTGTGCTTCAAGGCAGGAATTGATTACCAATTGATGTACTAATTTGGATAGATACTTTCGGTTTCCTTGTGCCAGCTGTGTAGCATCTCTTTGAAGCAGAAGAAACTGAATGGGGTTCTTTTCTCTTAATTTTTTTTTTCTTTTTGCTGGAAGTTACCAGCACATATGATTGTTTGCTCTAGCAAAAAAAAGGATTGCTGATTCTTTAAAGAAACTAGGTTGAAATTTTACAGGTTTAGTGGAGGCCAAATGCAGCTTGATTTAACTTTGCCTTATTGCACCATGCTGCTGGCTGTACTTGATTACAATAGCAGAATAGTTGTTCTGAGTTTGCAGAACTCTCTGAATTCTCTACTTTTATATGACCTTTCAGAGAATGTTTCTTCAGCATTTTACAAGGAACTGTAAAACCATGGCTTTATGGGATAACGTGTGGTTTCTGTGGGCTGACTTCTTCCCAAGGCTGGCTTTTCTGTCATTAGCTTTTTGCCATGAGGGAATTTGACTTGAGTGATTAAAGCTGTAGCCCAGTCTTGAAGTGACTAGCGCTGCTGTGTATGGAACTCTGACTTCTGTTTTGATCTCCAGGAAAGAGACAAAGTGATGCCTCTAATTATCCAGGGTTTCAAAGATGCAGCAGAAGAGGCAGGAACATCTGTTACTGGTGGCCAAACAGTGTTAAATCCCTGGATTGTTTTAGGAGGAGTGGCCACAACAGTCTGTCAGCCTAATGAATTTATAATGTAAGTTAAATCACTCAACAATCAAAGGCATTGGTCTGACGGGATACAGTAAAAGTCCTTTCAATACCATGTTGTGATCTGTCTCCTGATGAGTAAAGCAGTACCTGCTCCTGTTTGCATTTGTCTTTAGCACTGAGCAGATGCCACATCTCTTCTGTCTGTTCTTTGCTTATTTAAACAGCATGTGCTTTTACTTTTCCCCCGGTATCATTTGGTCTTGTTCTTCTTTTGACAGGACAGCTAAGCTTCTAACCTTTACATGTTTTGAAGACAGTTGTGGGATATAAATTTCTGTCAGAGTGTAAAATGCATGTATAAATACCTCCCAATTAACTTACTAATTGCTGTAGAGAACTGGAGAATTGCTGTGTTTACATCATTCTGGCTGATTAACAGTAGCTGGTCTTGAATGTCCCACTGTGGCATGCTGCACTGTACGAAGGAATTTGTGATCCTAGTGATGCTTATTTTATGTCCTGAGTAAGCAAAATAGTTTGTTTTTTTTTTTCCTCCACTATTTTATACCATGTCTTCAGTAGATTGAAAGAAAAGGTGTAATTTTGTGTTTGTCTGATTGCAAGTGTTGTTCCATTCCAAGAAAGAAGGATAAGTACTTTTAAGTAAGTTTGAAGCATTTTTGCTCAGTGATACCCCTTGGCAATGAATCCCAAAGGGTAATTCAGCAATTAGTCTTTTCTTATCTGCACAATAAGATACATGGGTCTGTGAAAATCTAATTATCAGCACTTATTCCTAATAACATGTGACTCTCGCTCTGTAATTAATATATGAATTCTTTGCTTTCAGGCCAGACAATGCAGTGCCAGGAGATGTGCTTGTATTAACTAAACCCTTGGGAACACAAGTGGCTGTAGCCGTCCACCAGTGGCTAGATATTGTGAGTACACTGCCAAAAAAAAACATTAGGGAAAAGAGGCAGGAGGTAAAGGTGACCTTCTCCATTCCCTCAAAACCTCAGAATGAAAAAGTGCAGCAAATACTTTTCAGTGTGGAGTATACTGAGTGCTCAGCCAGGAATGATATGGACATTCATTCCTCTTCTTCCTCCTTGTTGTGTCAGCCTTATCTTCTTACATGCAAAGCTCTTTTGGAACCAAGACAGCTTACCATTTTGTTTAGTGAGCCTATCTTAACTGGGTCTAATTCTTAGCTAGTTCTCAGGCATTGCTGTAATAAACAGAGTTGGTGACTAACAGTACAACAGGCTAGCACCCTGGGTAAAACTATGCCCTATTCCACATGCCAAAGTAGTTGGCAAAAGCTGATTGATGTCAGTTAGGCCAAGACTGCTGTCTGGATTCATAGACTTTCTGCTTGTGTATGCAGAAATATCTCTACCTTTCACATGTATTACCCTGTGCATTCACTAGGAATAATACTAGCTGTATTATGTATGCAGACATATTTCCATCTGTTACTTCAGGCAAAAATGTAACTATTGAACTGAAATGTGACTGCAAAATTGGCATCTGCTTATGTTGTCTGGCTCCCAGTGTATGTCTTCAGAATTATAGCTGCTCAGTTTACGTTTTTAAAAGATGCATCTTTTCTGCTTTTGGGACTACTGAGCCAATAGACAGGCAGAGGAGTGAGCTGAAATCGATTTAGTCTGAATTTTAATTCCAAAGTCTGTGTTAGCAAAAGTGGGAGAGAATCAGCTTCAACCTTTTCTGGAATCTGAAGCGTGAGCAACCAGATAAATAATATTTCCCCTAAAATGGACAGGGTATGGCCCAGACTTCTTGGCCTCTGCAGAATCCTACATTTTCCAGTCAGATACAGTGATCAAGGCCTCAGATAATCTTGTTAGGAAAATCAAATGAAGCAAGACACATGTTTTATGGCGTGTTTTCTGGCCATAATCTCACTCCTTTACGTATCTATTATTTTACTGACAAGCAGACTTGCAAATTAACAATATTCTGAATTTCCACATATTTCAAGTACTTGTAATTTCCTTGACTGTCAACCAAAAACACTTTCTGGTCTGAAAAATGGGGACAGAAGGGAATCAATTCTCTTATTACAGTAAACAGCATATATATTTGCTCGTGGTGAGAAATTTCTGAGTATCAGTGCTGCCCTTTCTTTAGCTTTGTCTTGTGAAAGAATAAGGAAAATAAAACTAGATTTACCCATCTCAAACCCACCTCTAAATCAAGCTTCAGTATGGAATTTGACTTGGTATTGAAAAGTATGTGGGAGAGGGTATGTAGTACAGCAAGCTTATGCCTAGGCCAGGAAGGAAAAATAAGGTTTGGAGATACATTGCTGCAAAACAAATTTGGAGGGGAAAGAATGAAAAATAAACACAGAGCAGTAGTGAGTGAGTTCCTGGTGACTAGCTAAAGGATGATTTATGGCAACAATCGTGCAATAGCTGCTTTAATGAAAGCATGATCCAAACGGGCAAACTTTTTTCCTCTGTATTTGGTTACTGGCAGCATTGCTGCAATCAAGCCCCAGATATGTTGCTGGCAGCAGCTGTGGTGGGATGCAAAGGAAAGAAGCTGTAAAGAGGCTGCAGGGAGCAGGGCTCTGTAGGGGAACGCAGTCAGGGATGTGCTGAAGGTGATGAAGCTGTGTGAATTTGGCTACCAAGTTGCTCATGTGCAGTGATTAGTCAGCAGCTGGGAACTGGCAACCCTATGCCTCTTCTTTCAGCTGGAAAGCATGAAAGGCTTCCATGTGTCTTTCCAGAAAGGGTTCGCTAGTCTCTGCAATGATAGACTTCTGAATGGGGAGGGTCTATCTGAGCTTGCCTTCTGAAGTTTTTTGGGTGAACATTCTGGCTTTGTTTCCTGTCTGCTAATCCCATTGTGCCAATATCCGATAGTATGATATCACAATGGGAGTAATTTGTGTCTAATTTGCAGCCTGCCTGTGTTTGTGGCCCTCCCAGCCTGTAGTCTCGTTTTCACCACATTTGTGATTGCCGTTCTTACATGACCTTTTCCCATTCCATGATCAGCCTCAAAAACATACTTTGAAAACTAATATAAAATGGCTGTTCGGGTTTTTCAGTCATAACAGAAGTAAGAATAATCTTAATCCTGTCCTGTGTGTAATAGTAATGCTTCTCCTACTTACTTGGTCAAACCAAGTTCAACCTAATTTCAGAAATCCTGATCTTACTTCTGTACTTCCTTGGTCTTTAAAAAAAAAATGATATGTTTTGGTTGACCAGCCTCTTTCCCTTCTTTCCATTTCTGGACTCCTTCTTACACCACTGGAAGTCAGTTCTCATTTGTTAAGGATAAGATCCTCTTTGACAAGCCTCTTTTGATGCCAGTGCAGCGTCATACAACAGTTCTCAGCAGTTTTTCCACCTTTGGTTAAGTAAGAAATTTTTTATGCGTTTATGCTTTGCAATAGCAGTGTAGGCTTTGTGGCTCTAAAAAAATCTTATTTTAGCTCTCTGTAATTTGATTTTATTTGCAAAAAGAAGAAAATTAAAGTAGTGTGTGGTGTTGATCTGAACAGTTAAATGGTTGCTTTGTTTCCTTCTGGATCTGGAATTACTTCAGCTTTGAACAAAACAATTGCTCTTTATAAGGTACCATTTCCTAAATTATCATGAGAGCCTTTTTGGATGAGAAGTGTTGCTTAGCATGTGATGGAGGCGTGAATCCATGTGAGGTTTGAGAAGGGGTGCAAGGATGTGTTGATATTAAACGGTAAATAAATTCTATGAAACTGTCTTAATCCTAATTCACTAGAGCGATTACATCCTGCCACGGTGTACATCCTTGAGAGCTAGACTTCTGGATATCAGTGGCCTTTCCTGATCAAAGGGTCCAGATGTGAAATGAAGAACTTTATATTTAAAAAACAAGCCAGAGATGAAGAATTTCAACATCCAGCAAAAAAAAGTTATTTTTATTTGGTTGTAGAGCTCAAGCCGGAGAGTTGTGCTAAAGGAGTTTTTTGCATGGGGTAGGTTATTCCACTCCACTCTGCAAGTGAGAGCAATGTTTGAGGTGCTTAGGTGCTTCATAGACCGTGAGATGAACTTCACATGGGTACAAGCAGGGTAAAGCACATACAGGGGGCTTCGGCACCTCTGAGTAAAACACTATTATTCTTAAGCTGAGGTTTAAAAAGGAAAATACAAGTGCATTTTGGATTAGAATTTTCAGTGATAAGGATGTGTTTTAAAATACATAGACAAAAACCTAAGAAAATTGTCTCTCTCTTTCATCCATTAGCCAGAAAAGTGGAACAAAATCAAACTAGTGGTAACACAGGAAGATGTAGAGCTAGCATACCAGGAAGCAATGATGAATATGGCAAGGCTGAATCGAACAGGTAAGAAGAAATGTGTCTGTTGTGGGATTGGGAAGGATTGTGGTGGGTGTTTTTTTTGTTGTTGCTGTTGTTTTTTTTCCAATTCCATACTTAATTTCATTTCGCTGCCATGGGGAAATGTGACACAACTGTGTTATCCCTTCCTTCTGCCACGTTTTTTTGCTGTTCAGTGTTTGTGAAGCACGCAAATTAAAATCAAACGCCCTCTTTTAATTATACAGCAAAATCACAAATGCTGCTGGAGATGATTATGACTCATGTGAGTGTTGTGGGTAACGTTGGAGTGAATTAGAATATTTTTCAAGGGAAATATATTGGATTTGTTCATTTTTATTTTTCGTGCTTAGAGAACTCAGGAGGACCTGACTGGTTTAAAATAAATGGAAATGGAATAAAAAAAAAAAGGAAAAGCTCTTAATTTTTGTATGCTTCAATTTAATGTTTTAGATTATGAACTCTGCCATATTATGTGCTTCCGAAAGTCTAGAATAAGCAGCACCTTTTTTTTTTTTCTTTTAATTTTGGTAGGGGTAATATTTTACCATAGAAATTCTAAGACAAGATAAGTTCAAAGTATCCTTGGATGAGCCAAGAACAAAATTAGATGCTTCCTTCTCAGTTGAACGAACGGGGATAGTTAAATATGTCTTCTATTTATTCAGATTTCATTTGGTATTTATTACATCATCCCACTGGTTTTTCACTCTTTCACAGAATCTTCCAGGAAAAATAAATAACCAGATTTGTCTTAATGGAAGATACTCAGTCCTGCTTATGTACTGGGACACAACAAAGACAGGCAAAACATTCCTGGTTTTGTTTTTCTCCCCTCACCTCTGTCAGGCCCTTTTAACAATGCTTAGATATTCAGAACTGGAGCTATTGTCCTGCATGCAGAGGTGCCTTGCTGGTACCCAGGGCTCTGTAGTTGCAAATGCCCAAGAATGTCACCAGTGCACAGGTGGGGAGGCTGGGGCTTCGGGCTGCCTGTGCCTGTCCATCCACCAGCTCTCCTTCCTTCCCCGGTGACCTGCAGGATTTGTTCTTAAGCTCTTCAGTTAAGTATCCAGAACTTTAAGTTCTGCTGTGATTTATTTATTTTTTTTTCCTTGGTCTGCCAGGGAATGCAGATGTGGGAAAACTGATATAGATGAGTCTTGTCCTTACCCTTAGGGCAAAGGTGAACTCGGAACATCTCATCCTCAGCTTGGGAAAGTTTGAAACTGGAGCAAACCCCTTTATCATGGGCTGCTAATATAAACGAGTAGTGCGTATCTGATAGGGCATGCTCATAAATATAACTGCATTATTCAATTTTCAGCATCATTTAATATCTTAAATACAAATTGAATTTTCTTAAACGCTGCGTGCAGTTTTGGTGAAATTCCAGTTCCTTTCAGAAACAGTTTTGGGGTGGGTTTTTGGTTGTTTGTTTGTTTGTTTGTTTGTATGTTTTTAAACCTATGTAGTTTATTTCAAAGGCAAGCAGAGCTGATTCGAATTAAAGGTATACTTTCAAACTGCATAATGTTGTTGAAACATTGCTTTCCTCGATAGTTTTGTCCTGATTTTTTTGTTTGTTTTTAATTGTTTGTTTTTCTCCCTCTTTTGAAGCTGCTGGACTTATGCACACTTTCAATGCACATGCAGCTACGGACATCACAGGATTTGGAATCCTGGGGCATGCACAAAACCTTGCCAAGCAGCAGCGAAATGAGGTGTCCTTTGTTATTCACAACCTTCCTGTTCTTGCTAAGATGGCTGCTGTCAGTAAGGCTTGTGGCAATATGTTTGGCCTTATGCATGGGACTTGTCCAGAGACTTCAGGTAGGTGACAGTTATACCACCCTTTTCCTTCCTTTTAAATCCATGTTAGAATATGAGAGCATTTCAAATGTATAAATGCTGTACTTTGCATTTGAATTCATTGTTGGTTTGAGTTTTCGTCAAGTTAGAGCATTAGCCTTAGAACTGTTCACAATCAAGTTCTTCAGCCAAATTTCCAAACTACCATCCTGTTCTTATGAAACACTGTTACAGAAACCATTGCTGTGTTTGGCATCTGGAACATTTTACAGTTGAAAGTCTGATGGTTCTGAATTTTTTTGTACCTATTTTTCTCGTAATTATTAACTCCAGAACAGTGAATACTTGAGCATCTCAGCACAGCTGGCATGGTGTTCTGAAAAGGCCAAGTCACATGCAGTAGGTTTCCTCACCAAACGAGTTGTATGCTTGTTTCTCATTATGAATGTGTGAAGTTGAGTGCTGAGTGGGCTAGTCTCAAAGACTGAGGGAAGCCTCCTCTGTCCGTGATCATCAAGAATACAGATGTTTTTCCCTTAAGCTTATGAAACCCGATGTTAGGGACTGTGAGCAGAAGCAAGAAAAGAATTTAGTCTCTGACCCATTCAGTTCTTGAGTTTTCTGTTTAATAAGGCTGACACTTGGCAGTGGCAATGAATACAGACAAAATGACAATCAGGCTATGATCGTCAAGTTTTTTTCAGATGAGCATTTAAAGTCTTCAGGTTACTAAAAACTCCTGATGCTGTGTTTGAATGCTATCTTCTTAGTAAGTGTAGGCCGCTTTGCCTACTGGAATAATCACTGTCTTCTGCTGGAAGTCTCTGTATTTCATTTTCCCTTCAAATCTGCTGTTCCATTTTGTTTTTCTTCTTCAGTGTCATTTGTTCACTTTGGGAAATGAAGAAGATACAGTAACAGTAACAGATGTGTCTTTTCTCTTATCTCCTTTCCCCACCCTCTTCCTGCTCTCCAAAAGTATTATCCAAGTTCTCTGCAGTACACAACAGAGGGGGCCCCTTGAAGCAAAACAGTCTAAAGATCTGGAAAGAAGCATCACAGTGAGAGCCATAAACTTTTCCCCTAGTGAATACATGACTTACCGTGATCTGCTGAATTGTTCCTCAGCCATCTGTGTTTATAACAGATGCTCTGTCCTACAGAGGGTGTGTGGCTCGGATGATGTGTAATAGGATATGGGACGTGAACCCTTTGAAGAGTTCAAATCCAGCTTCAGTCAGCTGAGGCCAGAAATATCTGATGGCTGCTTGGCAAGCTGTAAATACAGCTGGTACCACCAGACAGGTTCTTATTACCTACAAATCCATGTAACCAGTGTGCAAGTAACGCTGCTGCTTGCCCTGGATATTTGTTATCGGTTAAAAGAGGCTAAAAAATAGCTTAGGCACAGAAGTGGAAAGCCAAGATGCTCTTTTGGCTAGGTGGCAGTTGGCGTGGAATGGTTTAGCTGCAAACTGAGTGCCTGAGTCTTAAGATTGGTGACTCGTTTTGCACCCTGGGGACAAGGCTGTCATTTCACTAAAAGAGTGTAAAAACAATGCAGATGTATTTACTGCTGCAAGAGTACTCAGAAGAGGAAAAGAGCCAACTACCAAATCTTTCTTGGGAATGAGAGCATGAGGTGCCTTTGAAACTCTGAATTGGCTTACCTTTCAACAGAGATAGATGGTGATGAATAAAACAGCGAGACACATCTGGTTATTTGTGAGCGTTGGGTACCTTGAAACAAGATGTATATTGATTTCATCATAGCACTGCATTCCTATGTTAAAAATGACTGTAGGGATTTCTTACAGGGCAGTGTCAGCCAAATAAGAGCTGAATGTGATAGCTGTGGCCTGAAGGCTGTGCAGCATATGTTGGCTTTGTGCTTAATACTGGATGGTCTGACACATCTGACACGTCCTAGGGTTGATGTTCATGGAGGCAAGTGTGTGCCCTTTTGTATCTGTATGTCCAGCTGGGAGGATACCTTTTAGGGGGGCTGCTCATACTGAAGTATATAATGTACGTTTTTGCTCTGTTGTCTTAAACTTCCAGAAATGTTGTAGCTTTTTCATTTGTGAACAGATGTTTTCCAGCAGAGTGGGCAGGCAATGAGAAATGTACTGGGAAAAAATTTGAATGGCTTTTAAGACTGTTGTTTTTTTTTTCCCAGTGCACATTTGCTGGGCACCTGTTGACAGAAGTCAGTGTTAGAACGATCTCATGTCATCAGTTCCATCCGCCAGGCACTGCTGCTTATGGCTTGCTTTCTGAAAATTCCAATTTTACATGATTTTGTGCTCTTTTAGGTAACTCTTTGGTAATGGTTAAAGTTGCAGTCGAGTGGTTACTTTAAAGAACCTAATTCTGTTTATCAGACTGGCTGCTTGCAGAAATAAGTTAGAAAAACATTCTGCATGGGATACTCTTGCATGTGTGTATTTTTGCCAGTCCTGTTCTGTTGGAGCTGGTATCAGGTGTCAGACAGCTTTTTTAGTGTAGTAGAGGTATCTCAACAATGCAGTCTTTCCACGCATCTTGTGAACATAAATGGATAGAAAAGAAGGGCTGTGTCACGATGAGAGAGCTGTTAACAGAAGCAAGGAAACTTTGATTTTGATTTATGAACTGTTTATAAATCATCTCTTAATTGCAAGGCTTTGTCTAGTCTGTGCTTTTTTCTGTGGACTGTTCCCTTCTTGCAGTACAATAGTTTAAAAATAGCAATATTCAAAACTTACAAAAAAAAACACAACAAAACACTTACACTTTTAGAAAGGTAATCCAGAACAGATAGCAAGTATCTGCGTCCTTTCCTTCCCCAAAAAGAAACATGCAATGAACTCTCAAACCACTGCAGCCATTTGTTCATTGAGTCTGCAGCCCTTTTGCTTTGTTTTCAGGAATGGTGAATGCAGACCTCTGAAACCTGGTACAACCTGAAGTGCTGCATGCTTCAGTGCAGAGTGGCACTTCTGCTTCATTTTCCACAGCTGTGTTGCAGCAACTTAAACTCCTGGTGGCTGTGATGTTGCACAGGTGAACTTCTTGTAGTCGTGTATGGGACAAAAAGCACTCAAAGCAGCTGGAAGCACCAGTCATGTAGTGGAAGCTCTTAGAACTTACCCAAAGGGTTATAGGGACTGGTCAGCCTGTCAGAGAAGTACTTATAATTGCCACAGACGAGTCCTACTGCTGATAGGCCCACAGCCCTCCTTAGGGGTTATAGATCAAAGGGTGAGGGGTAGCCAGCCCATGGGAGGTATCTGTTGCAGCTGGAAACTGGAATTAGGTGTATTTTTCTGGTCTTGCTAAAGAATGTTAACAGGGCTGTGATACAAGTGATACAAAATTGCAGGAAGGTTGCATGGGAAAAAGGTAACAAAGATTATTCTCATGCTCTTTCTTGGTGCTATCTCCCTGTACTTCCACTCCTCCGTTCTGTCTGTGTAGCACGCTGTGCTTATAAACTCTTATAAACTTACAGATCTCTTCCCTGCTTTGCCTGCAGCAAAAGTTGGCAGAAGTTGCTCTTCAGTTTGATTTAGAGCCTATCATGGGAACGGCACATAATTTCTTTGCAATTGATTTGTCTGTTACCTGTGGAGTAATGCTATAGTGTTTCTGCTTTTTGCTGTTACTGGATGTTAAGTTCAGAAATCTCTGTGAGAGAGGTAGGTGTTTTTCTACATGACACCCTCATTTGCTTCATACAGAACCAAAAGAATAACTTTCACACATCCACGTATCCTTATAAATGTTCTTGTTCAGTAGCTGCTTTTTCCCCATAGCTTGGAAAAGCAAACGTAGAGGTGTCCAAGGTGCTAAGATGCTGTCCAAGAACCACTGAGGCACAAGACTGCAGGAGAGGAGGTGGTGGCACCAAGCCCAGAGTGGCTGGCTCAGCATATGGTACATTGTGCCCAGGACTGGCTCAGAGTGTGCTGGCACAATTTGTGCTGCTGATCTGCTGCCCTTCACCAGGACAAGACTGTCAAATAGCTCACAGACACTCTGGTAATATCACTGTTTTTAAGAGTAAGCAAGCTGTAGCATGTACCCAAATTCCTGCTTGGGTGAATCAAAGCCATTGACTGTATTCTCCAAACATCTTCCAGTGGGGGATACTCAGATGTTCCTTACAAGAGGCTGCTGTCTCTTGGAATACAGCACTTTACAGACATTGGCTGCATCACTTGCGTCTAGCACGTGACACTTGGAGGTTTAACTAGGCACCTGTAGGTGAGTTTGCTGCTCTGTGTTGCAGTTCTTCACAAATTTGCAATGCAACATAAATTACAAGAAAGGTAAGCAATACAGAATATATGTAACTTTTTGTAGTAGAGGATGACACCAAAATGTTTAATGACTTGATCGGAGTCTGCTGCAAATCTGTGCTAGAGCTGACAACAAAACTCATTCTAGTACTTGTAGCAGGACAAGGGGAAATTGTTTTAAGTTGAAGGAGGGAAGATTTAGGTTGGATGTCAGGGGGATGTTCTTTATTATGAGAGTGGTGAGGTGCTGGAACAGGCTGCCCAGAGAGGCTGTGGATGCCCCATCCCTGGAGGTGTTTAAGGCCAGATTGGATGGGGCCCTGGGCAGCCTGGTCTAGTATTAAATGTAGAGGTTGGTGGTCCTGCCTGTGGCAGGGGGGTTGGAACTTCATGATCATTGAGGTTCCTTCCAATCCAGGCCATTCTGTGCTTCTATGATACTTGCAAAATCACCTTGTCAGTGCTTTGGGAATTTTAGATTGCAGAGGCTCTTTAATTTACTAACTGAATAGCAACTTTGCTAACCAACTGTTGTGCTACTTCTGAGAAGCATTTATAAATAGATATTTTTCTGTTGTGTCTGTAAGAAAAGATTTTATGGGAAAGGCTAAAAAAGGTTAGAGGGGAACTCTCTGAAAAGGGGTCAAAGGGACTGACTGTCAGAGGGAGCTCTGGATCAAGCCTGGGTTTGATTTTCTGCCTTTTACACTCTGTTGTAACAGTCTCTATTTTGATGAATGATGTCGTCAAAGGCAATAGGATTACTTGCAGAATCAGCTGCTGCCAGTATGTGGTTATAGGTATCTGAATATGACCTTTATCCAAAACACTTCTGTGTGTACTTCTTGTAGAGGCACTTTGCAGTCCTCCTTTGGAAGTTTACAATGCTGGTGGTGTTTTTGATGTCATTTGTTGGCATCAATGTGGTGTCCTTTTTCCAGCATCTTGTGTGTGTATTTGGATTTACGTACGTGCCAAACACTGAATTCAGGAACAAACTTCTTTCTGTAAAGCAAAAGCTCACCGACTTCTGTCCTTTCTTGGAGTCCTACAGTTTGACAGAACCTATGAAGTCACTGAGTGCTTGTCTGGATAGGAATTTGGCAGATGAAGGTTGAAATTCTTTGCAATCAGACATTAAACACGCTGCTTTTTGTCTTTGCAGGAGGTCTCCTCATCTGTTTACCACGAGAACAGGCAGCACGTTTCTGTGCCGAGATCAAGTCTCCAAAATACGGCGAAGGTCACCAAGCGTGGATTATTGGCATTGTAGAGAAGGGCAACCGCACGGCCAGAATCATAGACAAACCACGAATCATTGAAGTTGCACCACAGGTGGCCACTCAGAACGTGAACCCAACGCCTGGTGCCACCTCTTAATAGAGATGAAATAGCTGTTTGTTTTTAAATAGATCTATTCCTTTATCATCCTACAACTTAAAGAACTGTAAAAAAAGAAAAGAAAATTTGTTGTGTCTGCACATCTGGTGGCCTTAGGTCAGTTTATGAGTGGATACAATTAATGAAATAAAATCCATTGCCTTTTTTTCCTGTTACATTAACTGAAGATGCACCTAATCTTGAGGCAGCTTCTGAGTTGAGAATTATATTGTTATCCAATACTGTTGATTCATTTTGAATCTTTAGACACTTATCTCTTGCCGCATAGGCTCTTTTTAAAGGTGCTTTCACGTAGCACAGACATTACCAGTAGTAGTGTCAAATAGCATTTTGTGTCCTTTCATTATATGTATATTTATCATAAGTCTAATTTGGATGCCTTGAGTGATATTCCAGAAAGGCAATAAATTTGATAAGCGACACAGTGGGTATACCCAGTAGTAAGAGGGTTGCATGACTACATTCAATCTTTGATTTTTATTTTTATTTTGTAAGGTTTAGTCTTACCAAGAGCATCTATGACCCTGGACATTGCTTGGTGTAGTGCACTCTGTTGAAACGAGCAAGTACTGACTTTGCATGGAAATAGCTTCAGAGTCGAAGGAGTCATTTTTAATTTCATTATTTGTAGACCTGACAACATTTACTGTATTATCAATGATTTTCTTTATTGATGGTAAGGAAAAAAATCTTTTTTTTTTTTTGCAATGTGATTGGATGTGCTATAGTGCAACAAAGGTTTTGCAGACCAAAAGGAGGTTACTGTATAATATTCATTTACAATTCACTATATAAATAACTTCACAAATAATTTTTAAATATAATCAAGCTAAAATAAACCTCTGTTCTGTGGATGGTAGTGTTTAATACATTTTATATTTTGTATAGTGATTACAAGCCTTTTTTGTTTCTTTAAAATCAGCAGCTGTTTAGTATAATTCTTAGTATTATTTTGTTCTTTGCTCAAATACATTTTTGTGCACGCTTTTGTGATCTGTGTTTAAAATCTACATTGCCAACATTGCAGCTTGAACTTTAGCTTGTTATTCAAAATAAATATTTAATTTTTTTTATTGCTCTTGTATAAAAGCATGAACTTTTTTGATTCCTGCCTGAATTATAAAGTGGAAAGAGAAGTCCTCCTTATTTTATTTCATGGCAAGTGTAATGATATCGATTGTTGCTATTACTCCTTCAGTTGATTCTGCAAGCTGTGATGTCCCATGGTAATCTAGAATATCTCCTGCATGTCAGCACTGGGGGCAGATAGGTTGTCTTCAAGTCTGTTGTCCACTTCGTTTTGTTTATTTTGGTTGTCAGCACAGAAAACAGTGATTTTGGATTGTTTCCTCTGTATTCTCTGCAAGTCTCCTGACTGTGCCTCCTCAAACCTAAGCAAGAGCTTGTGAGCAGCCCTCTGAATCAAATGAGTGCTGAACCCATCCTTCCTCTGAGGGTTTGTTGAGCTGCCTGGTTGTATCACGTTCACTGCTAACTCTGCTCTGCCAACCCACAGGAGCCAAGGCATACCATGCAACTTCAGCATTATGGAACTGAGTGCATTTCACAGAACCAGCTCTTTTACAAAGTTTCCCGATGGTGGAATTAGCTCCTTGATATTCAGACCAGGAAGAAGAAAACCTTTGATAATCAATACTGCTACCAGCAAGAATAACAAGGGCTTCTGTCAATGAAAAATGACTCACTGCAGGTGAATCTGTTTTGTGCATCAAGCAAGGCTTAAATTTCCAGTCTTGGTCCTGGTGACACCTGGGGCAAAACTTGGCTCATCGTTTTCCACTCAGTAGTATTCTCAACAGACACCTTGTAAAGAGTTAGAATGTTTTTTTTTCCTCTTGTGAGTAATGTGAAACAATTAGAACATCACTCTTCTATTCCTGGAAAATAGGTCTGTAAGTTTTACGTCCACAACACAGCCTCAAAGCAGTAACTGAACTTCTGACTTTGCTGCTCTGGAAAGATAACTCGTAAGGGTTTTCACAGCAGTTGTGAACACCAAAATAAAGCATCAAAACTGGTCATCTATGCAAAAAAAAAAAAAAAAAAAAAGTCATTAATTATTTTTTTATCCCCCCTGCAGTTTTGTGAAGTTCCGTATTCTGATACAAAGTCATGTAGTTGGGCTTCTGTTCTTTGTGGTCAAAGAAAAGACTGTCACTATATAGATTACTAAGTAAGATTTAAAGACAAACAGACAAATGTGTACAGAGTGGTCAGTGCTGTGTGAAAGCATTTGTTACAAAGATTGGCTGTGTTTTAAACAGGTGCTGGGTATGTACTGGGCAGGAAAATGGACTGTTTTTTAGATAACTGCTTTTCAATCGTTATGTTGATAAGTTGCTGTCAGCCAGGTGTGAAACCAAGTCTTATTTTTTCTAAACATGCTTTGAAAGGCTTTGAAGCTTAATCTGCAGGGGTGAGGGCTGCTTCATGAGCAAGGTAAGTGAATGTTCACATCAATCGAGTTCTTGTGTTACTAAAACCTTTTCAGGGCAATTTTTTATGGTTTTTTTGTCTGGATGTTCAGAGAAAACTTCACACTGCAGCTGCTGAATCCAGCTGTGAGCAAAAGCACTTCCAGGTGAAATGCCAGCTAAAGCCTCCCTTGTTTTCTGATGGCAGGAATTTGCATAGTAAAGTGCTTCCTGGCTCTGGGCAGCTGAGGTGTGGTGTTATCTCTGGTCAGAGCTGGTATGAGTATTTCTGAATGTGCCACTCAATTCAGAGTGAATGATAATGTGTTCTAGGTCTGCTCTTATCATCACTTTATCAGATAAGTACTGCTGTGATTTGTATAAGAACTTTCATTTGCTAAATAAAAGACTGTAGGTCAGGCCTGAGCTGTAGGGTGATACGTAATACTGCATGTGAAGAGGACTAGCAAGTTCAAGGCTTTAAACAATCCGTGGATACTTCTAGTGCTTCGATACCCTTCTAAACAGAGCTTTTTGAGATTCTGCCATCAAAAAGACATGAGAAATAGAACTTTGTTGTTGCTTAGCTTTGTGCAGTCACAGAAATGTAACGTGCTTTCATTTATGTACACAGGTATCTGCACGCACCAACTGCCCTAACAGTCTTGATGAGAAGGCTACTTGTAAAACTGCATCGAAGTTGTGAGAGCAGGAGAGAGTAAGGAGGAAGAATTTTAATAATTAGAAAACTCACCAGTCTGAGCAATACGACTGATAAGTAGCACATATTTGTAGAGAGGTAGTGTCTGTTACAATCGCTATCTGATGTGTTGGTTTCCTCAGCTTTTCACTTTTCTCCTGCATAAGGGGAAAATAACTCTCTGAAATTATCTGTCATGGCATACAAAGTTGGAATTTCTTTCTTTCTTTTTTTTTTTTTTTAAGGTATTCTTTTGAACTGAAGTTTTGCTAGTAATTGAGGACTGACCGACTGTTTTCTGCTTTGGGAGATGTGAAAGTTAGTGTGAATGGGTGCCCACCCACGATGCCTAAGTTGGGGCCAGCTGTAATCCTCTGTATTTCTCACACTTGAGAGAGACACCAGCCTGCAGTGCCTCAGTGCCTGGGTAGGGGTTGCCCTAAGCTTGAAGTTGCAGCTGGAGCCAGGATCTGAAGGCAGGATGTTGCTTCTGTAGAAGGCAGTGTTGTTTCTTTCTGTTACCTAAGATGTGTTGAAGCTAATGCTGACATTTCAGCCTCTGCTGGCTTGTGCTTTTGTTTGCCATGTTGACATACCTTCTGTTGCGTATTTTTAAGATAGGAGAATGCCGTTGCCCCAATCTCCAACCTTGAGAGAGGGAGATATGGTAACAACAGGAAAACAATCCTAGTATTTCTAAGGTAAAATCTGTCTTCAGATGCACATTCCTTATTAAAAAGAACTTGGTATGGAACCAGGTGCCTTGCAGTCTCCTAGTCCAAAGCAAGGACAGCCCTATGGTCACATTAGGTTGCTTAGGCCTGCGTGCAGTGAAATATCTTCGGTCGTGGTCATTTCTCATTCTCTCCATACCACCTATTCTAGTGTTGGACCATTCCCATTCTGCATAGTTTTCTCCTTTCACCTAGCAGGAATTTTCTTTGCTGTGGTTTGTGCCTATTGTCTCTTAGTTTTACTGCAAATCTTCAGAAAATGTTTGGCTTTTCTCTCTCTATCCCCTAGTAAGTACCTGCAGACAACTATAGGATCTCTCTGCAGCCTTCTCCTCTTCCAGGTGAACTATTTGCTTAGCCTTTCCTTGTGCATTGTATACATAAGCCCCATCATTTTGATGGCTCTCCACTGGCCTTGATTCACTATGCCTGTGCTAGGGAGTACAAAACTAGACATAGTGATGATGCAATCTTGCAAGTGCCTACTGAAAGGAATGACCTCCCCGGGCCCTCTGGCTGTACTCTTGCTATTGCAGTTGGCCCTTTCCAACCCCATGGCAGTGGTGTTGGACTAGATGATCTTTAAAAATGGTTTCCAAACATTCAGTAATTGCAGATATAGACTGCTTGCTTGTATTTAGCTCATCTGTTGAGACTTCTGCAAAGCTGCTGTGTAGCCGCTTTGTACTGCTGAGCGCAGCCCTTCGAGCCCAGCAGCTCAGCCAATCTTCCACTGACTTTTAAGAGCCTGCCTGTCCCAAAAGGGCAAAAACCTTCCAATTGTCAAAGTAAACACTGCCCTACCCTAGTGCGTGGAGCTGTTCTGTCACAGCTCTTCTCCTCACAGATGGTGAGATTAGCCAGGCCCAACTTGCCTACATTACTGAAGTAAATCTGCACAGGTTGTTCCAGTCATTTTGTCCTTAGCATACCTGAACATGGCAAATCCAAGAGAACTTATTCCTTGATCTTTTTGGAGGCTGAGGTATAGCTTGTAGTTCCCCAGACCCTTTTCCTTGCCCTTTATAAAGACAAGTATGACATTTACCTTTTTCCAGTCATCATGAGACTCTCATGGCAGCAGGAGAAGAAAGCTTTACAGTCGTATTGTCTCCTACTGATACATCCCATGTGGTCCCATGGATCTGAGAACGTTTGCTTAACTGGTCCCTAACTCAGTCTTCTGCAGCACAGGTGATGCTTTGTGCTCTGGGATCTCACTGTTTGGCTTAGGAACCTGGGAAGCCAGAGGACATGCCATGCCAGCAGTGCCCAAGGCAGGAAAGGTATCAGGTCCCTTGACTTTTTCCATGCCCTTTATTTCTAGCCTCCCTCTAGTTACTCTACGCAGGGTCCACATCTTCCTTTATCTCCCTTCTGCTGCTAATTTGTCTGCAAAAGCTCTTCTTGAAGCTTCTGATGATGAAAAGTGAGCTTATGTGTTGGTGGTAGATTTGGTGTTACTGTTTTATCTACATCTGTTTTCCTTCACATCTAAGTTTAAAAGGCTCATCTTGCTGAATTGCAGCAGCTGCCACTTCCCACTGCAGTAAATCAGGCTTTCAGAAGACCTCATCTTTGGAATTATAGTTCTGATCATAGTGTGGATTTTAATAGTCAGTTGAGATGCTTATTAAGTTATAATGCTATGCATTAGAACCATCTCAGTACCGCTGTAGAAATCTTGATTGTTTCATTTTTATTAGTTGTGTGATTTAATGAAGAGAAAACATTAAAACTAAAAGCCAAATGCAAAACAGCTGTATAAAAATGGCCTATAAAACTTGGTAAACTGACAGACATAGCACTAAAAATACTTTGCAAAGACACAGCTGCTGTTAAATGCCATTGGTTTTAATAAAAATACAAATGTCATAATTGGTTATCTTAACAAAGAGAATCTCCTCCTTGTTTCTTCTCATAGGTTCATGATATTCAGTCTGTACTTCAGTGAAGCTTATCAGAGGGTCTGGAAATGATTCGCTCTGTAATGTTCTTTTTAAGTTAATGAATAAAATAGAACTTCTTTTTCAACTAAACGAAGTATCACGTTATAGAACAAAATGAACAGTTTTCCAGTTTTAGAGAGAGTGAATGCAGCAGTCTTGTCATGCTTGTCACAGTGTGTTTCTCAGCACTGCAGCAGAGTGGTGGCAATGCCCGAAATCGATCTTTTATTGTATCAAAGTATGTGTGTGAAGTGCTTTGGTCATGGACTGTATTACTGTGATGGTACAAACGAAGGGCAGTCACCCCAACCATCCATTCCTCTGTGCCTGGTTGGATAAGGCCTCCTCAGTCATTCTGGGATGTGATGTAACAGGGTGACCCAGTAACATGGGAGTTGCTAACACTACTGGCAATATTCAGTAACACTGGCTTGTGCAGCAACACTACCAGAAAAACAATAATTAACAAGGAATAATTGCAATCAGTGCACAGGGAGATGGGCTTTCTGAAGCTTGGACTATTCTTGTTTAAGAATGCATATATGTATGCATGTATACATATATATACTTGTTTATATACAAGTGTATCTATGAAATCATCTTAGTTTTCAAGCCCCTACATCAGCACAGCAGAGTTATTAACTATACGTTCTTTTTGTTTATTTGTTTCAGGCACAAAAAAACACTTTTGCATAAGAAGCTATTAAGCACGTCAGACAGGAAGAAATAGCTGCATTGCAACAGGTGTGTGTCATAACTGATGTGAGCAGCGTTGTTTGGCCTTATCTCTGTGATGAGACTCTTACTTGAATCTTGAAACAGGTGGAGATTTATTGAGTTCCTGATTCAATCTGGATTGCAGAGGTGTATCTGCATCATATATATACAGCATTTACCTGAATTATAAAGAAAGCTTTCAGTGCAGCTATAATTAGGATTTCAGTAATAAAGCTGTTACCCATGTTGCTTTTTTACCTTTCCCTTCTTCCTCACTTGAATTTTATTTTAGAGACTTCTATTAACTTTCTGTTTACCTATGACTAAGAGTTTTCCTATAGATCAGGAGTCAAAGGTCTGATTTTTATTGGCAGTAAAGGGATGTGTGCTGTCAAAGCTGCTCCTGTTGTCCCTTCATCATACCTGTATAGTTGCCTCTGACTCCACACAGTAGTTTCATCATATGAGATTTTGGGGGGGGGGGGGGGGGGGGGGGGCTTCCTAATCTTGTTTGTCCCATTTGTGTGAACACCTGTGTTCTCTTGTAGTCCCAGAAGGGAGCCACAAACCAGATGTCCACGAGTTCCATGTAGATTGAAATGTGGATCTGCCAGCCACAGGAGCCAGAAACTGGATTGCAGTCTAGGCTACACACCTTGTCATGGTACACCTTAAATCATTGGGAGTTTTGCCACTGGTTTTTGAAGGGATTCAGATTTTGGGGGATAGAGGTTAGGTTCAGAATCGCTTACCATCCATACCTTGGTTTCTGTTTATCTGTAGCACTAACACATGCCTCCTGAATTAGCTGGAATGCAGAGCTTTGGGGTGCACCCTGTCATCATGAGATGGCCTCAAGCAACAGCAGACCTACTCTCCTGAAGCTGTATTGCAGCAATAATGCCGTGTCTTGAGGAGCAGGATCTGGCTGGATTGCTCATGCAGAAGGGAATGATGAATCAATTGGGCAAGTGTGAAGGTTGGCATACATTGGGTTGCGACATTAATGCAATCTCTTGGCATAATTTTCCAGTCCAGTTCCAGGATTTGGACTTCTCCAGGTCAAGGGGGAGAAGGTGGGAGAGCAGCCTGCCCCCACCCCCAGAGCTCTGCCATCCCCATTTCCCTGCAGTGCTTTGTTCTTCCCTAGTCGGAGACACCATGACCCCCCATAGCAGGGTATGGGGGAAGATGAAGGATGCCACATTCCAGCAGGAGAAACCTCACCTATCAGCAGCACATGCTTTACAGCACAGAGCTCAAAGGGAAACAGGACAAGGGTGGATAGTGATAGGACAAGGGGGAATGGTTTTACACTGCGACAGGGGAGGTTTAGATTGGATATTAGGAGGAAATTTTTCACACAGAGGGTGGTGACACACTGGAACAGGTTGCCCAAGGAGGCTGTGGATGCCCCATCCCTGGAGGCATTCAAGGCCAGGCTGGATGTGGCTCTGGGCAGCCTGGTGTGGTGGTTGGCGACCCTGCACATAGCAGGGGGTTGAAACTCAGTGATCATTGTGGTCCTTTTCAACCCAGGCCATTCTGTGATTCCATGATAAACGGAGTGTCACACTGATGGCACAAGCTAATCCAAACAATGCCATGAAGGCCACTGTGGAGGAGTGGTATGGTTTTAAACGGTGTAGTGGCAGCAGGGAACATGCAAAAATAACAACTTTTTGAGCTTAGGTCCCAAGCATGATTGTTTTCAGTCCTTTTCTATTCTTCTCCTTAAATATGTCAGTTAACTCACAGCGTTAAGTCGGGTGAGAGGCTGCTTACAACAGTCTGAAATGAATACAGCGTTTGTAAGCATGCACACATGGGAGCTAAAAGGGAACATCCCTGCCAGCTTCAGACACGGTCTGTGCCCAAGTGCTGCTCTCTGCACAGGGCCGATTAAATCCTTGCAGCTCAGTAAGTGCTGACAGAGAAGGAGGAAAACACAGGAATGGCAGAGTATGCAGAAGCACGCTCGGAGCTTCCCCGCGTCCTTCCAGCCTCCAGCGGGCCCTCCCATTTACAAACCGTGCCAGCTCTTGGCTCCCGGCAGCGTTCTTGCAACGTTTCTGAGCATGCACGGCTGCTGGCGCATGTGCAGCCCAGGCGAAGGCTGCAGAGCATGATGGGGCTCCGCTCCTCCCCGGCTGCGTATATAGGGTCAGGCTGCGGGAGGGGCGCTCTGGCTGCCGGGCGCAATGGAGCAGCTGGGGAAGCGGTCAGGGCCGGCGGCTCGGCTGGACGCCATCCTGCGGCACCTGACCCCGCGGACAGCCCCTGCACTCGTATCCTTTCTGCGTTGGGTGGGAAGGGCAGCGGGATGTTGGCACTCCTGGGGTGGGGGCTGTGACCTGGCTGTGGGTTGGTGGTGTGCTCCAAGCAGGGATGCAGCAGGGTTGCTGTGTGCCCTGGAGTTCTGCCTGGCCTTCTGGGCTCAGCAGCCCTCTCACCCCCAAAGCCTCTTGCTGTCTGCTGTTTCCTCCCTGGGTTTCAGCCCCGTAGCCTGGGCACAGGGCTGTGTGTGCACCTGATGTCTGGCCGCCTCTTGGCACCGTTCCCTGGCACGTGGCTTTGTTTGCTTGTTTTTCAGGGTCTGACCATAAAACACGCTGAAAACACAACAGTGTTCATGTTGCAGCTGGCTGCTAGTGGGGGTGTCGGTGTGCAGTGACGGGAGCAGCGAGCAGGAGGGTCTATCCTAAAGATTAATGGGTTTGAGGGAAACGAACCCTGCAGGGTTTAGCAATCACACAGTGAGCCTCAGACCTTGCTGGCAGGTATGGGCTTTGACCATTACACCAGCAACAGGAAAAGCATAGAACTTTTGTTTGTGCTGTGCTCGTGAATGGGAAGTGAGCAGACCTTGGAGGTGATCCATTTTACAGTAGATTAAAGGAATGTGATTGGGACAGGAAGTTCCACGTTTCCACAAGTTAAGTGAAGGCTGTCTGCTGGTGCTGTTTTTAAAGATGCTGCCAAAAACATTACTTAAAGTTTAAAACGCTGCCAATTCTCATCTGAATGCTGGCAAGTTTTTTGAATTATAATAAATTGGTGAAGAGGATGTGATTAAGTAGGATGTTAGAGTCTCCAAATGTATACAAACTATAAAGGTATAAGAGTAGTAGTTAACTCATACAATGACTGGAAGGGAACTTGAAGACCATCTTGTTCCAACACCTTGTTGTGCTCAGGGTTGCCACCCATTAGATCAGGTTGATAAAGGTGCAGGCAAGAACATAAACCTGGAATAAAATTACCCTGGTTGTAAGGGGAGAGTAAATTCCTGATGGGATCCCAAGGCATTTCCCCATGATTGCTTGGCTGGTGTGTGTTGTTTCAAGCAAACCAGGGGACCCTTCAAGACAAGACTGGAGCCAGTTTACATGTGCTGCTGTTGGTATATCCAGCTTTGAAGGCTGTAATACGAAAAGATTATGACAAAATAGTGATTAAACCGGGCTGGAATGAGAAGGATATGTGGGTAAAGGAAATGACAGAAAGCAGTAGGAGTAGGTTTGTTTGATTTATGTCCCCTCTGTGTACTGGTTTAGTACTGGGCTTTGGTGAATGTGGCATGACAGTCACTTTTCCTCCCAGAGACTCTCTCTCCTTTTATGAATGGAGAAACGTCTTCCTCTCGTATTTGTTCTTACGAATTGGTGTTTTAGACATGAATATTCATAATGTTGGAATATGCATATTGGAAGATTGGATATTTCTACACAACAGCGGTGGGGGGGAAATAGCACACAGGCTGTAGAATTAAAGGTCACCTCAAACATGCAGGCAAGTGGGAGATTCAGAAAGCAGCCACACAGCTGGCATTATTTGGTTGTTTGACTTCTTCAGGCACGTACCAGTGGTGCTAGTAGGGCTCCTGGGGATCTTGAACTTTACTGTGCCTGTGGTTCAGCCTTTTCCAAAGGCATTTGCTTGCTTGTGAGTGCTCCCCGGTGCTACTCTGTCTGCACAGTTTGTTAACATGTCTGTTCTGTGAGCGTGTGATTACCAACTGAGGGTGTGTGATGGAAAGGGGATGGTTTAAATACTCTGTCTTCACAAAAATGAGATGCCAGAGGTCGCAGCTCCTTTCCATCCTCTGCACCTCTTGTTCTGAGTAACGTAAACACATGCAGAGCAACTCAGTTAACTCATGCCTGTCTTCTGAGTGCTGTGGAGTTGGCAAGAACAAAGCCAGAGAGAGGGAGAAGTACTGCAAAGCCCAGGAGGAGGGCATCCAAGTGCTTGGTGGGTTTGTTTTCTCTCTTCTGCTTCAAGGAGGAGGAGGTGTGCTCAGGAGGGTGCTGTTAGGGTTCATTTGGTGCATGTGTCTTGGTCAGCAGTCCTTGAGCATTGAAGAAGACAGATGTTCGTGAGTTTCAATACCGTTGTGCAAAGCTGTTGTGAGTATTCATTATCGAGTGATGCTTAATTGTTCCGTGGATGAGATTGTACTGTTTCTGCATAAGAGAAAGCAGTTGTGTTTATTTAAAGCAGTTGAAACGAGCTGTGGGAGAGGACGGGCCCATAGGCTTTCCTCTTTCTGTGCTTCCCCTGAGAGGTTTGGAGGGATCTGCTCTGTGCAATAACTGGAGGCAGAGCAGGTTTGTACTGCCACTGTGTGTGAGTGTGAAGTCCCGGGTTCATCTCGTTTGAATTCTGGCTCTGAATTTGGCACAGCAGCAATTGGAGGGGAGAGATGGAGAAGCACCTCCAGGGGACAGCGCAGGCTTTGGATAGGTTTGACTGTTCTCTGGAGCATGAGGAGACTAGGCAAGTAAACATCTCCAATGAGCATCTCATTAAATAGCTTTATGTTCTTGGAGATAAACCCTCTGTCCTCCTCTGGAGTCTCAGGCACTGTACCAACTTTCCTATATGTGTGGACAAGGCTGTGCTATTCTGCTATGTTACAGTTCTTTGCTAGGCATGCTACTCAGAAGATGGGAAAGATCTCTCAGAGCAGAATAAGCAAGAACAGAAGCAGGGTGTCCAGCACAGCATGTGCTCTTAACGTGAACCATACAGTAGGATTCAGGACGTGTAGATGTTCTACTCTTGTGCAGGAGTTCCTTAATTTTCATTCCAGACATTCATTCCTACTTCAGCACAAGTTAGTGCTGTTCATCAGCCAGGGAGATTTCGGTAAGTTATAATATAACCTCCTTTGTAGAGAGAGGAAAAAACCACAGCATCTGCCATGGGGAGGATTTCTCACTGATTTCCTTCAGGCACTGGTTGGGGATCTGGTTCTCCCATTGCACCTGCTCTGCACTCATGTGTTTCCCTTGTGTTTCTCAGCTTTACTCTGGACAATGATATCCTCACTACAGAGCAAAGGCAGTTCTATGAAGACAATGGTTATCTGCTCATTAGGAAGCTTGTTTCTGATGAAGACATTGAGCGTTTCAGGTACAGGACACTTTGCCCAAGGTGCTGGTGGGTCTTATGTACAGCAGTATCCTGGGGAAGCTTTAGGAAGCTAGATGAAGTTGGGCTTTAACTGAATATGTGTGCGTGGTGTTGCTGGATTCAGCGTGCTTGAGGAGAGTCATTTGGCCAAAAATAGTGAAAACGTGCTCCGTCTTCTTATTCCCTCTCCTTTTCAGGAAGGAGTTCATAAGAATCTGTAAGAAAGAGGTGAGAGTTCCCGGAGCTATGATTATGAAAAATGAGGCCCTGAGATCCCAGTACGGCCAGACTGAAAGCGTCGTTAATAAAGTGCAGGACTTCCAGGAGAATGAGGAGTTGTTCAGATACTGTACCCTGCCACAGGTAAAAAACAAAACAAAACTTAAATAAAAATAGAACGGTTGTGGAAAAGTATATATGAAATTATTTGGATTTTAATGCCTACCTGAAGAAACTTTTTTTGGTTCTGCTAAAACCATATCCATTATCACTTAAAGCCTCTGTATGTCACTCCCATAAGCATATTTATCAGGAAAGATATGAAACCATCCTCTGTATGTTCTGCATGAACATAGGATGGATGGAGGTCTGGAGGGGAAACTTAAAGCAGTGTTCATCACCTCCTGTGGTGGATGACCCACCTACTGTGCCCTCATCCTCAGCAGTTTCACCTCATGTTTCTGATAATGTTTTCTAATGTCGTCTTCCCTGTAGATCCTCAAGTACGTCGAGTGCTTCACTGGGCCCAACATAATGGCAATGCACACCATGCTGATAAATAAACTTCCAGATTCTGGTAAGGAGATCTTGGGAAAGAGAAGTACAGAAATTAATGTGTGTACATTGTTTATCTGGCCAGAATTGAGGCGTCTTTTGGTATAGGTTGTTTTCTTTAAAGCGTGACTTACTGTGATAACATTTATTGTATTTCAATTTTAAGTGTTTTTTGTTGTTGTTGCTGTTGTCTGTTTTCTCTAAAGACTGTTATTTTCTTGGCTGCACCACTGACTTTCAGAGTGGGCCAGCGAGCTCCCTATTCAGCCAGCTACACTTGCACAGAGGCTTGCTGTTGGAAATATGGCATGCTTTTAAGCTTGACTTTTCAAAGGTGTTGAAAATAAGTGCTTCTGTGGACCTCAGCAAAAGGCAGTAAATACAGAGATCATCCTTTGCTCAGAGTTTATATGCTCCTGACCTCACTGTCAGTTGGTGTGCGCCCAGTGGTTTGATATGAAGGTATTTAAACATGTGCCAAAAGAAGGATTTTGAAGCCTGGCTTTGACTGCTGCTGGAAATTTAAATCATAACATATATGAGAGCAATGAGTAGGGAAAAAGAGAACCTGTGTGTGTTGCAGTTTGTCAAGGTAACTTCTGCTCTGCACAAGCTGCCTTAGTTTAGTAATGGTGAGACCTGAGCTGTGTTTCCTGTGCTCAAGTGCGCAGGTTCTGAGCAGACACACAGTGTGCTGAACTATTAAAAATACTGACCTTGTGAAAGTCATCCCCAGTTGTCACCTTAGAAACACCACAGAAAGATGTGTTATTTTTGTTTGGAAATTCACCAGGAGACCAAGCATTCGTAATGCAAAAATAAGACAAGAGCAGTCAAGAAATCAGAAGCTGTTCCATGATTCTGAGAATACTTTAGGAGAGATGCAGTCCTCTGGAGAGTTTTTGAGGCTGCCTGAAATCTAAATGATGTGGCAGATGAGGCAAGTAGAAACGCCCTGGCTGTGTCTATCTGAGGTGTAAACTCCATGGCAAAATAAATCATCTAATATGTAAGAGGTTTTGGTGTGGAAGAGGATGATATGTTTCCATTTCCATAGTGGGAAGAGAAGTAGCAAGCAAATTTTCAGTAAAATTTTTTTGTTTAGACTTCAGGGGGAAAATAAATCTTTAGGAAGAAGGCCAGCAGAGTGCTGAGTAGACTTTCTGGGGAGATTTAAAAACAGGAAGAGAGAAAACTGAATAAACATCTGTTGGCACAACTCAGGGAGGGTTGATTCTGCTTACAACACAGCAATAGATCAAATGATTTGATAGCCTTTCCAGTGCTGCTGTTGAAAGTCTTTGTACTGTGAAAGGTTTATGCAATACTGCGTAGGTTAAACGTTCACAAATTGGACAGCAGCCAGTGAAAGGCAAAAGCTTGGCACACGGGTGGTGGAGGCCACCAAAAGGAGGAGTCTTCTGAAGGGTCACACGGCCAGGTGGCTTCCTGGCACGCACTGTGTTCCCATGCCATTGCTGATGGAAGTGCACTACTCTGCTCTTGGACTTGGACTCTAGGGATGAGAGCACAAGCTAACCCATTTCATTTCCAAATCAGTGGTGGTCTGGAGTATATGTAAAGTCAGCAAAGTCTTCATGCTTGCAAGCAGTGCCTTCTTCAGACATGATACAAGTGCAGTGTCTTCATGGGAAGGAAGAGACCGTGTCATGTTTGATGAGGTTGAAGATTTTGACCTTGTGTTGCAGATAAACAGACTTTTCTCCACCCCATGCATCAGGACTTGCACTATTTCCCATTCCGGCCGGCGGACCGCATCGTGTGCTCCTGGACTGCCATGCAGAGGGCTGATGAGAACAACGGGTGCCTAGTTGTCCTGCCAGGGACACACACATTGCCCCTGAAGCCTCACGGCTATCCGGAGTGGGAGGTAGAGTTGCATGGAGGCACTGGGGGTGTGTGTGTGTGTGTGCTGGGGCCATGCTGCAGCTGGGGAGGGTTCACATGGAGAGATGGTGCTCAGGACAAAGCTGAGGCTTTCAGCAATGGCTTTTCTGTCTGTCCAAACACTCACTGTTGCTTTCTGGCAGAGTTGCTTAGTTTACTTCACTCTGTATAACTCAGCAGTGGCTCTCCTGAACCTGGCAGATTTGCTCTTGTACCCAACTTCACGTAAAGCCCTGTGGAGTGAGGTTGCTTTGTTTCTTCATCAAGAAATGCCTGGTAAATCATGGAGAAATGTTGGCCTACTCTCCAGTATGCTCTCCAACTTGTGGACCTAGGTGTTGGAGGGGATTCTTTTCTGGAACTGAATTGCACCCCAAGTTCAGGGCCAGGACCTAAGGCTTCTGAATAGTCTGGCACATTGTAGCCATACAATGCACCCATATGCAACCATTTTCCAGTGTCCTTGCCAAGTCTGAGGACTCTCTACTGTTAATTCATTCCCGCTTGGTGAGCACGTGCGCTTTCCTATGGAAGAGAAATGGAAAACAAACAACTGGCTGGGGTTAAATATCTAGTGTTATCTTCATCCTAAGAACAGATGCTACCTCACCTGGCCCAGCACTGATGATGGTTTTATGGGGAGCAGAAAGCTGGACTCCAGAGGTGCTCTTCTCTGTTCTCTCCAGCAGAGAAACTCTTGGTTATCAGCATAGAGCTTCAGAAAATAGAGGCAGTGTTATTCTGCTGTACCTCAGACTTGTAGTAGGAAGACTGGTTGGCAAGCAGGCAGGCTCTTAGTTGATTATACTGAGTATACTGCCCAGAAGAACACAGATCAGGAGCTCTCTACTTTTCCTTGCAGTGGGGGTCTGCACTTGCTCCATCTTTAACTGAGTGATTTCAACTCAGCTTTTTTTTTTTTTTAATTTTATTTTTCCTAGGGTAAAACAAACAAACTGTTTCATGGGATACTTGATTACAATGAGAAGAGTCCCAAGGTTCACCTTGTCATGGAGAAGGGAGACACAGTGTTCTTCCATCCCCTGCTCATTCACGGCTCCGGGATAAACAAGACATCGGGTTTCCGAAAGGTAAGGAGCCAACTCATGCTGTTTGTTTACATTTAAACTGATCAAAATAATACCTCACCTCTCCCCCTGGCAAGCTCATGAATATTTGGATTGGAATCATAGAATCAAAGACTCATTAAGGTTGGAAGTACCTCTAAGATCATCTAGTCCAACTGCTGACCCATCACCACCGTGCCCACTAATCACTAACCTCAGTGCCACAATTCACTACTTAATGTGTTAGCTTTTCTATTACCTTCTGAATATTCTTTTGCTCACACTCTCTCTTTTTTTACTGTTTTTTATTTCTATTTTTAAAGTATAAACATGTCTGAAGAGCACGTTGTGGGGGTGTTTAAGGAAAACAAAGCAGGAGCAGAAATGAGGTTGAATCTATTAGAAGCCTGGCTGGCTGGATCTGCTTTCCCAATAGTTCCCTTTCAGCTGTCCCAAATTTTTCTCATAATTTCTTTCCCCTGCCCTCTGGGTACCTCATCTCTGAATATCAGGAGCCTCCAGTATCCGATAAATAATTTTTATTTATTTATATGATATTATTACCCATTTTTTAATGTTAAACATTCTATTTCACATCACCTGTTTTGCATCATTAACAGAAAAACAGGTAATGCCCTCCTTTCTCGATCTGATCTGGTGTCAAAAGCAGATTCATCCAGGGACATAAGGGAGCTGTAGCCTCTGTCCCTCATCAGCAGCAATGCAGAATTTCCCCCCATGCACTGCTGCACAGGCAGTGTTACATACTTGACTTTTTTTTTGCCTACATCAGCCACCATATGACCCTTTCTCTGAGCCCCAGCAGCAGCTTAGTGGAGTGGCATTCTATGCTCCTGCAGTCCTTAAAGCAGAGAGAGCACATCAGCTACTGGGAGTCTCATCTGCTGGCTCTCTCCTCTGTAGTGGAGCCATAACCTTGTTTAGTGTCCTGCAGAAACACAGGAGCTTCCTCATATCATGCCAAATCCAGATGTTACTCTGCGTTTGGTGTAAATTAATGAGTTCTCAGAGTTCCCTGAACAGGGTTATGATCCAGCACTCTTTGTAACGTCATGATTTTGCTTGCTGCTGACGTAGCTCTTTTTCCAGTTTTTATTTGTTGAATTCTCCTTGACTTTGCTTAACCACAAACCGATTACAGGATCTGACATAGAGCTGCTCTGACTACAGCTTCTCTGATTGCTGGTTTAATTGCTGATAATCTGAGGTCAGGTAGGCAGTGCATTGCTTGTCGTTAAGAGCAATAACGTGACTTGTGCTGCTCAACACTCAAGTGAAATCCAGGCACTGCAGTATACTCAAAGCTTATAAAAGCTTGTAGGATGGAAAGCTGAGTACTGCTTTATCACTTGCAGGGTGTCTGGAAGCATCCTACCTAATTCTGGTGTGTGGAGGTAGAGGGATGGGAAGAGGGGAGAAAGAAGAGTGTGTGTGCAGGAGTATTTCTCCAGGGGTACAATTAGAGGAATAATCTGAAAGGAGGAAGGAGTTTGCTGACTTGGTCAGTAAGGGTGTAAGGTCAGTAAGGAGTGGGGTGTCCATCATCTGGGACACGGGAGCTTTTTCTACCATTTTCTTTTTCTGCAATCAATTTGGGAGTGAATGATGGCCCATTTCCTCACGCAGAGTATAAGCTGCCACTTTGCCAGCTCAGATGGCCACTATATTGATGTCAAGAACACAACCCAAGCAGACCTGGAGAAAGAGCTGCAAGAAATGGTACACAAGAGGTACGACATGCCTGCTCTGGAACTCAAGGTAAGACTTCAATATATGTGCTTCCTTACCATCTAGTTCGGTCCCCTTTGCTCAGTTTCTCTCATATGACAGTTCTGTGCTTTTTGTATTGTGGTGCCACAGATGGAGCTGAGGTGCTCAGCAGAATAAAAGATGCAGAATTCTGAAAATAGCTGCAGGGTTTTGGTTTTTGGTTTTTTTTTTTTTTTTTTTTTGGTCCTTTTGCTGAGAAGACCTCTTGCTGTCTGGCTGTCTCTGCTGGAGAAGTGATCCTGCTCTCCAGGTGTCTCCTTCGTGTCCCTTGAGCTCTAGAGGTTTCTCCTGCAGCCCTGCTTATCAGAATGGATTTTGTGAATGTACCTTGATCCCTTGCTCTGCAAGCAGGATTAACACGGAATCAGAATGGCTCAGGTTGGAAGGGACCTTAGAGATCATCTTGAGTTTGTGCAGACTGTCAGCACTTCTCGAGGTGACTGCAGCTGGAGTTGTGTAGGAGGAGCCATGCGCTCTGCAGCTCCGAGGCTGCTCACGTTTGCTGCTTACACCATTCAGGGGCTTTAGGCTTTCTGACCATACAGCCCAGCAGGGAGGATGCATGACACAAAGCAAGGAGGCTTATGAAGAACTTTACCCTTTCCTGCATCCCCCGGCTCCAGGTTTGTCACGAGGAGTGTGTCTGAACCAGGGCTCTTTGCAGTTGTGTTTGGACTGCGTGATATAAGCAGGAAGATGCGTTTACCTCTTGCCCTGAATTTGCAGTCATGAGGTGCAGTAAATTCTGTGCTTGGCCACAATGGTATGGCCACAGTTCTTATAGGTTCAGCTCCTGCTGGCAGGTGCATTTCCTTTTTAAAAACAAGGAGCCACATCTCACTGCAGAAGTTGGTTGTTGTTGTTAAATGTAATCCCATATCAGTTGTTTAGACTTGAGAGTACAGCAGGAATGTAGGCGATGATATACATCTGCCTCAAAAAGATAAACAAATGGGTGTAATGGATTCTTGCTAAATGATTGAAACCATTGCGTAAAGTAGAAAACAAATCTGAATTCTTCCAAGGTTCAGCCACTGGAAGAAAAATAAATTTTGTTGCAGGAATTTCTTAATCCACAGCAGCTCTCAAGCGTGTATACATCCAGTGACAAGGCAGTAAAGCCTACATGCAATAGGCTGTGTGTTCCTTTTAAATCCATGCAATATCTGGGGTGTTGTGGAGGAGAGGGCTTTTCTTTACACAGTTGGCTTGTTTATTTTCCCAGAGTGTGCCAAGGTAGGGCTGGGTGTCAGCCTCTGTTTGGCAAGCCTGGACTTAATTATTGTTTGTACAGTTCCAGCTGATATGACTTTTGATAGCTGGAGTTGGTTAAGTTCCCAGTGAAGTCCAAATGGATACACAGGGAGGCTCATTCCTGCTCATGAGTTGGAAATAAGTGTGTGCCCATATGTCTTAGATGGGTCTGTGTTTTCTTGTAGCTTTATGCTTTTCTTTAAAGCATTCTCCCAAGAAGTAGTGCCCAGATGTCAAATTTTACCTTCCCAAGCCTAATGATGAGAATTCAGTAATCCTTGGGAAACCAAGATAAGAACTTGCCCAAGGCTTATCTCTGTGAAGTAAACAACAGTCCTCTCCTCTCCGTTACAGTCTTCGGCACCCAGAAGTGCACAAGAGACACTCAGAAGTGCACAAGAGAGGCACTGTGTGTTCAGGCAGGTTAGGATGACTTCAGCAAGGATCATTCCCATTGTGTTACTAATGTTTTCCCTTCTGCCACCTGCCAGAATTGAGTGCGGGTATCTTTCAGTCTGTGTCAGAGCTGCAAACGGTCCTCTGTCTGCAGGTAGAAGCTGTGCCTCAGTCCTAATTTTGGCTGTATTTTGGTTCTTGATCTTTAGGATTTGAAAGGATGCTCATTGCGTCGGTATGATTTTCCTTTGTCTCATTTTTGTTTTGAAGGATATTTGGACCTTCAGAGCACGAGTTGTGCAAGGGGAAAGAATTAATCTGTAGAACAACCTGCGAAGACCAGGATGGAAAAATGTGCCTATATGAGCTGCTGTGATGGGAAAGCACAGACCCCACATCAGCAGTTGGAATTCTGTGCACTTTGTTGACCTCTGCATTGGTAACTTAGCCAAATGCTGCACTGCTAAATGGTTTTATGCTAATACAAAGTAATTGCACTAAGGTTGAAGAGCTGATGTACGAAGGAAAATCTAACCTAGAAAAACAGATTTGCTGTGGTTCTTTCGGACAATCAAACAATAATGGTCTTTAAAGATCACCTTGATCTTTTTGATGTCTTCGCTCTCATTTTTAAGGTTTCTCCTGTGACATACCTTTGAGCTGATGCTATATGAATATAAGATTTTTATGCAAGGATTTATGCAAGAGTATGGAATTTTGAAACTGCCCAACATCCTGTTCTATGCAAAGGAAGTGCAAGGAGTCAGTTTCGTGCGAGCCTTCGGTACAGGATGAGCTCACATGGGAAGTCATACTGATACCAGCAGAAGGAACCTGCAAGGAACTGGGTGAAGGGAAAGCAACAGCTTGGATAGAAAAACGGGACTGGTGGAGCAGAGCATTACTGCTTTCAGTACATTACTGCTTGCAGTACAATTCCTCAAATACGGCCTGGTGTGGTATGATAGCTAAACAGGCAGCACTGGCACAAGGTAAATGTGTGTCTGATAGAGCTGGAAACTACTGAGCCCGCAGAGCATCCTCCTGTTGGCCTTGCACAACTGCTGTTGGGCTGCGTAAAACAAGGGAGTCCTGCTCTGAGGCTGGCAGTTCAGTAAGTGTGCCTTTGGCATTGCGTGGTCAGAAGGTGGTTAGGCTCTCCTCAGGACGTACTGGCTGGCAGGGTGGATTGACATGCACTGAAATGATCTCTCGCCTTTCACAGTATTCTTCCTTGACTTCTGAAGGATTCTTCTGCTTTCAGAATCTGTTTTTGGAAACAGTGATTAAACGTGAGCAAAATGACACTGGGAGGCTGTGTTGTGTTATTGCCATTCAGAAATCCTTTTGATCCATATGGAGTTGTATGCCCCAGTAAAAAAAAAGCTGTAGTCCTCAGTCCTTTTCCACTCTGCATTTCCACCTGATAAAGGCACCAGCAAGGCACCAAACCCTGCTGCTGCATCCCAGACCTGCAGGGGCGCCTGCTCTGAAACGCCCTGAACCTTCTCAGCCTGGTCTTCACTTGCTGCGTGACCTGAGTGGACGAATTCTGGTGTCTGGAGGCTCTGCTCAGCCCTGCTCGTACTCTGTGGGGTCTTTGTGAGCACCTTGGGTGTCCTGTCCAGTTCCTGGGACAGGGTCTGTGCTGTTGGTGCTACACGTGTAGATGAGCTGACTGCAGAGGGAGCTATGGCCACAGGGAGCTGATGGTGTCCACCTGACTCCCTGTTTTTGAGCTTCCAGACACAGAGTTTCTCTTACTGGGATTGTGAGAGAGAGAAGGGAAGGGAGAACTTTGTTTTTCAAAGTTTGTGCAACGATGGGTTTAGGCTGAAGTTTCCTCTTTCAGAGGAACGAAGGTGCTGAAGACCTCTTAGAACATCGAACCTCTGCAGCCATCCTTCCTGAGGAGAGATGCGTTTGCTTCTTCCTACAACAGGTCCAGCATACTTCAGAGGTGAGGTCACCCAACACTGTACCAGTTCAGCTCACCAGCACCCAGGTAATGCAGAGGGCTCTGATCCCTTCCCCCTGAAACAGCTCTGGGCACAGCCAGGCTGACCAGGGCTCCTTGGCTCCTTCTCAGCCCAGCCCATGGATGCAGGAGGGCTGCTGGGACCTGGAAGTCCCAGTTACTCTTCCACCCAACAGAGGTTCTACAATGATAGGTATCCAAAACACGTGCCCCAGGGGTCAGACACAGACAGCTGCAGGTGTGGTGAAGAGGACATCAGCCTTCATGCTCTCTGGACGCAGCTTTTGAGGTGCTGATGGTTTAGGACGGGTGGAAAGGAAGCCAGGGATTGGGTACCAATGCATTTTCCCTTATTCAGCTGCCTGCATTTGCAAGAAGCCCCGCTGGTTAAGGCACTTCGTGAGGCTTTACATGTTGAAAAGAAGTGCTGCTGTGTACCCTGGTAAAAGACAATAAATGCAGAGGAAGTCCTTTTTTAAAGTTCAGATGTGTTTTTTTCCAGGCTAAGAGTTCAGACATCAGATTGAATCTGTGCCTCCTGCCCCCCCCCCCCCGACAGCCGGTGCATGCTCAGCACTTTGATAGGAAGGCACTTGGAAAGGTTTTGAAGCCTGGTTTTGGTGCCTACTGCTGCAGATCAAAGTTGTACCTTCGTACAAGAGAAATGGGGAAAAGAGGAAGCTTAATTAACCATATTACAGGCTTTCAAAGCTGATTCAGCTCTTCAAAAGCTTTTGCAGTTTAATGAAGCTGAGACCTGAGCTGTTTCCTTTGCTGAGGTGTCCAGACTCCATGCAGGCACGTTGTGCAGTGAGTGCACGGTCTGTTGGTGTAACTCCACAGAGCAGCTGTGGACCCAAGAGCCATGGTTGGGCTCTGACTGTGCCACAGAAGAAGATTTCAACTCATTTGGCCTCATAACTGTGTCAGCAAAGAGTGTGCTTAGAGCTTCACCTGCAGCTTTGAGGCAGCTCCTGAAGCCATTTTGCTGTGCTCCCCTTGGAAGCTCTGTGTAATAGTTCAGGTGCGTGAAGAGTTCTCAGTGCAGCTCCCTGTTGGATGATTAGCAAATAACCACAGTTTAACTGCAAATGGTACCTTTCTCCTAAGCAAGGATGGGTCCTGATGGATAGTTGTCCTGACCCAGCATTGGAGATGTGCTCTTCTCCCTTCCCTCCAACAGGAGGTGTGTACTCTTCATCGCTTATGCGTGATCTTTGAGGAAAACAGTGGGTAGCCATTATTATGTCTCTCCCACATGGATAAACTGCTACTGTGCTCATTTTGCTGAATTATTTCATCCCTGCTTTGGTTTGGAGACTCCAGCAATCAAACTTTCCCATGGGCTGCTTGATTGTAGTGAACCCCAGCGCTCACCTTGTCATGGAGCAAGGGGACACAATGTTTTTCCCTCCCCTGTGTATTCACAGCTGCAAGAAACCAAGCCGTCGGGGTTCATAAAGGCAAGAAGCTACCTCTAAATGCAGTGCTCAGTGTTTATTGCTTTGGCTTATACAGTGAACACCATTAAGCTCTGCTTAATCAAGGGCTGGTTACAAAACCAGTTGCCTGTGGGAGGTGCGAGCAATGGCTGTGCAAGGAGAAACAATCTTTGAAGTGGCCTCCCAGGGCCAAGAGAGATGGAAGGCTCAGGCTCAGGATGTGCCTCAGCATCAGCCTCTGAGCAGGGAGTGCCACCGCTCCCAGCCACGCTTATGGGCTTTCTGCCCCTGTGTAAGTAACCTAACCAAATAGCGCCCTGCAAAATCTCTTTATGCTAATACAAAATAATTGCTCCGAGGCTGAACAGCTGCTGCACTCTGAAGAAAAGCTGACCTACAAAGAAAAATGATGACAGGAGGTGCGCTTCACTTCGTGATTTTTTTTTTCTCTCTAATATCTCTCTTGATATATTTTTCTGTTGATACTGTGTTAATGTAAGGTTATTAATAATCTTAACAACATAATGGCATTTGCAATTAGGTGAAATTATTACTATAAGATCCTATGCAATATTGTGTTTGTTAAGGCTTGCCAGGCGGCTTTATTGAGTTAATGCACAGCGCCCTGACCTTGCAGCAACCCCAATGGAGCGAGGGCAGTTCGTAGGAGGTGATGATGAGTACAGTGGGGGCTCGTCCTGCTCTTCTGCTATGCTCACAGGGCACGCTGTATCTGGAACAGTCCTGCAGTCAGGTGAACATTTCTTGACTGCAAAAGAGGCTGATATGGAAAGATTTGCAGAGAGAGCTGATATAAGTGGCTCTGGCGATGCCCTTTCAGCACTACGCTTCCAGTTGGGTTTTGCTTATCAGTTTAGGGGATGTGCAGGGGTTTGTGAGCTCACAGGGTGCCTCTCCTCCTTCCTGCTTCTGCTGGGCTGGAGCCATCCAGCTGTGGCATAAGTAGCTGTAAAAACAGACTGAGGCCCATCGAATCACTAAAATGAAGCCCCATTTATGGGCCATGAACCAATTTCTTTCGGTGATTCAGCAAAGAACTCTCAAGGAAAAAGAAGATCCTCTTCCTTAGAGAAGTGAACCCATACAAACCCAGGGAGCACTCTATTGCACAGTGTTTATTCTGAATGAGTCGAGAGGAGACATTTCCAAGCAGTGTCACCGTTCCGTATTTGCAGTCACCGATCGGTGACACCCCTCTGCCCCCCAGCAAACGCTATCAAAGCTGAAATTAATGTAAGAAGCTGAGCGAATCTGCCCAGCAAAAGCACCACTTGGAGATGAGGGCTGCAGAGTACGGAGGTAAACCGGCACAGATGCTTAAAACAGAGTCACTCACAGCCCTTGTGCAAGTAAACATAAGAGGTAGTGATGGGGCTCCTGGGACAGGAGGTTGTGGCTGTTTGACCAGAACAAAGAGCTGGTGATTTCAGGTACCTAAAAACACCTACTGAGCACAGTCAGAGGCAACAGAAAAATCGGGTTCAGGTAAAGCTGGCTGAATTCAGCTGGCACCCCTACAGCAGTGCGCTGTCACAGAACATGCCTGTATGCGGACAGCGCTCCTGCTGAGCCACCCAAGGGAACCCCGCTCTTGTTTCAGCTGAGACAGGTCCTGCCCCCCTGGCAGCTGTGCCAGCATCAGAAGAAGGATTTTAAGAGACAGAATAAGGGTAAAAGCTATGAAATGTAATCCGCTCTTTAAAAGCGCTCTCAAAGCAATGCCAGATTAATTAAAATGCCCTTTTCACAGTGGGAGGTGGAGCTGTACTAACGTAGTGCAGATGGTGCTGGGAATCCAGCATGGAGCTCTGGCCAGTCTACAGTGCAGACACTGTGGGCTCGCAATGCTAAAGGCGTAGATGCATTTTGAAGTCATAAGTCAAGATGAGGACCCAGGAACCACTTAAGCAGTCAAAGGGAGTAATTTTGGGGCCGATGAGGCCCATTGTATGGGTAGAAAGCATGAGGTTGGCATTACACACCACCCCCTTAACTTCACAAGTGCTTATAAAGTCTGTAGTCCTCCCTGTTCATGATTTCTTCCCTTAAAACTCTGGTACAGCTGTTGAACATAAAGTGGGGGATTCCGAGGGTTTTCTCAGTACAGATTCCACACTACCATTCTCTTTTCTAGGCTAAGGCTCGTAAACAAGTTGTTACTAAGAAAGAGCAGACATGAATGTGTATTTCACATGCAGCCTTATTCAGTCACTTTTAAGATCAAAGCTGGATATCCATGCAGTGGTTTGGCAAAGACTTTGTGGACGTCTTGCTCACAAGGAATTGATTTCTCTGCTCATTCATCCCTAAAGCCAGAATCCTCCTGGCGTTCCAATAAAGAAATGTGTGGATTAGACATAAAAATTCATCCATATGTTGGGGAAACACCAACTTCAGGTTACTTAAGGCTGTTGAGGAATTTTGGTTGTTCTTCCCCTCTTGGTAAAAGTGTTTCTCCACCGATCTTCGGACCTTTTTTCTCCTAGAAATACAAATCACAGAGAAAAGTTAAAACATGTCAAGATGTTCCCCAGCTTTATGACAGAGTTGGGTCTAATTTAGCCAATTAAATGTTGTCAGACACTCCAGAAATATTTACATTCTGACTGTTTACAGATACGGAGAAAGGAAATTCTCCATGGCTAATTCAAACAAAGCTTCAAGGACAGAAGGTGAAAGGAGAAACTCCACTAAAACACAGCCTGCAGGTGACTGAGAAGATGCAGAGCTGCTTGGCTTTGCTGGCAGCTTGTAAGGGCACTGAGGCAAAGCGTGGGACAGAAGCACCAGGAGAAGCAGGCAGAGCACTGGGGTGCTCAGCAGCTGCTGGTTCACACTTACCTTCAGCATCCCGTCTCGCTCCCACTTGAAGAGGCCGCAGGTACTGAAAGATGAAGGTGGCAGATGAAGACCGCCGTGTGCTGCACAGTGTGAGGGGGTCCTAAACAACCCCACACTTCTACCACACTACTCAGCAGGAGGGACTAACACTACAGTTTTAGGACGTGATTATGCGACTCCCATGCCCCAAGTGCTATTTCACAAGGCTCACTTCTTACCTGCAGGGCTTTTTTGGGAGCCTGTCGAGGGCAATAGCTCGGTTCCCACAAGGACATTTGAAAAACCGCTTGATGCCATCGTGCCAGTGGTAGTCGTGGTTATCCTGCACACAGGTCTCCAGAGGCTTGAAGTAGGTGTAATTACACTGTCAGGGAGGAGAAAGAACTGTGAGTGCTTCACCAGCATGTAAGGCTCAGGCTGTGGGCTGAGGACAACTGATTATCCAGAGCAAAGTACTTGTGTGACTTCTCCCATCTGGAGGCACCCACCAGCGTGAACAACACACCACCACAGGCTTTGCCACTGCTCCTTCTATCACCGTCCTGCCTGCTTTGCCACCGCCCTGTGGCCCCACTCTTGGCACCCTGTGAGGCACAGTTACCCTCTGTGGTGCCCTAAAGAAGTAGGGAAGGCAGTGGGAGGGAAAGTATAGCAGAAGCTGCAAATCCAGAAATGGAACAGAATTCCTCCTTTTCCCTCAGCACATTTGGGATATTTTAAACTCTGTTCCTTTTATTGATAGTGAAGTTCCAGGAAATGCAGACAGAGGAATCCCAGTGTTAGGTTTTTCAACGCATGAGGCTTCATTTAACATGGAATATGGGGAGCTGAGGGTTCTGGTACAAAGTACTTCAGGGATGGAGCTGAGAAATGAATGCCAGAACACCAACATCGAGGGAGCCCACTGTAATAAGCAAATTGAGATGTTGAGCGTAACACTATAGCCTGCCTTGACAGCGTCTTCATATCTCAAAGTCACTCAGTGCACAAGCTGCTCTCAGCAACAGCCACAAGGAATTAAGCAGTCTCCATTTGATACCTGCACTGAACTATGGCCGAGTGAGTGACTGACGGGGGTCTGCAGGATGGCCTGGTATCATTCTGTGCAATCTGTGTCCTAATTGCCTGCTGTCATCCCGACTCCACCTCACTCACCGTTTTGCATGTCACCACTCGGCATTTCACTTCCTTAATGCTCCTCATCTTCTCTTCCATTTCTTCTTTTTTCACCAGCGGCTGAAAGTACTGTTCTTGTAGCTCAGCCTCAGCCTGCAGGGGCACAGGAAAAGGGGCATGGGGAGAAAAAGATGCAAGAAGCCACTCCACACGTGGCCTTTAAGCAGATTACTGGGCCTGTGTGCAATGAAATGCAGTCTGACAGCCAGAGAAACAGCAAATACTTCTTGCTTCAAAAAAATGCACATAGGGCACATGCTGTGCTCCACCACCACTGAAACCAGCTGCCTCTGAGATACCTGAGTGGGAGGCTTAGCAACAGCAGGCATGAGTGAAATGAGCACACACCTATGACAGTGCAGGTAGAACTCAGGTAGGCGGATGTAATGAATAGGATTGGTTCTTAGCCAAAATATTACACCTCAGCAGACCTTAAAACATCTAGGAATTCATAGTAACACAGCATGCTCAAGAGCCACGTCCACTGGAGATGCAGTATTCCTAGGAACGTGCTCAGGGACCCCTGATGCTGCTCATCATGCTGACTTAGTGCCTATCATACACTTGGGTGCCTGCTTCTTGCTCAAGTCATTATCAGGAGTCCTAACAGCAACCTTGTTCTAAGCTATTAGTCGTGGCTGGATTGAAGCCATACCTCTTTCAGGACACTCATGTGCTTGGATTTGGCATTCAGGATTTTCTGGAACTCTTCTGACTCCAGATAGGCCACCTGCTCACGTCTTTTCTTCTGGGCAGGCTCCTGTTCGTCCACATCTAAGAAAAACAAATGAGTTCAGTCCTAAGTTCAGAAAAAGGTTGTGATTTCTAAGCATGATCACTAGAGATTTTGGAAGGCAGATGCTCAGGTCAAGCAGCAGCCTTTAGTAGTTGAGGAGAACGTGAAGCTGAGTTCAAAGCTGGCTTCAGAAAATAAAAGCATTTTATACATAACGTTGCATTGTCTCTTGAGGCACTGCATAGAAAGTTTCGTACCACTCCCAGGGGAGCGAGCATTGTTGTCTCCCTTACTGATAGAGAAGTTCTGTAAGAAGTGGAGGAATGCATTCAAGTTCCCACAGTGTATCACCATCAGGGAAGCTCAAATCCCATATAAAAGTCAGCTACTTTTCCAGGTGGGATCATTTCTTGATTTCCCTTGATTGAGTTAGCCATGCTTTGCTGGTGCAAAAGTGCGGCAAGAAAAGGAACAGAGATGAGGATAAGGAGTTATCCATCAGAGATGACATCTCACACTCTCTCCAACAGGGTTAGAGATCATTCAGCCTGAGTCAAGACCAATGCAAAACAACCCCTAAAGATCTAAACAGCCCTAACAGCCTTGTCCTGGAATAGCAAGACCCTGACCCAGTTAATGGTGCTCTGTCCAGCAGAACATAAGAGTATCTTTTTCATTTCTACAAACCAACATTACTTACCATTCTCTGCTTCTGCTTTCTGTGATTGAGCGACGTTTTTCTCAACTCTTTCAACAATTTCCAGGACATCATTGAGGTCGGCTCTTTTCCTCTTGATGCTGTTTGGATCGGTTTTATCAAGAATGTGGCCTTTTGCTCGTAGTCGGCGTATTGCAGCCAGCTAGAAAACAGAAAAAAGGAGTGAATGTGTTGGTGACCAGCCTGGCTGCTGTATCCCTTCTTTCAGGAGCAGCAGAAGTCTGTCAAATAGAGGAAACAAGATCCACTGATCTGAGCACAGAACTGGACAGAGAGAGGCCTGATAAAGCCCCTCTCTCTGCTGTACCTCTAACTCAACACATCACACGGCTTCTGGTCACTTCCCAATCTATAAAGTGACACTTGCAGGGGTGTTATCAGCGTATCTCTGCAGACATGCTTCAACTGCTTCGCAATTCAGCAGGTATTCCAGAGGAAGTTAATAGGAAATCACATATAACTACTCCTTTCCACACTTGCAAAATGTTAGACTCTTTCCTGATAGACTTGCTGTGAGAGAGCAACAAGCTAGCCTATGTATGAAGATCCCAGAATCGCAGAACGGTTTGGGTTGGAAGGGACCTTCAATATCATCCAGTGATTTAAGATAGAAGACTTCTGCATTCCACAAATCCAATTTCCCTTAACTTCCCCTTCTTCATAGTCAAAACCCACTCATTCAAAGAGCTGTTACCTTTTTGGCTTCTGCCAAGCTGTCCAGCTTTGGTGTTGGAGGTGGAGATCCATCAAAGAAAAGGATATCTTCTCCTTCTGAGAAGCCCGTGCCCAGCCTGGGCCTTTGAGGAATTGACATTTTTGCAGCTTTGGGGAATTCTGCTCCGGGTTTTGGGGACAGAAGTGAAGGCTGTCTGGAGGTGGATGGGAGAGCGGGGCTTCCAGCTTTGCTTGTGTTCTGGAGAAACCTTTTAAGACAAAATAATCCACTGAAATAGGGATATGAGTCAGAGACAGAAAGGTCTGAGAAACAGATAGGAACAGAGGGATGCAGATGGTGATTTTTTTTTTTTTTTTCCTAACTGGCCTTTTGTTGCTAGAAAAACCATTTCGTGATTCAGACATTCAGGAGAGCAAAACTAAACTGGTAAAGGATTCATTGGGTCAATGAAATGAAGAAGTCATAGAAAAGGTGAACAGCCAATTGCTTTCCAAAACAAAAGCGGAGAGGCTTCAAATGAAGCTGACAGATAAGGGCTGAAAGCACTTGAAAGAAATGGGCTTTTTGTGGAACAGGTAGTTGAAAGCAGTAGGGTTCTTTGTCATACGAGTCACATAAATACTTGAGTTTACTTAAGCCATGGTAGAGATTGGACAGGTTTGTGGGGAAAAAAGATCTCTTCAGGAATATTGTAATAGACACCACCTTTAGCTTGGCAAGTCCCTGAAGCACACTGTTGTAGATCAGGAGAGTATTTGGGTGAAGCATGATGATGATTGTACCTCAGGCTCTGCTTTGGATCACTGAGGTTTTGGCTTTGCTTCTGTTCAGCCTTTGAAGACTACTAGGCTACATCAACCTCTTCTTGCATGCAGAAGACCCTTGTAGGCCAGCAATGAACAGAACTTGGAGTCCTGACCCCAGCTGCCTACTCTTCCCACCATGCCTTCCTGTTGCTAAGCAGCACACTGGAATATTTGATTCCACACTGAATAAGTAGTTTTTTTTTTAATAAAAAAATCAAATTTCCTCCACAGCTGTAGTGGACCACAATAATGGACCTCTTTCTGTGGAAGTCAGTCTGTCTTACCGTCTCTGAATCTCTTCAGATCGCTTTTTCCTGGCCTCCAGCAATTTCTGTTTCTGTTGCTTGAGCAATGCTGACGCAGAAATAGACTGGAAACCAGTCTCTTGCTTCTTTCCAGCATCTGTAAAAACAAAACAGTGTAAAACACCACCACCATTTGCTCAGAAAGAGCTGTGCTTGCAGGCACAAGGACACACCTGCTTTGGTCCAATGCTTGCAGAGGTTTCGTGCTCCAAAGGTTGGCTGTGCCAGCAGTTCTTTGAATTCCTCAGAACATGGCATAGGTCTCTTTGCTGCACCTGGGGAGGAAGAGGCGTACATCCAAGATAACTGGAGCCAGGAAGGGAAGCACACCTGGCTTTAAAGATGTAAAGTAGTCTAGGTTGGAAATAGCTCTTATAGGTCACCTGATCAAGCACTCCCCTGCAAAGCAGGGCTAACTTCTACATTACGTTTGGTTGTTCCAGCACTGCACACCACAGGCATTTCTACCCCCTTCAGCAACTCCATCAGTCATTCAGTCCTCTACTGGCCTTGTTTGCCTGTAGTGTTCTACCACTCCCATTTGTGGGCAGCTCTTGCCTGAAAGGCCCTCATCCATCACATCTCTTCCCTGGAGACTTATGAGCAGCTAAAGGCTAGAGACAGTACGCATAGACTGCAGTCTGAAATGGTGGCAACTGAAAGAACTGAAACGTGGATAAGACATCTAAGCAACATCTGGAGTGCCTGATTTGAATAACCTATCATCTGCTCTCCATTGAGTGTGAAGAAGGTGCAATATTAAGTGCTTTTCTGAAAAGAAATGGAGGCAGAGAAGATCAATGAATTTCCAAAGGCTATGGAAGGAACATGCTTTGAAGATGACAAAAGAAAAGCTCAAGAAACAGGCTGGGTACTCAGCAGGCCCCCTGCATTGCAGACCTGTCTCTGATTTATACTTAGTATTCCTTGGAAGTTTCCAAGACTGACAGAAGTCATCTATTTTAATCAATTAAAATAAATTCTCTGGTTCAAAGTTCTCAGAACTTCCAATTCTCATTAATCCTGCAAAGATCTTCTGTCATTGTCCAAAGATAGAACAGGAGACTTAATTCAGGGGCACCACTGCGAAAAGGTGAGCAGAGCTACACAGTTGCTTAGTTACGTTTGCCTTGCAGCTGTGATCTCAGGAAGAAAGGAGTTTAGATCAACTGAGGAAGCCTGCAAAGGTCTGTAGCAATCATTGCCTGATTCATTCAGTGGGTAACAGAGTCCTGGGACACAGCTATACGTCAAGCTGAAAATATCTGGAGGGTGAAGAGACTATATGGGAAGTAGGTACCAATTTTCTGCCTGGTTTCCTGGACAATTGCATCAGCTCCTCTCACGACCATATTGGAGAGGGTGGTCTGAACCTTCCTTTTTGGTGCTGCAGCAGCTGCCCTAGAAAGAGGAAACAAAACCAGAACAGAGTTTTTTCAAGTTCAGAAGCTTGAATGCTATCCCAGTGTGAAAACTCCAGTTGCTCTTCCAAAATCCAAATTGGTGTTTCTCTCCTGGCACCTTTCTCTTTGGGAACATTAATCTAAATCCAAATTCCAGCACGGTGTTTAGGATCTGTCTCACTGGGTTGGGATACACATCCCTTATGTTTAGTATTCTCTATATGTGCATATGTCATTGCTAAGCCTCACTCACAGTCAGCTCCAGGGATGGAGAGGAGGCTGGAATTGCTTCATTACTGAGAGGTCATAGCAGTTATCAGATGGCAGCAGTCGGGGAATCAAAGTGTTGTGCAAGCACAGCACGTGATCCAGCTGTGACTCAAATCTTTCCACAGCTGTCTTCAGGGGGATTTGGATGAAGGGTCCGATCCCTCTGCTCTAGCATGAGATGCATACTGACCCTAGCCATTTAATAATACACAAGATATCGTGTAACATTGCCTTTTCGTTAACATGCAGTGATACTGTATCATTTCAGTCCAGAAAGGGAGGAGAAGGAGGAAATACAGAATACACTGAGTCTGGGATTAAAAGGTAATGAGCCATGACAAAGTGCAGTAAGGGAATGGCACTGAGAAGTACTCATCTTCGAGTCTCGAATGCTTGGGACCTTATGATAAAGGTCATTTTACCTGCTGAAACAATACTCACTGGCTTCACAATGCAGTAATAACTTGGAGGTAAAAACACATCTTTTCACATTGTATCACTGACTGATGAAATCTTCCTATCAAATAGCAGCTCTGTTATTCTGTGAGGCCAGAAGGGTTACACCATGCGTGGGACATCTATTCCTGTTTGATGGATGCAGTTAAGTCAAGGGGAATTCTAACTAAATAGATGCCCTTATAGAGAGAGCTTCAGACTTGTATATGGGAAGGAAATTCAGTTGAAAAGCTGGGAACTGTACTTTAGCTCAAGGGAAATACATGGTTTATCTTACACTGAAGCTGCATATGCTGTTGAAGAGACTCCTCCGTAGTGAAATCCATCCTGACACAGCCTCTCCTTCAAACTGGGATTTTTCCTACCAAGCTTTTTGGGAATGCGGCCACCAGAGAAGGTAGACTGCAAGTCTGCCCTCTTTGAGCTGAGCTTCTTGTACTGGGATTGGATGTGATACTGACAGTACTCACAGTCGTTCTGAAAAGAGAATGAAGAAGTCTGGTTGTAGGACACTGGTAGATAGGATTTACTTCATTCCCCTTGAGTAACCCACATGTAACCTTCTGTCCTATTGCCATTCCAAATGCTTTTAGTTCCTTCTGAGTTCTCCATCCCTTCTCCTTTTCCTCTCCTGGTTCTTAGTGCTTCCCCACCAACAATAACCCTTCTGACTTATCACTAGGTTCCTTGCAGGTATCTTAATGACACCATAGCCACGAAGTGACAAAGTCTTCAAGTCCTTTAAACTAATACAAGTCTGTACTGTCTCCATAAGAAGAATCCCACCACCTTTTCCCCTCTTCTCTCTAGTGGTTGTGCCTGCACAAATATTCTGTTGGTTTATGGGCATGATGGCCAAGGGAACTTGTCTGGTTAAGATCACCTCCAAAACCCATTCCCAAGTAAAACATCCTATCATTTCGCCTTGGCTGAGCTCCTTGGTGCCGTGCATGGAAGCTTGCACTGGCACAAAGGATAATGGAAGGGCATGGAGGTGGTGAAATGAGTCCAGACCATCGCTTGTCAGTGTAGCACTAGCTTTGCATTTATGTAACTGCAGTGCTGCTGCTACAGGCCTGGCACAGAAACAGCTCCTCTGCATTACATTCCTCAGCTCTTCCACACGCCTTAATTAGTTACAAGTTGAGATACAGAAAGAATTAAACAAAAGGGTTCCAGCAGCAGCACAAAAGCAGCAGCTACCTTTTCACCAACACCTTACAGGATACTGTAACTACTCAAGTACAAACCAGGTTCACAATCTGTGCACAGGGATCGCCATTCTTCTTCCTGGCTTTGCAGGTGCCCATATCCAGAGCTTCACCCATGAGCAGGATCTTCTGTGGGTGATCAACAGACAAACACACCTAGAGAGAAATCAGAACATGCCTGGAGGAGGACTGGATATGCTTCTCTCTAGATGTTGTAATAAAGGACGTTTGTGTTCCACTGCTCAGTTCTGAAGTCATCACAGCAACCGCGTTCCAACAAATGCATCCTCACAGAGGGTGAAGAGATGGAATTCTCTGCCCTTCCACATGCCAACGTACAACCAAAGCTCACTCCTGTGGTACAATGTGAGCATCACCTTCGCACCACAGATAGTGGGGCTTGTATGTGTAGGCAAGAAATAATTTTGAAGTCAGCTTTAATGTAGTTCTAAATGTGTACACTTCAGAGCCATTCAGTTTCGCCTTTACATTACCTCTGGATGCCTTCCTACTCACCAGCAGGACTTCTACTGCTTATCCATGTTAATTTAAGCAATTACATAGTTTAATCGACAATTAATGAGATTCTTAATTTTTCCATTTGGAGAATTTAAAATGCAAAATACTCAATTGAAATTACCCTTGACAGAAGTCAGTAAAAACGGTTTCCATTCCAGTGCAATTAAAAAGATATTAAAAAAGCATTTAACTTATTAACAAAATGAAGCTACCTTAAATGTTTTGATACATGGAGAAAATTAATTTGTCACGTTCCGCGTTTATAAGTAATTGATTAAACAAATTAAGTATTATGTATCAACTTACTGTACATACCACATCATTTGTTTTATAAATCAAACACTACTTCTTCTTAATCATAATTTTGGAACAAGGAAACATTTTCCAACCACGTCTCTCGAGGAGAGAAATGAGCACCCCCTAATTTTTCAGCTTGTTGAGAGAGAGGCGCTGTGGCTGAAAGCAGCTGAATAATAACCTGCCATGAAAATACAATTCCTGCATCTGCAGAAGAGCTGAGTGACCTACCAAGAGCAGGTTAAATGTGGAGTGAACTCTGGTTTTAAGGTGCTTAATAGGGCTCCTTGAAGTTAGATGTCCAGAAGGCTGAGAACAAATAAACACCGTGCAAGTATCTGAATGCAATTCAGACTTATGAGGCAGACTGCTGTAATTTCAATCCTAACGTGTTACAAAACTACATCTCAGGTAGATATAAACATGTTCAGCTATGGGCTGATGGGCAAGTGAAAAATCCTCTCACCTCATCTGAGCCTTCCTTAGGTTTCATAGGATTAGCATTGAGCAGCCCAATGACCGTGCCTTGGTCTGTCTTCCAGAGTTCTTTGTGGACATCACCAAACAAGAAGAGCGAGACACATTGACTGAGGTCACGCAGGTCATTCAGCCTCCAGATGCTGAAGGTTCTTCCCTGGAACAGACATTCAGACTTTGCTTTCAGCTCAGCGAGAGGACACCAATGGCACCCCCCTCTTGTTGTTGCATTTTAAGACTTGTTATTATTTGTAACCTCAGTAAAATGTAGCTACAGTACGTCCAGCCATGCCACACGGCCAGTTCTAGGATTCTTAGAGACCAAAGCAGTACAAAAACACTGTCAATCTTCCTGATATGGGAGCTGGGCAGCAATCCTGCTTGCTGAATAGAGGTCTTGGCCCCACTCAACCAAAACCAAGGCACATTCAGTACTGTTTCATCAGTGAAGTTCTATAGGACATGTGCTGCATATAGGACAGAATGATCCCTAGGAAAATTATGGAAGCACAGTCTGTTGTCACATTTAAAGCAAGAGAGCTACCTAGAAAGGCTGGCAGTCACTCATTTCTTTGCACTAGCATTTCACATGTTACAGTGGTTGAATAGTTATGCAATGTGTGCACACGCCAGCGCCCAGCACAGTTGCTCCAGAGAAGGACTTACCCTGAGGACTAAAAGCAGCATAACTGCATGAAACCAGATGAGCCGAGATCTCTAATACAGCAGCTTTACATTTACTACAAGGAGGTAGCTTATTAAGTTGAATGAGTTTCTCAGGATAGGATCCAGAGGGAATACAGCAAAGTTACTTACATTATTTGTGCTCTGAGGAGTGACCTTCTTTACTATGACTCCAAACGTTACCCAGTCTGTTTCCTCTAGATTTTCAGTAGCAAGTTTGTGCTTCAGCTGGGACAGCCGGATCAGCTTCCTGTTGGCCATTTTTCTGTCCATCTCAGCTGATGAAACCCGGGGCTTTCTGCATCAAATACAGCACATTAAAAGAGAACACATTTATTTACATAAACGAGCAGACAGTCAAAACCACTCAGCATTCCCCTGGGGAGAACGTGTCTCACTGCAAAATGCCTCTGTGCCTTATTTCACCCTGAGTTCCCTTGAAACAAAACCCCTCGATTCCAGATGCTGTACAAATATTGGAGAGCTAGAAATCAAGCGTGTTGTTCTTTGTCCAAATAGCTGCACTGCAACTTAGCCCTGAGCCTTCAGTAACTCTTCTCACTTCAGGAAGGACTGAGTATCACAACTCTCTGGAAATATGCTAGAAATCCAGCATGGTTTCTGGTGAGGAGGGCACAATAAGTGTTGAGAGACCTCTCGTGGCCATGGTGAGTATGGGAATTCTGAATACTCCCGAGGCTTCTGGATGTGAAACAAAATCAGCTCAGCTGGGGCCCAATCAGACCTTGTCTGTGCTCATTGTTGAGGATATGCCAGGGAAGGCAGTGATAATAAAATTACAGACTTTCATTAGAAAAAGAGTAAAAATAAAAAATCAAATTTAATGAGCAACCAGGCAATGCTGTGGCTTTGTGTTACCCCCAGGCCTCCACTCACAACTTGTGCAATTAACACATCCCAGTACATGGTGCATTTAGTCCCACCACTTGAGTATGGTCTCCCCAGGCAGAGGTCAGTGCTGGGCTGCTGACCTTAATCTCAGTCCTGAGAAGGTTTCCACAGACACGGGCTGCAGTGTCGTGCTGGAGCATGTAGGCACATGAGGAGTCTTCTCTCTGGGCACCTTATTGGGTGTGTTCCCTGGGGCAGACTTGAGAGGCTGGAATGCCAGACTGAGGACTTGTCGTGGTGGAGGAGTCTTGGTCTCTTTAGCAGGGAAAAGAAAAGAAAGAAAATACTGATAAAGAAAGAAAACATACAACTGAAAATAACATTCACTTACACTTGATTGGACACACAAGTCCAGTGTAAGTGAGGAATAAAATGTCCAAGACTGTCTTAATGGTACTGTACTGGTCTCCCAGTCAGCTCAGAACTGGTTAATATAAAAATTGCCTTGGATGTGTGCTTCAGTGAAAGATACACTGAGAAAGGTACCTGCTGGGGAGGCTTTTGATTTCTGGTTTCCTCTCTTGGCTGTTGGTAAAGGATTGTCCAGCTGGGCTGAGAAACATGGTGACTCCTGCAGCTTCTGAACTTTCCTTTCCTTTAAGGGTGGACAGAGGGATTTGCCTAGCCAAGAAAACAAAAGTATTTATGAGACCTCAGGATCCAATCTGAAATAACATTACTCCAAACTAAGTAACTGTTCAAATAAATCCAAGTCAGGGTCCCACATGGAAACCCTTCAGCTAAATTGCCAGCATCTGAAATGCAACATCTGGAAAAGCCCCAATGGTTCATACTCCTTCTGACCTTAATCTCTCGATGTCACTGGAGCCAGAAAGCTGTAGAAAGTAGAAGCATTTTCTTGCTTTTCAATGTTCCTGTTTCATTAGTTTCATTACTACACTCACTGTGCTACAGCAACAAACACAGCTGTATTTTCTGGGTGTAGCAACATCTGATTGTACCAACATCTGCTAGTAAGAAGGAACCTTTTCCAGCAGAACACTGGGGCACCTCAGTCACAGAAGTTGCCCCATCAATCCGCGATGCAGATAACAAAACTGCAGCTCATTTAGTCTGCAGTGCAAGAAACAATCTGTGTGGGAATATAACAGACCATCATTCCTCTTTGCTACTCAGTGCGCACTTCAGATTATCTGCCTGTAGTTTGCATGTTGGGAGGCTAACAAATCAGAAACTCATTTAATTAGTCTCGTTACCAGGGGCTTTCTGCTCAGGGCCTGAACTGGATTGCTGCCCGATGGCAGTCTTCTGCAGCTGCTCCTGTAACATCTTCATCTGTTCTTGCAATTTCCTCAGCTCAGCTAGGAAAGAAAGAAGAAAAAGGATAATAATGAGGCCAGCAGTAAGTCACAGTAAACAGGGATTTATGAAATCCTGGGGAGCCTGGCAGTATTACTGCATCACAGAAGATTAGGGGGAAAAAACAAAGACTAGAGCCACAGTATAGATTTAGCTCTGATTCTACATAGCTCACAGTGAGGGACACCTTTCCATGCAGCCTGGAGCTGACTTACATAAATATTTGATTTGTTTGTGGTATATTCCTTGACGTGTTGTGTATATCTTTTCTAGGGAACACAAGACCATTTAAATGGCTGATGACTGCACTCCATAACATAAAGAAGTGCTTTCAATACAATCAAACATGTTGCCTGAACACAGGAAGGCTCAGGGACCAGCTCTGCTTCCACACTGGCTGGTACAGCAGAACCCCCCACCACTAAGCCCTGAGGAGGCAGGGGGAGTTTTGTTTGTAAGAGATATCAAGACAACAGCTCTAAGGACTGAAGCAACATTGCTCTTCATCAGACAAGACCCAAATAAACAGGAGACCTTCTCTATCCCGTTCACCAGAGCTAGACAAATCTTCATGGCTCCTCTGTGCTTCTTTTGGGAAAGCAGATTTGGTGAGTTTGGCCAAAGAGCACTGAAAATTGGATTTAGAATGCTCTATCCAATGACTTTCACAAGGACTTTCTGTATTTCCCATCTGGGTACCTCCCTAAACTGAGAAGCAGTAGGCCCTATATGACAAACACGCCAGATAAAAGATGCCATAACAGAAACCTTGTAATTCTTCATTGGTTTTCTCTTCTCCGTGATTGGGAACTGAAGCTGAGACAGTGTTTTCTGCCTCCTCTTCTTCCAGCAGGTCATCCACATCTCCAAACAGCACAGCCAGGTTTTCCTTCTGCTCATCGATTATGCTGTTGTCAGCATCCACCTCCTCAGTGTATGACGTATCATCTTCTGCATCAAAGAGCTCATCATACTCATCTAGTTCTCCCGTCTCATCCTTTGAGGTATGTTCTTCCTCAGGAGAATTCCCCTCTTCAGCTTCCTCATTTTCTTCCAGGAGGGAGACCAACAGATCCAAATCTTCATCACCTGAAACAAAAATTAAACTCAATGTCACTTCTGTGCTTTTAGAGGAAAGCTGCTACAGAATAAAATATTCAAGGCAGTTAAATCACAGGCTGATAACAAGCAAAACTACATCTGAGCAGTGAGTGGAATTTTTAAAAAGCTACTTCAGCTTTGGCTGAAGGAAGACAAAGCAGCTTCCTGCCATCTGGTCAGATAGGTACATGGTTGCAGACACTCTCAGCTTGTGATCCAGGCTGGCTGGTCAGGAGAAAACTTGGCATACTGTTAGCACTGGAATTTCCTCCTGTGCAGCTGCCTTATGACAGCTTCTGCTACAAAGAAAAGCCCTGCGACCTGTGGAGGACAGAGTGACACCCACATGGCTCTTGGTAATAGGAGCTTAAAAGGAAGATGCAAAGCAAGCAAGAAAGTATATCCTCAGATACACTTTGCTCAAGGAAGCAAACAGAGCAGCAGAGAAACATAAAGCAAAAGGTTGAAAAGCTTGAAGAAGGTAGGTATAGGTTGGACTTTTTCCTTGTCTTTTACAGTGACGGTGGTCAGGCACTGGAACAGGTTGCCCAGAGATGTGGTTGATGCCCAGTCCCCGGAGACTCTCAAGGCAAGGATGGATCAGGCCCTGGGCAACCTGATCTAACTGTGCATATCCCTGCTCATTGCAGGGGAGTTGGACTAGATGACCTTTAAAGGTCCAACTGTAAAGATTTGATGATTCTAAAATCAGAAAAATGAAAATTAAGTACAGGGAGAGGAACAGGACAGACAGAGCATAGATGCATACATAGAGCACAACGAGAAATGTGTTCAGCTTTTGGCCCTGAGGAAAACACAAATGCAGCCTCACAAGAGGATGAGGATAACGAAAGCAAAAGACAAGGCCAAAGGGAGTGCAGTCAGCACAGTGTGATTTCCTTCGTTAGGAGGCTAATGGAGCTCTCTGCACTTGGTCAGAAAGTTTCCCTACTGAAAGTAAGGCAGTGCTTTTATTCCTTACCATCCATGATCTCAGCAGGATTCCTTCCAGAGCCCCCCAAGGCAAAACAGACTCTGTCACAGGAGAACAAATGGCTACTGTTGGAATGGATATCAACTGCAAATGGAGGCCACCACTCTCAGTAGATCACCACTCTTTCCATCCACAGCTGTCCAGGAGAACGCTGAACTTAAAGCCACAGGGGCATTTCCACACACGTAGCCTGACTTGAGCCGAGCCCCCTTCAGCACAAGGGCACAACCTGGAGAATAAAGCCCCCTCAGAGGCCGATCCCAGTCCCCCATCCAGGGATCCCTCCTTCCTCCCCCCACAAAGGGATTCCCTCCCCGGTTCAGCCCGATCTCCCCGGACCCCACTCAAGAGATCCCCTCCACTCGTACCCTCGATCCCAGGGATCCCCTCCCCTCTCAACCCCGACCCCCTATCCCCCCATACTCGGCCGCTCTCCCCTCACAGCTCCGCTCACCGCCTCCCGCGCGCTCCAAGCACCCGCCAAAACTCCAACCCCGCTCCGCCTTTCTCACGCATGCGCAGCGACACGCCGGTCGCTGCGTCAGCGCCATCTTTAGAGCTGGCGGCGCGGGCGCCATCTTGGCTGTGGGCAGCGAGCCTGTGGTCTGGGGCTGGCTACAGTGATTCTGTGGAAACTGAGATTCCCGATGATACGGGAGCTTTCTTTTTTAGTCCCTTTCCCTTTAAATTATGAATTTCCCCTTGTAATATGAATTGTACACAGGAATCACCTCAAATTTCTCCTAGGAGGATGAGCTCATATCGTGAATCTTGCACTAAATCCAACCTGCAAGATGGTACAGAGAAAGAGGTGGTGTCACTGGTATTTGGTGACTGTCTGTGCCAGTCCCCGATTATAAAGGATAAATTAAGGACAGACATTCTTTGGTAGCTGAAGAAGTCAAGAAAAGATCCCTGTAGGTGGCAGGAAAAAACTGGAGGTGCACTCAAATATCCAAAGCAAAGAGAGGAATGTTTAGTTGGGCAGCTGAAGTGGTGTGTTGGGTGGTTGGAAGGCTCTGTTGGGTGTTTGCAAGCTCAGTTTAGTGGTTGAAGTGGTCTGTTGGGCATTTGGAAGGCTCCCCTGGGGTGCCAGTCCCAGTAAGGACAGCTATGTGATGCTGCCCTGTGTTTCCCGACCCAGCAGCTCCTATCAGAGCTGCAGCAATTGCCTGTGACACAGCCTCATCCACCCTCTTGTGTACGTCTTGGGTGGGTGGGAATCCCTGGGCAGGCTAAGGGACATTTGGAAATAGCTGGCTCTCCTACCCAGGCGTTTCCCAAAAGCAGGTGGATGGTAACACCAGTTAGTTTTGTACTTTTTAAGTTGGAGATTTAGTGCACTGGCTTACCTCTTGCCCATTATCAGTTTTAGTACTTATCAATTCCAGGTGTTAAGAGTTGTTTTTTTCTGTTTTGTCTGCTAGTGCTCTGTGTGATCCCCACAAAGCATCACCACGTCACCCTGCTCCCCATCTCTCTGGAGTAACGATGGCTTGTCCGCCTCTGCAAACTGAGGTCTGCAAATCCAGTGGTACTTTTCTGCTCACAGATCTCCCACCCAACCACAGGACAATTTCTGGCCTCTTCTCAGTTTGGGTTTAAGACCGGGAATTGTGTCTCCCATGGCTGCTGGCTGTGGGACAGACTGTGACGCAGGAATGTGTCTTGTTAAAACAGGGGTATGTGACAGCCGATATTTCATTAACGTGTGGAGTCCAATCACTTTAAAGCACAAATACGTTTTATCATTCATCTAAGGGAAAGCAAATTTCTCTTAAACTTGTGCTAATGAGCATCTGCTGGCTATGTTCACCCACTGTGCTTTTGTCCACTGTGCTAAATGGACTGTACTTGATGACAACTACAGGAAAATAATCCTCCCTCTTGCATTAGCAGGTTTCAGCATATCGTGGCGTTATTATTTGCAGTTCCTTGTCCCTCATGATTTGCAGTATTAGATCTTATCTGTCTATGAAGACCTACTTCAGCTTACGCCCATGTCTTTCTGTTGGTATTCCTGTGCTCAGATCCCTTCTCTTACTGAAGCCTCTTAAAATGATTAATTTTGGCTTGACAGATGCATAAGTAATTCCTCCTTTGGCCTTTCACATCGATTTTCTATGTTTTCATTAAGGTTAATGCTACTCAGATTAAATCAGCTCTATTGTCATTCTATTAGTTTGATTTTGGCCTAGTAGCATTTTCATCAGTTTTTGATCATTGCAGAATCCATAACTATTGCAAAGCTCCCATAATAAAACTGGATTCAAGGAAAAAAGCCCATAAATCCTGCTGTCGTGAGGAACTAATTAAAAGTCGATAAGAGATTGCATCTTCTGGGAGTGCTTGTAATTGATGAAGAAGGGTGCAACCAAGCCGATGAATATCTCTTCACAATAGATTTCAGCCAGCTCTTGCATTAGCTGAAATTATGGATGAAGCTGTGTGGGAGCGTGAGCTATAGCTAACAGAAAGCAGGCATCCAGAGTTTGCAACAGATAATTAGAACAATAGTGACAGCCACAAAAATAAAAACAAATCTTTGCTTTAATTATAAGGGCAATAAAGAGATTATTTTTCCTGCTACTGGTAGCTGAGAGTTCACTGACAGCATGGCATGAGAAATGCTTGTCTCCACACACTAAAATACAGTGAAGGAATATTTTCTTTGACCCAAGGAACACCTATAGACATTTTCTGTGTGTATATTTTAAGAATATTAATCTGCTTGGAGTGAAATATAAATCTTACAGTATTTAGATCTTTATTTTCAATTAATCAGCTCTAGACTATTTTCAGTGCCTGGTCTGAAGCAAAATACCGAGTCACTGCATTTTTTATTTCTAATTCCACTATTGATCTGTTCAGTGTTTTCTCCTCCATCATCCGCAGGACAATTTGGAGAAGTGCTTATTTATTGAAGTAGGTTGACAGGACAATTTGTCATGTACCAGTACAGAATATCTGCTATAACACTGCACGTTCAGCTGTGGTATCCAGCATCCCTAAGGCTTTCTCCTATAGAGTTGTTCCATTCTTCTTAGCTCAAGATCACAAGATGACATAAGATATATATATATTACTTTTACGGCACATGCATCTCTCTCACAGGTTGTGTCATCCTTTTAACATTGGTCTGAAGATCAGAGTAACAGAAATGTATTGAAGTGTCACATGTTCACTAATAAAAATAAAACATTTCTCCTCCCCTATCTGAAAAGTTGTGTTAGCTATTGCTGATGGATAGCAGTGGACTTCATAACACAGCTTGACATCTTTAGTTTAAGAGTACCCTGCATTACCTTCCCTTGCAGCTGTCTGAAACTGAGGCCTGGTGGAGTTTTCTATGTAGCCTGTTGTGCTGGAACAGCCACCCCCAAACCAGAGCCCCTCTTCCAGATGTGTGAATACGCCTTTTCAGCAGTCAGAGCACAGAGCTGGGATCTTCTCACAGATTCAGTGGAGAGAAGACAAGCAATGACAAGAAGTATGGATTTTTTAAATTTGTTTTAAGCTAATCTCTTAAATTGGACCTCAATGTGCATGCAAGTGGAATTCCTCCCTGAAATGTCAGCAGCAAAGGCCACAGCTCGGTCACTGTTGGTCACAGGGTGCAGTCTCGTATTTCTTACAGACAGGTGACGTGGCTCATAAGCCATGTCATGGAGAGTGACCTCATGACTCCTTCATATACATAAGTCACGGTGCCAGAGGTGTGAGGAAACGCGTTTCAACACTGAGTCTCACTTTCCTGGCTTAGTGCCTGGGGAGAAGGGACTGTCCTTTCGTTGCTCAAGTGACAACTGCTTTCATCTTTTCTTGTATACAAGAAAACAGAGATACCTCAGCTTCTGTGGCTAACACCATTGCTAACTGTAGTCGCATCATAAGCTGATCATGCTTGTTCATATTTTGGTAAGAGCTGTGTATTTTCTTCCCTTATGTAACAGCACGCCAAGAACTGTTATTTGTTGAGATAAAAATCAAAAGTGAGGACAAGAACAGAACTAATGCACTATGGTTCTTTCTACACAAGCTTTCCAGCCACAGCTATTAGCAATCCCCTTTCAGCATCCAAAATATTAACAGGCACTGATAATTTTATACTTGCAATAGATTTATTCTGAGATTTGAAAATCCATTATACTCCTCTCTTTAAATTAGGTTACATCCATTTCAGCTGTCTCTAACACAATACTGTACAGGTTCAAATAAATTTATTACAGTAAAGAAGAATCAAGACAACACCTTAAAAATAAACAGTTTTATAAAACCCAGTGACTTGGGTACACCAGGAGCTACATATACCAGACCTCAGTGATCTGTCTTAAACCTTATCTACGTCCAGCTAAAGCAAGAAGTTACATAAGCCATCAAAAATATAACATCAGATTAGTATGGTCACAAGGGCAGCAACAGAACTGCCATCTGGAGAAAGAGGTGGGTTCGTTTTAAATGCTCAATGAATACGACACTCCATTTTACTGGAAGCTTCTCAAACAGCTGTTTAATATGTTAGTTTCCTGATTAATAGTATATGAGAGATGAAGTATTTACAGGCTTACAGTAGTTGAACTGATGGGTATATACCTCATCTCCTCTTTTACTACAGCAATTCAGCCCAGTGCTGTGGGATAGCTGTAAGAGCAGAGCACATCAGGGGAATGTTCCTTCAAGATTTCACTGCAGCAGACACACAGGGAGTTTCATAATGCATCCATGTTGTTAACCTGTAAGAATTCGTTTCCTAACGCATGTTAAGTCCAGTGAGTACAGGGGAGGGTAGGAGGTTTTCTGTTTTCTGTTTTCCCATTGAATAAATGAGGAAAAACCTTGAAAATCTCCTTCGCTGGATGGAGAGTTGAACTTACTCTAGCAGAAAGAAAAACAAATTGTGTTTGGCAGGTGAAATTCCAGTAGATGAAGAACCAGAGGGTGTTATTCAATTAATGCAGTCCATAACATGGATCTGCAGCGTGTCCAGGTCTGGCAGAATTTCTTCACATTTTGGACAGGAATATATTGAGATATTCCGCTGTTCTGGCCATTCTTGACTACCAGTTCCTGCAAGCAGAGAAGATATATAATTACCTGTTACATTACTTCTTTTTTTTTCCACTTATTTTGTGTAATGGTTGAAAGAGAACTGACTTGCTCCTAAAAATCAGAGAATCACATTCTCTGCAGCTCCCCAGAATAGCCACAGAGGAGGTGGGAAGTTGCTTGCTGACAAGTAAAGGTGTTTTAAACTGAACACAGCTGGGCTTGGCCCTGTGAGCTGGAGGCTGCTTACAGTACCTCTTTGGACAAGGCGAGGTGAGTGCTCCCGATCTGGTGCCCTGGCTCCGTGGCGATTCTGCATCTCTGCCAAAGAGCTTCTGAGGAGAAATGGGACAGTTACTTAAAAGTGCTCTGAAAACAAAATACGATTAAACAGAAGGTATCTTCCCTTCGCCTCCAGAAAAGTTAAAAGGCTTCAAAGTAAGCCAGAAGATCTGCAAGTAACTCATGTTCTCATGCATTTAGTTCACAACCGCTGCTCTGAAACAGGACCTAGAAACACTGCTGCTCTACTGAGATAGTGCAAGAGTCCTGTTGAAATCAGGGTCAAACAACTGACATCAGCAGGATTTAGGCAGCTACACACTCATGAATCTGGAAGACACTCCTCTGGAAAGCTCCAAGGACTCTGAGCCACTCAAGGCAAACTGTGATTTAAGCAGAAAAGCAAGTTATATAAGAGAACGGGCTCAGAGGACAGTTCACAGGAAATATAAATCAATTGTTCAAATTCTGGGCACTCTTCCTGTATCCATGCTTCCACGAGATGAGTGAAATACACATGGTTTATATATTTGTCTTTTACAGCTAAGAGTGCTAAAATGGTTCAACTACATGGTATTACAGTACTTCAAAATGCATATACTCACTTATTACTGCTACTTGGAGAAGCAACAGATATCCCTGGCACACATGCAGCAAGCTTAGCTACTAAAGTTTAGCACTGCTAAAACTGAGGCCACAACCCAAAGAAGCAGGCAGAATTTACCAAGTATGAATCATCCCAAGTGAAGTCTTGCTGAAGTATCCAAGAACTAACATGCCTGATGCTAAAATGCTTTTGAGATTCTATCGCAAAATCAAAATAGCTAAGCCAGCCAACTGATTTTTTTTCTCTTATAAAATTCAAATTAACCAATAAATATACGTCTGCAAACTTGTTTGCCTTTTTACTGAGATGCTACCAAGATAACACTGGTTAGCTCCAGCATGCAGTGGAACAAGACAAAACCAAAGGCAGCTCAGCCAGTCTGTTCTCACCGGCCAAGATCTTCAAGGTTTTGCTGCTCTTTTAGCAGGTATGCCAGCTGGACAGCCAGCTGCTCCTTCTCCTCATGGATCTTCTCTCTTGCTGCCCTCTCGGCATGGAAATCAGAACAATAAACCTCCATCTGATCAGAGAAATTAAATCACGCTGAGAATTAGTAACTTAGACTGAACCAAGTCTATGTACCATAGTAGTATGCCTGTATCATAGCCTGCATCTACTTAAACATTCGTACAGCACCTACACACTGCAAAGTGATAATCTGCACTATATAGAAAGTGAAGAAGCTGCTCCATTTAGACTTCAATAATCTTATCCGGGACAGTGCAGTGGGTGGACAGAGGCTGAAATAAGGTACAGAACAGCAGTGAGGAGGTGATGACCTACGACACAGACAGACCAGTGGCACAGATAGTGGAACCAGACCAAGATGCCTTTTTTTTTTTCCTCCTTTATCTTAAATGTGAGGCAGACTCTTTTTAGGGTCATGTTGGAATAAAACAATCCCTAAAACATACGCAGTAATTCTTAAGATGGTGGTTTTAAATATAGAAATAATTATATAACATCTATTCCCAACTTTTATTTGTTGTGCCAGACTCCAGTGTAGGATATGATGGTTCAGGCCCTGCAAGGATCTGCAATGCAGGCTGACTAAGGGAATTATGCTTTGGAATTGAGGAAACAGATAGAGAGTATTCCAGACTGAGCCATAATTAATTAAATAGCTCCTTCTGGTTTCTGAATATTGGGTGAGCAAACCAGCCAGTTTCTGAAGGACTCATACCTGAGCACGGAGCACAGCCATGGTTTCAAGATCCTCCTCTTGCTTAGCAATTAGCTGCTTCATTTCATCCATCTGGAGCTGCTTTGCAGCAAGTGCTTGTTCTGCCAGCAACACCTTTGCATTCAGTTCCTCCACCACAACTTTATCCACCCTGTCATGCTGCAAGGAAGAATTAAGACTGAGATGAGCTCAGAATGTGACTCTGCTCTGAGTGGAAGTTTGCTACTTAATCCTCCTGCCCCTGGAAAAAAACTTTCAACTCCACAGTCAAAGGGGCTTGCCCTAAGATAGCAACATTGATTGATCTTTCAACTGAAAGATCACTTTTGTGCTTTCCAACTACATGGTATCGTCAAAACAGAGCTCCCAAATCAACACTGCAAAGGACACTGTCCAAAATGATACAGAAGAATCTCGCACTTATACGGATCCTCAGTTATGAACAGGACCTCACTGTGGTAGACATTCTATTTAAGAATACAAAACTATTCAGAACTCTACCTTTCTACATTTACAGACTATGCTGCAGGAACACCTACATGCATTTTTATATCAGGGATCTCTACGGACTGGACTTCATAATGCACTGCAGATTAAACCTTATCCAGAAAACACTGAAGTACAGACATGAGGATAAGATTTCTGTAATTGACAGTACAGGATCTCTGTTTCTCAGAGCAGTTCTGCCATGTTACATGTTATACTATGTGAAGGGATGATAATTGTTTTGGGCCTGAATTTATTCCCACATACGTTCTCACATCTCTCCCCACTCCCCCTAATTCATTATGATTTCTTCTGTTGATGAGTTTACCTCTTTGACTTTCATTTCACTGATTGTTTTCATTGCTTCAGTGAGTTCAGCAAGGAGTTTGTTGTAAGCATCCTGCAAGCTACTGTATCTTGTCCTGTTTATGAAAAGAAGCAAATGTTTGAAACACTTACAAGTTCTTCCAAAGATCTACTACTCTTTTTACCATGTTCCATTTTGCAAAACTATCCTACTTGTCCCAGTTGAAGACTTCTTTCTCTCCTTCTAAAATCTCAGTTTCATAAGGTCTTAAGACTTAAAAATGTATAGACAAATATAAATCTTTCAGACTTTAGAATAGATAACCCAGCTGTTTGCAAATGAATCTGCATTTCTGATGATAAAAAACTGTGCTCTGTTTTTCAGCATCTCTCTTCCAAGGAGTTGTGAGTCCAAACAAATGTCCTTACTGATAGCCTGCATGTCATATTAAAGAATCTATCATCCAATAACTTTATAATCAAGCTCACCAGTCTTGATGGAGAGACTTCAAATGATGGAGAATTTATCAGGAGAAGAACCAGACACAGACTCCAAATGGAATGAGCAGCATCTCCAGCAGCTGAAGACAGTGCCTTCAGACAGTTCCACCTCTCCATACAGCTCACACTGACATTTTTACACTCCTTACATGGACTGCTCATAAAAGGCAGGAAAGAGCTGCAGCAGCAAACAGCCACTCTCTTTATCTCAGCTTCACCTCATATTTAACTCTCCTAAATGCAAAGGTATTGTAGAGACCACTGACATCACTTTCCCATCACTGTCATCACTTGACTTGGCCCTACTCTCCAACCTGTGGATGCATTCACCCCCTGCTGTCCTTTTTCTGCTTCCTCTACTTGCATGCTATACTTGACCTCAATCTGCCTTTGGCTTTACAACAAAAGGAAGATACCAATCAGAGCTTACAGCTCAAATTGTCCTCTGTGACGTATTCACTAAACAAAAAGATACAATTTGGGACTGGTGTGGAGACTCCAGATTCCAAGTGACATGGACAGACGCAGAGGTTTCTACTTCAGACTCTATAAACACAACTTGGCTTCAAGCAGTGTAGAACACAAAACTCGTATTTCAGATTCAAACTCCCTTTCGTCAGGTTCCCTTAATTCCCCTTTCTCACTAACAATATCCCCCCATGATACACAACCAATACTCACTTTTCGTCCTGTGTCTTGGCTTGTTCTAGCTTGACCTCTGCCTGCACGCTCTCCACCTGAAGCTCCAGCTTCTTGATGGTGTATATGAGCTGCTGCTTCTCCTCCAATTCCATTGCAGCAGCTGAATTTACTTTTTCCAATGCTTGGCACCTGACAGAAGAAGGGAAAAAAAGAAAACACTTGATCTATCCCGTTCACCTTTTCCCAATGCATTTGGCACAATGGGCATCACACAAAAAGAATCGTTAGGTGCTGCATTTGAAAGGCTTATTTTGAGGAAGAAAAAGGAAAGACGAAAATATATCTACACAACTACCTGAATATAAAGCTACTAAATGGAATGCATTTTTTCTTACTATTACGAACCTCAAAGAACTGGAATTGGACAGAAAACTAAGGAAATAAATTGAAACTCTTGTTTCCACTTTTTAATGACCTACAGATTGCTCTTCAAAAGCACAGACAGACTATGTGAGAAGGTTTGTAAATAGGTCCCTTAGCTTCTTCCCCCAGGGCCAAAAAGTGGAGTTACGATGTGAAACAGAAAACAAGATCTGCCTTTACAGCAACAAGGATTAAAACCCAAATATTAAAATTCCAAGCACTGGGGTTCTATTTGTAGAATTAGGTTGGCAGCTCAGATTTTATGACAGTTATTGTACTTCTGTACTTTCATCTTCACTTAAAAAGAAGGAGCAATCTTTTGCAGCATTTCCATGAAACAGATATTTGATATCTGTAGAACTACTGAGTTTCCCAAGGTGGGAGTTGTCATTAAAATATTAACGAGGTGTCACAGCACAACTATTGTTCTTCTGAACCTTACTTTTCTTGAAGTTTCTTCTGAATCAGTTCTGCTTCTTTTAACTTCTCGTGGGCCTCTTGGAGCTCTTTAAAGAGGGCACAAATTTGCTTCTTCAGACTTTCTACTTCACTGCCAATCTTTTGGAAAAAAAATAAGGAAAATTACACATGGACAATTCAAGACAGGAAAACTGCAGGCTAACTAAGAACCAGGTTTAACCAGGAAGCACTGTTCTTTTTCCAGGGAAAACAGCATGAGTCAGTCTGCACCATTACACTCTATGCTCAGCAGTAAGGCCCCTTCCTTCTGCTCAGCTTCACAATTACCAATTACTCCTAAATGTGGCAGAACCACATTGCGACTTTAACACTTTCCTAAAATCTGGGTGACTCAAAGAGAACTCTATTACTCTTGTTATGCAGGCAGGTAATACATGTACAAGGGCTAATCTGAAAGTAATGTCTCCTACTTTATTATGTCGGGCCATGACATCATAGGCAGACGGTGGTGGTAATGGCAGTAGGGGCTGAACCTTCCCACCAATATTCTTTTCCATTACATTTTGTTGCCAAGTGATGGATGTCAGCAAGGGGGCAGTGACAAAACAGAGTCTGATATGGAAGTATGTATGAAACAAAGCTGTGTCACTGAATTGCACTTCATGCAGAAAAAATTGCGTCCACTGACATTCATTGACGCTCACTGAACGTTTATGGAGTGGATGTGAGCACAGTGAGACAGTGGGTGGTGTTTCTGCAGTGGTGACAGTGGGTCACCTCCTCTGGTGCAGATTTTTAGCAGCATGGCATGCAGGCTCTTGTTCATCACTGGCAAAAATGCATAGCTAACAATGGTGACTGTCGAAAAGTAATGCGTTGTAGCTGAGAATTTGCTCCATGAAATAGTGTTACTGTGCTCTTTTGTAGTTTCCATGGAAATAATTAGGAGGTATTACTTTCAGAGTGACCCACACACATGGTTTCTCAGAGTTCCAGATTAAAAACATATGGGAAAAGCAGACAGTGATTATTGCCAGTCCAGTTACAATCTGTCAAACATCTACCATTGGTAGCCTCCTTAGAAAGAGGTGTGACAGCAGACATAGAACAGAAACAGCAGTTTGCAAGTAGAAAAGAAGGCAGACTAAAATACTGTACTATTCCTCCTGCCATTTACATCCTACACTGGTAATACCCCTTCTGTTCCAGTTTCCTACTCCAAATTTCATTGTCATTCACTCATGAATCAATTTTGCAAATCAAGAAAAAAAGATTTCTAGTAGAACTACTACCAGTTTTGTTGCGAGTCTGATTCTTCTGTTTGAGCTTTGGACCACGAGCAATGAAAGATCCAAAAGACAGGCCAAAAGCAGGAGGAGGAAAGAAACAGTAGCAGTGTGCTCCTCTAACCCAGTGCACACCGACACCTCAGGGTTTCAGTAGTTAAAATACATCCCCACACTGTAGAAGAGGTGAATCTCTGACTCCTGCTGCTTTGTAGTGTCTGGAGGTACATTTTGTAGCTGGAAGCACTTCAGTCTCATCCTCTCATCCCTTCCAGTACTTGAGGGGATCTCAGCAACAGGAAGGAGACCAACTTCTTACACAGTCTGATAGCGATAGGACAAGGGGAAACTTTTGAAGTTTGAAGGGCACAGGTCTCCAGCAGACCTCATATCATATTTTCTAGCCCCACATGGCACTGCAGATAACCCACAGTGCCTAACAGGCATTCTTACTCGCCTTTATTATGCAGTTGGGTCGAACTAGAAGGGGTCTCTACCGTCACAGAAACTTTCCAGGCTCTTTTCAGTGGTGCCCAGTACCAGGACAAGAGGCAATGGGAACAAACCAGAACAAAAGAGGTTCCATCTAAACATTAGGAAATACTTTTTCACTGTGTGGGTGATGGAGCACTGGTACAGGTTGCTTAGAGAGGTTGTAGACTCTCATCCTTTGAGATTTTCAAAAGCCACCTGGACACGACCCTGAGCAACTAGCTCTGGGTGTCCCTGCTTGAGCAGGGGTTGCACCAGATGAACCCAGAAATTCCTTCCAACCTCATGTGATTTTTACATGCTTACCCCACATGGAGAAGCCTACAACTGCAGGCACATAAATTTAGATGGCTGAATCTGGAGCTGAATTCCAACCCCAATACCCATTCAAAGCCTAAACTGAGACCATCAGGCTAAGCTTGCCTGAATCTGTGTTGCAATCCAAGATAGTTACGCTCTACCATCATAATACATCTCGCCAGGAAAAAAGTCATATCAGGTGCCACATAAGCTCCACATACAGGACCTGTGTTACAGTAGGCTGCCAGTAGATTCTGATCTAAAAGCTGACCTAGGTAGCAGTGAGGAAATACATCCAGTTCAGAAGACTCTGTGGTGATGGAAATGAATGCATCTCCATCTATTTAAGTGGACAGGGCCAGGACAATGAAGCATACCTGCAGTTATGCCATACTTCCCCTAATTCTCAGCTATTGGTCTTATCCCTTATTCATGGCTTTGGAAGGAATCTCCTTTAAGATGTGGACTGGAGACTTCAAAATTCACTTCTGCAGCTCATACAAGATATTTGCCCTTTGCTTTCTGTATGCAAGTGAAAATCTAGACCCCGAAGTTGTTGGCCTCAACAAGTAAGCTATGCACTGCTAAAACTAAGCTCAGGATGACAGGTACTTACAGCCTCTGAACTCTCTTCTTCCTGGTTAGTTTGCGTCCCGCTTTCCAGGCAGTTGCTTGTTTCATTCTCCATCTTTGAAAGTCTGGAAAACAGAAGAATCCAGTAACAATGGATTTGGCCAATAGTTAGATTGTGACTGTTCAAGGATTTCATCCAAGTCCTTCTAAGATCATAGCCGTGAACCAGAGGAAAAACTCAAAGTACAGACATGCAGGAAAGCTTGCATAGTCATGGCAGCATCTAACACAGGACACCCAGCATGTATACTTAATTACAATGGATGTGCAGGTGCAGACAAAGACAATGATTCAGTCCACTATCATCAATCTTTGATACAGTCCAAAACTGCTAATCCTCTGAAAATGGGTCTGTTCACTGAACCCAATGATTGATATTGCCTCTATTTTGCTTTGATCTTTACAGAGGCTGAGATTTCTAAGAATCATTTGGCTATGGCTCATTACCTCTTCTAGGAAGACCACGCAGAAACAATTACTGTGACACTAACCTTTCATTGTAAATAATGTCCAGGAAGTCTTACTGTCTCTGCAAACTATGGACTTGGAACAGCTACTGCTTAGGCAATCCTCCATGCCTGAACACTCATGCTGATATATGTATGACTGAGCTGAGAAGGACACTTACGCAGGTCTCAGCGGAAAAACACTCTTAGGTGAGTTTGGAATTAAACTTTTTGGAAGCATTTCTAAGGAGCTTTCCCAAGCTCACATCCCTGTAATATCTGTTTAATACAAAGTGATTTGCTTAAGTCTCACAGTGTAGGTAATTCATACAAAAGCAAATAATGAGAGAGGAATGAGAAGAACATTCTCAGCTAGTCCTCGTTTTGTTTCACATCACATGTGGAAAGTTCAAAGCCATGAGGCAACAGGTAATTTGTCTTGATCTGTGCTACAATAGGAGGTAATAAGACAGAAAGTCACGCTCACAGAACAGAATGTGGTTTATCCCTATCAGAGCTACGACAAACATTATTACTAGTGAGTGCTCAGGAAACTGCCCATCCAGTTCACTCTGATCAGGCCCAAAGTTGGTAACTGCAACAGACTTGAATGTAAACAGCTTAAAACTTCACAGTGCACCTACTTCATACCTCTCTTTGTGATCCTGCAGCTCCTTCTCAAGTTTTTCCCTCCTCTGAGTTTCATTTCTAAGGCAGCAGAGCAACTGGCTCACAGTCAGCTCCTCAGATTCCAAATTCTTGGACTCATCTGCAGATTTGCTCCTGCTTCAAACCAAACCACATGTAAGCAACAAGAGTTATGATGCTATTAGAGCACTCCCTTACCCCTGGTTTTTGGACAATTTCACACAGTTCTGAAAAATCAACATTCTGTGCAAAGAGCTCATTCCCAAGAAGTGTGACCTTCCTGCAACCTGCTAGCCTAAGTCCTTAAGCATGTAAACACAGCCCTTGCTTTCTGCAGTGCTCAAACAGTCCCTTTTATCAAGCTGGGGGAACAACCTGGAATTTAAGAACAGAAAATAAAAACAGCCAGGACAAAAGAAAGCTTGGAGCATTTATTCCGACCTACTGTGCATCTCATTATGCTAAGTGCTACTATCTGGTCCCAAAATATTTTTTTTTCCAATGAAACAGGCAACATTTCTTATCTCAGTTTCATTCCTTTCCAGGAAAAGAAGGCATGTTCCACCAAAAATGGGCACTGGAAATCGCTTCCTTTCTCAGAAGGAATTCCTTTGATATTTTGTCTCTATCATATTCTGTAGCTGTTTTGAAAACTGCACATGCTTCCACAGAAACAAACCAAAACAGTTACAGAACTCTGAAATACAAGGTCTGTTAATGGCCTGGTGATAAGATATTGCATTCTCTTCTCTCCACTTTCATGTCTACGTAGATAGGAGGTCAAAATCCTCTAACTATATGATAAGATATATAGGTTATACACATTGTACATTTCAGAAGCTCAGCTGGGAAACAGCATTTATATACAAATTTGTTTTTGTAGTTCAGAGCAGAAACTAAAGCATAGGGCTGCATGTGCTCCTGTGAGCTACATACATTTGGTGAGCAAAATTCAATACCCCAAAGAGAGTGCTCAGCCAAGATATTTTAAGTAAATAACTTTTATCAGGGGATTTTTAGTGTACAAGTCTACAATTACAGAAATAAACCCATCCCGAGTGGATCACATTCCTCTGAAGCTGTTAACAGCACCACTCTAAGGTTTCAGTGCTGCACAGAGACACGTGGTGACACAGGAAATAGTGTAAGAGATATATATACCCCCTGTTTTTGTAGATGCAGCCCAGATACTCATCAAAAGGGAAGCAAATCCCACAGACAACATCTTATGATCAGAGTGTTCTCACAGGCCACTGCTAATGACACTCTGAATGCTTGCAGCCTGGCCTATGATCAGCCTGGCCTCTGTTACATCCCTGACTATAGCTAATTTTTTTCTTCAATTCCTTAACTACATGCTAAGGGACAAGCTTTCTATGTTATTACATTAAAATGCTGAATTCCTTTGCAGTGAGGGAGGGGGGCGACAGAGTTTAAGGGAAAACATACACGGAGCACAGCTTTCTGGCCTGCAGTGCCCTCTGCATTTTCTATATCCCTCCCTTCCAAAAGCAAAGGCCACAAAGTGGATAAGAGTGTACAGCCACAACCATCTAGCTCTTAAACTGGGCAGTATCCAAAATGGAAAGTTTAATGGTGTCAGCTGTCTGTGTCCATGAGGCGTAAAGGTTCAGCTAGGGGCAAGAAAGTCCCTTATGCCCTGGAGCTGATGTAAAGATCAAATTTTGAGAAGTAACTGAAACAGAATGCTCACACCTTAAGTCTTGTCACCTAAAAAATAATGACAATGTCACTGCACTATCTGCCCACCCCACCATAATACAGTTTATACCAATGACAAACAAACTGAGCAAGAAAGGTCCAGGTCTGAAAGGCTACAAGAACTTTGACTGTTATGAGTATCATTATAATCGAGTAGAGGACAGATACTGTAATAGAATTCAGAGTGACTACATGTATTGGAGCCTTTATCTTTCCTTTTTGGACTTCTTTTAAAACCTGAAAAGTAGCAGCCAGTTGGCAAGTCAGTGCATACTCCAACCAGTTGTACATGCTGTCTTGTCAGCCAGTGAAAACAGGAAGACAAAATGCCTGAGAGCAGAGTGTCTTTCCAACATGGTAGGAAGGCAGAGCTACTGCAGTGGAGGGATACAAGGCCTCAGAGAAACAGGACTGACACTGCTCAAAGAAAAAGCTTCCCTTACATTGGAAACAACACACTGCAGAAGTTTGAATCAGACAAAAACCTACATACATGTAGACAGCGATGTTACTGGCCATTTCACTGCTATTATCTTGATTTTCTCTTGCAGTTCGATTTACTTCTTCCTAAAAAGAAAAAAAAAATCCCCCCAAAATATTAGCTTGGTACTTGAACTGAGCAGGACAGTTTTATTCACTTAAGAAAGAAAAACAGGAAAAACTACTATGGTGACAATAAAAAACAAAACAAAACACAAAGTTCCTACAGATCAGTTTCACTTTTGCAAATTCTTAACCTACCTATTTCACATGCCTTTCCCTGCATCTCTTCAGGACTTATTAAAGAATATGAACAACAACAAGATTAGGCCTTCTTTTTTTTACTATCAACAAACCTCCACAGCCACTCTCTTATAAGGATGACACAGCACTGCCAACAGATGCTGAATATAGCTCCTCTTTCCCATTGCAAAGCTCACTCTGTGATCTTCGTAGTCTAAAGGAAGATCTGTCTTTGTAGCACAAAAAGGAGAAGAGTCCTGGAAGCTTTCCTGCAGTCTTAAGTTTTCTCTTCAGATTCCAATTAAATATTAATTAAATTCTGTGATTTTCTTGTTGCACCTGTCCTTGCCAGAGATGGACGTGCTATTGTGGAGATAGCAGAGACCCCCATTTTCACATTTCACATATTTCTTCTGAAGATTTCTCAGGTACAAGACCAGTAGAAAAATAATATTTTTGTGCCTTTAGGGAACACTCTACAGCTTTAGACTTCGATTTGCTTGACTGCACCTGTGTATTTCTGCCAGCAGAGACAGGAGACTCATTCTTCATGAGGAGAGCAGAGGGGCAGCACTGAGTTCTGCTCTCTGGTGACAGGGATAGGGTTCAAGGGAATAGCATGGAGCTCTGTAAGGGCAGGGGGTGTGAGGAAAAGGCTCTGCAGCAGAGGGCAGTGGGCATGAAACAGGCTGCCCAGGGCAATGATGATGACTACAAGCTGCTGGAGTTCAGGAAGCATTTGGACAATGCTCACGGATACAGGGTTTGTATTTTGGGTGGTCCTGTGTGGAGCCAAGAGTTGGTATCTGACCCCTTCCAGCTCGGGACATTCTGTGACTCTGTGAAAATTTACTTTGGGCAAGGAAAGTTTAAGAGCAAAAGTAAATTCTCTAGTCCTTTATCACTACATCTTGTAACATACAGATGTTCCACGTCAGGTAAGATCATGAAACACTTCCTTCAGATTCACTGTGCCTGTATCTTGTGTTACTACTGCTGCTGGCAGAGTTTGCTATTCCTTCTCAAAGAGGCAAATATATATATAATTGCTGTTGGTATAGATTCATGCTTCTTACTAAAGGAAGGCAAGTCTTCACTGTAAAAATGTCATCAGGTGAGTAACAACACCATCATTTTAATCACTCTCAGATCCAACTTTCTCATCAGTTAGCCTGGTACAATAAGAAAACCCAGTCTGCAAAAAGGACCAACTTGGGAACAGAGTTTCTGGCTGCAGCTCACCAGGTCCATTTTATTCCCTTTACTTACGTTCATCCCAATCTCCACAAAGGAGTCTTCTGCTGAGGCAATGTTCAGCTTGACCTGCAGCTCTGAAATGATGGCCAACAGATCTGCCTTCTCAGCCTGGAGCCGCTGCACCTTGGACTTGAGCTGCCTCGCTTCCTTCTCAGGAGTTGCACAGCCCTCCTGGGATAAACAAAAACCTGCATTAACCAACCAAAATGAAACAGCAGCCAAGGAACACAGAGCCTGAATATAACAGGGGTGTTCCATTTCCCTTCTTCTCTTTTAAAGTTTGCCTGGAAAAATCCAGTACTGAGATCTCTAAACTGCTTTGGTTCACTGGACAACAGCAAGTTGCATTTGTTGTTGTGCATTTGTTTCTTCCCCATTTTGTAATCCAAGCCTCCTTGTAATGTTGTAATGCTTTAATACACCATACACCCTCAATATGAATTCTGAATAACTCACGCAGTTTGACTGACGTTCTAATCTATCACTCATGCCAAATCTCTAAATTTGTGCTATGCTGACAGTGTCTCATCTTGCAGTACTGCCATGCACACCTGACTCACTATGATTTTGTGCTCAAGCTGTGAGAGGATGCAAAAGAAGTCAGCTTCAGTGCATAAGAGGGAGTTTTATATCCAGCAGGGCTCTCAGATGTATGGTTTTGAGATAAACCCTCCTGTGAGTAACAGTTTTTCACTAAGGGAAGCAACAGTATGTGTCTGTGATTCCTTTGAGTGAAACACAGGTGCCACTTAGCACCAGTGGGCTATAATCCATCTCAGTAAACAGTAATAATAAAAAATGGAATTGAAGTATGGCCAAAGCATTCAGGAGATAAATTCATTGTGGCTTAAATGACACTGTCAGCCTGAACATCATCATCAGAAATGAGAATGTTTCTGTCTTATTTACCATTACCACTGACTGGTTAAACTGCAAAGAATCAATGAAGAACCGAGGCTTACTTTATGGAGCTCTTACAGATGAGATAATTAACAGAGATTTGATTTACGTTGGACTGCTCAAGGAGATTGGATCACTCCACCAATAACACACTTAAAGTATCCAAAGTACAAGAAGTTCTAAAACAGGTATGGGCAGAACAAGTACCCCACTTTCCCTTAAAATCTACTCCAGCTTTACGAAATTCTGAACTTCCTTGACAATCCTGAAAAAGAACTTTTAGCCTGGTTTCCTAACAAAGTCATACTTGCACAATCACACTGCTTATACGTGACCTTTTTCCCCTTAAAAACTTTTGAACCAATTGGCCAATTCTGATTTATATCCTGAAAGAATTCTTGCAGAGTTCCATAAAACAAGCACACACGAGAGGAAAAAACAGCCTATCAATAACCATGGAGAAAAAGGCTGACATCCTTCAGCGGGCAACAGAGAACCCACATGAGTTCTGGAAGTACCACATACCAGGATTCATTGACTTAGCTCTACATGAAACTTGTTAAACATCTCTTCACATGTGGGACACAGAGTAGGTTTTGTTCTACCAGACTTTGTCCACAGGTGTCTTTGGTACTATTGGCAAATTGATGCTAACTGGATATTAAGCACTCACTGTTAGAAACTACTTGTTACAGAGCCAAAGGTAAGACAGGGGGAGAAAGCACAGCCAGAAATGGAGCAGCTGAAGGACCAATTTAAGCCAAACCTCAGTAAAAAGGCTTTCAGGATAGGTGAAAGATATAATGAAACCCAGAAGGCCAACTGTGTTCTGGGCTGCATTAAAAAAGGGGTGGCCAGCAGGGAGAGGGAAGTGATTGTCCCCCTCTACTCAGTTCTTGTGAGGCCTCATCTGGAGTACAGCATCCAGGCCTGGGGCCCCCAGCACAGGAAGGACGTGGAGCTCTTAGAGCAAGTCCAGAGGAGGGCCACTAAAATGGTCAGAGGGCTGGAGCATCTCTCCTATGAAGAAAGGTTGAGGGAACTGGGATTGTTGAGCTTGGAGAAGAGAAGGCTCCTAGGAGACCTCATTGTGGTCTTCCAGTACTTGAAGGGAGCATATAAACAGGAGGGGGAACGGCTGTTTACAAGGGTGGAGAGTGATAGGACAAGGGGGAATGGTTTTACACTGCGAAAGGGGAGGTTTAGGTTGGATATTAGGAGGAAATTTTTCACACAGAGGGTGGTGATACACTGGAACAGGTTGCCCAAGGAGGCTGTGGATGCCCCATCCCTGGAGGCATTCAAGGCCAGGCTGGATGTGGCTCTGGGCAGCCTGGTCTGGTGGTTGGCGACCCTGCATACAGCAGGGGGGTTGAAACTCAACGATCATTGTGGTCCTTTTCAACCCAGGCCATTCCATGATTCTATGGAAAGGGAGGTATTAAGTCAACCCAACAGTAAACAGGATACAGAATGAAAAGTTGGCAAAGGAAATGTTAATTTATTTCTTATGTTGATAGTGTTAACGATTACTGTTAATTATTAAATAAATATTAACTACCTCATGTGTGGCATGATGTTATCTTACTGCACTTCAAGACTTGCTTTATAAAATAAGTCCTAGACTTCTCATTAGAGCATAAGGATAAAAAAGGAGAATGCTAACAGAACTACTCCAGACCTCACCCATAAAAGATCCTGACATTCAGTGTTAATGTATGTGAATTCATCTTTCTCTTATTTACCATTTCAGCTCCTTCTTCTCTTTCCTTTAAGCTCTGAAGTTGTTGCTGCAGCTGCTCATTTTCAACGCACTTGGCTAGCAAGCACTGCTTGGCTTCTTTAAACTTTGTCTCGTAAAACTCTCGCTCTTCCTTTTGCTTCTCTCTCCAGATGGAAAGCTCCTCATAGCGGTCCTTCATTGCTTGGTTGTGCAACTTCATCGCTTCTAAATGATAGCCAGAGACAAGTCATTGATTCACATCAGTACTCCATCAATGAAACAGCAGATTTCCTCTACATCGAGCTCAGCTTTCTTCAATATCAAAGGGATAAGCAGTAATCAGATATGAAATGCAAACCACCTTCTCATATGTCTCAGTGAACTGAAATGAAACTCATTATAGCTCCTTAGTGCTATAATAAATACCATTAAAACCACTGCTGAAATAACACACTCACACTCTCTCGCTCCTTGAGTTACTCCTAAACCAAGAAGTACAAGCAAGAAGTACTTCCCACAAGAAGTACTTGTTATCTTGCATGTGTTATGTACACAACACAAATGAAACTAGTCAACAAAGATCCTGAAACTACTGAGATTCAGCAGGGAAAGTGTATTTTCTAGAGTGGTAAATGAAGGCATGAAAACAGCTGCTATTTAAGTGAAAGTCTCAAATATGTCCAACCACACTCTGCTTGAATATTCAGTTAAGATGAATGTAACTGGCAAATTAGAGCAATGTCGTTTCATCCTGACTGGGATGTCTTATGTATGTATGTAACAAAGTGTATCAGTGAGTCAGTATGCAGCAACTCCAGTCCCACTATTGCAAAATGCTGACAAGGCTTTTATGAAGCCAATGAAAGTACTTTAGACTTGGTTTTTAAAGCAACAAACTCAAAGTCAGTTGCTTGAAAATCTTCTATACATTGCACTTTCCAGAAACAGACACTACATCTTCATGTCATATTACAAATTGCCAAAAAGTTCTTTACATAACCAAAAAAGTTTTGTAATTAAAGGTCACTCTGGGGAATGATTCCGCAAGGCATGAGTTACAGCAGCTGCAACTATTGTCCTGGAACGTTATCTTGTATGATATAAAGACTTGCAGCAGAAAACCAGGGGTGCTTCCTGAAGCAACCTTCCTGCCAGATAGCCATGATACTCCAAGGCAGAGAACTCAGACCAGGTCCAGAAATGACTGAGGTGAAATTTGAACACGAATTCAAAACAGCAGCACACAAGACATGTGACTTCATGCCCTGCTGCCATATAAAAAGTGAAGTACCTGTCTCTTACACAGAAGTTCCCCAAATTCCTTGGGTTTCACTCTAACAAATTAATAATAAAACATATCTGACATCTGAACTTTAAGGATTCAGAAACAAAGCTATATTACCTAAAATTCGTTAATCATTAAGTGTTTTCAGGGAAACCTATTGGTTTCTCCCAGACAGACTCAGCCATGGATACTACTTTGCAGTAGAAAAGGTGCTGCAACATCTAAACTTTCAAAATGGTTAGTACACAACAGCACAGGACAGCCTGCTTCAATTCCCTTCTCTGTCTGTGAGGATACAGCTCCTTTCAGAGAGCATCCTAACCCAACTGTACATTACCCACTCTGCTGATGCAGCCATGGCAAACTGTTAATCTGTAACGGGGAGACCCAACCATTCTAAGATAAAAATCAAAAAATCTTTGCAAAGCTGATGATCAAAGAGCATATTTTTACCTTGCCTCCCAAAATACACAGCACTGTATCGATTGTGTGTGTAGTTCTGAAGCTTAGCTTAGGGGGTATTCTCCCTCCAATCTTCCATACCAATTCAATGTGCTGTGCCCTATCAAATCAGCCTTACCACTTACAGAGTCGCTTATAGAGTGAATGCCAGTCAGATATAAAAGGCTACCTAGAAAGACCAAACAAACACAGAGAATTCATACTCATAGGTCAAAAAGAGATTTGGGCCCGAAGAAGAGACTGATTCACATTCACCTTTTAACTCATTGTTCTCAGTGATCAGCTCTTTCATCTGCTGTACCATCTCTTCGGGTGTGTAGGTACTGAGGGTGGGGGGAGCCACGCTGTCCATTCCGTTCTCCATTTTACTCCTGCAATGCTCTCCATTTTCAGCAGGACGGATCTGCGGCTTGCTGGACATCTCTGCAGTGACTGCTATGAGGTCAGCAAAGAAAATTTTTTGCTAAGTGAATCACAGAATCATTAAGGTTGAAAAAGACCAATGAGATCACTTAATCCAACAACCATCAACCCATCCCCATCATGCCCACTAACCCATGTCTCTTACTCTTCTTGACCACCTCCAGGGATGGCAGTTCCACCACCAACCTGGGCAGCCTGTTCCAATGCATCACTACTCTTTCTGGGAAGAAATTTTCCTAATATCCAACCAGAACCTCCTCTGGTGCAACTTAAGGCCATTCCCTCTCATCCTATCACTGTTACCTGGGAGCAGAGGCCAATCCCCCCTCACCACAACCTCCTTCAGGCAGCTGCAGAGAGCAATAAGGTCTCCCCTGAGCCTCCTCTTCTCCAGATGAACAATCCCAGTTCCCTCAGCTGCTCCCCGTAAGACTTGTGCTCCAAACCCCTCAATACTTTGTTACCTTTCTCTGAACACACTCCAGGGCCTCTTGTGAGGAGCCCAAAACTGAACACAGTACTGAGGTGCGGCCTCACCAGTGCTCAGTACAGCAGGACAGAAAATACAACCATACTTTGCTTTTACCCAGACAAGCAAGCTGCACATGCAGCCAGCACACATACATCTCATCCAACCCCTCCATCCCCACTACACCAGACCACCCGTGACCCTACATAACACATTAACCCCTCAGAGGCGTGCATGCACTTGACTCCCAACCCACCTTTCAAACGGAGCCTTTCCCTGACAGACCCTCCCTCTGGGAATAACACTCAAAAAGACCCCCTTCGTTCCCTTCTCTCTGTACCCAGCAGCGTCCCACGGCAGAATAACAGCGCAGATGCGCTCCTCAGGCTCTCCCCAGCTACCAGAGGCGCTCCTCAGCCTGGGCCGCACAGCCTGACCGTTTCACCTGACGTTTTCGCTTTCTATCTCTGTCTGCTCCCTCCCCGTCCAACCCGGCTCTCGGGGCGGCTTGCGCTGAGGCGGCCGCCCTGCCCCGCCACGGCCGCTCCCTCAAGCCCCCTCTCCCCCCGGCCTGGGGGAATCCCTCGGGAGCCACAAAACGACGTTTCCCTCTCGCCCTTCCCCAGCGCGGCCCATCCTCCCCGCAGGCCCACCCCGGAGCCGCTGAGTCACCGCCTACGGGCAGCGCGAGCAAAGCGGCCCGCCCGGCTGCCGGGCCCTCCGCCGCCGCCTCAGCCGCCACCGGAGGCCGCGACCGCCGCTCCCCGCAGCTTTTCCCCATCCCGGCCCCGGGCAGCGCTCACCCCGCTCACGGCGCGCCCATGGCAGCGGCGGGCCCGGCTCAGCTGACCGCCGTCACACACCGCCCCGCCTCCTCCGCGGGGATTTCCCGAGCTCCGCGTTTCCGCCCCGACCCGGGCGCTGCTGTGTGCCGGGGCTGTGGGGCCTCGGTGTTACCTGAGGTAGTGGGTGACAGCCCTGCAGAGGGCTTGGAGCCGCGTGATCTTTAAGGTGTCTTCCAACGCAGCCATTCTATGATCATCCGGTTCCAGACCCTCTGCCGTAGGAAGGGATGCCTTCCATTAAACCAGCCTGGCCTTGAGCACCCCCAGGGATGGGGCATCCACAGCTCCTCTGGGCAGCAGTGCCTCACCACACTGAGTAAAGAATTCCTGCCTAACCTCTAACCTAATTCTCCCCTCTTTCAGTTTAAAGTCGTTACCCCTTGTCCTATCACTGTATGATAAACAGTCTCTCTCATCTCTCTTCAAGGACCCTTTAGGTACTGGAAGGCTGCTGTGAGTTCTCCACAAAGTCTTCTCAAGACTGAACAACCCCAGCTCTCTCAGCCTGTCTTCATAGGAGAGGTGCTTCAGTCCTCTCTCATCCTTGCGGCCCTCTGCGCTTTGTACTCTCTCCAGCAGTCCATATCCTTCTTAGGCTGGGCCCCAAGAGCTGGATGTACTGCCATATCAGCTGCACCACTCAGTTTGGTGTCTGCTAACTTGCTAGGGGTGATCTGAGTCCCACTGTCCGTGTCACTGACAAAGATGATAAACAGTGCTGGTCCCAGATACCCTGCAGAGGGAGAATGCCAAGGACAGGGCATCTTGCTGAGTTCGACCCTGGGAATACAGAGGGGAACAGGCTTCTCTGGGGACAGGTCTGATCTCCTTGAAGGCCTCCTGGGCATCCCTTTGGATGCCGCTTCATGGAGCTCCATATTTTTCCTGTCAGAGTGGAGACCTTGGAGGTGGCAGGACAGCCAAATCCCATGCAACCAAAAACTATTAGATATGAATCTCCAGCACGAGCAGAATCATAGAATAACTTAGGTTGGAGAAGCCTTTCAGTATCATCATATCCAAGCATCAAACTGTCCTACAGAGTCCCATCACTAAGCTATGTCCCTTAGTGCTACATCCACACGTCCCTTAAATACCTCCAGGGATGGGAACTCCACCACTTCCCTGGACATACCGTTCCAATGCCTGACCACCCCTTCTGTGAAGAAATTGATCCTGGTGTCCAATCTAAATCTCTCTCAGTGCAACATGAGATCATTTCCTCACATCTTGTCACCCCCTTTACAAGAAGCAGTTCTGGGAACACATGAGACAGTGATAACTGCCCATAATAGCACACTGGGCTGGAATTATCTCAGGGTGACTGTTCTTAGGGCTAACTATGGTATTCTGGTTCCTTCATTTTCAACGCGGAAAGGCATTTTAGCTAAAATGTCAGCTTTCCATCTGGAAAATATCAGTCTTTCATTAAATAATTGCCTGGCTTGAAAACATGTTCCTTCGGTTCGAAAATGTTAGCACCTAGAACTGTAAATTAACTTGTGTTTAATTAAGGCACACTCTTCTATGGAGTGGTTTTTCCAGCTGCACTCCAAACACTGCAGTCAGAAGCTCCCCAGTACAAGGGAGAAGAGGGTGATGGACAACAGATAATGATAGGGACCAATCTTTTACTAGGTTTTCAGCCGAGAAATTTCAGCATTCAAACTCTGTGTGCAGGTTGCCAATAGAAATAAAACCAGCAAGCATTTGGGACCATCTGCATGGTGAAGAGCAGGTCTCATAGGTTTATTCTATAATCTGTGTGCTTTCTGCTTATGCTGCTAAGAAAGAGAATCCATTTACTTGTAGATACACTGAGACTTTCTCTGCTTGTGGGGGTGAGATCTTCAAATTACTGTTGTGTCCCATCACTGTGCCCATGGCTGTTATGTTAGATGTGATAGAAGTGACTGTGATGGACAGTGTGTAAGACTTAGAGGAGCAGTAAAGTTAGCTTCTGTGAGACCAAGGAGCAGAAATACCAGCAGCTCATTGTGACTTTTTATTTGAACTCTAAGTAAAATTCTTGTGAACTGGAGGATCTTACTCTACATGAAGCAAAGGCAGAAGAAGAGCAACAAAGATCAACTGAGTTTTACTTGACAGAGCAATTCTATTTGATTATGCTTCTGATAGTTATGTGTTCCCACAGATTTGGTTTTAGTATCAACAGCCCAGTTTTGGGAACAGATCTTATGTAGAAAACAAAATATCCGAGTTTTTTGGGGAACAGTTTATCATTTAGATTTAGATTTGTGCTTCACTGCCAACCAGATCTGCATATCTTGCAGCTCTCTGAAGACATCCAAATGCAAGAACATTTCTACTTGCATTTGTAAAATGAATGGGGGTATCTTGGGAATCAGAAGTGCTATGTCTGATTTTAATTGGAATGAAACACTTCAGTTTTTAAAAGTCAAAGAAAAATGAATGCTCTTTTAGATAAGGGAGGGAAATAACCAAATAAGCCTAGTGGAAAAATGCAAATAAAATAATAGTAAAAAAAAAAAAAGCCAACCATAAAACCTTTGATATCTTTTTATATAAATGGAAAAGCTGCTTATGTCTAGGGAACATTGAAGTGTTTGCTTGAAACTCTGTTTTAACACATCAGCATAGTGGACATACAACTCGGAAAAGCAATTGTTTGGGCCAACCTAGTTTATTCAGATCTTTCTTTCATTACAGTCTGATCACAGTTTGCTTTGTCCATTCTGCTGGTTATGAGTAACATGGGTTGCGTTCACCCAGTGAAGAAGGAAACTCCTGCTCTGACTCTTCTCATGATGGCCTGAGCTGCTGGGCTGAGCTACAAATAACTCATCTATTTCTGCCTGTGCTGCATAGAAGGTAAATATTTGCAGACACGGCTTACAAATGTGTAAAAGTGTCGATCTTTTCCCGAGTAATTTGAGAAAATAGTCACTGATCAGCTCCAGGTCTGAGGGCTCAGATTCGGCCAAGTTACTTAAGAAATTCCCTTGTGGCAGCTGAGCCATGGAAACACTCTTTGTATATTAGGAAATGTGAGATAATGCAGCCTAGCTTAGTCTGAAAAGACAGAGGGCTGCACTGAATTATTTTACAGTATCCCAGGCTTGGATGTTGTTTTTGCAGTTGTCCAGGAGCTGAACCCTGAGAATCTGACAAAGCTGGGACGCAGGCTTGAACTTCAGAAAGCTCAGATAGGAAGAACATCTATGTGTATCACTGTGTATATACACAGAGTGCAGAAGTCTTATCTGTCTGTGTCTGTTTTATGTTATGTGGAGCTCACTCTGCCTCTGACTCTTATGTTGGCTCTGCTCTTCCTGTCTTTCCAGTCTGTGTTGCCTTCTTGCTTCTAACTGGTGCTGTGGTAGCTGCTGGAAACTCCTGATTTTGGCCAGGATCCCATAGATACTGTACAGACAGCCCAAAGACTGACTACTCTTTCAGTACACCATGAATATGTACTACATCAGTCTGGACTGCTTCCTCTGAAGAGCTCGGGTTCCTAAAGAGCTTTATTTTATTCTATCTACGGAGGGTCTGTGGAAGGGCCACTACCTTTGATTAACATCTGGGTTTCTTGCCAAAGTAAATGTTAGAGGGTTTGTTATGCCTTCAGATTTGCTGATTAAATTTAATTTCCAATTGGCAGGTAATTTGAAAACATCATAAAGATATGTTCTTCGCAGGCATGTGGGGGAGAAGGGATGTTGTGAAGTGCATCCAACTTCCATAGTCAGCAATATTGCATGATGAATGTCACCATAACCTAGGGAGAAGTGGGATAATGAAGTGCATTCTTTTATTACAACAATTAAGGCCTACCATGGCCTGGAGATGGCTCACACCCAACCGGTAAAATTTATGTTAAAAGGTATCAGACCTCACATGATGATCTACCATAGAACAGCTACAAAGATCATGAAATTCAAATGCATGAACTGAATGTTTATCTGCCGTGAACAGATGGTATGGTATATTCAGTCCCAGATCTCATGGATTACCAGTCCAGTATTGAACTGATTTCTATTAATGCTATTACTACCTTGAAAGAGAGAAATATCAAGTGCTGAGCACAGGGAGCCAAGACAGAAATAAAACTGTAGGAAAAAATGACCAAAGGTCACGTTTTTAGCCTGACAAACCTGTCATGGGCAGGGATCCCTATGCGATATGTGAAGCAAATGGTAATGACAAAGAATGTGTCTAATTGATTGCTTTTGGCTCATTCTGCACAGTCGAATTCACAGTGTGTTATGCACCTCTTTCCCTCCCACATACAGCTGAATGGATGACTCCTTTTACAACTGCAATTATATAACATCTCTATGCAATGACACAGAAGAGTAAAAAATAGTGCCTCTAGTGCAGCTTTTAGATGATCTAATTCTGAGCTTGCTGGTATGTATAAAAATTGTAATGTAATGGTTTTCCTTTCAGCTTTCTCCCCTGCCCTGAGAGGAGTTGGGATTTGATTGTGCCAAGTTGCTGGAATTCCTCACCATCAGCTCTTCCATGATAGAAGACTCATTCTGACTCATTTTGTCACCATTCAACAAAATAGATAAAAAATCTGCAGTCTTTTTTTTTTTTTCCTAATAAATTTAGTGATTGAAGTAAAACTACCCCCAAAAGTCCCCATTTGTTCTCAATCTATCAAGAACAGTATCCATAAGAAATACCCCATACAATGTCCTTCAAGTACAAGGTTCTGCAATAGGAAGCATGATAAAGTAATCTGCTGCCTGACAGTGGGATGCCTTATGAGCCTAAGGCATCCTTTTTGTTGTTGTTGTTGTTGGATGAGAAGAATGGCAAAATGATTACCACAGATCATAACCACAGGGTAACTACAAGATAACTGGGATATGGTGGGCCACCAAAAGTGCCAACCGTACTGTGGTGTGCATCAGGCCCAGCATTGCCTCTGATCAAGGGGAGGGAATGTCCTGCTCTGCTCTGCTCTGCATGGCCTCACCTCCAGCACTGGGTGAAGTTTTAGACACCACAGTATTAAAAAGACATGAAGCTATTAAAGAGCATCCAAGGATAGGGGGCACAGCCCCGAGCTGCCAGGGTTTAAGGAGTGTTTGGACAATGCTCTTAGACACAGGGTTTGAATTTTGGGTGGTCCTATGTCATGGGCGTCCAACCTTTTGGCTTGTCTGGGCCACGCAGAGTGAAGAGGAATAGTGTTGGGCTGCATATATGTAGGTTGCTCTGAAAGTAATGCCTTCTATTTATTCTGTGGAAACTACAACCACTGAAAAGAGCACAATAACACTATTTAGTGGAGCAAATTCTCAGCTACAAAACACTTTTAATATCATCACCATCATTAGCTATGCATTTTTGTCGTCGATGAACAAGAGCCTGCATGCCATGCTCCTAAACATCTGCACCAGAGGAGGTGACCCACTGTCGCTGTCACCAGTGCTGAAACGCACCACCCACTGCCTCACTGTGCTCACATCCACTATGTGATCTCCATAAACGTTCAGCAAGCATTGATGAACGTCAATGGCTGTCACTTTTTTCCACGTGGAGGAATTCAGTGACACTCCTTTGCTCCATCCACGCTTCCATTTTGTCAAACTCCCCCTCTGCTGCCATCTGTCACATGGCAACAAAATAACAGAATATTGATGAGAAGGTTCAACCTCTACTGCCATACCACCAACACCCAGCTCTGACATAGTGAACCAATTTAATAAAATAGGAGGCACTACTTTCGGAGCAGACCTTGTAAGCTATGTAATATAGTTTATGTGTTTAAATCAGAAATGTACTGACTCATCCTGGAATATCTGCCATTGACAGTACTATAGGATCCTCGACTTAAGGGTCTTATATTAACTCAGGCAGCAGTAAATTTCAGGCATCATCTACTATGCCAGCAAGTGTGGCTGCTTTTTGCCCTTATACCCTTAAATATAGAGTGGGAAGTAGAAAAATAAAAGGATAAATGTGCAGAAAGGGCAACAACCGAATTGACAGCTGTCCTTGTTTTTTCTTTCCAATAGGTGGCACCAATTCTCTTTCCAGATCATCATCCACTGAATAGGTCAGGAGCTTTGGAATACCACACGTGTTTAAAAACACGGGCAACTTTGCCCTTTTCTTTTGCTGTATCTGAGTGTGAAATTTGGACCAAGAAGGCAGCAGACTGAGAAAATATCTGAAGCCCTTTGGAATGTGGTGCTGCTGCCAAGAGCAGTCATGCCAGGAAAACACAGGCAGATCAACGAGCAAACGTGACCAAGTGCTAGAAGCTGGGAGAGAGCTTTACTTTTGACTAAGGATGGTCAAAAGTAAAAGTGGGGCTATTTTAGGGAGCTACTGAGTGGGAAGTGGAGAATTGTGGTAAGAGGGAACTGAAAAGGGGGGTTCCAGGCTGAATGGAGCTTTCACGGACGGACAAAGAGCACCTTGCTGAGGGAGAGCAAGTGGCCCAGAGCAGCATGCTCCACTTGGAAGGAATGCTTCCCCAGTGTTGTTTTGTGTATGGAGATCTGTATCTTCTTTAAAGCTGTAAGAAGAAAGGTGACCCATGCTCCCATCATTCACTTTAGCATACAGAACCGTGGTTGCAAAGAGATGGTCAAATCAACAACGTTTGGATGGCAGCATGGCATGATTTTAAAAGGCAGAGCTCTCAAATAAGGTCTGGTGGCATACACATTTTAACACCCAGTTCTTCATCAATCGTACCATCTAAATCCTTTTGAAAATCCACTTCTGATATTTTCAGTTGCAAACATTGCTTGTTTTCACCTCAAATGCCTTGCTGTGATATTTGGCTGAAGGGCTCAGTGTGACTCCACAAGCTGCTCTCTCACTAGGTCTGGAAATGCCATTTTTGGTGGGTTGTGAAAGTGCAGTCACCGCTATTTCCCCTTCTTCTCAGCCTGGAGGAGGGAAGAATTGCTATCACAGTGAATTGTGCTGCGCGGGCATTTTTGACAGGATGTGGCAAAGACCACATCAGGTGTTACAAACCACTGAGAGCACAATGACAGTCATGTTTTGAAAATTGTGACTGTACAGAGTTTGCCCCAAAGACCCCAGATGACACCCATGATAGGAGCTAGCTCTCCCCTAAGGTGTTTGGTTTTTGCTTTTCTAGAGCATGCTTGAGTTCTGGAAGCTGTGAGCCCTCAGTAGGACTCCAGATAGCCGTGCACCAGAGTAGGGCCATATCCTCCTCTTGGTCTTGTGGCTTCTGCTGAATGGAAACGAAGATTGCAAACACATCTCCCAAATTCTGGTACCTCTCAGATCATTCTGTGGACCTTGTTGTGTTGTAGCCTGGAATTATCTCTGTGATGGCTGAAGGAACACCTAGGAATGCACCTGCTGCAAGGAGGCATGGGTTGATGAGTTTTCAGCCATGTTCACCTTTTTTTCTTGGCAAGTGACAAGAATATTGGGAAGAATTTGGCTTGCAAGAAAAAGAAGAGAAGGTGAATTTTTCTGAGGCTACTCAAGGCTGTGAATAGAGACTTTAAATGTTGGCAGAAAAACTGTTTTTCAGACAGGTGAGGGCGCTCAGCCCTTCTTAAAAGAAGTTGGTGTGAGTCTTGAGACTGAAATACACTCGTGATTGGACCAATGCTGTGCTGCTATTGAACAAAGCCTGAGCAGGGGTTTGAGCTCTAACACTGCTAACAACTGAAAAATAAAAGACCCGGAGCTGCTGAAATAGCTGCTGATGTGCTTCAGCACAAGCACTCATTACATGCCTTAATTTTAATGGTAACTTGAAAGAAGACTTTGATCACAGATTTCTCCTTATGGAGCAGCAGGGTTTTATTTATTTATTACAATTTCAAGTATCTCCATAAAAGTAACTTGGAGGAAGATGTTAGGCTAACATACCTGGATATTCATATTCAGTGCAAGACTTTCATCTCACGCTTCCCTCTTACAGTGGTTCTATCCTTGCCTTTGTGATCTGCTTCTTGGCATGAGACCCCTTGGCCAGAACCATCCCCTATATCTGTTCCAAATTTCCCAGCAAAAGGACCTCTCTTGTACTGGGCTCTGTGTGGTGGGGACATCTGTCCACTTCTGGGAACAAACATACCCAGACCATATTACAGTATTGTTTTTAGGTAATTTAAATCTTGTTTATATGAACCTGTTTTCTCTGGCTTCACATGTATCTTCAGTTGGTTGCTGTAGCCTGCTCCAAAACCCCTCTGTGATTTTTGTTTATTCACCATTCTTTATTAGCAAATGCATAGACTTTAGTTCTTGTAAAGCTCCTTAGGACATGAAACAATGCTTCTGAGTTGTTAACCATTATTATTACCAGTAGTGGCATAAATAAAAATAGAATCATAGAATCACTCAGGTTGGAAAAGACCCTAAAGATCATTGAGTCCAACCACAACCTAACCATACTACCCTAACTAACAGCCCTCCGCTAAATCGTGTCCCTGAGCACCACATCCAAATGGTTTTTAAACACATCCAGGGATGGTGACTCAACCACCTCTCTGGGCAGCCTATTCCAGTGCTTAACAACCCTTTCAGTAAAGACGTTTTTCCTGATATCCAACCTAATGAATGTATTTTGCTGAAGTACACTTATTACATACACTTATTTTATTTACCGAATCATGGAATTATAGGGGTGGAAGGGACCTCTAGAGATCATCAAGTCAACCCCCCCCCTACTAAAGCAGTTTCCCTCTAGCAGGTCACACAGGCAGGTCTTGAATATCTCCAGAGAAGGAGACTTCACAACCTCTCTGGGCAGCCTGCTCCAGTGCTCCATCACTCTGGCAGTGAATGAGTTCTTCCTTGCGTTAGTATGGAACTTCTTGCGTTCCAGTTTCTGGTGTCAATTTAAGTCATTACTGCTATGAAAATCTTGCTAGTTGGGTATCTCATGTCCTCAAGATGAAGCATTAATCCAGCTACCATGGCAATGATTTCTATAGTTGTTCTATCTCTAAAGGTCCATCTTGTCTTGGAGAGTTAATGATTATTATGTCAATCTATTGCCACGTCTCCCATCCACAGAGATCTAAAGACTTTGCTTTTCAAATTCTGGTAATTAAATAAAACAACTATTGACTGCAGTTCTTGTTGACAATGGGCATCTAGTTCTTTCTTAGATTTATGTGTGCACGGCAAGTTCCTTCATACAGAGACAAATTGCTTAATTTAGAGTTTGTGTATGAGAAGGTGGCTGTAACAGTGCTTCCTAACTTGAGCTATGAAAGCCTCATAGGCAGCACTACTGAAGCTCAACTGCTTCATTCTGTTCCAGCACCTGTGGCCCTGTGTTGCTGTGTCATGGAAAGCAAATATCTTCATCTCTTTGGCTGGTGAGACAGAGCCAACCAGACAGCCAGGCTTCACCTGGCATAGAAGGAGGACAGTACTACATGGGGGTATCATTCAGTATCTCACTAGTGTGACCCATGAGAACTGGGTGATGTTTGAGTACATGACAGAGACATTTCTTCTCCTCTTCCTGCCTTCCTGACTCCCTCTGCAACTTTGCTATTCACTTTTCAACTAGGACCAGATCAAGGTGGGGTTAATGGCTGGAGGCTCTGTAACCAGACTTCCTCAGCCACTCCCTGGGAGCTACACTGTTCTTCCTGAACCAGGCAACATTAATGGAAGGCCAGGGAGGGGATCGGTGCTGCAGACAGCCCCCACTGTAAATCCTTGCCGCCTTCAAAGCAAGAGCCAGTCAAGGAAGAAAACAGATGAGGGAGCAGACTTTATAATCAGGTTTACAAGTTGATCAATTATTATAATTGCTGCAATAAACCAGCCACAGACACGAGAACAAGCTGATGTTATAGAAAGCCTGCTGCAAAAAAATGTGTTTCTAGACACGCTGAGTTCTGTGAGGACAAAGAAACAACCCATTAAAAACTCTTTAAGCCATAGGTTGTAACCCATAGGTTGAAACCTCTAAGTGGAAGCTCGCTTTATACATTTTATTTTTCCCCCTTCTTCACTTGCTTGTTTCCCTTTTTGTAATAATAATAATAATAATAATAATAATAATAATAATAATAATAGTTTTATTTGTGTAGATTATTGGTGATTATTGTAGATTATTGGTTAAAAACACGTGGTCATTTCCATTTGCTAAGCTCCCCCAGAGTGGACAGAGTTGCACAGGTTTTGATAGAGTGTTGAGCAGGACTCCAAGCAGCTTTGCAGTCGTCTCTATGGTACTCATTGTATCACTTGCAGCCACCTCTTTTACTCTTTCATTTCTCTTGATTCTTCTGTTGGCTCCTTTCTCAAGGGGGAGAAGGGGTACCTGACTTCAATCCATGCTCTGAAAAGAGAGAGAAGTCAGACTTGTCTTTGTATTACATCACATTTTATGCCTGTTAGAAGAGGGCTATTTATGCAAGAGATTCTGAAAAGCAAAGGAAGTGTAACCATTTAGAACAAACCTCTTTAAAAGCCCCTGTAGTGCCTCCTCCAGGCTGAAGCTGGGTGCTGGAGTCCCAGCTGGACACCACAGCTTTTGGCAGCAGAGATGCATCGCAGAGCAGAGCTCCCCTTCTAAAGGCTGCTGTGTAGTCCTGGAGGAATTTTGTGTAGGATGTGTATAGCTTAGGGCTGAGGCATGGGGAGCTCCTGAGAGTAAACTTAAGAGACATTTTCTCTGCTTTATTCTTTGAAAGCAAGGGGTCAGCTAAGGTTTCGGGCAGCCTGAAACTGCAGCCAGTAAAGTACGCTCTGGGACTGAATGAGGAAGATTGCTTTTGAGAGTGAGAGCTGGGCTGATGTATCGCTTTAATTTTGTAACTAATCTTTTCTGTAAGTGCTTCAGCCTGATATCTGTGTACCAAATGTACCAACTATGTACCTGTAGAACTTCCTAGGTTACAGCCAGCTGTCATAAATGTATCATTTTCCTGGAGCTCTCACCCCAAAACACCTCATCCTTGAACCCAGGATATGGAGAAGCACGCACTGAGTGAAAGCAACTAAACGAATCTGAGAAGAAGAAAACAACTTCCCCTTTCCACACATCAACATAATTCTTAGGCCCCTTGGATTACACATGACCTAACTTCTCTGGAAGCTTTTTTCTCCCTGTTCTTTTGCTTTCCACTTTCATTTTTCAGCAGTTGTTTGCCACTAAGATCAGAGAGGCAAAATCAATAGTGATCTAACATTAATAATTGAGCAAAGCAGGCAGCCAGATGACTAAACTCTGTCTCATTGAAATCAGAACAGTTACCTCCTTGCTTGAGCTGACTTATCTGAGAATTAGGTGCAGACAGAGGTGGTAAATGGAATAAAAACACCAGCATCTAAAAAGCTAAACATCCTGCTAATCCCTGTGCTGTATTATCATAGTTCTCACTGGAAGAGTGGCAGAAGTGAGTAAGGATTGCTCTCTTGAATCATTTGGTATCAGGATGCAATCAGGCAGAGTGGTCTGAAAACACCTTTAGTCTGTAGGAATGATCTCCCCAGGGGCTTAAGTGTTATTTCCATGTTTCATTCTAAAGCTTAAATGATGCGTTCATTGGGAGCTGATAACATAAAGTACATGAAGAAGAAAAGAGCCTAACAAATAATAGTTTTTAACTTGGGGAGTGAAAAAGGAGTCAATAAACACCTCTGGAAGATGACAAATGCACTGAGGGAGGCGTTTCTGAAAGGCATTTTCTTGCACTGCAGGGTGAGAACACAACCAGGATGTATCACCTTGCTGAAGTGCTAACCTCCCTGGAGGAGATTGCAATAAACTCCTAACAACCGTGGTAAAGGGAGAGGGTCTCTCAGCCATCACAGTAAACCAAAACCAAAAGGTGTGGTAGGAGGGCATGTCAGATTGCCATACCAGCCCAGTGGATTCTCATAGAACCATCTGAGTTGGAGGAGACCCTTAGAGGTCGTCTGGTCCAACTCCCTTGCAATGAAGAGGAACATCTACAGCTAGATTCCCCCATTTTGCAGTTTACAGACAGAAGTTGCCTTCATGTTGTCCTCTTTGAAAGCAATGGCTCTGGGAATCTGGATGAAACATGCTTATAAATACTGAGAACAGGCGGCTGCTCTGAGGTTTGTGTTGTTCTGATGGGATGGATTACCTACGAACTTGTTGTAAAGGTGTAAGTCATATCTGAGACATTAGGATATAGCAAGCAAAAGAAGGCCACTGAGAATTAATGCCAGGATCTATGAGACACACAACAGCATCACTCTTGTAGCCAAGAGACAGAAAACAGAACGTAAAGATTTTGTATCTTTCATGGGATCTCCAGGGATCCTCTTGCAGAGTATCCAGGAAAAGCATTCTGAATCCTAAGCAGAGCAATAAGGCGACAGCTTGAATAAGGGTGTTCAAATATTGCTGAGGGATCGGAACATCCATCAGGACAGCATCCTGGGAAGAAGCTGAACCCTCATCATTTCCGGGCTTTTGTGTACCATGTTGAGGACAAGCCATGTGCTGCAACAAAGCAGTTACCCCATGGAGAGTTATATGTCATTTCAACAAGAAATATTTGCCATGAGGTATAAGAATCAAGAACACTTTCCATACTGATGTGTGTAGGAATCCCACTGCTGTGTATCGAATCTTCCTTTTTAAGGGAACAACAGAGGCTGCAGTTGTGGGCCCAGTTTGTGAACTTGCTGAAGCCATAAGGGTAAGTTCCTGAGAAGCCCAGCCAGTGCAGCCTTTTGGCAGGGTGGAGTTTGCAGCCCTTCTCTCAAACAGCACAGACCAAAGCCTTTCATTTGCATTGCTTGCCATGTGTTCTTGTTATTATTTCTTTTCAATGGCCTACAGCACAACAGAAACTGCAGCACAAAGGGATCATGATTTCCAGAAGCAAACCAACCCAGAGCTGGATTAGACAGGGCCCATCCGTATCTCCTCTTCCAGCCCTATTTTTCCTTGCTGACTTTCTGTGCAGCAGCTGGCAGTGTGTGCAAACCCAGGAAAAGCCTTGCAGAGCCAAGGGAAACCCAAGAGGCAATTAATTCATCTTGAAACTGCACAGCCCTAAACTGTCACTGGTGACCTGGACTTCCTACACAGAGAGCTTAGGTAGTTGTGCATGTGCCAACATGCTGTCAGGGCTGACTTTTTATGAATGATTTTTTTGCAACGAGTAAGAGTTTGTTGAACAAACCTTTAAACATGTCAGCAAAGTCGAGGTTGTGTAGCTCTCCACTGCAGCAGGCACTGTTAGCCTCATGACTTTGCCCATTGCCCTTGGGAGTCAGTGTGGCTCTACCTGAGGAAAAGGAGCTCCAACCATGAAGTCCATTTTTAAAAGAGCTATCTATGAGAGCCAGGAGGACAGGAAGAAAGAAGGGAAGAGGCTTGTCTGTTCCTACAAAGATTGCAAAGAGGAATTCCTACCTGAGCAGAGTGTGTCTTCTCAGGGAGTTTCCCCTGGCCTTCTTTACAAAGCTCTGGGTGCTCTACCATGACCTGTGAGGCATTTGTTTGGTTTAGCTTTTCTTTGACTTTTCTTTTTTTTTAAGTTCTTGTCTGCTTTGTTTCTGAAAGAATGACATCCTGGCCCCTAACATTTCTGGAGGCAACACATGTATTCCTTACAGTGCTGTGTTACCAAGACAAAAAATGTTCCTCGTAATTAAACATGATTTGATCATTCCAGCATTTTTACGTCTTCCTAGAAGTTTTATTATCATAATTAAATTCTCTGGCACCTACTCACAACTCCAGGCATTTTCCTGAACCTTTCAACACACAGTTAGCAATTCTGAACCTTTCACTGCTGCATTTCTTTTCCTTGATTTGATAGTTATAAATTCTTTGTTAGTAGTCTTTCCTACAGAAAACCAGACGAGCTTTTTTCATATAGTCTCTATGACTCTGTTACTGTGAAACCCCAGGATCTCTGCTTTAATACACCACTGTGTTCAAATAAAATGATGTTATCTCTATATTACAAATGGGAATCTGGGATATAATGAGAAAAAGTCATACGTTTACTTATTTATCCTCTGGTACCCCATCGAAAGTGCTACAGGAAGTCAGTGGCAGAGAAAGGAATTACACCCCAGTGTCACAAATCCAACTCCCAGCTTGCTGAGTCAGCTATGTTTTACTGTCTTTCTTTGCATTTTTTTCATCCTTCATAAAATGCTCTGCATCTGCCAGTCCATATAGGACTCATCACTTTGCCAACTGCCTGTAAGGAAAGATGAACCGAGAGGGAAACAGTTTTAAGAACCAAGGACTACTCATGGGGAATCCTCTTTGAGCACTTCTGAATATTGGGTAGAAAAAGATCTTTTGCATAATAAAGCGGGCAATAGCTTGAGCTTCTGCATATCACACAATCACAAAATCACTGAAAGGTTGAGGTTGGAAGGGACCTCTGGGCCCACTGTGTCCAACCCCTGCTCAAGCAGGGACACCTAGCTCAGGCTGCTCAGGACCAGGTAGCTTCTGAACACCTCCAAGGAGAAGACTCTACAACCTCTCTGGGCAACCTGTGCCAGTTCTCCATCACTTACACAGCAGAGAAATGCCTTCTGGTGTTCAGAGGTGATCTCCCATGTTCCAGTTTGTGCCTGTTGTCTCTTGTCCTGGCACTGAGCACCACTGGAAGGAGCCTGGCTCTGTCCTCTTTGTGCCCTTCCTTCAGGTATTTATAAACATCAATGAGATCACCTGAGCCTCCTCTTTGCCAGACTGAACAGCCCCAGCTCTCAGCCTCCGCTCATAGGAGAGGTGCTCCAGTCCCTTTGTCGTTTTGGTGGCCCTTTGTTGGACTGCCTTCAGCATATCCATGCCTGTATTGTACTGGTGGCCCAGAACTGGAACCGGCACTGTAGGCATGGCCTCATCAATACTGAGTAGATCAGAATGTTCTCCTCTCTTGACCTGCTGGTGATACTTACCTTAATTCAGCCAAGAATACCATGAGCCTTCTTAGTATCAACAGCACATTGCTGCCTCAAGTTCATCTTGATGTCCATCATGACTCCTCAGCCCTAGGACCTTATGGGGATCGGTGTCAAAGGCCTTAAGGAAGACTGGGAAGACAATGTCCTCTGCTCCTCCTTCATCCATCAGGCTGGTGAATTCCTTATAGAAGCTTATCTGTTCGGACAGGTGCGACTTGCCATGCTGACTACTCCTGGAGGTTTTCTTCTCCTTCATGTGCTTAGAAATGTTTTCCAGAATTAGGCTTTCCATCACCATCCCAGGGATCATAGTGAGGCTGACAGGCCTGCAGTTCCCTAAGTACACCTTCTTCCCCTTCACGAAGATACAAGTGACATTTCTTTCCTCTATTTTTCTGGCACTTCTCCCAGCCGTACAGCCACATCACCAGGTGCTGCTGTGCGCAGCAGTGGTAGGATTTATGCTAGCTCTGTTGTTACAAATTAATTGCATAGGCTGTAGAAGCTTCACAAACGTTGACTCTTCACCTTTTAAAATCCAACCCCATGTCACCCTCCCACCATGACTCACGAGACCCACCGGTATTCTCAATCTGAAGAGAAGCCACCCACAGCTTGCGTGCTGCAATGCGAAGCAACGCTGCTGAAAGGAACATAAAAATCTTGCTCTTTGTCAGACAGAAACTGAGCCAGAAGCCAGGTTTCAACTTTTGCAGAGCTTGGCCAAACCTTGTTATTAATTCGGCTTTCAACACAACAGCACTGAAATGCAAAACTGCCCTTTAGGTGGATGGACCATTTCCTCAGACTGAGTAGGATTATAGCTCTCCCGCTGCCAGAGCAAGCAGGGTGCTCTGGCTCTTCACCATAAGTGCTGGGGTGAAAAAATGGTATTCAGCCCTGTCAGATCGTGCTCCCACAACAAAGTCACCCCATCATGCCTAGAGAGTGGCTTTGACACAGATGCTAGTAGTACCCAATACAGTCCTAAATAATTTCACTTTATTTACTGCAAATACGGCTTCAGCCATGAACTAGGCAAGGACTTTAAAAAAGCCAAAAAACTCAAAAGCATTTTCCTTACATTATTTAGGCTGCAGGTCAATGTCTGTCAGCAAACACCTATTCAGTCAACGTTATCACTGCAGCGTGAGGTCTGATAAGGGTTTAATTGCAAAAGAAAAGTACAGCCTCTGGGACCGCAGTTGCAAAAGCAATTTCCTCCCTTACAATGGAGACAGTAACCAAACACCAAACACCCTCCTGCTTGATGAGAACATGAAAGATTTAGGGACAAAGGTAGGGCATGGGGGGCCAGAGGAGCCTGTCGGGAGCCTTGGATGAGCTCAGCCCACGCAGCCACCTCTGCTGGCCCCCTGTACTCCAGCCACTTGGAGCCAAGGCACTTGGGGATGAAAGTGCATGGATGGAGGAGAAAAGTCTATGGAACAACACTGTGTCTTTGTTTCAAGTGAAGCAGCCAAATTTACTGTGGGATGCAAAGCTGACCCTGGGGTGAAAGATATTACTGAGCTTCCTCACAAGCCGCCCTTCCAGCCCCAAGCCAAACCCAGCAAATCTTGGATGTATTTGCATTTAAAAGTAACAGAGAGCAAAAGCTCCCTCACAGATTGTCCTAGAGGGAGTAGAAAGCAGCAGAAGCACTGCAGGATGGTCGTTGTGGATTTTATGGTGGACAATTTTCTTTTACAGGACAATTTTCTCATTATCGTTTCATTTCTGGTTTACTAATAACATGTTTATCAACGCAGGGATAGTTTTAGAAGAACTAACAAAGCTGAAAGCTGGGTGAAAGCAAGTCATGTTCTGGGGGTTGTTCACAGCTACTTTTATTTGAAATATATATATATACAGAGAGAGAGGAGTCCACACCTGTGCCTGCTGCACTACGCTATTTTTCAAGTTTGCAGTTGTTCTCCAGAGAATCCAAGTGACAGATTTATGCAAAACTGCAGTTGGGATCTTTGCTTGCCCTGGAGCAAGGCTTTTATCTGAGGCTCTTCTTCCCCCCCCCCCCGTCACCAGGCAATGGTGAAGAGGAGGAATACATCACACTTGAAAAAAAAGCAAAGGAGAAGAATCTTTCACAGCTGTTCCTAGCAGCTGGGATATATTTAATCAGAACTGGAAACTAACATACATCTCTATAAGAAAGAGGTTTTTCCTTTCTCCTTTGGTTATGTTATCACCTATGTGGCTCAGGGCTGAACCTCAGCACCAAACTAATGGTGAGAGGACAAATGGGCCATGGGTGACTCTGTACCCAGATTCCCAGTAACTCCTGCAAACAGGTGGTCTTCTGAGTAATGGAGATGTTTTCTTCAGACTGTCCACCTTGCAAAAGCCCCTTCTAAATGTTTCAAGACCTCACTCAGGCTATGCCCATGCTTGGCAGCAGTCTCACTATAGCTGGGTTTTTAGTAGTGCCTGCAGAAGGCAGCCCTTCTCTGATCATTGCACTGGGCTACTCTCCTGAACAAATGGGTTTTTAGAGCTCTTGGCTTGTTTTACACTTCTGCTTTTAAATGGGAACCACAAAGAAGGTACTTTCTTGTGTCTCAACAAGTTCTACGCAAACATGGGCCCAAACTGGCTCCTACTCATAGCTGTAGGTAATGGTAAATCTTCAGCAGCAAAAGAACTTCTGATGTCTCCTAACCATCGTGCCTTAGTTCAGGGTGGTAAGCCCTCAGTAGCTGTTCGGACTGTGCTCTCCTAGAGAACAGCTAGGTTCATAGAATCATAGAATTGTTTGAGTTGGTGGGGACACTTCAAGGCCATTTGGCCTAACTCCCCTGCAATGAATGGGGACATTACAACTAGACCGAGTTGCTCAGGGCCCCATCCAGCCTGATGTTGGATGTCTCCAGGGATGGAGCATCCACCACCACTCTGGGCAACCTGTTCCAGTGCCTCACCACCCTTATTATAAAAAAATTCTTTCTTATATCCAATCTAAATCTTCCCTAATAGAAAGCAATGGTTTAATCTCCACTGCTTAGTGTGCAGATGTCCTGAAACCTTCTGTCCTGGAATCATTAATTAAATTAATGCAGAACTTTAATTAATTAATTAAATTAAGGCAGAACTTTAGAGGCAAAAACTTAACACTTTGATGGACTTTCTTGTGATGCTCGTCTCCATGTTATCTGAGTACTTAATAAGTTAAGAAATGCATCTTCACAATTGGTTTACGCAGTAAGAAGCTAGTATCTATGTCATCTACCAGGCTTGACTTTTTGTTCCTAAATCTTATCTTTCCAGTCAATCTCCTTTTCCATCCCAATCTTTCAGCCAGATATGTAGGTATTGTCTCTACTCATAGAAGCACGGTCTTCAACACAGGTAAAATAAAACATCACTCTTTAGCCTTCCTTGGTGAAGAGACCATCAAAATGTTTTTCTCACAAGTCTACCCAGAATAAACATGCAAAACATGATGTTTTAGCCCAAATAGTTAATATAACCCAAGGAGGAGCCAGGCAGCTTTGCTATCAGGAAAAACAATCCAGCAAATAATTTGCTTATCTTGTTGCTGATGGATTTTGTAGCTCCAGCATCACCTGTCTTGTGTCAAAAATCCAGAAAGCCCTATCATACCAGGAAAGAGCAAGATCTGCTCAATCCAACATTGCCTTAAATTTTTCTTGACGAGTTACTTCCTTCTCTACCCTTTTCTCTCACCCCAGATCTTTTTCTGCCTCTTCACCCCCTGCCTTTTCCCCACTCTCCCCAGGGCTGGGAGGCAAGAGCCCAGCCTCTGGAAGAAGCAGAGAAGAACTGCCAGATTCAATGGGATTCACTCCCCAAATCCAGAGATCATTGGGTGCTGGTGAGATGTAGGTAGCAGGCTCTTGTGTTCCTTATCACATCCCTGGAAAAAAATTCAGATACTCCACTGATTTCTGAAGTTGACAAGGAGAAACGTGGTGAATATGAAGCACATGTTGCCCTACAATGGACTGTATTTAAGTAAAAATGAGGTAAATTGCATAAAGGTTTTTTTGTAAGAGGACTGTCGTATACCATGAGACAACTTTACCGGAAAGAGCATCTCTAATGAGAAATAAATCACACTGACCTTTGCTCTAGGGCTTGAAAGCAGGTTTCTTTGGGGCTGCAGAGATTCATTTGCCCTCCAGCAGTGGAAGAATTAAGATGTTATGTTTAACATAAACAGGAGAGGTTTAATCCCAAATCCTCACATGAGTGCACTTTGTATTCTCTTAAAAGTTCAGTAATTCCATAAGCAAGATGGACAGTTAGGTTATTTTAGACTCAGAGAAAGCAGGGGAGGAACATAAGAGACATCAAAGGGAATTAACTCATCAGGGTAAGAACCCAGTTGTGAAAACTGAGCACAGTGTGAGTTCAATTGCATTAACTATACATTGTGCCAAGATTGCTCACTATAGATGCCTCTCTCCTCTTGTCTCTGTCCTGCATTAGGATTCAGACTTGACCAATATTGCTTTCTTCATGTGATTCTACAGCCAAAGAGACCCAGTGTGAATGACAGGGTGTGGAAGGGACAATGACTCAGGCAAAAAATTTGGTCACTTACCTCCATTTGACTGAGATATGACTGAAATGCAAACTTTAATTTGCCGATACAGTTTTTCTGTAGAGTGACCAATGCAAATTGTTCCGTCCTTATGCAACACTTACTAGCAGAATAAACACAGTTCTTTGGTGAAGGGTTGGATGTGCTACTCCCTCACTGGCTCTTTGGAGGTCAGCCTCTACAATACAGTACTCATCTCTGGTCTATGCAGGAAAAAGGAACATGGAAAATCTGGGGCAAGCATGCTGCTGGTAATTTTGGTTATCCTGTCACCAAGTGACAGAAGCTAGCTATATTCAGTTTATTCAAGAGATTACTTGGTGGTTGGATTATACATGCTGAGACTGGATGAGGATTTTTAATCACAGAATCATTAAGGTTGGAAAAAAGCTCTAAGATAATCTCGTCCAACCATCAACCCATCACCACCATGCCCACCAAAACATGTCCCTCAGTGCCACATCTGCACATTTCTTGAATACCTCCAGGGACTGCACCACTTCCCTGGGCAGCCTGCAAGTGGTTGTGGTTTCTTCTCATTGTTTTTTGTTGTTTTTCTTTTTTGATGTAGAACATAACAGCACAACGTCATCCCATGGCTGGAAGCTGAAGCTAGACAAATCCAGAATAGGAGAAAACATAAGGTTTTAGCACTGGAGTAACTTACCCAGTGGTGAACTTGCTTCTTCACCATCAGAACTTTTGAAACAAGAGTTGGATGTAATTTTTTTTTTCAGCTTTCTTCTTCTAAATTCAGTTGTGGTCGTGATACAAGAATCCCTAATGGACATTTTCTAGCCAGTGTGGTCAGATCAGGCTTTTCTAATGGTCCCTTTCTTATGCCTTTAAAACCTCTAACTCCTAAGAACTGAATTTACCTGGACCAGAGTTCACCCCAGGGACAGGAGAATAAGACATCTTTACCCATTCCTCCATGGCTGTGGGAATGATATGTTAAGATATTTTTCTCATCACCAGTTGTGTCAGTGGTATGTGTTATACAGATGTGTGTCTACTGGGAGCTATGCTCAGACAGCACATTTCATTTTGATTTATGAACAGCCTTCTGAGTGCAGCACTGCTGACTTGGGCTGGAATCAGCCTGCACATTGTTGTTATTCTTATTCTTGGACCTGTGGTCACAACTCATGTTCCAGATGCTGGAGAAAAACAGAGCTGAGGAGGTCCTTGCCTCAGAACTTGCCCATAGGAGCTGGCATAAAGCAAGAGTTGGATGTGGGTGGATGATGGAGATGGGTTGTGAATGGGAAATCAGCAGGTATAGCTACAAGCTGGGTGGACAATTGTGGGCTAAGACTGGGTCTGCACTGGAAAAGATACTGCAGGACTAAAGATATCAGAGGAAAGAGCCTGAACAGCAACTTAATTGTGTGAGTGGTCAGAAAGGTCACATCTGGTCTACATGACCCTGAGAATGGAGAGAGAAGCCTAAGCTAAGGTTGACATCCAGGCTGTCAGCCAAAGTGATGGTAGGATGAAGTGAGAGTGCCAGTGCCTGGGAAAGGCACTCCCATCTCTTCAGGGAGTTAGTCAACATATCCCTCTAGGAATCTGTCCTCAAGGACGAGGGAGCAGAGCAGAGCCAGAAGCTCTTTAAAGAAGCTTTCCTTAGAGCACAAGAGCTCTCCATCCCCAGGTGTAGGAAGTCAGGAAAGGAAGGCAAGAGATCGACATGTCTGAATTGGGACCTGCTGGTCAAACTGGAGAGCAAGAAGAAAATAGGCAATGGAAGCAGGCACAGGCAACCTACAAGGAGTATAGGGATGCTGCTAGGATGTGTAGGGATGCTGTCAGGAAGGCCGTGGCCCAACTGCAACTGGACTGGGCAAGTGATGTGGAGAAGAATAAGAAAGGCTTCTGTAGATAAAGCAACCAGAATAGGAAAGTCCAGGAGGTTGTAACCCCCTTGTGAGCAACACAGGCAGGTTGGTAACAATGGAGAAGGAGAAGGGTGAGGTGTTCAACAACTTTTTGCCTCAGTCTTCACTAGCAACTCCTATACAGTGTATTCCTAGCTGATCCCCAAAGACAAAGCCTATATCTTCATAGTCACAATTACAGTTTAAAAGAAAGAAGGTGACCAAAAGAACCACAGGGAATATGATTTTTTTAACAGGAATCATCCAGCCCAGACAGTTGCATAAAAACATTTAAATATAATGGAACAAACATCAAAATGTGTGAGAAGAATGACTCAACTTAGAGAAGCACAGGCAGAAGAAGTGTCCTGTTGGGACACTAATGTAGCTGAATACTCCTCTCTCTGGGTTTCTCAGTTTAAAGAGGGGTGGATGTGGGGGAAGAAATCTGGTTTTGAGATTTTGTACCCTGGGCTACAAAGGAATCATTGCAGATATATGAATAAAAGACAGCTGAGCTGAGGTTTGAGATCACCTGCACCCATCAGATGGGCAACCAGACTCCAAGTACCGTGCCCTTGTTTGATACCTGGGCTAACACTCAACTCTGTCAATACTTTAAAGGCAAAAAGAGACAGAGACAAACTATATTAAAAGGCTTAAATCACCCGTATCACCATAGAAGCAGCAAAGAAGATGACACAGTCTGGAGGGAGAAACCTTTGGTCGGAATATCTGTAAAGGTGTGAGAAAGAGAAGGAAGAGCCACAAGCCCATCTCACAGCCTACAAGCCTATCTCAGCGGAGGAAGTGAGTGAATTACTGTGGCACATTCATGAATGGCCTGAGAGCTAATTGGCTCCACTGACGCTCCTCTGATTAGCTCGGTTTTGGCTACAGCACTTGTCAGACCCATGCTGAGTTCACAGCAAAGAAATATTCATGCTGTACTGAAGTCCGTCTCAGATCAGGTGGTGGATCCCTGCAGAGAAAGCAAACACAGATCTGAAGGATGTGGCCTCCAGGGAGGGCTACTAAATCCTTACTCTGTGTCACTGATTCCATGTTATCAAGAGCTGGAAGAGAGAAGGCTGCTGGAAAGGCTGCGGTTGCTCGTGCTTCTTTTCACTACCTCAGAAACAAAGGGAGAGGGAAGAAAACTGATGGTGTAGAGAAAATTGACTTCGGTAGAGAAAGACTTGAGAGCAAAATGTCATTAATCATTGTGATCCAAGTACAGATGGCTGCAATTATTTACTAAAATACTGATCTGAACGTGGTTTATGAACTCAAGGAAAACAGCCCAAGGGAGCAGCTCGTTTGGATGGAAGGCATAGTTGATGAGCTTCTGACAGGGAGAGGTCCCAGCAGGGGACATCTCACAGAGGGCACGAGAGGAGCAACCCCAAACCTTTACAGTGGTACCAAATTCAGCAAGCATAAATGGAAGACAGCAAAGAAACCAGGTACTTTAAGGTCAGAGGTATTGTAATTTTATGTGTACTGTATCTGTTCAAGAACTGTGGCCAAGACCTCATTTCAGCTCATTCAGCTCTGACTCAGCCCTATGGACTCCTTCTGTGTCCTCACAGTGCTGACACTACCACCTCTGCAGGATCACAGAGAGATTCCAAAGAACACTAATTACTTGCTTCCACACTCTGGTAATCACCGCCAAAAGGAGAACTGGAGAGCATCAAACAGAGCCAGTGTGTGTGCTAGCAATTGCTATTGTGTGTTCTGAGACGGCTCACTGATTCCAGGACTCTGGTCACATGTGAGCAGTTTAATTCAGACAATTAACAGTGGCATTAATTAAAGACACTTCCACATTCTGGCTCTGAGCTGCCTGTGTTCCTCTCTCTTTCTCTCTGTCCTCTTCCCCGCTGTTACGTGGTGGCTAACAAAAACGTGAGCAATGACTGAACACGCTCAGCTGAGATTAAATACTTCCAAGTGCTCTGGGGACAGTTGACCATTACAACACACAGTAAGCAGAGATGGAGCTTAAATCTGGCTCTCTTCTTCCCAGAAGATATCAGTCTCTTACGTATACACAGAAGAAATAGCGATTGTGTCTGACGTGACTGTAAGAATTTGGTTCCTGGGACAAAGTAACCTATGGCTGCAAATACTGCATCAGCTTCTTGGGGTTCCACAGAAGCTGGGAGTGATGACATACCTGTGTGTTGCTGCCCACACCAAGCATGGGATTCAACCTGATGAAGCCACCAAGCACCAATGCCAAATGTGCTACATGGAGAGACTGAACATCTCTGCCATCACTTGCAGCACTTCCCTCCTTATGTGATCCCCATGTCTTCAGCCACGTCTCAAAGCATCCTTTCTTGAAACAAACCCAGCTATGAGGCTAGTGCCAAGGCCCCTGTGTACACCGTACTGCACAAAATGCCTTGAGGACTGCCCTAGCTTTGTTACCACCTGAAAGACGTGAGGTGGGGTTGGCGTCTTCTCCCAGGTAACAGCAATGAGGGCATGAGGTAATGGCCTTAAGTTGCACCAGGGGAGGTTCAGGTTGGATATTAGGAAGAACTTATTCTCAGAAGAGTGGTGAGGCATTGGCACAGGCTGCCCAGGAAGGTGGGGGAGTCACTGTCCCTGGAGGTGTTCAAGAAAAGGGTAGATGTGGCACTGGGGGACGTGGTGAGTGGGCATGGTGGGGATTGGGCTGATGATCGGACCACATGATCCTATTGGCCCTTTCCAACCTTAATGATTCCATGATTCCAAGTCAGCAACAGCCTCAGTTCTTTGTTTTCCTCCTTTGTTCTTATTTCCATACCTAAAACGTACTGAATGAAGCCGTGAAACCTCCTCTGCCACAATTTATTCCCTTCGGTTTCCAAAGCAGAAACAGTTTTTCCTAGTGGTTAACACTGAAACAAAATAAAAGTTAAACTTGCTGATCTGTTGGGATTTCCTGAGGATGTTTTCTTCAAAGAAGTCTTTTCAGGTTGCCTGCTCAGATTTTTCCAAAAGTTATGAAACCATTTGTTGATTTCCAAGAAACAGATTGTGAAAAATGCTATGAAAGCTCCATCTATCATTCGGGAGGATTTGTTAGAAAAAAAGAAGTCTGCTTCTGCTTTAGCAACTTTGCTGCCCTTGCCTAAAACTACGTTTAAATTCACCATGGGACCGTGTCATTGTGAAATAGGGATATCACCCTTATTAAACTCCTCAGGCTATTTTCTGCCAACAGCTGAACCTGATGAAGTTATTCCCAAGGGAGACACTTGTCACTGAAAATGTCTGGCTGTCATGAAGTTGGCTTAGCGTTGTTTAACTTGTGGTTCATTATTTCGCACAGTGCTTCCAGCCCTGGCCATGCACGGGGACCCCCCACGCCGGGCACAGCACCAACGAGGAACAAAATGGGATCTTCTGCTCCTGAAGGCTCAATAGAAGTCCTTCCGGAGAGCAGAAGCAGATGGAATCAGACAGACAGACAGAGGAGAGGATTAAAGGAATCAGCCAGGACTTACAGTCAAACTTTCAGTAGTCATCAGCGTTAGGGGGAGATTTACCCAGGACCACATCTGCATGACATTCATATTCCAACAGAAGTTTTTTTTTCAGCATCCCAAGCTCATTTTTGGCCACGTTATTACCAGTGAGATCTAATGTGGGAAAAAGGACAGAACTGAACTAGAAGGAGCTATTTCGGGCTGCAGATGGTGCGGGGCCCCTGGGGATGCTCGAGAGCTCCGCAGCAGTGCGTGTGCCAGGAGAAGGGTCGGGCTCGGAGCCATCGGCCCGAAAGCTGGAGGAGCCCCGGGGTGCCGCAGCTCTATGGAGAAGCGGTGGGAAGTGACCACGCAGAGACCCCGGCTTTTCATTTTTACCTTTCACACCAGCCGCATTTTGAAAGCGTTGCAGGCTTCTAGGAAAGGAAATCGCAAGTGGGATCCGGCACCTCCCTCTCAGTCCCTGCCCTCCCTATTAGACCTCTCTCCACCTCCCCGAGCCCCGGGTACCGCCAGTGTTCCCCATGGGGTCAGGGGATGCCCAGCGGCAGCTTTACCCCCAACCACCCCCCTCCTCCAGGGGCTGTGCTTTGCCCTTTGCATCTCCGCCCTTTTACATCTCTCTTCTTTGCACGTCCGTCCCGTCCACCTCTTCCCTCCGCATCCCTCCTCTTCTCATCCCTCCCCTTTGCACCCCTCCCTTTTCACCTCCCCCTTTGCACCTCTCCCATTTCCCTCCCTCCCCTTCGCATCTCTGCCCCTTCGCATGTCTCTCCCTTTTCCCAGCCCTCCCCTTTGCATCTCAGCTGCTCGCATCTCAACCCCTTCGCACCCTCACCCCTTTGCATCTTCACTCTTTCACTCCCCAAACCCTCTTAAAGTCTCTATTATTATTATTTTAATTTACGGGGTGCACCTTTGCCTTTCCCACCTTTTGCTTCAACCCCATCCCTTCTCCCTCTACACCCACCTATAACATCTCCGGGCTGTCCCCTACCCCTCTTCTCCCCCATTCCCATCCCCACTCCCCAGTCCCGGTGCCGGTCCCGGAGCGGAGCCAGGCGCGCCCCCACCCCCCCCCCCCGGCTCGGAGCCACCCGCGATGCCGCCGCCCGCGGGGCCGCTGCTGCTGCTGGGGCTGGCGCTGGGGCTGGGGGCCGGGGCGGGCGCCGGGGGGGGCTGCCAGCTGCCGGCCGAGTGGCGGCCGCTGAGCGAGGGCTGCCGAGCCGAGCTGGCTTCCATCATCGTTTACGCGCGGGTGTTGGCTCTTCACCCCGATCCCTACGGGGCTTACAATTATCTGCCCTGGCAACGGGACCCCCCCTCCGGTGCCAGCTCGCAGCACAACCCGGGAGGACTCTTTTATTCGGCTGAGATCGAGCTGCTGTGCGACCAAGCGTGGGGCAGCATGCTGGAGGTGCCCGCCGGCTCCCGACTCAACCTCACCGGGCTCGGCTACTTCTCCTGTCACTCGCACACCGTCATGCAGGGCTACGCTTACTTCTTCTTCCTTCGGTGAGTCCCGGCCTTGGGGGCCCGGGGGGGTCTGGGTGCTGTGGCACAGCTCCGGGCATCCTCCAGGGCTGGGAGGGTTGGCCCCGTCCCGCTGCTCTCCCCGCAGTATTGCATCTTCCGCACATCCACCCCAAAGAAACATCCCAAGCTGGGATATCCCAGCGCTGCTTTAATGCTGAGCTGCTGTTGAGCAGCCCCTGGGTGCTGCTGCTTTTGTTTCTTCATGGCCAGATCTCCTCTCCAGCGCTGGAGAAGGGCCAGTGCCTGTTCTCCAAAGTTTGGCATGAGAGTATAGGAGCAATCCCCAGATGCACACCCGACAGCGTTCTCTCGGCCCCAGCCAAATCGTGACTTTGGGCTCATTGAAAGAATAAGAAAATAAACCACAATGTGGGAACAAAGCCATCGCCCTGACCTTTCAATCCAGAAGCATTTGCAAAATGTTGCTTTGTGGCTTGTTTCGAAACGCTCACTACATCCTTACACTGGGTGCATAGCAAAACAAGTTCTGATGCTGTCCAGTGCTCAGTCTGGGACAGTATCTTTAAGGACATGCCTTCCAAAAGTTATTTATTGACTTTGAAGGAGCACTTAGACTCAGGGGTCAAGAGCAAAGCAATACAAATTCAGTAGGAACCAAAGGCCGAAAGAGAGATTTGATGTATTTTGGGAGCTCATTGATATCTGCAGGGCAGCAGGAGCCTGCCAGGTCCTCCCTGCAGCTACCAGGTCAAATCCATGGGGAATATAGGCAGCAATGTGCCGGGAGTGCTGAGAGCCATGCGTTGGCTCAAAGTCTGTCCATGCAACTTTGGTGGCCCTTGGCTGGGCTGGGGGACGACGGTGACTTCTGCAACAGAGCCTTAAAGCAGCTGCCCCATGGTTTGTGTTTCAGCATGGATGAGAATTACATCCTCCTGCCGCATGGGGTGAACTTTCAGGAGGCGATTTTCCCGGACACCCAGGAGAACAGGAGGATGTTTGCCAGCCTTTTCCAGTTTTCCAACTGCTCGCAGGCACAGCACGCCCTGAGCTTCTCCAGCGACTGGGAGATCCAAGAAGACAATCGAGTAAGGGATTTATTTGCTCTTTGATGCTTGTTTTCTAGGTGGGCACAGACATCCAAGTGTCATTTGTATGTGTATATGTCTCTATGTATATATGTATGCAGATTGGCTGGTGCCTGATTTTCCCGGTCCATTGGCACCATCACTGGCAGATAACACCCTGGTGGTGGGGAGATGTTAAGTTCTTCTTTCAGTGCTCACCTCTGTGCTGACTCTTAAACTTCCCGTGGGGCTGAGCAAAGCTTGACATTAATTTGGTCATGAGAAATAGATGGGAAACCAGAATCAACTGGGATCCTGTTGTCATTACCGGTTTTGCTGTCTGCAGAACCCACACTTTGATTTCAATGGAAATGTTTGGGAGTAGAGCTTCTGGGCTCCTGGTTTGGCTCTTGTCTGGACCATTGCAGTCTGTGAGGGATTATTCTTGCCTAATTCACACAGGAGCATAAACATTGACTTCGGAGGTAATTGTGCTAAGCTGCCTTTGTAGCTGCTGGAGGGATAAAGACTCTTGAGGGCACATTTGTCTGAGTAATGCCAGCACCTGCTTTGGAGCAAGCTGAATAAGGTGCCTTTCTCCTCCCAGTGGAGAGCATGAGAAGTAATTCTCCCTCTAGGCAATTCTCCCCGAAGAAAGTATATTTTTAGCATGGAAAGTCCGCTGATGTCTGTTGCCAGTGGCTTCTGAGCTTTATGGGGCTGTAGTGTTTGTAATAAACACCAGCTTTTCATAAACACTTCTTTGGCAGAGAGGAGCAACCTGCAGTTATGTTCTGGGTATATACACTTGTGGAAGTGGAACTTGGAGACCTCTTTCTTTTAGTGCCAAACTTTGTTTTACGAGGCTGGTGGTTCCATGGGGAGCTGAGAACACTTGAAGCATCTCTTTAGGTCAGGATGGAAGGGGGCATGTGTCATCTCTTGTGTCCTGTGGATTCGTGCAATGCACAATATTTGTGATGGCAGAAGCTCTGGCTTTTTTTTTCCTGACTTTTCCCATGGGCTAAGTTTGAACTGCTGCGTTGCCCACCTGGCCAGTGGCACCATGGGCATGACCTCAGTCCTTGGGATGCCCTGAGAGTGCCATTGTCCCATTTTGGAGAGAGAGGGGGGATTGTTGACATTCAAATATACATTTGGAGCCAAACGTAGGGGACCCTGATGAACTGGTGCTTATTGATGCCAACAGTATATCTCACCTGTTAGCTGGAATGGAAACCACAGGGCAGAACCTAGAGCGTATGGATCAAAAGTGCATCTCAGCTGCCGTGCTCCTTGACTCCACACAGCTGCAAGCAGATTAAAGGGAATTATAGCCAGAGCTGGGGGCTTTAAATACTTCTACACACACCCTGGGAGAGAATAAACTGAGCTCAACTGACGGCCACATTGTCTGCTTCCTTTTGCAGTGAAAAGTAAAAGCTTCCTCTGCACCAGTTAAAAATAGATTGGATTGTGATCCCATTCAGCCCATGCATCTGTGCTCTTGTGTTGGAGATAGGCTTCTTGGCCACCACTGTGTTAGGAATTTGTTTCCCCTTCTTAGCACTACCCTTCTCTTCCCAGCGTGGGTTGGCATCCCTTCCCAATAGCCGTGGTTGGCATTTTGCTCCTTGCTTTGCCTTCTCAGATCCAGTGGTGATGGGATCAAGTGCTGATGTCCTCAAACCAGAAGGTGAAGGTCTAGTTTGAGGAAGTGAGGTCCCACCTTTGAGTCTTGGGATATCTTCACATGTTGCTCTCTCAACAACAAACAGCCTGTTGTTAGCAGGTTTGGAACAAAGGAGTGATGAAATTGGCTTAAAGTTGGATCCCGTGCTCCAAAAGACTTTTTCCCTGTGCTCCTCACAGCCCCATCAAGGCTGTCCCATGGGATGAAAAGCTGCTGGCTCCTTCTCCTCCTCTCTCCTGCCCTGCCCAGTGCTTGGGGAGCAAATAAGTGCGTGGGAAATCCTCAACACACCGACACAATAAAGGGATACAGAGCACAGGAAAACCTTTCAATTGTTGGAAAGCCCCTGGGCACATGGTAAAAGGAGGCCAGACCCCAGACAATTTGTTGGGGATAACACATTCCTCATCCTGGCTGCTACTGCTGCTGGAAGCTGATTCCAGCTGTGTCGTTAAGCCCCTCCAGTCTGGGCTGAGGGCCAGGCGCTGCTATCCATGGTTTTCCAACAACCCCACAGTCTGATAAATTCACTCAGGTCCCTGTTCTGGCCACTTTGGAGAGCAACAGTAGCTCAGCTGTCCTTTCTTCAGGTAGTTCCAGTTTGGCCTCCATGCTTGTAATCAACTGGGCTCTATCCTGACCTTTCTCAGCCCCTCAGATATGCTCGCAGACCTTTGCTTTGCCACAAGATTGGTGCTAAAGCCCTGAGCTCCAACCACACCACAGCTGTGGGATGGGAGTGTAACGAATCGCTGCAACTCCTCTCCCTTCTGTTTAAAGCTTAAGAGCTGATGTTGGTGGAGATAATGACACAGGAACTCTACTTTTCCCCTCTGGTGTTATGGTTTTAGGTTGTACTTCCCACTCTCCCGCCCATTGGAGAAATGCAGTAGTTGCCTATAAAACAAATCTTGCAGTCGCAGCAGTTTCCTTTAATAAGGTGTTTTTATTAAAGAAAGGACCAATTAAGGAGTAATAAAAACCTGATTAAAATTCTTAAAAGCTCTGTGTTTGTACCCAAGCCTCAAGTCGATGCCCCAAGGGAAGACCTGCAGATGCATCAAAGAATTTGCACTTTTTGGGCTGGCCGTGCTGGCTGAAGCACTTCCAGCTCCCTTCTGGCTCTGGGAAGTGCCCCGGGGGCCTCTTGGCCTCTCTCCACTTCTTCCCCCGGTGCCTCTGACATTGCTCACTACACCTTGTGTTAACGCCCAGTTGTTGTCTGCAGACTGGTGCAGCCAGTGGCACTGGAGCTGCATTGCTGAAAGCTCCTGATGCTTTTAGGGGACCTCCTTTTTTTTTTAATTTATTTTTATTTTTATTATTATTATTTTTTGCTCAAAAGCAGTCCAAGAGGTCATAGAATCATAGAATATCCCAAGTGTTCAAGGTCAGGTTGAATAGGGTGCTGGGCAACCTGATCTAGTGTCTCATCTACTGGTTGGCAACCATGCCAGTGGCAGGGGTATTGGAACTGGGTGATCTTTGAGGTCCCTTCCAGTGCAAGCCATTCTATGATTCTACGATCCCAAGTTGGAAGGGACCCACAAGGATCATCAAGTCCAATTCCTCAGAGTTTTCTTTGGGAGACAGATACAAGCATTCAGCATTGCATCATCACCCTCCTCGCTAGGTCTGGAGAACATCCAAATCTGCCAATGCCTTATTCTCATAAGAGATTTTGCTACATGCTAAATGCTACTTTTCTGCATTCAGGGAGTTGATTTCTGCTTGCTGAAGCTGAGAGGAGGTGATGAGACAGCAGTTCTCCTCTTGCAGTGCCCCATGCAGGCTTTCACATTTCAGTGCAAAGCTGGTAGCTCACCTTTCTCCCGTGAATGGCTTTCTGTAGGGCTGCACAGTCCCTTAATTGAGACCTTGCTGCCTTGTCTGCATAGGAAGGATTACACCATGGTAACTCGAGGTCTGGTCTATGGAGAGTCTGTGGAAGCATGAGGGGAAAGTCTATGGAAGCGCTGAACGTGCTTGCAGTTAGTTATTACTCAGAGGAGTTTTAGCTCCTGGTTTTGTTAGCAAGTTGATTTGGAGGCTCATTTTTATTGGCCTCCATTTGAGCTTATTCAGTTTGCAGGAGGAGATTATACCTTTTATTGAGCCTCTCTCCATGCATTGCTTCTCTTGTATTCCCTCTCAAGCATCAGATCTGCATCCCGGCTGCTACTTCAGCTGATTTAGGTGAATTATCTCATTCTCAATTTCTGAGATACCCTCAGAGATTTCTATGGGTAATAATAAAGCTTTCATGAAAGTTGTCAGCATTCCTAATAAGAAGCAAGGTAACTAACAAGTTATCAGGCAATCTACAATTGTCTGCTTACCATCTTCCTCTCCAGTGGCACTTTGGCTGCTGTAACAAACACCTCATGACCCAATTATAACACCTGCAAGGCTCTGAAGCAGCTAAAAAAGGAACCAGATAAGAAAAGCAATTGTAATTGCATAATTGGCTTTCCCATTATTATACAAAGCAAAAATTGAATTAAATGGCATTCTTCCTCTGCGGAAGTGGAGGAAATAGTTTCAGAGCTATTTGTATTTCAACAAAGGGCACATGAATACATTGGGAGCCAATGGGTTGGGTCACTCCCTGAACCCATCCCTGGGCAGCAGTCTTTGCAGCCTCTTCCTTGTCCTGGTGACCTCAGCTGGGTGGATGGTCATGGCTCACATTCAGGGACACTTCGTAAGACCATGAAGGCTTAAATCATGGAGAAACAGCATCTTCCACAAAAGCTCCTTGGGCTACCAGAGGAGGACTTGCATAATGTTTGTTCTGGCAGTTTCCTCTCTGCTCTGGGTTCTAGGAGAGGAACTGGAGGACTGGAAAGTGCCAGTCGTGGGCAACCCATCCTTGTGCTCTGGTGCATACTGTGGAGCCCGCTGCAGTCTGGCTGGGTTAAGACAGTTTTCTTTAATTCCCATGCACTGGCCTTCTGTGTTTTCTTGCAGCATGAGCCACATGAAGGATCCTCCCTTCCCTGATCCTAAGGGACTAGGGAAATAGAAAATACTCTGTTTAAAACTCCAGTGTGGTGAGGGCAAGGCAAAATGACCTCAAAATAGATAAAAATTGGGTACAATAAAGGTTTGAAATTCTTTTTTTTTTTTTTACATTAGGTTTCTTTCCCTGCAGCTTGTTGAAGCAGCAAAATACCATGACAGAGAATGCCCATTGCTTCTGTCTCATTTTAATGATGTTCTACTGTGCTTTTGTTTTCCTTCCAGTAACCCACCCAAGGAGCATATCCCTGCCCTACAATCTGTGTTTGATTTGCATAGTTGTGAGCTGCATTAAATGAGAAGGACAACTGCTGAAAAGTGTCTGGGATGAAGGGAAACCACAAGATAGCTGATATATTTGGGTAATGTCCCTGGGAGTCTTTTGGAGTGGAAATGGCATGGGCTCATTTCCAAATCTTCCCACTCAGGCTGTGATGGGGGACTCTTAGGGATGTGGTAAGCATCTCCCTATCAGTTTTCTGTCTTCCCACGTAAACACAGACTGATAAAAAAGAGAACAAAAGGCCATAGAAGGCTTCAAAATAGTCTTATCCATGGATGTTTCCATTGCACATGATAATTCCTTTATTTGTAGAACCCAGAAGGTGTTCTGAGTATTTCCAAGGAAGGAAATGGGGAAATGTCTCTATTCCTAGAGTGCCTGATAGAGGCACCCTTTTTCTTTATTATGAGGCAGCTTGACCATTTGATGTCATACAGTGTCATGTAGCAGGGTTGACCTGAAGCAGTGCATGAAGTCTTCAGTTTGATATCAGTTGTGAGTAGTCTCAATTTGGGGTTGAAAAGGGAGCTTTTCCCCACCCTCTGAACTCGAAGCTTGGTGCAGGGCAAGGCAAGAATACATCAGTGTCCTACCGCCTGGTGGAGAAATCTGGACCATCTTGCTCACCATCAGTGGATGCAGATTGCTCCAGAGCACAGCCTGCTCTGACGATACACACTGAGGTACATGATATCCTCAAAATTATCCTGCTTCCAGCCTGCCAGGCAAGGAAATGCCTGGGCAGCCATGAGTGTGTGTGCATGGTTGCTGCCTCTAAAGGCAATCCTTCCAGGAACTAGCGATGAGTGGAGACCCACATGGCTTCAGGCTGCTTTTAATTATCCAGAGCCACATTTTCATGAAGTTCTGCCAAACGCACTAAATTATTCCGGATTTCATGGCATGAGGCTACCTACTTCTGTACATGAGCAGGCATCTGACCCCAACCACAGCAGATCATTTCATCTCTTGGTCTGGCTTCTCCTTCAGTGTTTGCTCAGCTGTATAAAGATTTTTTTGCAAGCACCCAGGCTCTTACTCATAGCCAAGAGCAGAAGAAATGTGTTTCCCAGTTGGATAAGAAAGATGCAGCAAGCTGGATGGGACCAAATCCACAGAGTGTGGCACAAGTGAGATGTCAACACTGTGGTCTCAGGGCAGGTTGGAGATGTGGGACATTTGTCAATCTGGTCATGTTCCCTCTGTGTTAGCACAAAGTCTGGGAGAGGAAGGGGTGAGAGACACCTCCTGGGGAAGGCAGTGGAAAGTTTAAAGAGACACAGACCTCTTCCTCCAAGCCAGCTGGAGATGGCAGTGTCATGACACAAACAGCAACAAGAAGATATGAAAAGACCAAGACTGACTTTGGTTCCCCATGTATGAGCAACTCAGTGATTCCTCTGCTTTTCTGTCCTCATGCTCATGGCCTCTCCAGCATTAGAAGGAGATGGAGGATATCCCACTGCATGTAGACTGGGAAGGCTGAAAGGTGGGCAAAGAAGGCCCACCAGTGCTGGTGGGGACATGAGCAGTTACTGGAGCTGGGACCTGAAAAGGTGTGGTGCAACTCATGCTTGAAAACATTTGTGTCCATGTCCAGATCACCTTCCTCAACACAGGTTCCTATAGGCAAAGTGCTCCCAGGGTACCCCTGGCCTCCAAGGAGGAAAGTCAAGGCCCATGTTCCTGTAGGGTGAGTGTATTATGTTATGAACCCAAGGCAAAATACAGTGTGCAGCCGAAAGAAGCAGGTAATGGTGGCAGTGGTGTTGTTTGTTTGTTTGTTTTTCAGCCATTCCTAGTTATTAATCATATTTGTCCCATGATTTTTCAACCATGGAGAGTGGAGGTATTGAGTTAGCTACTACTGGAAGATGGTCAGGAATGCCTCCTGGTACCTCACTTGGAGTAACCCACCAGGAATATTTCAGTGCTCTTTGTTGGGTTTGGAACAGGAGGGAGAAGCAAACATCTAAGACAGGTACACCGGGATTTTTCCTGCCTGGATTATCCTAGGCCACAGTCTGGGCTGGCCATTCTGGGGACTGTATTCAAAGTGAATATCTGGAAGGTTTTCTGGGCCAGGAGCAGCCACAATGAATGATGGATGTTCCCAAGCTGTTGTTCAACGCAAGTATGGGAGCCACTGAGACCCTCTGTAATCAGTAAGTCTGTAGATGTGTTAGGTGTTCTTGCATGTGAAAATCCGTGCTTTGTCTTGTTCAGTAGATGGGAAGGATGATTCATAGGGTCAAGGACCAGCAGCCCTGGGCCAAGTTCTGTCCTTGGTGCAAACACTTGTCTGGCTGTGAGCAGAGCCGGACTTTGATTTAGTTATTGGCCACAGCCAACTCTGGATTCAATGAAAAGTCCCTTATTTCCTCTTCTGCCTTTCCTCATGCACCTGTGAGATTGAAAAGAAAATAAAAAAAAAAAAAGGAGAAAATGTTTATTAAAACCAACAACTGTGGAAATCCAGCTGGCAAATGGGACACCTATAATGTTGCCTGTAACCAGATCAGCCATTCTGCCTTGAAGGGAGATGAGGTCTTTCAATCAGGGACATACTTTCTCCCAGCCCATGTTTATTTTCACGAAGGGGAAGCCAAGTTGGCTCCAAGGCAGCAGTAGTTCAAGTCCCTAATGGAAGCTGCAGACACAGCCTTCTGAAGTCCATCCTGCCTCCACCAGCCAAATGGCTTTCCAAATTTCCCTGCAGAAGCATCCTTGCCCCATGGAACTCGGGCAGGGGCAGCCACGTGGTTGCAGGTTTAGCTTTGCTGCCAGCCTGAGCCAAAATTGTTGCAGGTGCTTCTGGCAGCTGACACAGCAGCTACCTCATTTCATCACCCCAATTAGAGGTTTTTTTTTGGACCAATACTGCTACAAGTGCTGTCCAGTTATCTGTAAAATGAAGTCCAATAGGAAAAAAAAACTTACTGAGAAAGCAGAAATTTTCCATGACACTGTGTAATGTGAAAGGGAAATAATACAGATAGAAAACCAGGTCTGAATATCTGTCCCCCAGAAATTAGAAGCAAGAAATAAAAAATATATATTTCCTGAGATCTGAAAGAAAAGATTTGTTCTGCATTTTCTGGATCAGCGGGGAACCTGCAGAGATTCTAGCTACTGCAAGAGGAAATGTCACCGCAGAGTTTCATACTGAGACAAGGTGTGGGACAAAAACACAAGATTGGATGTGCCTAATTTCATTGTCAAACTGACTCATCTTCATCACCAGACAGGAGTAGAGGGAGGACTATCTCATTCTTAGGATGGTAAAAGTAGGTAAAAGTAGGGCTGTGTGCCCTAGTTCAGTGGAGACAGTTCTCTTCAAACTAGGATTTATCCCCAAGGAGATTAGAAATGATTGAATATTTTTTTCTATAATCTGTTAAGTAATTTTTCTAACTCCTGTGCCCTTCCCCTTGCCTATCCATGTCTTCCAAGGACATGTGTTCAGAAGTGTGACATGTGAGCACCTGAGGTTTGGCTACTTATTCAAACCAAAGTATGTTGTTGGATGGTGGTGGCACATATCCTCTTTATTGCCTCAAAATGCAACGAGTTTGTCACCTCCATTCATCTTCACTGCAAACCTGTTTCAGAGCACGTTCACTTGTCTGGCTTGCTTTTGGTCTTTCCAGAGCCTTTACAAAGCACAATTATGTTCTCCTGGATGTTCTTGAATATATTTTTTTTATTGTGGAAAAAACTCAGTTGCATAACTGGATGGTAGTTGGGGAGAGAAAGAAAGGAAAGTCAGAGTAGAGGAATAGCTTGTGCTGATGCTGGCTGAGGACACAAATAGAAATTCAGATGATGTAAGTCCTCATTTCCATTGCATGGGGAAAAAGTTCTGTTTCAGAGTCTCTGAAGCATGAACATAGCAGCCACATCTACTCAATATCTTCTGTTTTGTTGTGGAGCAGGAAAGCTCTTTCCACATAAAAGCATTGTGTAGGGCTGTGGAAGTGACACTGAGGCTCTGGAGCACGTCCAGAGAAGGGCAATGAAGCTGTGAAGGTTCTGGAGCACAAGTCTTATGGGGAGTGGCTGAGGGAACTGGGATTGTTTGGTCTGGAGAAGAGGAGGCTCAGGGGAGACCTTTTCGCTCTCTACAACTGCCTGAAAGGAGGCTGTGGCGAGGTGGGCCTCTTCCCCTGGGTAACGGTGATAGGACAAGAAGTAATGACCTTAAGTTGTGCCAGGGGAGGTTCAAGTTGGTTGTTTGGAAAATTTCTTCTCTGAAAGAGTGGTGAGGCATTGGCACAGGCTGCCCAGGGAGATGATGGAGTCACCATACCTGGAGGTGTTCAAATAAAGTGTAGCTGTGACACTGAGGGACATGGTTTAGTGGGCATGATGGTAGTGGGTTGTTGATTGGACTAGATGATCTTATTGGTCTTTTCCAACCTTAATGAGTCTATGATTGTATGATTCTAAGTGGAGCAATGATGAGCACCGCGGGAGAGCTCTGTTGGACACCAGCCCATGCTCTTGGGTGGATAAGAAATGCTAAGAGTTTATTCCTGGCCTACAAACAGTGCCCTAAAGTGAGAATCTCCATGTACATGGTTTATCAGTAGGAAGGATGCAGGCAGATTTTTCTTGGTCTGTGTGTATCTCTATTGGAGAGGTAGCTGTGAGTAAAGACAAGGAAAAAATAATGGCTATAAATAAGAGAAAAAAGCAATCAAATATGGAAATAGGAAATGAGGATATAACATACTGAAACGTGTAGCCAACCAATGTGGTGAAATCTCCATTATTTACATGCTTTGATTCAAGCTGGGAGGTTGCAGTGAGTCTGTTAGTCAGAAGAGACTCTCCATAGGCTTCCTGCCTCTGGAGGAATATCCATTGCATGGGGCATGACAGAGCTTTGGGATTAGGTATGATGTTTCATTGTGCTCTGCCCTGGTTCATTCCTCAAACAGAATGGCTGTGGTGACAGCAGCGTCTCGTCCCCTTGATGCCCCATGCTGGGGCTGAGCAGTCCAGGGAGGTGGCACATAGCATCCACAGCCCACCTCCATCCACTGGATTTGCAAAGACAACCCAGAGACAAATTTTTTAACAGTTGTAAAATTCCTGAAGCCTTGAAGACGACAGTGGTGATGCGGACTGGAAACAGTTCTAAGGATACCCCATGGAAGAGTTGTTGCTGCCATCAGCGGTTGTTTTTCTGCCTTTTACATGTTTTAGGCCGGCAGCACGTTTTGTTTGAGTTCAGAGATTTGCCCCTTCATGATCTGCCCATTAAAATCTTAATTGAGCCCGTGTTTTCTTAAGTCTCAGTTTCAAAGGACAGGGAGCAGATGTGATTCTTGGTTCTTTTCCCAAAAGTGCACAACTTTGATTAAACGTATCCAGGAAATAGTATTTTACGCTCGAATCTTTCCTGCTGCAATAGAAATGGCTCAAAAGCCAAATATTTAGCCCATGTCTACATGGGCAGTTGAGATACTGATGTGAAATATCCCAATGCTTCCAAATTAATGGCACTCGGGAGCTGCTTCTTACGGGCGGTTTCTGCTCCCAAATCACTTTACCAATGCTGAGGATGAGAAGGAGTGGGATCCTTCCATCACAGCATCAGCACCTGGGACTAAACACATATTGGAGCTAATAAAAAAAAAGCCCAAACCACAGCCATCCCTACCTGATTCTGTATCCAGACATTAGGATTGACCTCGAGTTCTCTTTCTGCTCGTTGTCAGAAACATCTGAAACAGGAGAAGCCTCCCATGGTCGCTGCTAACAAAGTGGTGTTTATCACGTTCTGGTAATTACATTTGCTGTGGTATTTACAGCATTTCCTCTGTTTTGAAATGGAGTGATCTCAGGCTTGCCCAGGGCAAATTGTGTACTCTAACCTGCTTCTAATCCCACATGTAGCTTTAAACATTAACATACCTCTGGCAGTGTCCAGGGTTGGTCTGTACCCCATGCAGGGAATGTGGATATTGCAGCACTGATCTTTGCTCTCAGTGTCTGTCAGGGGCAGTATCTTTTTCCTTCATCTACAGATTTTGGGGATTTATCTTTTTTTATATTGCAAAGAGGCAGGCAGTCTTTGTAGGCAGCAGCAGAGGCAGCCAAAGGAGGGAAGGAGAGGAGATGGGCTCTCTGTCAAGCTAAAAGAGGATTCAGAGCCATTTGGGACCCCAAAAGAAGAACAGAGGTCATATCAGGCTTGCCCTGTGCTTTCAGGAGGAGGCTCAGGAGGTCATCAGCACCCAGCTGATGATGTCTGCCCTAGGAGGTCATCAGCACCCAGCAGAACTTCAAATGTGGCATTCTCCTATTTATTGTCTTAGAAATGTGGTTCCAGTTAGTGTAACACACCTTTTTCTTATATAAGGGAAACCTCTGAAAGCACAAGAACTTATTTTTCTTTCTTTTTCCACATTCATGCCCAAAAAGTTGAGATGAGGCCAGCAGGGCATCACTGGCATTCCCAACCCTGGGTAGGAATCAGTGGCCAGGCTGAGACCTTCATGGGAACAATTTGGTCACCTGAAGTGGGTGCCTTGTATCATCTGAGATGCCTAGGAGGTCTGAGAGAGAGCAGAAGACCAGCAACAGCAGGAAGCTTACTGTTCACCTGAACATCACCTTCTGCAGTGTCAGCCTGGGGACCACATGGGCAGTTCATGTGGCAGCATGTGGCACAATGTGTGCAGATGAATAACAATCCCAGGAATCCCAAATAAAAGAGGACAGAGAGCATTTCAGCTAACCAAACAGAGGTGCTCATTTTAGGATAAGAAGAGCAGTCATACGTGGTCCTCTGCAGATGTCTTGGATACCTGAAGTTGTCCAAGAAGGAGTTGGGCACTTTGTTTGGCCTCTAGAACTCCACTGTTAGGAAATCTCAAGACAGTGGTCTTCTCTGCAGACATCTACCTGTTGACATCTAAGCTGAAGTGTGTGAGTGTCTGAGCTGAAATCTGTCCCACGTTTCATTTATCCTTTCAATTAGGGGAACTCCTAACAGAACTGCTACCTATAGAAATGCTTGAGGCAACAAAGCTTAGTGACACCAGCATTGTGTCCTCTCTTTTGCGATGCTGTTACTTCCTCTGTACAAAAACTGACACTGAATTGGCAAGTTAACGAATGTTCATCTTACGGCACAAAAAAAATGTGGTATGGTCTCAAATGAGTCCTACGTAAAAAGGCTTCCACTTCCTTATAGTAAGCAGCGGATGGCTCCCTCCTGGAAGTAAAGGTTGTTTCTGAGACTGAGCTCCACATCTTCAGTGCCAGAGCCACCAGACGTTCCTGTGTAGTTAAGGAAGTAGTCTGGTTTCTGGTTTGAGTGCTCCAAAACCAAGGTCTGAGTATTTATCAGTATCTAATGATTTCTGCGGGGCTAAGGGAGTCACTCCACCAGTTCTTCCTCTGACCCAAGCTGTACTTGCATTGTCAGCTGCATTTGGCATTTCCAACTTCTTGTCTAGAGCAGCACAACGATTGGGAAATCCATGCCCAGCAAAACATGTGAGTTGAAAGAGCTCCTGTGCTGCATCCAGTGGTGAGGGTAACCCTGCAAATGCATTTTCTTCTTGCATTTGGGTGAAGGTAATACATTAATGTTGAGAAACAGCTCATCTAGGCTCACTTTGTGGTCTGGCCTTGGCCCAGCGTGGACTTAATGTGATCTAAAAGGGACTGGTGTGGTCCTGCAGCGTTTATTCTACAGTATCCTAACCACAGCTATGGGTCTGTCTCACCATGTGCTTTTCCTTCATACAGACATTCTGGGCTTAGATTCAGTGGATTCAGGAAAAGACCAGAGCTTGAAACAAGCACTGCAGCCTGCCCAGGGTCCTTCTTTGTGCGATGCTGAGTGGAGCAGGTGGCTTGAATTTGCTCAGAGCTTGTGATGCCTATTGGAATCTTTATCTTCTAGTTTGAGAAGCCTTTGGATAAGAATTCTTGAATGCTTGTAAGACACTGAGTTTTAGTTTGTGGATTTAAATCCAATTTTCTAAATTTTTAAAGCAATTCCATGTGTTTTGAAATTCCAAACCCCCTTGTCTCCTTTTATAAGCTTGCTGTCAATTGCAGACTGATTTAGGAAATGGTGCAAAATGTGTAAATAGTTCTATTTGCAAAGAAAAAAAAAAGGATTTTTTCAAGATGATGCAAAGAGAGGAAAAAAGAAATGAAGACACGTTAACAGTACTTTATCAAAAGGAAACAATATCTCTAACCATAGAATGCCTTAGACTCCAAAGCTTGCAGCAACAACCACAATAAGCTTTCTAATCCAGGTAGCGTTGTTGGAACCATCATGTAAGACAACCTTTTCATTAGGCTTTTTGAATTACTTCAGCATTGATTTTAGGGCTTTTTCTATTTGATCTTCTAGTATATATTCCTGATGGGATTTTGAACATGTTTTCCCACATATTTTATGCATAAATATTTTGGCTTGGGATTGGCTTCTTGACTGATACATATATGTTTATATATATTGAGTAGTGTTTGAAAGGCATTAGGGAGTTTGTCCTCTTCAGTATCACTTGCAAAATGGGAAGAAAGACTGAATTTCACTCCATGCAGCTCTCTGAAGTTCTGCAGCCAACAGAGTGGAGTACAGAAATTCTTTTGACAAATGTTCCAATACTGAAAGCCCTGAATTAGTGCAAAATATTGTCTTATGAGGAAAAAGTAGAGAATGCAAACTTAGACCACAAAAGAAGTGTGAGTTTTGTGCTGTTCTGATTTTAAAAGTTGACATAGCAATTAAATTACTTGCAAGTGAAGCAATCCATTGAATAGCCAGATCTCCTGTATTTTGTGCCATCTACTTATCAGAAGTAGAAAAAGTTCCTATTTCCACTGAAAGTGAAGCAGCAGATGGTGGCCAGGAAGGGTACTGCACAGTGACTGAAAGGAGAGCAGGTGCCTCCATTTGGACTATTGGGTCATCTCCATAGAATCAGTTGTCTAACCTGGAGCTGAATCCAACACTGAAGGTTGTGAACTGGGGTGAAAGTCTATATATTTTTTTCTCTTCTTATTTCAAAAAGATTTTGAAAAAACTTGGCTTGAAGGGTCAAAGTAATCATGCAAAAAACATCTGAGCAAGTAGATAAATATGTGAATGAAAAATGTCTCTGCAGAAAGTCTTAGAGTTTTAGCTTTATTGGAGTATAAGTGCTGTTCTAGTCAAGAGGAATTTGTACCAGGTGAGCCAATGAAGTGGAAAAAGCACATTTTTACCCAGATCATCATCATACCTGTTAAATAACCCCAACCTTCAGAAACTTCATCAAATAAAATCCAAAGTGAGTGGGAGGCATCATGTAGGAGAAGTTTCTAAGAAGCCACTAAAGTGGTAGTATAAATTGATGGGATGCTTGAGTATCGATTTTCCTCTGCTGAGGGTTGTGAAGGAAAGTTGACTTCTTTGGAGGTCTTGCAGGAGACCTGTGAGCCTGGGTACTTGTTGGCAGGGTAGGAAGTGAGCACTGGCCCATTTTGGATGGTCAACTAGGTGGTGATTTTCTGGAGGGGCTTCTTTCCCTGCCAACAGCACTGGGACCCAGAGGAGACCAGCCCTGTGTTCCAAGGTCAGCTTGGATAAGTGCGACTCCCTCGCACACTACCAGTACTCAGAAATTCCCGGGACCTCAGGTAAATATTTAACTGATGTTAACATGGACAGATTGACACAGGAAGGAGGAGTGTCTTCCACCAAGGGATGTCACGGAAACTCAATGAACAATTAAACAGCTGAAAAATTCAGTGCTGGGAAATGAATGGAGAAATTCATCAACTGAAAAATTTTCACCCCACCTCTGGTACTGAAGTTTTCTCCTCTCTTGTGCTGAAAAATTGCTTAGGAAAAACTTCTCCAAAAGAATGGCTGGGTGCTGGAACAGGCTGCCCAGGGAGGTGGTGGAGTCACTGCCCCCAAAGGTGTTCAAGAAATGCATAGATGTGGTGCTTAGGGGCATGGCTTAGTGGGCAGTATTGGTGGGAGGTGGACAGCTGCCTAGATGATCTTAGAAGTCTTTTCCAACCTTAATGATTCTACGATTCTATGATTTTATGAAAATTAAACCATCTGCTTGTGAGTCCGTGCTCTCATCTGACATGGGAATGGTGACACAGTTCATTGATTTAAAATATGTATATATATAGCCAGTTGGAGCTGCAAGCGAACTAATAGGCTTTTTGGTAAACATTTCTTTATGTTCGCTTCTCTTTCATATGATTCATTTCCAGGGAAACACAAATGGGACTTTCTGGAGATGAAACCTCATTTATCACTCTTTTGACTTGATGAGGATAACATAGTCAGACACAGTAGCAATCAGCAAGGTGCTGTGCCATTAATAAATCAAAATGACTCATGTTTTGTGATTTCAGGCACACAAATGTTTACAGATGGAACTACAGCAGAAAACAAGATGGTTTTGCTCCAGTGTTAGCAAGCAGTGACTTTAGTGAGCTGTGAGGGCTTTCACAAGCTCTGTTGGGTCATTCAAGTGTTCAACTCACAGTATCTCCAAGGTGGTAGGAGATTCTGGCACCTGCTGCAGGGCAGTTTCTCCCCAGCCATGAGAAGAAAGGTGTCATTCCTCTTTTTGGCTTCCAACAGCTGACAGCTGTTCTAATCACACTTCAGGTGAAATTTAGTGGTTATTATTATTTTTTAAATAGTGAATAAAATTTCTTTAAACTTTCCTCAAATGTTTCCATCAAAAGGAAGTTTGTAGGAAGTTAAAAATTAGCAGCCAACAGTTAGCATTCAGTCCTCTGGGTGCATCACCAAGTCTCATTTCCCATCTTTTAATATAATTTGCACTGGCAAAATCTTGTTCCCTTGCATGATTCCACCATTTGAAAAATAGACTCTAGATGTGGTCCCATCTGGAGTACTGTGTCCAGGCTTGGGGCTCCCAGCACAAGAAAGACATAGAGCTGTTGGAGAAGGTCCAGAGGATGCCATGAAGATGGTCAGAGGGCTGGAGCACCTCTCCTATGAAGAAAGGTTGAGGGAGTTGGTGTTGTTTAGCTTGGAGAAGAGAAGACCCCAGGGAGACCTCATTGCAGCCTTCCAGTACTTGAAGGGAGCTTACAAGCAGGAGGGAAACCAACTTTTTACACGGTCTGATAGTGATAGGAGAAGAGGGAATGGCTTTAAACTAAAAGAGGAGAGATCTAGGTTAGATATTAGGAAGAAATTATTTTCACAGAGGGTCGTGAGGCACTGACACAAGTTGCCCAGAGAAGCTCCATCCCTGGAGATGTCCAAGGCCAGGTTGGATGGTGCCCTCAGGAGCTTGATCTGGTGGGTGGCAGCCCTGCCAATGCCTGGGGGTTGGAACTGGGTGGTGTTTAATGTACCTCCAACCCAAGCTATTCTGTGATTCTATGATTCTATGATGCTACGTGTTACAGCTATCCCATCTTATTAGTAATAACATGAGAATGGTTGTACTGGATCAGAATGAAGGTCTCTGTGCCAGCTGCCTGTTTCCAGCATGGCCACAGCACCTGTACCCATAGTTCTGTTCCTGGACCTGCCTTCTAGAATTGGCAATGAACCATTTCCTATTGATGGCAAAGAAGAAGGAAGAAAAGAGGAAGAAGACAAATTTTGTGAATCAAAAAGAAGCACAGTGTGAAAATCATGTTGTCTACATCACTGGGCAGAAGGAGGGTAAAGGCATCTATGCCTAATGTCTTGCTATCAAGCTAAGCTGAGCTTCAGTGCTGAAACTTTTTTGGCAACTTCTTGGCTGGGAAAGAGCTGAAATGAACCAATTGTGACTACTTGTTCTTTCCATATGTAATGAAAGATGATCCACACCTGTTTTCTTCCACAAGGAAACCCAACAAACATCTAAAACAGGTATCCAGGGAAGACTGTACAAAGGAGGCAATGAGATACGGTGGTTCCTCCTGATGATCCCCTGACCTTCAATGTTTTTGGTTCAAGAACTCTGTAGTGAATTAGTTTCTATATATGTTTTGTTGCTGTTGTTGTTGTTTTGTGTGTGTATGTAGTTAGTTGCTTTTAGTGGCATTATCTTTCCTTAAGTTGTCCAGTCTCATTGAGAATCATCACTTTCTGTTTGCTTTGAGCATGCTCCCTACTATGCCATCTGCTACCCCCAGGTCTTCTGATGGAAGATACTGTCAGTCTATTTACTCTCTCCATGGAGCTTATGAGTGTGTAGGTCTCTATCCTGTAATCCTCCCGTAGCACAGGATTCAAGGTTGCAGACCGTATTGATGGCTGAGCCTCAAAGGAGGTGGTTTCTGCCCTATCCTGGATGTGAATCAACTACCACAAATGCTCTGAGATGCAAGTATACGAGGAATGAGGGAATGAAGCCCCTTCTCTCACTGTCTGGGACCTCCCACAGCTATTGCCACAGGGAAATTTTGAAGTTTTGCTTAGACTGCTGAAAGTGCCAACAGGGAAAGCAAATATTTGTGTGTAAGACTTAACCCCAAAAAGATTAAGTGCAGATGGATGTCAACAGTGCCAGCAACCTGCAAGAGAAAGTGAAAACTGAGAAGAACATAAAAACAGAATATGGTATGGGAAAAAAAAAGAAAAAAAAAGAATAAAATGCAAAACAGATTAGAAACAAATCAGGGAGAAGGCAAATTTGAACAAAGCCTTTTGCTTTAGCAAAGAAGGGCAGCATCATGACCAACAAGAAGAGCACTACAGCAGTGCTCATCTGCATTAGCAGCTGGGGATGTTCCATGGTGAGCATGAAGTAGAGAGGGAGCAGGAATATCAGCATGAGGGATGCTACATGGACATTAGAGACCTTTGGGAAGTGGGAAGGGTTCTGGAGGTGTTGACTGCCTTCCAAAGCTTCCAGTTCTCACCTCTTCAGGTCTGGAAGACAACTGCTAGCTGGGGAAATGGTGAGCTGTGGGAAGAGGTTTGGTTCTGTGAAACTTGGCCTGCTTTCTGTGGGAGGAGAGACATGCAATTTGGCAAGCATCCATCTTGGGAAAATTGCAAGTGGTAGGGCTGTCTAGACTAGTCAGGAAGACATGAACAAATAACTAGGAGAAAACAGAAGAAGAAGAAAAAAAGCACCATTCCTCACCTAGATGTAAATTAAGATGTCAGGGAGAAAAAAAATGAATCGAAGCATCAAAGGATACAGAGAGAAGACAATCTCAACTGACTTGAACTTGGTAAACAAGCGGGGGAAGTCAGACATGCCTGTCATCAGACTTGCATGCCATTGCTGGAAGCAGGATAAGAGATTTGTGATAGGAATGCTGCAATTAATTATTATAAATCTCTTTGTAAGGACCGTGTGGGCAGTGTGCAGGTGTGTGTGAGCATCTTGGCAGCCTGACAAAAATGTAATTATTGGTTACAGAGTCGAGCTATAGAGAAGCGAGCGGTATTCGGTGCTTCGCGGATCAGCAAGGTGCTAATTAGGGATTGCTGGAGGCCACCACATTTCTCTGAGAAGGAAAGCAGCACCTCCTTAAACACCTGGATGTAGTGTGGGTGGGAGCGTAGGATTTACCTGGGAGACTGCAATTATAGAGAGGATTTCCTGACTCGGAAATCAAACCAGAAGTGTTCTGCTTTAGATCTCTTTTTCTTTTTATTTGGATCTGCAACTGGAAATCGGTAGCAATATATGTATATGTAACCCCACTTGAAAGCATTTTTTAAACCCAAGTAAATCATTACTCTTTCCTTTACTTTGCCAGGGGTCATGATGATCTCCCCAGGTCATGATGAACACACCAGTGAGAAGGGGGTTGGATCTTTTTTCTAGGAAGGATATGTACTTGCTGAGGTCATTCAGTGAGCATAAGTGATGTCTTTGGACAATTTTGTACAGGAAATCAGATCAAAGGCTCAACTGTATGAGCTAATCTGTTCTGATCAAGATTGATTTTCGTTGCTCTTAGAGTCATAGAATCTTAGAATCATTTGAGTTGGAAGGGAACATTAAAGGTCTTCTGGTCCAATTCTCCTGCAATGAACAGGGACACCACAGCTAGATCAGGTTGTTCAGAGCTCAGTCCAGCCTGGCCTTAAGTGTCTCCAGGGATGGAGCATCCACCACCTCTCTGGGCAACCTGTTCTGGTGCTTCACTACTCTTAGCATAAAAAACTTTTTCCTTATATCCAGTCTAAATCTCTTGTTGGGCCATACCTTTCAATATGTTATTTCTCAGATATTTTCTAGACTGGTTAACATAAAGTGTGTGTTTTTGAGGCCATGCATGATGTTACGGAGCACTCAATATTCTTGCTGCAAAGCCCATCCTTAATGATTTTTGTCCATTTCAGCCATGGGAAACCTCATACAGCCATGATTTCTAACAGGGAAATCCAACCACAGGAATGAACAAGAAGCAGCCCTGAAAGCAAGATTGGAAGTTGCCCATTGCACAGTTTTACCAAGCTCAACAATAGCTGAAGAGTCAGAGTGAGGAAAACCATTGTTGTATGGAGGCTGTCTTCTAAAACCACTTCAGAACAGGAGCCTTTTAAAGCTCCCCATCAAATGCAACAAAGCACTGTGTAGAGCAGCTTTAAAAACAGGGGAAAAGCAAAGGCCAGTACATCTCTATCACAGCAGTGATGGCCAAGTAGTACTTGTCAAGCTTGGGTTTCCTTAAACATGCACGCTGAGCCTTTCCATGCTCTTAGTACTGTTTGTTGAAGTATTAAGGAAATGGGAAAGCATCCAGAAAACTGCTTCCATTCAACTAGCACTGTGAAGTTAAAAAGAGGAGCAGAAAGGAGCCGGAGGTCTGCGGCACATTGCTGACCTGCCACCAGCCAGGGATGTGGCCATGCATCACGCGGGTCCTGCTGGCGTGGCCCCATTCTCAGAGGTGTCCAGCAGCTGTCAGAAGGGATGTTGGAGGAACATCTGCTCACAGCTGCTGTAGGGAATTTTTAGGCTTCTTATGGAAATCCAGGGAGGGATTTTTGAGGTTGCCTTTGGGAAGGTTTTACTGCTGATGACGAGGAGTGAAAGTGCCCCATGACACCACATTGTCCTCAGTGACATGGAAAATCTGTAACAGGGAATTGATTGTAATTTGTCAGAGCCGAGCAGTGGGCTTTCTTCCATCTGTGTTCCTTTTCTCCCGAACTTTTGCAGGCCTTGCAGATGCTGTGTGTGAATTATTTGTGCCTAGAGGGGTTTAATGTGTAATATGCACACACTGAAGACTGAGGAGTGCCCAGCTGCACTTCCTACAGACACGCTTTGTTGTGGCCCTTACTGTAACTTCATTGTTTCTTAACAGGGAATTCTGAAGTCTGAGCATTGAATGCATTTGCATTCATTGTGCACCATCCACAGCCCATGATTCAAAACTCAGCTCAGAACTGCTGATTTATCATTACTGTTACTATTTAACATCAAGGTGGGCTGACATGGGAAGATATTTACCCATCTTTTCATTTAAGGGATATCTCACTTTTCCTCTTCTACGTGATTTTGTGTAGACCTCGTGAGCTATGACTTACAATATCAAAATAAAGTAATATATGGTTTTGAAATCTAAAGCCATTGTCCAAATTTTTGGTTAAAAGTGGCCTTGTTAGTTTAGGATATTGTTATACTTTGGTAAGATAAAGCAGTAAAGGTGAAACACTGCTGTATGAGCTTTTCTTTAATCACTGTCTGGAGTAGATGTGGGTTTGGATTTGTCCCGTCAAAGGGGCACAAAGTTGGCTGCAAACCCAAGAATGAGACTGGGCTTTTGAGTTCAGCTCAGCAATTGAATCGAGTAGTGTTCATGTTGGATTATCCCTGTAATTTTCTTGTTTCTTGACTTTTGTTACAAATACATCAGTTTTATTTTAAGAGTCTGAAAAGGCCTTTGAATGCTGAAGCTTTGAAATGTCTGGGAAACTTTCCTTCAGCAATCAGAAGCTTATGTAGGGTTGTGGCCTGCATTTTCAATAGTCTTTACTCAATTTGAGTATTCAAATAAACGACCTAAAGCATGAGCTTTCACCTATCCAACAATAATACAACCGACTTCAAAAGGTAGATGTAAGTTTTCACGTGGCTGTTGGACTAATGGCAGTTTATTTGTCCACTACCACATTACTTTCATCTCCTTTCTGTCACCTTGTACAAATTGTTATCTGGTCATGTTGGCAAGCATTGGACTCATTGCCTTGAGTCTATAGCAGACCATCCATTCTGATCTACCGTTTACCAGCCCCTCACACAAAACAGAAGGTGAGGGCAAACTCCATTCCTTGGTATTTCTGAGCAGATCTGAGCATCTGTGGCTTTTATTGAATGCAGTACACCTCACGGTGTTCCTACAGATCATGTCCTAGATGTTTTAAGAGACCCACTTCACAAGTGGAGTATCAAAACAACTCTAAACAGGCTTTTAGGTGTGGACAGTAGATAGCAGAGATGGGAGCAAGTATGGGAATCCTCATATCTACTCACTTCTAGCTTCTAGACATCTGTCTTCCGTCACAAATAACTCTGAAACCAACATCCTTGTCTCTTTGCCTGTATTTCATGTGCGGTATTTTGGGGAAAGCTTGTTAAAGCCAAGCTCAAGTGTAGCCAGAGCTTAGTTACAAGTGCAAACATATCGTGAACGTCTGTCTTGCATTAGGATCTTTCCAGAAGGCATTAAAATACAGCCAAGGTGGCTTCACGAGATGTGCTTTCTCCCAGCACTTGGTTCAACTGTTCTTAAAAAATGTGGGAGTTTGGGAGAGCGTATATGTCAGCACCATAAGGATTTGCAGGGTGGGGAGTAGAGGGAAATTATGGTGGGTTATTTTAGAGCCCAGCCAGCCGTCTTCTTTGCTTGAACTTTTCAGTGAAAATAAGAGAAACTCAGCAAGCTCCTGTAGTAGTTGGCTCTTTGGGAAGATGCCAGCTTCTGTTTCTGTGTTACAATTGGATTACACAATCCCAGAGCCGTGTGGGTTGGAGTGGTTGCACATTCATCACCACCTCCCATCTGCATCTGAGCTCAGCTCTGAGACCTTGAGAGGTTGGATCGGGCCCATCGGGAAGGACAGGAGGCAAACAAGCAGCTGCTGCATTGTGCTGCATTTATTGTGAGGGCTACTCTTTAATGAAGCCTTCCCAGCCTACTGAAGCTTTGCTCCAGCTTACTAGCATGGATATAGCCAACAGTCGTAACCCCTTCTCAGTGAGTTCAGCTCAAGTAGATGTGGTTACTCATCTCTGCAGCCTCTGTGCTCTTCCTTCTGAGCCAGCCCGTTGGCGACTGCTCTGCTCACCTCACTGCCCCACCGTGATCTGGCCTGGTCTGGTGTGTCAAATGTGACAGAAAGGAAGGAGGAGCACAGCAGTGCCCATGGCTGATATCCTTTTGCTTGAAGGATCAAAACACCTTCCAGAGATGAGCTGTATTGTCTCAGCAGATCAAGAGCTGAGACAATCTTTACAGTATTTCTGGAAGTTTCCAATGATTCTGATGCCTCAACCTGGCTCATCTGCATTTTATCCACTGACAAGCGCAAGAGCTGTGTGCTTCCTCTCTCTTCCTCATGGGTTTGACAGTGTATTGACCAGTTTTTAGTAACTTGGAGTTGAGCTCCTTCCTTTCAATGGCCAGCTTTTTCTAGAGTGACATATTTTGCTTCTATGCAAAGGTAGGTCTCATTTCCATTGAAAGTCTCCACAGTGCAAAGCCTTCTTTTATTTTGACACATATCAGGAATTACTTCATAAAAGTCAGTGAGGAGGAGAGTTGGAATTATCTTCAGATTTTATAACTTGGCTAAAAAGTCTGGCTGCAAGCTAAAACTTGACACATAAATCTCAGCCAGGAAATAATTTCCCTTCTCTCCTTCCAATACAACAGCAAACAACTCCTCCCCTTCCCAAACACTTGCAAATTTCTCAGTGGAAGAAGGTTATTTTAGGAAAGGATTAAATAAAGAAATATTAGTAAGTATACTAACCCCAGGATCTCTGGGGTGGGGAGTGGATGGAAGGAAAAAGGCTCAAAATTACGCAATTAAAAAAAAAAAAAGTTATTATTATTGTGCTTCTTCACTTGAAATGGCTTACAGATATACTGAGTGAGCAGAGTAGATCACATGTTTGTGTTGTCTTTCAGTAACATCGGCTGCCATTAGACCTGTCGGTACTGAATACCAGCACGATAATGTGTTTATTAACAGCATAAAACAGACCAAGGCAGAATTGGGAGATCTGTATGTGTTGGAATCAGATTAAACAAATTTGTCATCCAGTCTTTCCAGCTGAGCTTGTGCTGCAGTTTGCATGTGTTATGCCTAAATCACATCTAATTGATGGAAAGAGGCCTCAAATACCTGCAGGAAAGGGTCTCTAAAAATCCCTACAGTGCTCAATTCTTGTTATACTCTCCCACACTAGCTCAAATTCCCATTAATTTCTGTCACAGCCAATGAATGAGAATAAATATTTCCTGTCCTTTCTATAAAAATCCCTTCTGTATTCGTCAGCTTGCTTTTCTGATGTTTTGTTGGCATGTAAGTACAGAAGAGGTGGGACCATCGGCATGTTAGTGCCCAAGTGCTTGCACCTGTTTTGTCCCTGTTGATCAACATGGACTAAAGGAAAGTTAGTTTATTCATCCATATCCTGATGAGAGCTATTGCTGGAAGTTGTTCCTTTGGTCATGCTTGAAGATTTTGGTCTTGGGGCTGTAACACCCAACCATCTGCATGCATCCTCTACCAGGTACATCTGGAGCCAAGAAGAAGCATGAGCATGCCTATGCCCTTCCAATGCCAATGTGTCAGTGGCCACACACCTAGAAGAGGACACAGTTGTCCCACCTAGATGACATGTAATTATGTATGATCATATGTATCTCACGCTCCTCTCTTCAGCAGAGAATAAAATTTCAGCGTATTTAACAAGACTACCTTTGTCTTTAAATAAGACTTAGAGCAAACTCTTGGCAAATGAGACATGTGGATTCCAAAAGTATCCCCATTTTGAGTAGGATCGGTGATCTTCCCATCTCTGAAAATTCCTCTTGTCTATTCCAAATGTGAGGCAGCACACACCCAAATCCCCTGGATGACAGTAACCTGTCTGACCCAAACATTCACACACCTGGAACTTTCCTCTTCTTGTATAATGTGGATTTACATGTCTTAATCTGTGACACTCAGAGATGCAGATTTTGTATTAGAAACGTTTATTGACTAAACTCCTAATTAATGAAAGCTCAACCAGTCATACGCTCCAATGCTGGGAAATTTCTCCAAGATCCCTCCTGGAAAATGAGTTTCCAGATTGCTGGAGGCAGGGATACCATGGCAGACAATGCACAGCATTACAATTCATGGAAAACTGTGGATTCCGGTCTCAGCCTCTGAATTTGCACAGGGAAGCATTGAGATCACTCTCCATGAAAGTGAAGAATCTGACCACAGGCCTTGGCTCCCTTATTGCTTCCATTCTTGCACCATCCAAACTCTGAATATAGACTTTCCTAGTTTTTGAATATATCATGTCAGAAAACTCTCAGAAGGACATATTTCCTGTTATCCCTTTCTGAGAGAGGGAATGAAGCACACAGAAACTAGTTCTTGCTTTTCCACTAACTGATGATTGCCCTTTCTGTGAAGGAGGCATCTAGTTCCTTTCCGCTGATTAGGACACTCATTTTATCTGCCTGCTTTGATTAGGTGTGAAGTGTGTGTGTTGCTTAATGAGAATAAGCTGTTCAGATAACGCAGCTCAAAATAATTGCTGTTTTGCTGTTCCAAAATTACCATTGCCAAAAGACAACAGAAGTGTGCTAGTTAAGAGAGTAGACTGGAGCCTAGGTCTGGATTTCTTCACAATGCGTTGTTGTTGTTCTCTATTATTACCGTGATGTCAGGCAGTTTGTATGGTTTTGTATGGATGGTTTCTGGTGCAGATGTTATAAGCTGCTACTGCCGGAGGGGTGGGAGGCGATTCAGTTCATAAAATCATAGAATCATAGCATCATAGCATCATAGAATGGCTTGAGTTGGAATGAACTTCAGAGATCATCTATCCTACCCCATGCCACAGGCAGGGTTGCCAACTTAGGCATTAGATCAGGTTGCCCAGGGCCCCATGATGATGCTTCATCCCACCTGACCTTGAACACCTCCAGGGATGGGGCATTCACAACTTCCCTGGGAAGACTGTGCCAGTGCCTCAACAATCTCACCTGCTACTTGGGACAGTCCAGGCCCTGGTTCTTGTTATTGCTAATGGGGTGCAGTACAAAACTGGTGAAGCATATTTAACTTGAGTGTCAGAGAACTGTAATAAAAACAAAGTAAATATCTAAGGGATCTTCAAACTGTTAGTAAAGCACATATACAAATGGTAGTGCAGACTTACAGAGACACACTTGATACCTATCCATAAATATTTAGCCAATAATAAAGCAGACTTTACAGGTAAGTGCACATGACAGCAGGGTCTAACATATTTTATAGATCACAAGGCAATTATTCACAACAAAGCCACAAAGAAAACGGGAGTGTGATTGAACTGTGTCTCAGAGGCGTCACTGTGTGCTCACTGTGCAGTGCTGTGGCACTTGCTATGTAATTATCCCCCTTCAACACAATTATTAATTTAGGATTAAAAAGCTGAGAGCCGCTGTTGCTACATGAACCAGCAGCTGAGTGCATGCCTTCCAATTTAGGATCTTCTTACAGTTCACCACATGGCACTCATCAGCCTGGGGATGCAGTGTCCCACGCTGCTGTGTCTGTTACTTGGGCAGCGCTGCCTCCTTCATTGCCTCTCAAAATCAGGCTGGGATGAGAGCTGCAGGCTTATGTGCACTGGGAGACTCACCCTTATTTGGAGACCTTATTTTCTATGGACACCGTAAGCCATCCTTTGTGAAAAGCTTTTCCCTGTAGAAGGCAATAAGTTGCCCAGCAGGTATTTCTGTGTGTATATAAAGCATAGCAAAGCTGTAGAGAGAGACCTGAGCCATTAAATATGACCCTATGTTTCCATCACCCAGTGTTTCTAGGGAGAATTCAAATGCTGGTTCAGGAGCAGGACCCTGTTGAAGGGGTTGTACTGGAGTGAAGCAGCAGCCTTTAACTCCTATGGAAAGTAGAAGTTAATGCCCTGAATGCTTGGGGCCATTTAAACTCAGGCAGGCAGGAGGGTGATCCCTGAAATATGGCACCCCAGAACCTTTTTACCAAACTCCGCCATGCTCAGAGCAGTCTGCTGCCCATTTATTGTATCCAGGGTGGTCTGGAGCCACTCAGGAATTACAGCCCACGCAGCACTCGGAGCTGAGGACAGCGGGACGGGACTATCAGAGAGCAGCAACCCCATCAACCAGATGTTAGCGCTCTCAGTTTGCTATTTGGAGCTGCTGATTATTCTCCCCGGCCATTTTGCCTCCCCAGCTTCCCTCTCAGCATGCTGATGTTAGCCAGAGAGCGCCTGCAGATTGTAGATATTTGTTTTGCCATGCCTTTGTCTTTGCTCTCCCCACCCTCACTGAAGATTTTCCACTTCACCTCTGTGGGAGCCTGTGCCTTCAATTAAGAACAAGCCCTGCTCTGTGCTTTGCCTACACGTTTTCACCTCTTGCTCCATCACCTCTAGTGAGCATGCCCATCTTTAGTACGCATGGGTGATGGGTTGATGGTTGGACTACATGACCTTAATGGACCGCATGACCTTAATGGACTTTCTCAGCCTTTATAATTCTATGATTCTGGCTTGGAAGGGAAACAGCCACCAGCTCCTTGCTGAGGTCTCCAGGTTGGGTTGGGCTCATGGTGTAGGTCAGGAGCTTGGCTGTCTGCAGATGCAGATGTACCTTGTCAAGCCCCTGTCCTTCATCCAGGCTGATTTCAGTGCCATTGCTCTTGATTCCATTAAGGTTTCATATATCTCCATGCTTACTGGGAAAGGCTTTGGTAGAGTCTCTGTGCTGCTCCTGCCATGGCAGGGGCATCTCCAGCTGCTTGCGTAAGCAGCGCACCGAGCTGTTTCCACACTATTTCCAGTGCTCACTTTCCTGCTCAGAATCAGTTGCTCTGACTCATCCTCCTGAGGAATTTCTTCTTCTCCAGACTGTCAAAACAGCCCAGAAAACCAATATTTCCTACTCAGGATCTAGGTTAGATGCATTAAGTAGAATGGTGCAAAGACTGTCTGAAGAGGTGCACCAAACCCAGACAAATACAGGCTGGAGTGCGCCCTTTTTACTGCCCCCTGCTTCCCTACACCCATGTGGATGTGACAAATTAAGTAAAATTTCTATGGCCTTTCCTCTATCTGTTCAGGAGTGATAGCCAAGGAAACCTTGGCTTCTCAGAGGCATTAGAGGATGGCAGGTTGCCTCACGGCACTTACTTTTGCTCTTCAAAGTCTAGAAGCTTTCCTGCAGCAGCAGTGCATGCAGAGTTTCCATCTGAGCCTGTGGCCAAGGAAATCCTATCTGTTTGTAGAGGCAGCTCAGCTGCAGCAGCTTATGTGAAGTATGAAGCCAAAACATCCAGAGTGCAGGGATTTATAGGGGAACATGACTTTTATAGATGTTGCGTTAACTTTAAACATTTGCCTTTCTCAGCACGGGTTTTCCTCCTGTGCATAAAAGTTGCCCAAAGTATGATATATGTGATGAGGAGGAGACACGGGCACCACTTAAAGCCAACATCCCCGTTTCTGTGACTTCACAAGAGATGTCACTGAATGCATCGTACTCACACTTTGAGCATTTGCACATGCCCCTGCTGGGATCTGCTCTGCTTCTCTCTCTCCATTTGGCCTCAGAAATGACAGAGGAGAAAAAGTTTATGTATGTGCTGGCTGGGAATGATAAGCCCAGGGATGGGGAAGTAGAGGGGCTGGGAGGTCTCCTGCTGCTCTGACTTCTCAGCATAGAGGATATAGGCACTCACCATCCATGCTCTGAACCTGTTGGGTGTGTAAGAGATTGCTGGCCTTGCCTTACTCACAGGGGGTTTTAAAGTCTTTGTGACCTCAGTCAACCTTGTTTCCACATTGCTCAGCCCGTCTCCTCTCACCTCATTGCTCACAAATGGAAATGGTTTCAGACTGAAAGAGGGGAGACTTAGACTGGATATAAGGAAAAGGTTTTTTAAAATAAGGGTAGTGAGGCACTGAAGTGTGTTGTCCAGAGAAGTGTGGGGATGCCCCATCTCCGGAGACATTCAAGATCTATCTGGATGGGGCTCCAAGCAACCTGATCTAGCTGTAGGTGTCCTTGTTCACTGCAGGGGAGCTGGGACAGGTGAGCTTTAAGAATCCCTTCGAATTCAATTCTATGATTCTATGATTCTGCAATCTCATGGCTCTTGAGCTTTTGTGGGACTGCAGGCACACCTGATGTGCACAGACACATGCTCTTGGTTCAGCCACCCCGATCCTGCCACCACCCCTATCTCCCACTCTTTCATACTGCGGACAGAAATAGTTAATCTAAACCTGAGCCTGCAGACATCCAGGCAGCACCTGCCACTCCAAATCATTGATCACCTCTGCTGGGGCCTCCAGAGAACTCCTACAGGCTGTAATACATTGCTCTGAAGTAAGTCATGCTTAAAGCAGACACTCTGAATCAGGTGTAACATTGGTCTAAACAAATATAATCCTCATCCAATTGAATATTGATGAGGATAACTTGCTTTCTGCACCAATTGATGCTGGTTCTTAGCTTAAGCTGCATCTAGAGTTGCAGGTGACAGAACTGTGATAGAATGAGAGGTAATGGCCTTAAGTCACACCAGGGGAGGTTCATGTTGGGTGGGATTGGGTTGGCAGTTGGAGTAGAGGATCTTAGTGGTCTTTTCCACCTTTAATGATTCTGTGATGCTATTGTTCAAGGGATGATATATTTGAACATATCACACTTCCCTCACTGTTATCCTGTAAAATAAGGGTGCACATTTAACAGGACCATTAAATTAACTTCCTAGAAGCTATTGTAGCATGAGGCAGAGGTGGGCTCATTCAAAAACCAACACAGATGTTTCAAAAGCAATGAGCAGTGCATAAACTGCCATGCACTCTGATCAGCCGTGTCCTGTTTCCCTGTGTTCCCATCAGTGAGAGGGAAAGACACAATCAATTTTGTTCCTGGGTCTTGCCGGTTGTATCCCTTCCTTGATATTTAATTAATTCACTGTGTGTATGTGTAGGGGGAATGGTGACCTAATCCTATTGAAATACATGCCAAGCAAAACAAGGTTAGGTATTAGACACGGTCACACAGCAACTTTCAATTAGGGAACAATACACTTGAGGTAAGGTATGTTGGCAAAGTAGTTATAGGCATATCAGAGCTAATTAGCTTCATTGTGACAGTAATAATACCTTGTGGGGAAAAGCTGAGTTAAATTAAAGTGGATTGCGAGTTTTGGAAACTTTGATATCTGTGGAAGTGGAATGTTTTTGTACAAGCTGCAGAAAAATAGCCTCTTTGAGAGTTTCAAAGCCCAACTGAAAATGCATTGCTAACTCTGAGACAAAAACGACTGGGGAAAATAAAAAGCAGCAGCTCAGGTGCTATCAGAATTCAGGCCGAGCAAAATGCAGAAACCCGTGAAGCAGCACAGCTTATGAGGCTGACCTACAAACTCACTCATTCTCAGCATCTAAATTGCTTCCAGCAGCAGAGAAAAGATGTTCTTATTTCCTTTTTAAAAACATGGTTTAATCTTGTCTTTACATGGTTTTTCTTTAAGCTCAGCAAGGTTGAGCTCGGTACTGCACTTTTAACTTCAGTGTCATTTGCTTATAACTGGTCAACTAATGACTAATGCACTGCATTCCCCAGGAACAGGAAATATCAGGACAGTAACAGCGTGTTGTGACAGTGCTCAGAAGGAATCAGAGCAGCTGCTGCTTTGCCTTGGATTGTAACTGTGCTGCAGAGCTGGTCTGTGCTCTGTGTGTGTGATGGAATGGGGAGCAGGGGCATGGCTGCTCTTTGCTTTTCCATGCACTTGTCCCCGTGGTTTGTTATTTCATTGCCCACTCAGTAGGTACTTTTAATGGAGAAGGGACACAGGTCTCAGCAAAGAGGCTGTCAAGGCGGCACCAAAACTTTGTGGAGATGGACCCCTGGGTTGGCCATGAGACCCTCCCCATCCCCATGCCCTGCTCCACCTTGGACATCCAAGTGTGGCCCAGCCTTGAGCTGGTAATGCAGGAAGCACAAGGTATGGTGGGGCTGAGCACCAAGCACCGAGCCCAACACTCAGCCCTTACTTCTGCATCTCCAGAGAAGCAAGGAGGAGGATGGCTGCTCCTGCTAAACTGCTTAGATGTGAGACTTGGCCGCTCCCCTCCCAGATCCACCACCGCATTCCTGTGGCATCTTGGGCAAACTGCTGGGAGGAATGCTTTCAAAGGAAACAAGGCAAGCGTGCAGCCCTTCCACCTCAGAGCAACTGGAAAAAGCAGCCGGCTGGCTCCTGGTGCGCATCTCTCACCCACACCGTGCTGCCTGTGTTCAGCAAGGAGAGGGAAGGGGCTTGGAGGTGCCCCAAAGTGAGGTCCTGCCCTCGTGATTTCTTTTTTTTCTTCCTAGAGACCCTGTCTCCCACTGGCTGTGCAGGGAATTTGAGGATTTGCTGTCGGGACTGACTTATCTGCTCACTTGGCACCAGTGAGGTGCCTGTGGTAGGCAGCCTGGCTCATTCCCCGCATCTTCTTTTTTCCTTTCCTGTCTTCTTGATTCGTGTGGTTTCTCTCCTCTTTAAAGCATCTCCTCTTTCCTTTGCAAATACGAGGAATAACTCAGTTGGTTCTTTCCTGGGTGCTGATAGTGATCAAGGCAAGTATCATGGAGTCACATTTCCACCATCATCCCATCAGGAGGGACCGAGCCAGGCTGTCACCTGGTGTCCTCACATCTTCCCCCTTAGCAGAATCTCGGGCTTCAGGACTCACTGAATCCAGGGAAGGCAGAGCCCAGGAGATGCTCTATGTGTGGTTTTGGAGCTAGAGACTTCTATCTAGGTATTTTCAGGGCTGAAAGTGTTTTTACTATCCCTAAAGGGCCTCCAGTCCCCCCTGTGTCCTCCAAAACCATCCTAGTCTGGCTGCAGAGAATCAAGGGCTGCAAGTTTGAAGGGCAAGGTTTTAAAATGGATGTTTGCCATACCCACTGCAGATGAGAGCCACCAGATATTCAGACACCTTGCCAGAGAGGAAGGTCTGGTTTTTCAAAGTGCTTCACTGTGGGGAAGGATCTTCTTTGAAAAATCTGTTGTTCAGCTTAAGGTCTTAAGCTTTAAAAAATATCAGAAGAAAAAGAATAGATTACGGGTGTTTTTCCTTCTGAAAAATAATCTTCCCAGTAAATTAACCATCCTGTGTGCTGAGTCGGTGCCTTGGTGGAGCTGCTGGCACTCAAGTTTTACGTCACAGCTTGTAAATACCACTCACATTTTCCAGGGAGACGGTCATCTGCTCAGGGGAATGTCAGGGCACAGCATCAGCCAAGACACCTGCCAAAACATAGGCCAAGAGCTGCCCAAGCCGGCCCTTGAGTGATTCTTCATGTGATTTTCCACCAAGCAGCATCTTGATGCAGATCAGAACCAATAAGGCTGCTTTAAAAGTCCCCTGATTGGAGAATATGGGTTTACTTCTGTTTCTATGGCAAGTTCCTCCAACCTCCAAATATCCTTACGCTGCCACTGCAGCTTCCCCTGGGTAGCTAGTGATGCCAGCTGCCATTTCGTGGGTCTCTGGGTGCAATCCATTTCAGTCTGTGCAAGTTACCTAGCCAATGGAAAGGGTCCCAGAAAGTGAGACGCTCCAGGTTAGTGTCTAAGTCAGGCTAGAAGTCTCCCTTTTGACATGGCCATTTTTCTCCATTGATGATTGGGAATGTTGAGATTACTTGTCTTGAATGGCTGACTATTAGAGGCTTAAAGTGAAAAATCTGCCTTTAGCAAGCAGAGGAATGGGGAAGAAAGACATTGTTTGCAGTGCCAAAACATGTCATGGTGGCTGTAGGCTGTCAGAGGCCCCTGCAAACTGTGCTTCCTATTCCAGTGAATCTCTGTTTCTAATAGTTTGAACTAACTGATAGCTTATGCCACAAGCCTTCTACTTCCCACAGTAAATAGAATCGTAGCATCATTAAGGGTGGAAAAGACCACTAATATCATCTAGTCCAACCATCAATTCATTACCACCATGCCCACTAAATCATGTCCATCATGCAGAAATGCTGATCCAGTTATCCTTAGAAGAACAGCCACCACCATTTCTTTTTCTATCCAGGTTGTATGTACCCTGGTGTTCTGTACAAAGCAATGGAAGGAAATAGCAGCTTACTCCCACTAATGATAGTGGTGCTGATTTGCCCTCAGACCCTGTTTCAGAACCTCTGAAAGGTGCAGCCTTGCAGCAAGCAGTGGTAGTTTAACCAAGCTTCCCCAACACGATGGTTTAACAGTGCTGACAAGGGCTTTTCCACACTTCAGCAGGAGTGTTAGTCTTGGCTGAAAAGCCCCAGTAAGTGGAGGTTAAATGACTCCATCCCAAACCCCATCTGGAGGAAGGCTGCCAGATCCCTCCTCCTACCCCTCACCACATCATCTCTTTGTCCATCCAGCTTGCTTGCTCCCAGTGAACCTGCCCAAAGGGGCCAAACAAAAGGAGAAAGTGATGCTCACAGTCTGAAATTTGGTGATGGCAAGGCATAGCTCGAAGGAGACTGCTTCTGCCAGGAGAGACAAGGTTTGCCTGCCTGAGCTGTGTCATGTCCCTGTTAGTTTCACCAAGAACTTGTCTTGCTGAGCACACAGAAGGGCTTGGGGAAATAAATCCTGGTGGAGTTAAAGAAAAATAAAGAGCTATGTTTGGCTCCAAAGCCCCTCTTGAAAGAGTGCATGAATTACGACTGTGCTGAGATAAACAGAGCTGGAGGAGTGTGCCCCATGTTGCATAAGGTTTCAGTTTAAGATGTTCTACATAACGTTAACAGTGGTAAAGCACAGAGCAGTGAGGCAATGCACAGCAAATTCAGATAGGTTTTACCTTTGCTGCGGGACAGATTTACAGAAGGGAGGAGAGAGAGGAGAGCAGTGTGGGGTTGTGATGAACTGCTGAGGTGCAGTGTGGAGGAGGCTCGGCAGTAGAGCAGAAGATCTGCTTCCCAATCTCAGTCTTTGGGCTGTGTTTCCATTGGATGCTCCCAACAGGTTGTGTTAGGGTGATGCTCAGTCCGGGGTGCTGAGGGAGCATCCCATGGTAGCACAACCACAGTCCAGCAGTGCGTGTCCTGAAAAAATTATAGGGACAAGAAACCAAAGTGACTTATCCTCAGGTTTTCTAAAGAAATGTCCTCTTCATGCAGGGGAGATCAGGTCTTACAGACATGCATTTAAAGATGTTCCCACAGTCATCTTGGCTGATGAAACACAATAGGTATCCATGTCCAAAAACTGTCTGATGTGAAAGATATTTTTAGGAGACCTCAAATGAAAGACTTCTCCATAATCGTAGAGTCATTAAGGTTGAAGAAGACCACTACGACCTAGTCCAAATGTCAATCCATCTCACCACACCCACTAACCCATGTACCTCAGTGCCACATTTACACTTTTCCTGAACACTTTGAGGGATGGTGACTCCACCACTTCCCTAGGCAGCCTGTTCCAATGTCTCACCACTCTTTCTGAGAAGTTTTTCCTCGTATTCAATATGAATCTCCCCTGTTGCAACTTAAAGTCTTTTACCCCTTGTCCTAAATGGCTCTCCAGTGCTCTTTAGCAGTGCAACCCATTGGGAGTATGCATTAGAAGCTGGCTAGATCTCAACTTCTCTCCCTTTGGTAGATGATGACCAAAACTTGGGTACCACTGCTGTTTTGAGTGACTTGAGCTCTTCAACACTGCAGCCATGTATGGACAAATTGTGTTGGATGAACACTACCATCATGCCTTTGCCCGTGGAAGTTTTCCCATCCACTGTCTCATTCTAATGACACTTACAGAAGGCAGATGTGTGTGACTGTCAATCAGACAGAAATTTTTATGTGTGAATTCAGACTATCCCGTAAAGGGCTCACACGCCTGTAATGTGACAGTCCAAAAATCAGTTTGATGTAATGCAGTGCCGATTTGTTTGGCAGATAGACTGACTGTGTAAATCATCTAGATGTGGTGAAACTTAAGACCGGGTGTATTTGTGACAGGATGTTTCAGACAAATGCTTGAATATATGTAATTTGTGGTTTCACAGCTGTATGCTGTCTGGGCTAAATCCTAAGAACATGTGTGGATCTTTTTGTGCTACCTTTTTTGCTACATCTTCTTGTACTGCTCTGGATTTGTTTAAATACCACTGAGGATGGCTTGCTGACCCAACTGTGCAATATACAAACAGAGATGTCCAGAGCAAACACATCTTCTGTAGGTCATCTCATAATGTAAATTCTGAAGGAAATCTTGAAAAATAATTCACAGATTTGTCTGAAGAGCTATGTCTCCACTTTACTCCCCAGGTCTATGGGCATGTATCCCATGTTGAGTACAGCAGTTCAGATTTATTGCTTAACTGTCTGCTGCTGATTCTCCAGTGACTTAGCTTTTGCTGGATGAAGATTTCAGTATCTTTCAAATGTGATGTCAAAAGAAAAGAGGAAAAAAACTCTCTAGTGTACTTGGCATGACAAGCTGTTGTGGGGAATGGGAGCATGAGTCATTCCTAGAAAAAGAAAGTCAGTTCTTAGTAGCTGTAGCAGTGCTTTTGGATTAAAGCTTGGTCTCGACGTTCATCAGTGCAAACTCTGCACGCTTATGGACTCACGAGACTGGACAAAATGGGGTGTGAAATTCTTCTTTACAGATATGCTCCATAGGAAGGACTGCCCAAAGTGGGGATATCTCAGTTGGCAGTAAACAAAAAGTTTTGAGTAGCAACATGAACCAAGGGCTGGCTTACTCCTCACCTATTTATTCCTGGTTAATTACACTGGCTGGACTGAGCTCCAGGCTGTCACATTTACACAGTTCTCAGCATCAGATCTAACAGTTTAAAAATAACTTGAGTGCACCCATGTGAACCACAGCTCCGGCAGCAGCAGCAGGGGTAGGACAGCACTCACATTTATACATGATCCTTACTGCAGAGCCTGTGAAAAATGCTGTTTGCAGCCAGCTGGTGAGAATGTGTGGACCTCGCCTTCTTGTTTTTCCACACACAGAAGGATCAAAGGAGTTCATTTTTCAGCTAGTTGTCCTGTGATTTCAGGTAAGTGTCCTATTAGACAGTGAGGCTCTATCTGTTGCTTGCCCTGTTGGTAGGCAAAGTTATGTGGGTCTTAGTTTTTATATCTGTGTTGCTCCAGTGGTCTCTTTGGACATCTCCAGGTACTTCAAACATTAAACCATTGTCTTCAGGCTGGAGAGTGAAGATCTGGAAAAGGAGTGGTGTATGCAAATAAGCTGTCTAGCTTTCTAATAGTTTGTGAGAAGTTTCTAGTGGCTCTGCACAACTGCCCAACCTCTGCTGACAGGGGACGAACCTCAGTGGTTTGGGAGTGCCTTTGGGGTTAGGCTCATGCCATCCCTAATGTCAGCTATCAGATGCTGCCATTCCCTCAGCAACCGTCCCAGGTAGATGTGGGTGGGTTCAGACAACGGCACACTTCAGGTGCATTAATTCACTGGACTCTGTGATATGCCTATCAGTACATGCCTGTCCATCAGTACACAATGAAAAATGCAAGAAGTCCCTCAGGAAGAGGAATTTCCACCTCCTGTATTCCCAGCAAACACCTTGTCCACACAGTGGTCTCCTGTGTAAGGATTTAAATTCAAGACGAGTTCTGCTTGAAGCTTTGCAAGGGTTTGGCAAACACAACAGCCAAGAGGTGCCAGCTGTTTTCAAACAGCTCTTGGAATGAGCTGTGAACAAAATCAAACTCCGCCCTCTTTTGTGCAGTTTCTGGCCTTCATCTGTGAACTCACAGTCTTCCTAGTGTGCATTTATAAAAGATTCCTAGTGAGAAGACAGTCAGGGTAAGCACTTCCCCTTCAGGAAAGCTCTGTGATGCTTTCGTACAGGAAACATGAGCTTATGGCTACTGGAAGCACTTGCTCTGTTGACCAACCATGGTTTTTGCTGCTGGGGGTTTCCAAAGCAAATGAACTGCTTGTCATCAAAGTAGACTCCCTCCCTCACTTTCACTTGTTGAAAATCCTACAAAGAAAGGCGGAAAGAAAATGCAGTTCTTCATCACCACACAGAGGGTATACTTACTAGCTTAGATTCTCTGTCTGTTCCAAATGTTCTGCCAGAGAAAGCCCACCTAGGCTTCAGGAATGCCTGGACTCACATTGAATATCTAGATGTACATAGGAGATAAATTCAGCAGAAGGCACTGCCTTTCCTCACAGTGCACCATGGCAGCAATGAGCTGAAAGTTCCACATGCACAATGAAGTGTCTCAGAATGTTTTTTTGTGGGAAAAAAAAGGGATATCTTTGAAGGTTCCTTTTTTTATTTTTGCCTAAGAGCCCCAGGTGGGACATCAAGAGCTGAATGTTCCTACTGGGAGCAGTATTGCAATAAGTTGGTAGTGGGTAAAATGAGACAAGTGGTCTTCAGCCAATGACCCAAAAAATAAATACCTTTTGATAAAGTTATGGAATCTTGAATGCTCTGGGAGACTGCTGAGATTTTACACTTCAGGGTTTCATCTGAAAGAAGCCCATTAAATGAGGTATTGAAGATAACTTTATGACTGAGAAGATAAAAACAGCTTGTTCTACGTTTTGCAGGTTCTGTGCTTATTGCACATATTGAAATAAAGAACACAGGACAGACTTGCATGAAAATCTGGAGATTATGAAGGGCTTCTAAGATGAATCAAGCCTAGAGTTTTTCAATAGCAATACCTCCTTAGATTGAACTCCAGTTTCAGATCATGAATAGGTCAACCTTCCTCCATAAATTCAATTTAACTTCAATGGGCTCAACAGGTCTTTCAAAGCAGCTCCAAAAAGTCATTGTGAACAATTAGTATCATTAAAATCTACGATTTTGCATCTTATCTGAATACAGAAGTGAAAGCAAAGCTTTAGTAGGAAAAGCATAAGAAAAGTCAGTAGAATTTCAGAAAAGCTGTTGTACTTTTGAAGAGTTGTGAAGTCCTTTGGGGAACACCTGAGTAAACCCTTAGTTGAATAAGCTTTTTGTGTAAAGCTCATCTGTTCCTATTTCATTTCTTCTGTCCCCTCAGCTCATGTGCTCCTCGGTCCAGAAAGCCCTGTTTGAGGAGGAGGACAGAGTGAAGAAGCTGCAGCAGAAGGTGGCAACGTTGGAGAAGCGCAACAAACAGCTGCGAGATCGGGTGAAGAAAGTCAAGAGGTCTCTCCGGCAAGCTAGGAAAAATACCAGGCACATGGAGTTGATGAACAGAAAGCTCAGTGAGAAACTTGCCTCTGCAGGTGGTCAAATTCCCTATATTAACTCTTTAAAGCAGGAAAACTCACATGCTACCTACCTTAAAGTATAATGCAAGGGTAATGCAAGAGTTCAGGCCAATGATAATGGCAAATTTTGCCTGTGTTAGATCAGGATCTGGCCCTTACACCTTGTCTGCACTGCTTCAAACCTTGCATGGAAAATGAATCTGAACTTGCTCTAGACACAGTGCTAGATTAAACAGGAATGCAAACTGGATTTGTCTGGGTACTGGAGGAACAACCCCAAACTAAGTCCATGGTGTTCTGGGTACACATAGGTCCAGACTGTAATATAAAGCCCACTGTGCTTCCTGGTCCTCATCCCCCTGCCTCTGTCACCAGTTTTAGGTTTCCCTATGGTGGGGTGGGTGTGATGGAAGTTCTGCCAGGCATTTGACATGGGAGCTCTTCTAGTGATCTGATGCCAACTTACCTTCTCTATATGGACTGGGCAAGCAAGTGGATGTACAGAGATGTATGCTGCAGGAAGGATAAAGGCATAAATGCTCTTTGCTCCATCATGATCCCCTTCATCGTGCCTTAAGCTTGACTAAAGACTATATTCTGTATATGAGCACAGGCTATGTCCAGGACACATAGTCAGTTTGGGCCCTTATTCAAAATGAAATGCAAATGTGCCCAAACTGTCTTAAGACTAAGTATTTCTTAATGTTCTTAAAATAATAATAATAATAAAAATCTAATATTTTTTCATTTTACCAGGACATGCCTTAAGAGTCATAGTAACTCCTTCAGGTGCCTTTAGTGTTGTTCAGCCAATGGAGCTGGAGACCTATCAATCTGAGTCTGTGTCTGGGACCTAATCCAACTCCTACCATCAGGAATGGATTTAGCCTAGGTTTAGTGGGTGCTGGATCAGGTCTGATGGACGATTTCAGATCCTGTTTTCAAGCAGGTTTAACTTACAGTGTGGACAAGGCTTCAAGTTTTGTAATCACTGTTTGAGGTATAAAGGAGGTTGCTGGGCAGCCTCATTTAGTTATGCTTAGATGCTGTAGAAATCACATCAATATCAACAGGGCATTAAAAAATTAAGGTAGTTTATATATGTATATATTCTAAAATCCTATAGAAAATATTTTTATTACACATTTGATATAGTCTAATTTCTTAAAATATGAAGCAAATCCCATTTCTTGGTTATCTCATTAAAAAAGTCCATCATGTTCTTTATTAGACGTTTACAAAACAAAAATTCTGTTGAAGCATCATAGGTTAAGGCTCAGCAACCATGACTAATATATTTTTCAGCTATGTTAATGTACCAGAGAATGTCTTTGGTCATGGTAGTTAAACAACCTTCCTTCATAACAGGGCACCGTAAGGAATGGAAAATGAAAGAAGAGTTGCTGTGTCTTCTTTCCCTTCTCAAAATAGTTTTTCTTTCCCCAAACATGAGCCTCAGGAGTAGATAAGTCTCATGCTTTTCAACAGAGGCAGAGAGTCCTTGCTTAGCATCAGGCAATACTGACAATTTACCAGGGCTAAACCTGATTTATACGTGATAGACCAATCCAGATGAACTTTGATATAGTTGTAAGGTCCTCAGAAATAACAATGTGGAAACCATCATTCTTCTCCTAACTCCCCAGGCTTTGCCAGATCACTGCATGGTCTCCATGCTGTTTCTCAGAGATTAAAAATAGAGTATATCCAGGTTGCAGCTCTGTTGGACCACGCTTTAACTATCCCCACACTTAGGAAAATCCCATATCAGCTTTCAGCCATGAGCTTCAGTCCAAGCTAAAGCTCAGAAGTTAAGCCTTACGTTGGCTTCTAGGATGCTGCTGAGTTTAATTACCTTCCAGACTTGCTCCTTTTGGAAATAGAGCTTTCCCTTCCCCATTCCCCCCTTGAAATAATATTGGCATTTCTTAAGATTCTGACTCCTCCACAAGCTTCAAAGGCTTTGCATACCAAATCAGCACAATTTAAGTTGTTTTATGCTGTAGTCAGCAATGCTGTTTCCTGAGAACTACAACTGACATAAGGCTTCCCTAGAAGCCATCAAGAGATTTTAACTCTAAAATGTAAATTTATAGGAAAGTATCTAGTTTTGTTGTTTTGTTTGTTTCTGGTTCCTACACTGCTGTTTGAATAAGTTAACTGTTTTTTCCTGGTATAGGTATTAAAAGCTTGTGGGTCTTGTTGTTTGTTAATAAAAGTATTCCCCTTTATTCATTCATGTTTTATAAATGTTTTTATAAAGCTGAGAAAGCACAGTTAATATACACTTACATCTTCACTATTTTTACAGTTTTTCCAAACATAGTGTTGAAAACATTCACATTTGGCTGATTATTATTTTTTTTTTATTGAGGAGAAGACTGAAATTTCCATCCTATTTTCACTCTAGCTGGAAAAAAAAAAAAAAAAAAAAGGAAACCGTTTTGTTTTCCTTATCAGTTTTGTGAGAATTTTGTTGCTTTGTAAAGAAAGCAAATAAAAAAATCCCCAAATGCAAAATCCAAACATAAATCAAAATGTCTCCTTCAAGCAGCAAACCAAAGAAAGGTGTGCCCTGTGGGATTTGGATCATTTCCAGAGATAAGAACCGGCGATCAGATCAGACCAGAAGATAACCCTCTCAACAAGTAACAGGAGATGCCAAGCCCGAATAAAAATACCTTTCAAGTGTCACTTTGATTACCTGCCCCTGATGGTGACAGTACTCAGAGAGTAGCCAAGAAGGCTGTACAGGCAGGAAACGTGAATATGATGGAGAATTCATGTTATTTCCACTTAGTTTGGTGCCTCACACATAGCTTGACAGAGACATTAATTTTTAGACCTAATTTTAAGCTGTTTTGGGGACCAATTAATCTTGAAACCCACAAAAGGGGCACAAATTCATACCATTTTCCAAAGTACTGCAAAGGGCATAGTTGAGTATGTCCATGTTAAAGAGCTACCTAGGCAACGCTGGTGAAAGGGCAGAAATGCAGAGGTGGTTGGCATACTTAAACAAGGTGTAAAGGGATGGTATGGAAACCCAATAAAACATCTCGGGGAATAAAAATGGGGAAAAAAATACACAGAAAACAAAAGACAGAGAGAGCAGATCTTCTAGAATCATAGAATCATTAAGGTTGGAAAAGACTTCTAAGATCATCCAGTCCAGCCGTCAACCCATCCCCATCATGCCCACTGACCATGTCCCTCAGTGCCACATCCACACATTTCTTGAACATCTTCAGGGACAGTGCCTCCATGGGCAGCATGTTCCAGCTGTGCTCACGTGAGGCAAACAATTGGTTAGAAACAACACCAAATGAGGCACACGCCCTTCAGAAGATCAGAGATGCTTTACAAATGAGTAACATTTGCTTTTGCAAATATATATCAGTGGCTTGAAGGGTGCCAGAGTCTCAGCAGAGTTGGTACTGAGGTTTTCAAGAGGCCACAGAGCAAATGAGTAGCAACAGTAATGAAATACAGAATTAGCTGGGTGATACTGGATGACTGACAACAAAAGTAAATGAAACGCAATGCAGGTAATGTAAAAGGACAAGAAAAATTTTCATGTATTTTCACATGAAATGAGATGTGCTATGTCCATATTAAAGAGTCCATTTTAAGAAGTATCAAGTGATACCTGGTTCAGCCACCCAGTATCATTAGATACAGTCCATCTGTTGGATCAATATTAAATGAAGATAGAGAATTCACACTGTATCATTCTAGGAAAACACTGGCTGAACATTCAGTTGTAATCAAAAAAGTAGTTGAAGAGGTGGAAATCATTAGGAAGAGAATAAAGGGGAGTGATGGATTCACCATCCCTTGAGATGTTCAAGAAACACGTAGATATGGCACACTGAGGTATGTGGGCTAGTGGGCATGGTGGTGGTGGGTCGATGGTCAGACTAGATAATCTCAGTGGCCTTTTCCAGCCTTTATCATTCTATGATGAGCAGCTCTATTTGCCAGGACTGCAAGAAACAGAAGAGATGAACTGAGAGAGAAGAATGACAGAGGGTAACAGGGCAGAGGAAATCTTAGGATTTTCTTTTTGGCATCATCACCACCACCACGTTGCACTTTTCAGTCACTGGTTAAAATTTTGTACTGCTCTGCATCCAAAAAGCCCTTATATGTCACAATAGGAAGAGCTCATCTGTGTTTTTGTTTGCTTGTTTGTCTGTGTGCTTTTTTTTTTCTTTTAAAGCAGATATTTATAGAACAAAGTGCATTAAATAAGCTGATTTATTTTCTCATAAATCACAGTCTACCATAGATGGGAGAATCATATAGTAAAGGCTTTACGGGTGGCAGGCAACATTAGCAGCTTTCTCTGATTCTCAACACCAAAACCACTGAGAAGAGAATTAATTCCATATGTTATTCTGTTTGGGTTTTAGCAGAAAATGTTTTTGGAGGAGAAGAGCACATCAGTGGTTCAGAGCCACATCAGTAAGGGCCTTTTCCTATACACAAGTCTTCTTGCCAAGCTAGGTAATCTCTCATTAATGAGGCAAAGGAGCCCAAACTAATTTCTAAAAGGGGAGAAAAAAAACATACAAGGAAAACTATGGAGAGTAGATAAAACTGACAAGATATGTCACTCATTCTTACAATAAATCCAAGTAATTGCAAGGAAATTTCATTTTCCTCCCCATTTAACCCCAATTATTTTCATTTAATCATAGAAACATTGCTGGTTCCCTCCAAACCAGACTGCATTGCGTGTGAAATGCCGTTTCCAACATGCACTTGGGTTTAAGCATGTTCCTAATCCCGTAAAACAAACACAGCAAGTGGGACAGTGTGTTCCAGTGTACGTGGCTCTGTGCAGGGATGACTCCTTGGCTTTGGTTGCCTTAGCTGTCTGGGGAACATGGCCAAGTCACACCAGTGGGGATTTCCTAGATGGCACTGGATCTCACACTCAATGAGGCAGGCAAATGATGGTGTAGTAGGGCAGGAGTGATGGCTCCCTACCAAGGAAGCACATCTTGCAGGGCTGGGACTTGGCGACTTGGTTGGTTTTCAGTTAGATGGGCATGGTGGCATCACAGCACTGTTGGAGGTTTCTCCTTATGTCGGAGTCTTAGCAGCTGCTTTCTGCTGTAGTTAACATTAATTGTGTACAGTGACATTTCTCTCTGGTTTTGTGTCTCAGGAAGAATTTTTTGTCTTTTCACAAACAAATTTTCCACAAACAAATAGCTATTTATCACAACAAGGGTATTGTGGGGAGTAATTGTTTTGCAATTGTAAAATACAACCAGTGAAGTGACATTTTCCTTGGCAAACTCCCATGATTTGGAGTCATAACAAAATTTGGCAGAAGTCCCTTCACGTCCTTATGACCCCTCCCAAACAAAAATCAGCAGGAAGTCTTTGAAATATTTCACTTTTGCAATGCAATGCAGTCTCAGTAAAACCTTCACAGTGCTTCATGGCTAAAATTGCAATGAATGCCCTTACTGAGCCTCCTTGAGCCTCTCTTGGGTCTTCATCCCAACTGGACAACTGAAGTGCCAAAGAAGGCAACACAGACAGAATCATAAACTGTCCCAACTTGTAAGGGACCCACAAGGACCATCAAATCCAACTCTTGGCTCCACACAGGACCACTCAAAAATCAAGCCCTCTGACTCCTACAGGAGGGACAGTGGAGCTGGACTACCAACAGAACCAGAATGGCCCAACAGAGGTGGCCACCAGGACCTTAATGGGACTCCTGGAAAAAAGGAGAGTCGTTTGCCATGCACTATTCATTGGTGGTACTATTCATTGGTGGTCTGTGCAAGGGAATACAAAGTTCCTGCAACTGCTGAGGCCTCAGCTGTGTGTCAGGGACATTTAAGTGTGGTGAGAGAGGTAACTGGCCTGTTTAGAAATGAAACTCACTATTTGGTATGGTACAGTGGGAGGTATGAGATGCTACAAGTACTGCAGTAGAGAGACTGAGCAAAAGCCTGAGTGTTTAACCTGCTTCCTCCAGACACGGCTGAGCACTTCACCTGGCTCCCAAAAACCTCATGCTTCTCTGGAAGTATGTCCAAACACCAGGCATAGCTACAGTGCAATTTCAAAGCTTAACTTGGAGTGACATGGAAAGATCTGTAGCTTTAGTAAGAACGGAACCAAGATGTTGCGATAACAGCACAAAACTACTGTAGCTCAAGGAAAATCCTCTAACCAAGAACAGGGCGAAGCTCTCGGATTTGGTTGGTGCTATGCCCACAAATCAGTCCACAAACACTACCAGAAAACCACATATTAGCTCAGGCAAGAAAGTGTGTAGTTTCCAACCTTCCTGACTCATCTGGCTGGCAAGGAAAGGAGTGAGATCCATCAGGCCGATCTGTGACTGTCCATGTTGGTAGGCACCTGGAATCCCCCATGCCACTTGATGGGCTTTGTTTTATGATATCTTGTTGGGAAACAGAGTGCAGAAGAGCTCCAGTTCTGCATGCAGTACCAAGATCTGAGACTAAATGGGAACTGAGTAGAAAGTTTCCTACAAATATGAATCTTGCAAAGTGCTATACAGGTATTGGTTGACAGCATCCTCTGAAAACCACATTTATCAACTCCATGCCCTCCTACTCCATTACAGCAAGTTGACCAAAATCCTGCCATCTCTGGCAACTGGACTCAGTTCACATTTCAGATAGCAGGGACAGTGATGATATTCAAGTCATTGGTGATCCTACTGACAAACTGATCTTCCCAAGATTTGGGCACATCAAAGGTTTTGGCTCTGCAGAGAAGGACCTGGGTGTCCTGTGGAGAACAGGTTGGCCATGAGCTAGCAGTGTGCCTTTGTGACCGATGGTACCTGGGGTGCATTAAAAAAGAACTTGGCCAGCAGGTAGAGGAAGGTGATTCTCTCCCTCTACTCTGACCTGGTGAGGCCACATGTGGAATACTACGTTCAGATCTGGACTCCTCAGCTCAAGAAAGACAGGGAACTTCTACAGAGAGTCCAGCAGAGGGTGAAGAACACAGGTGAGCTAAACTCAACACTGCCAGCATCTGCAGCATATGAAGAGGACTGGCTTCTTTTCTGTTTCTAATTGATCTAACAGACTCCTGGGATCTTTTCCGCAAGGGAAGCAGTGAAAGAAACCAACAACCCGCAAAGTTTTGGAGGGCCACCAGCTGCCAAAGTGCAGCCCATATATCACAGTCTGGGTAAAACTGCAGCCTTCCACTGAGTTCTTAAAATGCTCAGAGACCTTTAAGCAAAACTTTGCATGATCTTATCTTCTTCTACTCAAAGTCAATCCAAAGCACCAAGACACGTATAACTCACTGAAATCCATACGGCAGTTCAGTGGTAAATCTGAGTAGGGAAATCCATGGATCTCTGAATTTAGGCCCCTGATCTGATTTCTACAACCACCAACTGTCCAAACAAGCTGGGGGAGGGTGGGGGGGGAGCGACATGCTAGCACATCCGTGAGGGGATGCAGCTCCTTACAGAGGGGAAATCAGAGCAGCTTGTGATAGATGCCAAAGTTTGGATTGCTTATTCACACAGGAACATGTCTAACTAAACAAAAGGAATGGGACAAATGTATTCTTGGCCAGAACAAAACTAAGCAGCTCACATCTCCTCCTTAGCATCAAGAAATCTTTCAACAGCCTCCAACTATTGCAAATCTTCACACAGCCCCCCCACAGAGCTTTCCCCAGTGACTGCCTGGATTTGGGATTTCTATTGCACAGAGTCTGACTGGAGGCAAATGGGGGAATCCTTCATGGTAGGAACCGTGGTGATGTCTTGCCTTTGGTGTAGCCGTGCACAGAGGACAACAAGCACTTGGGTTGATAAACTCCCACCTACAGCCCTCTCCCAGTACTCTCCATAAACAAGGAGCTGGAAACTCATTGCTTTCTCTCAGTGTTTCCTTACAGGCTAGACAAACTCTTTAGAGAGTGATGAGGATTTATGACACCTCTCTCTCTCTTTTTTTTTTTTTTAATTTAAATTTTAATTTTTATTCTGTTCTGTTTATTCTAGCAGATAGGCCATAATCCAAACCCTAATTTTTACAAGACTCTGTCAAACCCCCTCTGTGATATTTACAAGCATCTCCTCTGTCATCTACTCGGCTCCTTCACCCAGTGCACATATTGCTTAGGCTCCAAAGGAAATGTTTTCTTGTGCCAGTGTTTTGCTCAGCTGAGTCAGTGCTGGCTGACACACTCAGGATTTTCTTCTGCCCAGAGCCTCCTCAGTGGCTGGAAAGCCTCTAAATTTATGGTTGCTCAACAGGGCAAATCTGCTCTGTAGGTGTGAGGAAAGCAGTGAAAGGGAAGAAAAGCTGTTGTCAGGGGGACTTCATTCCCTTCCTGAAGTGTTCATAGAAGGGCTAAGAAGATGGGAAGGGTCTGGAGGGCCAGGTGTGTGAGGAGCAGCTGAGATCCCTGTGTTTGCTCAGCCCAGAGCAGAGGAACTGAGGGGAGGCCTCATGGCGGCTGCAGCTCCTCACAGGGAGCGGAGGGGCAGCGCTGAGCTCTGCTCTGTGTGACAGCGACAGGGCCCGAGGGAACGGCATGGAGCTGTGTCAGGGGAGGGGCAGGGGGTGTTAGGGAAAGGGTCTGCACCAGAGGGTGGTGGGCATGGAACGGGCTGCCCAGGGCAGTGGGCACGGCCCCGAGCTGCCCGAGTTCAAGGAGTGTTTGGCCAATGCTCTCAGACATAGGTTTGAATTTTGGATGGTTGTGTGTGGAGCTGGGAGCTGGCTTCAATGACCCTTGCAGGTCCCTTCCTACTTCTATGAATGTATGAAGAAGGAAGGGATCTTTTTGGTTTTCTCATGACTTAGTAGAGTAGGAGGGGAGCAGCAGCCCTCTCAATACGTATTTCAGGTTATTTAATTTTCATGTCCCATTCCTCCATCTCTTCCTCACCCAGGAGGTAACAGCAGGTCAGATGGGCAGAAGTGCCTGCCTGGGGATCCTGAAGGGTCATGGTTGGATGGGGAGAGAACAGAGCTGAGCTGTGCAGCAGGGCAGGTAGCACAGAGCAGCAGGTTCATTGAATCATAGAATGGCTTTGGGTTGAAAGGGACCTGGATGATCATCTAGTTACAATCCGTTGCCATGGGCAGGGTTGCAACCCAGCAGATCAGGCTGCCCAGGCTCCATCCAACCTGGCCTTGAATACCTGCAGGGATGGGGCATCCACACCTTCTCCGGGCAGCCTGGAGCGCCAAGTTGCCCCAGCTACCTGCTTGCATCTCGGATGACATTTCTGTTTCACTTATTTTTCCAAGAGAAAAGCAGAGAACCTCCAGGACAAAAGGGATTTCATCTTCCATGCCAGTCATACCCCTGCAGACAATGGAGAGGACGAGATGCCTGACCTCTGCTTACTGTCTGAGGACAAACACATGACTGCATTGCAAAGGGATGCTCACTTGAACTGTTCCCATGCATTTCCATGGGAACAGAGCAGCTGTTGTGGCTATTTCTTTTAAATATTACTTCTAAGATTATTTCTGAAATACCCTGCTAGCTGGAGACTTGGCCTCAAGAGATAAGGAAAAAGGAAATTTCACAGACTGTTGTCAATAAATTATTTTTCCCATTTCTTGATGCCAGGAAAAGCAGCTCTCACTGGAGAAAAACATCATGGGCTACATTATCTTCAAATTATTTCTTTTAGATATGTTAGAAATTGCAAAAGTACCAATAGATATAGAGTGTTAGTTGGAAGCTGGCAGCAATGAAAATATTTTCTGTAGCAAGAGAAAAAAATCTTAAAATTCAGTCTCTCTACTCTTGTGTATATAATAGTGACTCAGGCTAGTTTCGGGTTTACAATCACATTCATAACATGAGGGCTCCATTTTGATCCCCATGGGTACATGGTGAAGACTTAATTCCTGCCTTAAGAAATCGATCATATAATTGGATCGGGAACCTGTGCTTCTTGTTTAAAGAGCAGGACAGAGCTGATTTTATTCCGTTCTCAGTAGCTGTATTTATACTTTTCAAGTTGAAAGTTTCCTCACTGGTGCCTCTCTCTGCTGCAGTGCATGGAAAAAATAGTTTCCACATTGTCAACCATCTCTGTCTGCAACTGAAAAATATATACTTTTTCTCTAAATATTTTTGCTGATTTTTTTTTACCATCACCATCTCCTGGGCAAGAACCTGAAGTCTAATGGAGATGTTTACATATCAAGCCTATCATTTTTGCAGAAAACCCACTGGGATTCAGGCAGTTTGTTATCAATACCTAAGAGCTCTTCAGCCAAGACTCCTTAAATAGTTTTGCTGGCCTGGTCTTAAGAACCACACTAGTACTGGCCACTGATATTATATATATATATCCACAGCATTTTACCACAGCTAGGTAATATAAAGTCATAGAATGGTTTGTGGTGGAAGGGACTTCAAATATCATCTAGTTTCAATCCCCCTGCTGCAGGCAGGGTTGCTGATCACTATATCAAGTGCTAGATCAGGCTGCCCAGTGCCCCATCCAACCTGGCCTTGAACATTTCCAGGGACGAGGCATCCACAGCCCCTCTGGGCGGCCTCTTCCAATATGGTGCAATATGATGGTCCAAGTGGTGCCACTTGCTAAAAGCATCTGCCAGGAAGCATTTCGGTAATTACATTCTCATGCCAGGATGGCCATCTTTTGACAACGTATTTGCTACCTCATCCTATGGAGAAGAATCAACGTCACCCATCAGGAATTGTTCCAAGATGGATAGCCTAGTCTGGTAAAATGAATAGTAATACAAATTTTAAGGAAAAACTAAAATAATAATTGGTAGCAAAAACTGATAATATGTATCTTAAAAAACATCCACAAAGGTGGAGACAGACAGTAGCCTACGTTAGTGACAGTGTCTGCTTTTAATATAAAATCATGGAATCACAGAGTCATTAAGGTTGGAAAGGACCGCTAAGATCATCTAGTTCAGCAGTCAGCCCTTCACCACCAGGCTCACTAACCACACTCACTGCCACATCTGCCTTTTTCTTGAACACCTCCAGGGAGAGTGACCTCACCACTTTCTTAGGTGATCTACAGCTTGACCTCCCCAAGGCCTCCATCCACCTGGACCAAAGCTCCCAGTACCAGTTGAGAGGAATGTGGCATTGAGGCCTGGTGACACCAACACTACAGCAGAGGGACACCTTCATTTCAAAGCATGATCTAAGCACTTGCCTTGTGTTTTTATCCAAGAGCAATTTAACATGAAAGGAACAAGCAGGGCGCAGGCCCAGGACTTGCAGATTCCAGGTGAGTGTACATAATCAGATGACAATCCTGAAGGTGCCAGACCTGGAGGTTAACACATACTGATGTGCTGCAACACGCATGAATGCTTCAGCAGTTTCTATACTCGGTATACCTTGGACAAGCATAGACAGCAAATACCCAACCTGATGAGGTACGGCCTGAGGCAGAAGACATCAGCACCACTAATGAGATATTTGACATGTGCCAGGAGACTTCAAAACCTCTGCGCAATTGCACAGGTGAGTGTAAGGAGAAGATAACACATTGATTGTGGCCTCACATGGACCTATTGAACCTTAAACACCAGGTGCAGGGCTGCTCTCCTTGCAGCCCTATGGGTTATCCAAGGCCAGGGTGTTTGGGAAGAGATTAATTTCCACACATTCCCTTGCACTGAATGTGCGTGCTTCACTCCTGCAGGTCATCCTACGGTGGACACAAACCATCTTCCTTTCCTTAGCAAAACTGGAACACCACACATTGGCTTTGCAATAGCAACGTATCTCCAGATTAGGTAGGTTTGACCTGAGGGGTTTTGTACCAGGCTATCCAGGTGCCAGATCCAGCCCTGATTACTGCTGCACTCAGACCACCTGCACCTAATTCTAAGCAATGAGTCAGGGCCTGTGCAGGCTGCAGAAAGGAAAATGTAATCACACTGTTTTAATTAAAGACAATGGAAATTTTCCAGCCACGTTGCTATAGCCCATGTGGAGACAAAAATCCCTCTTCTGCTAAACGGATAAAATAAAATGCATTTTCATGCTGGGGATCAAGCTGATCTGAACTTTATATCCTCATCTGCTGTGTGCTTAATTCTCATCGTTTTTAATTAACTGCAGATTTTCTTTGGTTTCACAACTTTATCTTTGGAGCAGACTCTTTGTACTCTTTACAGAAACAGTCTTTGGGGTGTATGAATGGGGCTGGTGGGGGGTTTTGCACTGCTGGTAATAATGGTAATTTTCCTGCAGCAGGAACCACCATCAAGTGAGATGTAATGTATGGTCTTCAGTGACAGAGAAGGAGGAAGCAGTGTATTTCCAGCAATAAAACTGCAGGCATTAAGCTGTAAGAAGTTACAGGCAGCCTTGGCAACACAGACCTCATTACTGATGGGTAGAAAATGCAATCCAGTTGCAGAAGCTTGCAGGAAAAACAGCAGGGGAGACATTGCAAGGACCTGTGCAGTATCCAGCAGTAATGGAGGGCAGCTACAATGGCCAAGGATGGATATCAGGTCATACTGCAGAGAGACAACGATCCTTCTCACAGTGCAGCTAAGTCCTCCACTTAAAATGTTCATCAGCATACCAAAGCACCAGAAAAGAGAGTGAGGATGAGAAAAACTTTTGGGGACATGCCAGAAGACCTCAAAAAACCACAAAGATTTGGGATTCCAGGACAGGAGAGATTCTCAGGGTGCACTCTAGTCATGAGCCACAGTTCAGTTTGGGGATCTTAAGTATTTTCTGCTATCTTCTAAACAACTTGCATGAAAAAGTCAAAGGAAATCCAGAAAGCAGGAAGTGGAACCCAGGCTTTATAATCATATTTTTTCCATTTTCTTCCATCCATCCCTTTACTGTGGGGATGTTTGCTGAGGTGCTAAGATTTCTCCTTCTGAGGATGTAGGAAGATACAAGGGTACCACAGACTGCTTTTCTGAGTTTCAGACTCCATAGCACAAGTGGCAATTCAATCGAATTCCTTTTTTTTTTTTTTTTTAACTTTTTATGTATTTCATCAAGGAGCTGGCAAAAATCCCTCTAAGCAAGCATATTACCAGTCTAATTTACTAGACTTTCACTAAAACAATTAAAGACAGAATGATGTAAAGACCCAATTCAGAACCCAGTCAAGATTGAATCAGTAAATCAGTAATTTTAAATCACCACCTGAAGACCACAAATAATCATAACAAGTTATAAGGATGACGCTAAACAAAATTAATATATTAGCATTGCCATGGGAGGATCTAAAGAATGAGATCCTTTCCAGATGATGTCCCAGGCTCATCTTGTTACAACAAAGCCAGTGGTGATAAGCACAGGTATAGGTCCATCAGCGTTGCCATGCAGCCCTCCCTGGACATGCAGTGACCACGTGTAGCCATGGGTACAATGACTTCTAGGCACAAGTATCTGGACCCTGTGCATCTGTCTGTAGCCTGCCCAACTGTTCAGCCACAGTTGGAGATAAATGATATTGCTCCATCCCTAGGTGTCCTGCTGACAAATCCTTCTTTATTGCAGCTGTTGACTCTTTCTTGAAAGTCTTTCTTGTGGAGTGTCCTCCTTGGAAATCTCTGAAAGCTGCCTGGACATGATTCTGGCTAATGTGTTCTGGATGTTCCTGCTTGAGCAAAGGTTGCACCAGAAGGCATCCAGAGGTCCATCTCAGTCTCTCAGGAATTCTGTTATTTGTGATGTTTCAAAATCCCTGAAAAGCATATTAGAAATGATCATATAAGTGCTACAAGTACTTAGGGAGGGAGAGGAGTTGGAAATCCCTCAACACAGGCTTCCACAGTGTTCATCAGTTGACTCAGCAGTGAATTCTGATGTTGACACATTTTGCAACAGTGAAGTTAAATGTCTTAAGAATTTAGACAGACAGGGAAGGAAACACCACTGGGATCCTTGGCTCTGAGTGAGTTTACAGTTTTTCCAGTAGTGCAGAGGAGATATCAAGTTGCTGAACAACTGCTCAGGTTGTTGAAGAGCCTCAGCTGATGATCACCTAGTTCCAATCAGCCCCTGCCATGGGCAGGGACACTTTCTGGTAGAAGAGGTTGATCAGAGTCCTGGCCTTGAACACTTCCAGGGATGGAAGCGTGGGGCATCCAACACTTCTCTGGATAACCTGTTCCAGTGCCTCACCACTCTCTCAGTAAAAAGTTTCCTTCTTATATCTAACCTACATCTACTCTCAGTTTAAATCCGTTGCCCCCTGTCCTATTCCTAGGACCCTGTGACAGAGTCTCCCCATCTTTCTTGTAATGCTTCTTTATGTATTGGAAAACTGTAATGTCTCCTTGGAGCCTTCTTTAAGCTAAACAACCCCAATGGTATAACATGATATGACATAAATTATTACTGTAGTACAACATATGTAATATCTCCAGAGTGTGTCCATCACATACCTGAATAGTCCTATTTATTGAGACAAGAGCTTATCCAGCAACTTCCATTGTAAGTCACTAAATACAACTTTAGTGGCACAGTTTTTCCCTGCAGTTGATCAAGGATTTGATTTACTTTGGTGCTGTTTCAAGCTGCACTGCATCAGTAAACAGGAAAGAAAGTTACATTCCAGGTGTTATTTTGAGCAAATGCAAACCTGAAATAGCTCAAGTATAAACACAATATGTGTCTCTTCAGAATTGAGGATACCTAACCAGCTGGCCTCCAGCATAAGGAAGCATTTGTTTGAGATTATGAAGCATTTCTGGTCACTGCTAGACTGAAAGCTGAGGCAAGGATGTGAACAAAGCACTTGCTTCTGCCCTACAGAATGAAAACGAAAAACATACTAGAGCCGATATGGCGCCAAAGAAAGCACAAAGCTCATGAGTTAGGTGGGAAGAACAATTTACCTCTCAACTCTATTATTATTATTATCAATTTCCTTAAACAAAACACATGAAGAAGGTAAATGGATCATTAATTGACTGTAAGTGCATCAGAATCTTGCAGTTACAAAAAAAAAAAAAAAAAAAGAGGAAAAAAAGAAAAGAAATGTGGAATTCAGGCTAAATAAACAGAGTTTGGACGTTAGGAATTTATCTCAGTGTGATCCAGAAAGCCCAAGTGCCAAACAATCTGGAAATACTCAGTTTTGCAGTGCTGAGGCAGATGGTCCATCTTCCCGCTCTTGTAGTTATCAAAAATAGTTGTTATCACAGCAGTTTATCCTTGTTGAGAGGTTCCACCATATTAGGAACATAAATGTGCTGGGCAGGGCACATATCCACAGCAAAGGGTATGGGCCCTCTCCTCAAGGGATGCCCAGAGCTGAGAGGAAGTACAATGAACAGCATGAGTCCCTGTCTTTATGGCAGCTTACTTGCCCTAGGATTGTTCTGGGACAGTGCAAGTCCATATTCAGTCCTCACAGAGTCTCCAAGGGGATCCTTATGAGCCCATATCTGAACACATAGTTTTGTGCATGCACAGGTAAGCTGAGAGGTAAGCATGTCCAGAAGGAGGAAATTTGGTGTAGGTATAACTGGACAAAGGGTAGGGCCATCCACACTGCAAGGATGCAAGTGCTGTGGCTGAAAACACTGTGCTGAATGTCTCCTCCTCAGCATCAGCCAACTGGGGGGGATCCTGAACCACAAGGAAGCCATCCCTGCTTGGGATGGATGCTCTTCAAAGTTGGGCTTGTGCCCTGCAAAACTCCTTTTGACAGTGAATGAAGATATGCCCACAGCCTAGTGATTCTCATCAGAGCCTAAGTTACACTGAGGGATGGTGCTGAAGAGCAAAGGAGTTGAGAAATGGGCTTGTTATAGCTTGAAGGAAGATTGGTGTGTGTCATAAACCAGATACCCAGTGCATACCAACACTCAGAAAGCCTTCATAATAGGGACAGACCCCTTCTCTCTAGTATGAACATAGCTGTGGATCTTGGAAAGGTCTCAAGCATAATGTTTTCTATAGCCCCATCTGTGTCATGCTCCTTTCTCTTCTCTGTACTGACATTTTATCTCATTTGATGCAAGCAGCCAAGAATTCACTGTAGCAACAGCGAAGAAAATACACGAAAGTCAAGTAAATACTGACATGACATCAAGAGGCCATCTTGCAGTGTCAGTACTTCAATGGTCCTGTCGTGATCTTCTGCCCTGTCTCACTGGGCACTAGAGAAAGCTTCATGCACACTAAGTAACCATTGTGACTATAGAGGAAGCCATGATTTTAAACCTAAGATACAAGAAATTTTTCCTAAGCTAAGATTTTCTTTTCATGATGAAATCTGGGATAGGCCTTCAGATAACATAAATCTGTTGAATTCAAGAGAAGCCAGGAGATATGACTTACATAGGTTGGAGTGTGGCCTTAAATACGGAGGGATGGTATTAGAGATGACTCAGGCTTGTGAGTCACACCATGGGTAGGTCAGTCTTGTCCAACCTTCAAACAGTCCTGTCAATACCAGCGATCAGAAGCAATCAGATGTTTCTACTTTCAGGCTTTCTAGTTTGAACACACAGTCTTTCAACAGGATTTGCTGATCCTCCTGAAAATGTGAATCTATCCCATTCCCTGTCACCAATTTTTTTTAACATGGATATATTTTGCTAAAGACGTACCTTCCCATGAACGTATTTTTCCAAAGCCCAAATGGCAGATTGTCTCGTCTTTCCTGGCACAGTCCAGCATCTAATCCCAGTTCTGTGGCCATAGACACATACCACAGATTTGAAATAGTAATCACATGGGTTATGGTGTTTGTTTCTTCCCTGGCAATGATTCTCACCACAGGCTGCGTAAACCACAAGGACCTACCCAAGGGTGCATCTGTCTCTAACAGGTGCCTCTCCTTTGCACACAGATACTCCCAACCCCCAAGAGATACACATCTCCCTGTGTTGCCATACAGCATCAACTCTGATAGCAATTTCAGGAAAAAAACTGATGTCTGAATCACTCTTCTGATGCATTTTCTTAAGGAGTGAATTGGGGATGGAAAAAAAAGTTTCACTGTCCACCTTTGGAAATCATCACATAAAAACAGCGGAGCCACCATAGAAATCATTTACTCCCTTTTGTGAACATAGGTTGAACATAGGAGACTCATGCACTCAAAAACATCACACTTCACATCAGGGAGATTAAACTGGATTTATTGGAGGAAAACAATTAATCATCCCTTTAAATTCTCATTATGATAGAAATCTTGATATGTATACATGATTGTCAAGGCAGAGAACCACTTGCGACGTAGCCCCATTAACAATTTGCAGTATTGCAAACTCATTATGCAGATAAAACTTTTGCGATGCCTTAAATACATGCATGGAGTAAATACACATTCTCCCTTCTTTTTGGACATGGATGCTGTTATGAACTTGTATCAATCACAAGACCTGCAATATTAGGCACACTGACATTCCTTGATTAAGATTTAAGCAGTTGTAGAAAACATGCTTGCATTTTCATTAAAAATCGGCCAAGAATGTTTTGCAGTTGAGGATATTGGGGAGGCACTGCTCTGGACAGACTGGGCCTCTTTTGGTTATTTGCTGACCCAAATCAAATATCTATATTAAAAAAAGGCCCAAATTGACCAAAATGCTGCTTCTTAACTAGAGGTGAATGAGCAACGGGGTGCTGACATTGCGCTGGCAAGAAATGTGAGTCACAACATATCTCCCACTGAGCCATGACCTTCCATGTTCTTCACTTTGAGGATGAAGCTATGGCTTGACCTGGTAAGAGAGAGGATGCACAACAGCAGCTGGACTTGTGGGATGCAGATGAAAGATAGAAAAGCTTAGAGCTGCCCTGAGCATCTCCTACGATCTCCCACCCACTGGGAACCACAGCACATGTCCACTTCCTCATGGAGCCTCACACCACATGCTGCCATAGCAACCTGAGATGGGGTGACTTACAACTACTGCTCATGATGATTTTTACAATGTGGGCAGCTCCTTGGAGATGGCACAGTATGCTAGCTGGGCATCATCCTCAAAGGTAGGTTCAAGCCTTCTTGGTTCTTTCAGTTACCGCAGAGTTGTTCGTGACATAACTTCCAAGGAGGGCTACCTTCTCCCTACACCACCAACACAGTGCTTTCTTTGAAGCTATGTGGCATGCCCATATCAGAAGACCACTTCTCAACCTTTCAAGGTGACTTTGTTTTGAGCTTTGGGAAGATGAACATCTTCCACATGAAAGCAGTGACTGTTGAGGAGCTGGGACCATTGGCCTGCCAACTCTCAAAAAAAGGACTGGACCAGGTGTGCTAAAAACAACACATGACCATCCTGTACACTGCTCTGCCATAGAAAGACCAGCACAAATGAAAATGGGTCAATGGTTGAGGGAAGAAAAGGCAAAGCTATGATTTCCATGTGGAGGAAGGAGAAGTACTGCTCCAAACTCCTCTATGGATAAATGGTGGTGCTGCTACATGGAGGTGTTGAAGGACTGAGTGCAAGTATTTAGGTGGTGATACTGGGGAAGGTGCTCTGATACTTGATGCTTTGGAAATGACGAGATAATTAGTTCAACTTGCCGCCTTAATTAGTTCAGGCAAATAATCACAGCATCTTGGTCCGCACAATGCAGTTCATTCTGCAACAGGCAAGAAAGAAATATCTTATGGGAAGAGAAAAATACTAAGAATTGAGTAAACCAGCCAAAGATTTGACTAAGAAAGAGGAACCAAAACAACCCAACCCACAACCCTGAAGAGACACACTGACATACTGCTTGGCAGACCTGGGCATTGACAACCCAGGAAGGTATTTTAGATGCAGATCAAACCTTTTGACATCATATTCAGAGGGACCCTCCCCGACTCCCTGTTTCTAGACGTGTGTATGTGACTGCTGCATAGTTTTAAGCCACTCTGGATGGTGACTCTTCCTGTGCATGCTGTGTACATGCAGAGCATTCCACAGAAAGACAAAATACATTATCAGGTTTTGCAGTATCTTGTTCACGAAACATCAGCTTTTGCATTTACTCAAACTTAACAATGGACTGCAAGTTACAGATACACTGAGTCATTTGAAAGCAAAACCTAGAAGAAACCCCTTGAAAAAAAGGCTGGATTGAATGTGCATGAACAAAAGGCTCAGGAAATACAAAAGTAGTGAACAGTAGTTTAATACATGCAGTGCAGTAACATGCATCTATTGGACATTTTGATGTCATCATTAGCTCAGCAGTGTTTTTTTCACAGCGCTCGTGAGCATACATGCCCTGATTCCATGCTAGGGCATGGAAGAATGTAAGAGCCACTCTTCTGACCTTATAATTTATGAAGAGGAGGAAAAAAATAGCTAACTGGACAGTGCAGTGGCCCGTTTCAAGGTGGGGAAGGAGTCTCAAAAATCAGTCTGGATAAAGAGCCTTTATCCTTGGCTTTAAACACTATTTACACAGCTTTGACCCAACAGCACAAAGTCAGACCTAAAAACCTGAACCAGCTCCTGGCTTCCCACCAGTGAGACCTGTGATCCCTGGGGCTGTAACATGCACACACGCACAGGGATGGACAGGCAGGACCCGGTTTCAGGGAAGGGTGGCGTTGGGGGAAATGAAAGGAGCTGTGTAACATTGCTGATGGGCAAGAAGTTGGGGATGAGCAATGTACCAGGGGAAACTGCACAGTGCTTGTAAGCAGGTTCCACAACTGTTGCCAATTCATCCTCTGTGCTTGATTTTGATGCTGTTTTCCTTGGATGCAGTCATCTTTGTGTGTGTGTTTCTGCTCTTTGCTTGAATGAGTGTAATTCCTAGCATCAAGTTTCTAGTGCAAATAAGCGTGATAACGAAAGCAAAACTCCCTTCCCATGAATAATTTCAGGGATGCATTCAGGCTCCAGTTCAACCAGATAAACATGCATAGGAGTAAGAACAAAAGTAATGTCACTAAATGGGAACATCCATGGAAGACACCTTGGGGCTTAGTCTAGAAACTGATACTTTGCAGGTATATGAATCCTCTAGGTCTTAAGAAGGAGAAAAAGCAACAGTCTACAGCCTGCATGAACTCACTGGCAAAATTGATCTCGTTTTTTTTTATGTAGGATTCACCTAGCTAGCACTGCTCAGACCTAGAGCTCTTACTCAGTGGGGAATTTTTAGCAGCGCTTTTCCTATAGCTGATCTCCAAATGCACACTGAAGGACAATACCCCCCTTTCTTGCTGATGGCTAAAAGTTGTCTGGCTTTCTCTGGGAGCTGTTTTGCTAAAAGAAGGGTCATGCTTAAGGAGGGGCAGCCTTGCGGATGGCTGCAATTTTATCTCTTGAGCTCTGATTTGCAGAGGATATGGGGAGAAAAGCCAGAGGTCAGGAGCTGTGCTGGCTCCCAGGGCTGGCAAATGCTTTGGGCAAGCTCTGAAGCTCTCTGGGGCTAAGCAGGAAGAAAAACTGCTTATCGAAAGAATACTGTCAGTACCCATGGAGGTATGCAGGGAACATGGACAGAGAAAAATCCATTCTAATGCCTACTGTAGAACTACATAAGGATGTCTACCAAGTGGGCAGATACTCCTTTCTGTGGTTCATTTCCCTGTCATTGCTTGGTTTTATTTCAGCACCAAAACAGACACAACAAGGAGTAGGTCAAATCCTATTTGTTTTTTGGAGTCCACTACTCTAATGGCACCTGTACAAAAGCAACGAGGACAAAAAAGACATCACCAGCAGGGTAACACAGTCTCAGGAAGGCACCACTGCCATGTTTCCCTGTCCCCCTGCTCTCCCCATGCTGTGTGGTGGGGTCCATGTCCACTCCATGCTGCAGAATGGGTGATCCAGCAGGAAGTTAGGATGCACTGGGAATGAAGTCACATGCAAAATCAGCGCTGTAAGCCCCTGCCACTGTAACACTGACTTTCATCTTGCAGAGTTTGTGGGCAGCCTGTCCTCACACTTCTTCTGCAGGCTAAGGGCCAGCTGGCGGTTTTTTGTATTTTTAGGTATTTTTTTTCCCAGCAAGAGCTCTGCTGTTGGCATCAAAGATGGCCTCTGTGACTCTGAAGGTAAAAATCAGCAATCAAAGCTGCAAGCAAAGAAAAAGAAGGGGAAGGAGCTCAGGAAATCAAATTACAAATGAAAAACACATTGGTGCCAGTCAAGTAAAGCAGAGAAGAGTAACAGACAAGCCAGTCCAGGCTGAAGTCCTCATGCAAGGAGTAAAGCACACCATATTTAGTAGGACAGGCCATTGGAAAAGAGCCCAGAAGGATTTTTCTACCTGCTCTGCATGGCGAGATCTAGATTTGTTTTGAATCTTTTACTTTTAGGCTATCAGCCCCTTCCACACGTGCACACACTATTCACTGTAGAGATGCTGGAGCATTTGCTGTGCCAGTCTGCTGCCAAAGGACAAATGGCTGCAGCCCCAACATGTCTTGTCTGGGTGCTGCTAAGTCATCCTGGTAACCAGATTTGGTCAGGTTTAAAGTGAGAAGTTTTAACCAAGAGGTACTTTGGGACTCAGTTTTGAGTTACCTCTATGCATGTGGCAAACGTGGTCAGGTCTCCAGCTGTGTTTTACTAATGCAAAAGAAGGGCTTCCCACCACCCAAAATTGTATCATACAGAAACAATTTTGCTTCTAAGTGCTCACGTTAAGATCCCAGTGGTTGATAACAAGCCTATGAGAATGATGATAAGTTATGTAACTACTCCAGAACATTAGGTACAAAAACCCAATTGCACGTTTGGAAGGAAGAAATGTTCCTGCAGTAGAAAACAAAGAAAGCTTGAGCATGGAGGGCCAGCTGGGAACTGGGAACTCCACAATTGCAGGGTATGGGACAACATGTCTGCTTTCACTCCCATCAGTGATCTTTGGTTTGCAGATGAAAATCTGTTTGCTTTTCTCTTTTTCTTTCTTTTTTTTTTCTTTCTCTCCTGCAACATACATTTGGATGCCGTATTTTGCATGATGGCTTCAGAAACTACACTGAGCTCAAACCTCAGGTTTCAGAAGAGAATGTGAAATGGAAGAACTGAGCCCCAGTCGTCTTTGTCCAACCACAATTGGACAAAGACAAAAATACTCTTCAACTAAATCCTGCTTTTGGTTGCACAAGAGTAAATTCAGGGAACTCCACTGACTTCTAATCTGAGGACTGACCATGTACATACATAGAACTGAAACAGAGTTGAGTTTATGAAATCAGGTGTGTTCAAAATAACTCAGATTTGTGTGATAGGAGTCTCTCTCCTAAACTAAGGCTTACTTACTCAGGCTGGCAAAATAAAGCAGCCTTGGCATGATCTATTTTACCAATAAAAAAGAGCAGTACCTGGTGACAATGGGCTGGGCATGACTTGCAGCAAGGACACCCTTTGCCATCTGGTCCGCCCAAATCTTGGTCAGAAGTCCTCAAAGGGGAAATTATATGGAGTTCTGCTACCACTATGTGTCAACTTTCCTAAAACAAGGACACTGCATCTTTCTGATTTTGCCACAACAGCAAACCAAGTGTGCCCATGAATGACTGTATGCAATCCACAGGGCTTTGCTAATCCCTGCAAGCATTGATAGCTGTCCCAGACACGGAGACTCACTCAAATATGCGACAGTCCTCTGAAAATGTAGAATAGCTTAACAGAAAGGAAACTGGAGCCCTATCAAGCACCACCAATAGAGCTGCCTCTTCAAACAGGTTTGGTGCTCACTGCCACCTGCTTTTCCAGCATTTAGAACAAAAATATGATGGATGAAATCCCAGCCCTGCTGGTCAAAAACAAACCAAGTGAAGCTGAAGCAAGATTTTGAAGTCTCAATGATGAATGAATCTTATGGCTTTTCACAGCATGGTCACTATTGCCTGATACATTCAGTCTGTGACTGGCTTTCACAATTTTTTTTGTGCAGGATAAATGTGAACATGGCAAATGAGCACAAGGCTTGTGCCTCTGGCAGACGATGGACCTGTTTGGGGTCACGTGAAGCAGCTGGGTAAACAATGGCAGATTTGCTCTTCTCTCTATTTCAAGGTGCTCTAATGCACGACTACACAACATTAATGGTGGCTGTTCTTAGATGATGCACGTGGAAAATGCATGCATTTAGTAAATAAAAATAATTGAAATTGAATTAACTTTTGTATACGAGCTTTATAGAGGGGTGCAAGCATCACTCCTCTTCAACGGAGAGAAACCGACATACGTGGAAATTAAAGCCCAAACATTTTCGATCTGGTTCCTGATCCTCATTTATGGCTGGTGACCCTGGCAGGTGCTGAGCATCAGCAACAGTGGGCAAAGCTCCATGAAGCTGTGGGTGTTCAGCAGCTGTGGTGCAGGGAGCACCGGCTGGGTGTGCTCCCAGTACAAAGCTGGGCTGGGAGGCTGGGAATTAAATGTCCTCCACAAGGGCGGCACAGTGAGTTGGTGGCAGAGGATAACTACTGGTCTGGGCCCCACCTCTTCCTTTTCTTTTGCTCTGCCCAGAATGCACAGTGGAAGGGATTATCAAGGGAGAAATTGCCAGAGTATGAAACTCTGTTGTTTTGTTTGCTCAGCTCTGGTCTGCTCCTCAAAGGCACCGTGTGCCGACATCTCCTCTCAAACAAAGGTACCGCAGGCTCACAGCTCTGCAGGAATCGGGCTGGTGGCAACTGAACTCTGCCCATGGCTTCCAAGGAGGAGGAGGGAAGGGAAAGCAGCAGTTTCTTACTCTGAGCAGCAGCAGCTCTGCTGAAGCCAGATAGATAGACTTGCAGTCCAGTCTGAGGAGCGAGGAGTGGCATGCCATTGCAATCCTCATGTGCTGCAAAGTTAACGCCAACTCCTACCTACCGAAACGGCATAATCCCCCACAAACTGGGAGGAGGGACGTTACTGGAAGTACTTCTTAAAAGAAAATATATGTATAATGCTCAGAAAAGTTTCTCTATTTAAATAATCCAGTTGAGATGTTTGTAGTTAATGGAAAAAAACAAGAACAAAAACAAAAACCCAACAACATTTACTGTTACCTACACTGAGAAAAGAGTAAATCACTGGGGATAAGAATGCGTGTTCATTAGTTAGAACATTGCTAGACTCACATATATATATATATATTTATATATATGTATATATATGTACAGCACCAGAGACTGTTAGATCCGTTCCCCCTGGAGTCATTGCAGTTTGTGATAAATGAAATATTTCAGAATTGCAGTATAAAATATGGCCATAAAAAAATCTTCTTTCTTCTAGTCCTTCGTCGAGTATGCGGGGCAGGGCGAGGGGTGGCTTGGAGGAATCCACAGCCCTGTGCCTGCCTGCTCCTGGCCACCCGGGCTCTCACTTGCTCCCTGTGTGCACTGTGGTCACTGTGGTGGGTCTGGGTCTCCGGTCCCCTCCTACTGCCGAAACGCCTGAAGAAGCAGATGAAACAAAACTACAGAGAGTGGATGGAGACATACCTAAAAGGAAAGCCAGAAACACAGTTAGAAATGTTAATTACGGAGGGGATGTGGGCAAAGTTGCTTTTTGAGCAGGTGTTGTTTCCCCTGTATGCTCCAGAGAGGAGGGGACCAAAGCTGGAGACGGTGCTCCTTCTGCAGCGATGGGTTGGCTGGGTATGTCCACAGGGATCTTCTGCCCTCCTGGCCCACAGCCACCGGCAGTTGCACACACATGTCACAATGAATAAACGTCCGGCTTTGCTATGTGTTCAGCCAGACCAACTCCACATTTCTGGGGCTGAAGACAAAGAGCTGTGGGATTAGGAAATCCCTCCAGCGTTGTATTTGCTCAAAGTAATTTTTCCTCAAAGATGATTAAGCTTCTCATCAAGGACATCTAGCTAAATGAAAAGACTGTGCACCTGGGCTAAAAACATTTCCCCGGGCGTCCTGCAAAGATACTGATAAAAAAGTATAGTGGGTCAAACTCATTGGTGAGTTCCTTTAAATTTAGAGGAAATATAAATTTGTGTGACTTGGACATCATTCTAGCAACACCTTCTGTTGCTCCAGGCTTCACCGGTATGTCTCCAGGACTTCCAGTTAAGAGACATAAATTGATAAAGTTGAAGTGTCTGGACACAATTTTTACCCAGCAGCTGCTTTTGAGCTAATTAAAGACTTCCCACAGATACTTTTTGTTATGAAAAGAATGAGATTTCAGCTAAGCGGAAAAGTTTATAGAACGTGTCCACTGCCAGTGAACCCTCCAGCACAGCTCTACAAAACACAGCCCTCCCTGAAGAACTCAAAGTGGGCTGAGTGTTGAACGACTGATTCTAGATTTGCTATTCCAGCACAACCTTGGCTGTTCCAATGGAAAGCATTCACGACAAGCAATAAAATCTGTCCTCAACAGAGCTTTCCACTCAGGATGTGCCCCCCTGCCAGCGGCCTTGGAGACTCTACAGGAGAGCCCCTCAGATTTTGTCATCCCATGGGGCTCTGTGTCACTTAGAGCTTAATGGGATCCCAGCAGCACCAACTGGCACCTAGCTCTGAAAAGATGTAGGCTTGATGTGATGAGAAATACAGCTCATTTTTCCAGCCTGGTAAGTAAAGGATGGATGAAAACTATATGAACATATCTCACTCTACAGTCTGATATGGCCCGTTGGGTCTTTTTGATGCTTGTTATGACTTTTGCCTGCTTTCCTATGCCTGAAGGTGATGTTTCAGCCTCAGGGATAACTATGCTGAACCTACTACACTCAGCCACATCCCATTTCCCAGCAGTACTGACATTTGACAGAGATCTGGGCTCTGTAATTAATCCAGGCAGCCCAATCACATCTAAATAAAATAAATCAGACACAGAAGACTGAAAATCAGACCAATGCACTGCAGAAATCCTGACTGATTCACCTAGTCAGGTAGTGTAACCCATCCTCATGTATCTTCTTGCTCTGGCCTAACACAGCAAAAGAATCAGGATGCAGCCTGACATAATCTTCTCGCAGGCTAGGGCTGTATTTAATTATCTTCAGTGATGTGAAATTGCTGCATTTGAAACTGTCCGGAGAGCTCATTAAACATACTACTAATAGTATTAGACAGGATTGTATTTTATAATGGTGTCACAGATGTTTCATGTAACTTGCTGTATGGGATCTTTTCTGTGCAAGAAATCTGACCCCAGAGAAAGCCACCAAGGAAGAATAAGACAGGACAAAGACCTCCAAGGTCTCCTTCTTCCCAGCAGGAGGCATTTGGTGGACTGTATTAAATATATCAGTTGCCTCTTAACATCACTCCCTGCATTTGCTCCTGACTCTCCTCTCCAGTTCCCTGGGGCTCCAACATCTCCTAACTCTTCTCCTAAGTAAATTTCTTTGAGAAAGGAAAGCTCTTTAGTATTTTCCTGCAAGCTCTTCTGTTGAACTTCTTAACCTGGGATGCCTGGAAATGAATACTTCTCTGCCTTCTATATCAGACCTGAAAAAAAGTCACCAATGAATACATCTGGTTTTATCCTTCATACACTGGCTGACTTATCCACTGAAAATTATGACTGGATTCTGCCCAGAGACCTTTGGGATGCTGTAGCCATTAAACAGACTTTGATCTCTTCCCTCCTTTGTGATGGACAGATGTTTTCCCATTGCTATTCAGACTACACAGTGCCATTGGTTATCACCTTTTGATACTGGTGATCTATCAACTGGATGGATAGACATTAATCACTCATCAGTTATGCCAACAGAAGCTACAACATAACAGGGTCTGTACTGTGGAAGGAACCAAAATTAAGATGCATTTCTCCACTGAGAGGGTTTTCAACATTTTTGCATTGTCAGCATGTGTTTAAAGTGCTTTGCTACTGATCAGTGCTGCATCAGTCCTTTGCAGATGCCAGAGGCATGCCAAGAGCACAGGGATGCTTTTATTTTTGGCAGCAGCCATAGGGTTTGGCACTGGGCAAAAAAAAAAAATCTCTATAGATGGACAGAAGGGAGTAAAATAAATGCCCTGAAGTCAGAGATTAAATAGGCTTCACTGCAAAGGAAACATTTCTGCCTTCCAAGTGCTGCCTCCCCTACCATGTCTTCCCTCATGGCATTCAGAAAAAATACACACCCCGAGCATCTGACTCCTTTGTGCAGCCTGAATATCTCCACTGCTGCCCAGAACAAACAGGACAGGGCCCAGGTCTTGTGGCAGCGTGCAGAGCCTGAGCCCTTCTCATACAACTGAACCTCCATGTGCAGGAGCTTCACCTGGTTCAAGTTGGGTTGGACAGGAAGGATCAGTTTCCCTCATGGAAAATGAAAAGCAAGCCAATTTTTACAAGAAAAGAAAAAAAAAAAAAAAAAGGTTTTATCTCCAAACTGGAAATCAAACTTAAACAGTTCAACTAAACTCTGCCAGCTTTCAGACAAATACACAGCTATTTGCTGAGCAGTGTCTGGGTCTTTTTCCCACCTGAAAGTCCTTATTCTGCATAAGAATGTTGCTCTCCGAAAAACCACACTGAGCTGAAAGCTCAAGTTTTCAGTGCGTCAGTTTTTCCAATAGAATCATTACATTTTGGCCAGCTAATCATGAGAGCCTCAGTCCATTTTCAGTCCTTATTTTCAACACCTGCTGGCAGCAAGGACTGCAGCCTGGGAGGCAGTGAGAAAACCCATTTCCCATAGATTTGATAGGACAAGGAGGAATGGTTTTAAACTGAGACAGGGGAGGTTTAGGTTGGATATTAGGAGGAAGTTTTTCACGCAGAGGGTGGTGACACACTGGAACAGGTTGCCCAAGGAGGTTGTGGATGCCCCATCCCTGGAGGCATTCAAGGCCAGGCTGGATGTGGCTCTAGGCAGCCTGGTGTGGTGGTCGGTGACCCTGCACATAGCAGGGGGTTGAAACTCGATGATCACTGTGGTCCTTTTCAACCCAGGCCATTCTATGATTCTATGATTCTATGATAGATTAGCTCCCATTACTCACAATCTTTCCGGGTGGTTGCATCGGGCAGTGGTGTGGCGAGGCTGAGTGTGCCTGAGACACTGGCACTTGTGCTGTCCAGGCTGCTGCCGAGGTGTAACCGCCGCATGTGCCGCACGACCGCTGTGGCGTTAAATGCTTGCTGGGGAAAGAAAAAACAAACAAACAAACAAACAAACAAACAAAAAAAAAAGAAAAAGAAAGAAAGAAAAATAAAAATTCAGAGCTAGAAGGGCAATTTCTGCCTTTGTCTTGGTTACTCAACCAAGATGAGTCCATCGTTATCCCAGCTTTTCCTAATTCTTGTTTTCTAAGCTCAAAGTCCTGCTCCCCATCCTCGCTCCTTCTGGCACTCAGCTGGGATGTGGCAGCCCACAAGGGAGGCTGTGCTGGAAACATCCTTCCTTACAGAGCTCACTGGTGTCCCAGTCGCTTCACGTTGTCTCCCCAAGGCTGACCCCATAACCTTATAGCACATAATCACAGCTGGTGCTTTAGACCTGGTCCCAGCTGTCACACTCCTGGATGCAGCACCCTCTATAAACAGCCCTGTGAAGCTATGTTACCTAAGACGGGACAAACTATGGTGCCCAAAAGGTTGGACCACAAGAGCAGCTTTATAATGGAGCACTAACGTGCTGAAAGGGCTCTGCAGCTGCTGTGTTAGAAGAGTTAACATGCCTAAGTGTCATCCTGAAGATGGGTCACTTACTCTCCATTTGCTTTTCGCAAAGTTCTTCCGGATCTGAGCACTGACAGACTCGTGGATGTTCTTGTTGAGTGCCGTATCACCTGCAATCCTGAAACAGGAAGACAAGACATGTTTTAAGGCATCTTTTGCTCTCCTTGAATACTCCTTCTCCTCAACAGATGAGTCTGGTCCAAGGTGTGAGTGCTCCTGCAGAGATGCTGATTTCATTCACATGAGGCCTCAAACTTCCCACCTCTGTCTCTGCTGGCAGCAGTGGTGGAAAATACGGAGCAACAAAAGCAAGCACAGATAAGGTTTGCAGGTCTGGCAGCTACAAAGAGGTACAACCTTTTGTTGGTGTGCGACTGCTTTCTATCACAATTACAACCCTGGATGAAAACACTGTACCATTTTTTTTTCTCTTTACATCTAAAGATTTAACATCAACAGGCTGGGACTACTTTTAGCCTCAGCCATGCAGTCGCTTCCAGAGCCACTCCAACCTGTCTGATTTTTGTTTGCACTGGAGATTTTCCTGCCACACTGCAATGTACATGGCCATTTGTCATGATTAATGGAGATTTACAGTAAAGCAGATACATGGACTCTTACTATATTAGCACTGCCTGCATGAATAGCTTAAGCTGAACAACATTTGACCGAGAAACTTCACTGATACTGTGCAGTTTCTTGAGTAGGCAGTCACATCCCAATCTCTGGGAAATGTAGCTAATTCAAGAGGATTTTGTTGATTTGTTTAACTCACCAAGGCACAAGATCTTTTGGAAAAATAGGCACATTCATGAACTAATGTTGGGTCATGTGCTGGGGTTATTAATGCTACCCGATGTAGGTGAAGCCAGGAAGCAAAGACTGCCTCCTATATTGTATGTGGCATTTTCAGAAGTCATTTTTTCAGCCCTGGTGTAGAAGTGTATGTCCATTAGTAACAGAAAACGATAAGAAATCAAAAGAAATGGGACATATGTCTGATTCAGAGCCTCCCAGTCTGGGGACCTCCAATAACACAATCGGAATCTGGGGGGACACGATGGTCTTCTAGTCCATTCCCTACCCCAGCTATGCTGAAGTTACTTGGACAGGTATTCAGCTAACTATTCCATATCTCCAAAAGATGCAGACTCCTCAGACAACCTATTCCAGTGCCCCACTGTCTCTCATAAGACATGGAAACTAGTTTATTCCCTTTGTCTTTGAAGCATCCTTTCACATATTTGAAGACTGATATCATGCCTTCTCTCCATCTTCTCTTCTCTAGACTAAACAAACTGATTCCTTCACTGTTTCCTCATAACTCATGTTTTCTAATCCTCTGATCTAGTGAGCTTCTCTGGACTTTCTCCAACAAGCCCACATCTTCTTTAGAGGGCGGTACCCAAACTGTTCACTGTTTTCCAACTAAGGCAGCAGAATGGCAGCATTGCTTTGCTTACATACCCCAGCCTGCTGTTTCCATTTATGCATCTCGTGTTGAAGGCATTTCTTTCATTTTGCCCAGATCGTTTTGAACTGTAACTCTGTTCTTCAAAAGACATACAGCAATTTCTACTTTCCTGTCAATGGCACGTGTAATTAGTGGATAGTCTCCTCCAAACTGCTCCCCTCTTTCCTGCTGGTAACATGTACCCAAGATGGGAGAGATGAGACACACTGCTTTTGGAAGGAAAATGAGGGACTAAAACTTTATTGCCCAAAAAAGGAGAGGTAACAGTGCCAGCCTGTTGCAACTGACCTAATCTATACTGTGTTATTCAAGAGTACTGGAGCCAGCAGCAGTGTGATCAGGAAGGAGCAGGGCTCCCAGTGCCCACCCCCATCTGGGAAGAGCACTTTGCTGACTATCAGTGCCACATCACTGACATCTGAAGTAGGCAGAAGAATTGGTACCACAAACAAAACATGGCTCTTAAATGCCAACTGACACCCCCTCCTGGGCCCTGTCCTGCTACCAAACAATGCAGAGGTTTTGAGAACTGGAAGACCTTCAGATCTTCCTCTGAAGAGGGCCCCTCCTGATCACTTCTCTCACTGGTAGAGATGTCGTTGCTCCTGATTTCCGTTAGGTCCAGTCTACTATAAGCATTTTTAGGCAGCATCTATCTATCTAGACAGCTAAGCCTTTTGTTGCAGATGCTCTCTAGAAGAGTTATGTGGTGGGAGAGCAAATTTCTAGTCAGAGTCACTCCAAAATGTCAGAAATGCTCTGCTCCATCCAAGAATACCTCCTCAGTGAAGGCACATGCCCTCAACATGCAATAGCTGGGAATAGGAGCTGTCATAGCACAGATCTGCAGAAGAAAACCAAATAATTTAGCCAAACACTTTGTATGTGAACAACTGCAAGCCAAAGTGTCTGTTCCATTTTTTCCTCTCAGGCTAATGAAGCATTCTTCTTTATGAAGGGGCTTGTTAACAAGCTCTATAAGCACAGATCGCGTTTCCCACTTGCCAGAGTTTATTTTGGAAACATGGGCAGAACACACTCCTAGGGGATGATACCCTTGCCAGCTATCCCAGGTCTTACTTATCATTCTCCACACGGACCTGCAAATGCATTTTTGCTGTATGAAAGTTTTCATCAGGCATGTAGCTCAAATATGAGCTATGTATTTTTTTGAGTTTAGGGATCATTTTCTGCTGGTCCCAGTAGTTCACAAACTGTCTTCTACTGCCACAAACTCTGTGTTGAATGTGCTATTCTCATATCTTTGAAAAAGAGCCTTAGTGCCTGAATGTTTCTCAAATCAGAGTAACACTTGTTAACCTCACACAGGGTGGGACAGACACCCTGTGAAGCTCTCAAGCACTGTACTGGTGGGGACCATTCTACATCTAAGGTTCCTCCAGCAGCATTAGCTCTTTTTATGTTCTAATTTTTTAAACAGCAGTCCTGGGGCTAATTTAGCACAGCAGGAGACGTTCAAACACGTGCTGGAATGCTGAATGCTGTGGCCCAAAACACAGATCCAGATGCCAAGGCTGGCTGTGGGATTGTTCTCCATGAGGTCTCTGAAGAATTATTCTGTTAATAGTGCAATGCTGTAACATGAGGACTGTGCATTTATACTGCATTTTGCACTTGGAGAATCTTCAGACTATTACGAAATACTCAGAGTGCTACAGTGTTTATAGTATAGTTTTACTTATAGGAAACTAAAAGAAATGTTAACACTCCTCCTCTCGTGCTGGTTTGCTGGAGTTGTAGTGTTTTAAGTATGCAGGAAAGTGAGGTGGGGGCTAGAAGGGAAAAGTCCTGTCTTTTACACAGTCAACATGATGAGTTTTGGACACTCAAACTCACTCTAAGGTGGGTATTGTGAGCATCATCATATCTATACTGAACCTGTTTAGTCACGAACCTTAGTTCCCATGCTAAGATGATGCATGAGGTCTGAAGGAAATGTTATAATCGCCCTTCCACCTTTCTCTAACTCTGCATATCCAAAGGCTTTAAACCATCTTATTTTTCCTTTCACGATAGAAGGACTTTAATATTTTTTTCTTCTTCCTTTACCACAGCATGCCCTTCTACAGGAATCAGCTCCACTTTTCCTGAAAAGAAAATCATCTTTCAGAGATGGTCTCACTGATGCTTTTTTAGTCAAATTTGCAGTTCACTTTGAAGTTAACTATGACAGCACTGAAGCTTGTTTGTTTTACCAACTATACCTGTTGACTCAGTAAAAGATATTACTTCTAATTACCACACGCACATAAGAAGAAAACTAAACAAACCTGAACAATGCATGATTTATTATCAAGCTGAGCATCACCCAGCACTGAGCAAGGAGTCACTACGCCAACACGTACCTCATTTTCTCTTGGGGCTCCTGTTCTGCAGCTACATTCCGACTGCTCTTTGGGGAGCTTTGTGTTGAAGCTGTTCTTATATCCAAGTTGAAAATCCATGAGTGTGTCAACACAAGGAATTGGACACCAATGACCATAATCAGACTACTCTCCATTACAAATACCTCCACTGAAGCTAACAAGGACAGTGCTTATGAATACCATTGAAAATCTGGTCCTACAGATAAGAGGAATCTCATCTAATAATCAGATATTATTTCATTGTACCCAATTTATTTTAGCTCTCTATCCACTTTCAAAGCTATCACAGCAATTTCTCTAGCCATAGCACATTTAAGCTTTGAAAGGAGCCTCCAACAAAGGAAAAAACAGTGAGTTTACTTTTGGATGGTTCTTTGCATGGCGTGCAAGCATATATCTCTTGCATGCCAGGTCTCTCCTGCTCATGATGGCAGGCAGAGTCTTTCATCTAGCATTATTTTCTGAACCTTCCTACCCACTGAAGGCAGCCAACTTAAATGCTGTGCTGGCCAAGCAGTGCTTGGAAATGCTCTTGAGTATGATGACAGGAAATGCAGAGTTAGCTGTAATAGATAACACTGAAGGATCATAACTCTTCTGTATATACACATATACACACATGTATGTGTATAAATATGGATACACACATACAATGTTAGTGATGCTCCAAAATAAATAGAGTGTGGGGATGAACTCAATAAGAGTTTGATTTAATGTTGTAAACATCAGCAGTTCTCTTCAGGGAGCCCATTTCACACTTCAAACAGCATTGTCAGAGAACTGAGCTCTTTGTAAACTGTGTCTTTTCCTTGGGTGGAAATTATTATCTGGCTCATGCTCTCTGGCACATAATAAACACTCAGGGTCATGGTCATAATCTGCAGAGGCTCAGTCCTTGCCAAAGCTTTACAGTCTTTGGCGTAGGTGGGGATGGATGTTGTCATATCCCAGCTGTCCACCCCCTCTCTCCATGGGCAGTGGGGAAAGGTGAAGGCCATGCTTGTATCTGCTAACACAGGTGTCACAACATTTTAGGTGCCACAACCTTCTTTCCTATACAGTTAACACAGAGAGGGGGATACATACATCACCCTTCAATGCCAAGTTCCAAGTTGCCTATGATGCCAGAACCAGCTCCATCACACATCTCTAAATCCCATTTAAGGTCACTTGGGAAATGCAGGACAAAGCAAACAAATTTATACCTCTTTCAGCTCCCACATCAACTTCTTAACTGTTAGACCCTTTCCTCTCCAACTGAGGTCTCTTTTCTTTCCCTCTGCACCTGGGCTGGAGCCTGAATGTGAGGCCAGCCATGGGGCTGCAGAACCCAGCTCGACCCAATGGGGAGTGCAGTGTGGTCCTACAGCTGAAAAAAAAAACAAGTTCTTGGGTTTCTGCTTCTCACTCTTAATTACTGCAGCCTGAGCTGCTGCCTTGAACAGGATGTGGGTCCTGACATGGCAGTATATTTAATAAATTTAATTGCTGTCATTAATATGAGCTTGCGAAACATTAAGACGTATCAAGCTGCAGCAAAATTACCCTGCTCTTTTGTTACCTTCGTTTTCCACGTCCTTTTTGAAAAGTCACAATGGGATAACGAAGCAGAACACTGCACCTTTGCAACACATCATAAACAGTGAAAAGTTCAGTGAAAGATACTCTATAAAACAAATCATTTTTCCAATGGGAAGCATAAGTCACCTGCATATTAAACTGAGGAAATCTGTATAAATGCACAGATTGTATAGGCTAGGGTGCAATCATTATACCAACAAGTCCTACATATTGTACTGCTTCTGCTACCATACTTCACTGCAATTATTAGCCTCCTTTTCTGCCAGTTCCAAGTTTAACATACCGTCCTCCTGCCAAGGCCATTTGATTATAAATAGCAAAATATCACGTAAATGCAGGCATGTGGGGAGCAGATACAGCACAGAAAAATGGGCCATTGGGAAGAAGTATTTACTTTTTTTAGGGTCTGATCCTGTACAAACATTTAGTCATGTGAATAGCCGGCTATTCTTGAGCAGCTTCCCAAAATTCCAAGAGATTACTAACCTTAAAGGCACAAATGTCAGATTTTGAAAGATCCAGTTCTTGCAATTTACTTGTTTGAAAGTTTTTAATTAAAACATAGCAATTGAAACTAGTGGAATATTTTGGAACCCGTTTGTTCTTCATAAGGATTATATATTGAAACAACACAATCACCCAACCAGGCAGCCATCTCATACATAGGTAAATATTTTTATCACAGTTAGATTATAGTATATGTGGTAAGTATTCATGATTTGACAGATTTCTTCCTAACTTTTAGGTGACCATAAGGATCTATTACTGCAGGAAAAGATTTCACAGGAGAAAGAAAAGAGAAAGTGGAAAATGTCATTATGTAGAGCCACTTCACTGTTTATACTGCTCTGCTTCATCCTCTTCTCCAGCCAAGCCAGGAGACTTATGTACTTGCACCAGTTTTAATCACACATTGAAGACAATACTATGCAGACACTATGAAAGATGAGGTTGCAACAGGATTATATGCTGAAAAGGTGAGAGGGTGGGATGGGATGTCCCCATTGTAATAGTCATGGCAGTCTGCAGGGTCACCAACCACCAGACCAGGCTGCCCAGAGCCACATCCAACCTGGCCTTGAATGCCTCCAGCAACCACGAGTCAAAAGAACCCAAGCCTGGACTTGCTGGAAGTCTATGTCCAGGCTGTGGGAAGGACACAGTTGACCATCAGGAAGAAGCACTGAGCTCCACTCCTCCTCCTCCACTGAAAAGACCTTCTCCTCCTTCAAAGGGGAGGTAAGGATGCCATTGCGACAGATATCATGGCTAGAATTAGAAAAGGAACAGTAAAAACTCATGATTTCCTGGCATGAGCAATCTGTGTGGAAAGTGCTTCTTGAGCAATGGCTTGGCAAAAGGAGATCCTAGCACTAGCTCTGGAATAACAGATAACATGCGGGTGAGCGGCCTTGACTATCCAAAACCACAACTGAGTAGTGTTTACCACTGCAGGATCCAAACCCTCCAAAAATCACTGCACCTCTCTCCAGAGAGGGCCACAACAGCAGCATTTATGTTACAGGAAGGTTTTCAGAGCAAGGGGAAATAACACATTGAGTCATCTTCTCAAGAACACAACGGGGAGGAGAGAGGCAGACCTGAAGACATCTCTCTGGATATCTTCATGCATTGCTTTCGCTGCACAACGCTTCTGCTCCTTAAAACACTGGCATGTACTGCCATTGCCATCTGCTGTGATCGGCAGGTCACATGGGGCAGAGGTGGATTTGGGATGGGGTGGGGATAGCATGGTGTATATTTTAAGCTTCTCTGCTGCACTGCCATTTGTGTCTCGAAGGCTGATGCAGGGGAGGCAGCCCTGCTAAAGAACAACTGCCTTGCAAAGTGAGACTGGCAGAGAAAGACCCCTGCCACAGAGATGGAAGAAATCCCTTTCTGGGACTGGTTTTCCAAAGGAAGATTGGATTCTGTAGAAAATACCGAACATAATGGAGCAGTCTGTGAGTTTCCATCGGCTGCTGGCCATGACATGCCAAAAAAAAAAAGAAAGAAAAAAGAAAATACTTTTAATCATTTTGAATCATTTAGTTCCTTTACGAGGGCCCAGAAGCTGCGTGTGTTACAAGTGCCACGTTTCTTTGTTGCACTCCAGCAACCAACACAGATGAAGCAGGGCCAAGAGCTGGATGCTTACGCGTTGTGTATCTTGGATCTAAGGCTTTGGAAAATCTGCCTCTCAGTTATACAAATGGTCACCTCATTCTCTGCTGGGAGTTGCATTCCCATTGTTTATTCTGTATTTCTAATACTGGCTTTTGTAACCTGTTTAATTTCCCGAGGCTCAGGTTAGTATCATTTAGAAATATATATATTTTTTTCATCTCATAGCAGCTGGATTTCACTGGCCATATTTCTTTTTTGTCACATAGACAGGACTCATTGATGGGAAACACAATTACTGATGGGCCACTGGATGAAGGGCAGACCCAAGTGTTGACTTCTCCCCATCTCCCATTCACATTGATGCCAGACACTGACCCAGCTAATAACCATCTGTAAAAAGTTCTTTACTGTCATGGAGAAGATGAAAGAGAACCTTGGTGGGTTTTTTTCTTTTTTATTATATAAATTTCCTTCCTCCCATCCCAAACCTCTCCTACAACCTTTTAATTGTAAATCCCGAGCCTCAATCTTATCTTCAGCCTAATCTGATATCACAGCGACCAACAGCCAGACATCAGTACCTCACTCCCACCATGAAGAAATCAGTGCCTACTTTTATAGCCGCAACTTACTACTGCTTCACGAGTGCCAAATTATTAATGAATGATAAGGGTAATTCATCAGTGTATTGGTAAAAAAAACACACACAAGAAAGTAAGCCAGAATGGTATTTTTCCCTTTGTAAAAACCTTTAAAAGGATTTACCATCCATGTAGTCCCAGGAATGGGAGCAGCGGTGAGGTGAGACCAACCAGCGTGTGTCAGAGAGAGGAGCATGAACACCTGAAGCTGAAACTACTCTGAAAAAGACCAATAACACCTCTGCCTGTGCTTTTGCTTTTGTGCTTTATACCCTCAGCTCCACTACTTGAGGCTGATCACTGGGCGCAGATTGCATCACTGGGATGATTTTAAGATCCATCAAGCTATTAAGCTAGCCATAGTGGCTCAGTGGCTTTTCTGAGGGGCAAAGGACACTCAGGACAAAATTCTTTTCCCTGAGAAATGCACAGCCTTAAGCTCTTATCCAGCCAGCACTCCAGAAACTGCGAAAGGAAACAGTATTCGTGGTAATTGTGATGACAAAAAAGCACAGTCTAATGTACACCTGGGGTGAAAACATCCTGTCATTGACTCCTTTCTGTTGCAGCTGTTCTAACAATCAACGACAGTATCTTGCCTCGTATAAAATGACCCCTGACATAGAAGACTTGTGTCTAAAAGCCCATTTCTGGGTGCAGCTGGTAGTGTAGGGTAGTGTTAAGCCACTCAGAGTTGATCAAAGGACATGAGCCATTCCTGTTCCAGCCATAAAATCCTTAGGTAACATTGGTCATGTCATCCATGTGCAAAGGTATCACCTCATGTAAAACACTTAGTGGAGGACAAATTACAACAAGTCCTGCAGAGAAGCTGCAGTGCCAATTGCTGGAGCCAGTGCAGTCTCAGCTTATCCCACTTTATGGTTTCCTGCCTCTCCCATTCATCAAGAGAGGGCAAACAGCATGCAAAAACAGGCCCTTACTGTAAGCACAAAGTGAAGATGCGGGCTATCATCGGTGAAGCACAGGAGAGGGTTTCCTACTTCCTGAGGTGCTCTTAAGTGCTCTGATATCACTTTGGCAATGACCTTAAGAGCAGGCTGATACCCATCTTTCTGTACACCTGCAGAATTAGATCTTCTGCCCCTAAATGTGTTTCCTGGGTGAGGTAATTTCAGTGTATCCCATTGCTGCACTCCGGTCCACATAATGCATTATTACACTAAACCCTTACACAGATACTCAACAGGTTGCTGTAAGAGATTTAAAGTCCATCATGTTTTTCCAGGAAAATCTGGAAGATAAAGGCAGGGGTTATTGAGTGGAAACTAGTAAGCCATGGGGCATAAAAAATGTTTCCACCCATGAACATTAAATGACATTTTCTGTCCAGAGTGTTTCACAGAGCGGTGACTGTTGCTTACCAAGGATGCCGTGCTGCTTGCTCACAGGTGTATCTTTTATTAGGGTCCTTCTCCATCAAATTCCGAATGAAGTCTTTAGCTATAAAGAAAAAAAAAAAAAAAAAAAAAGAATAATTCAAAGCAATAGGTTTGATGCTCAGTTCTTCAGGATGGTCAGACTTATGTTTCCCAGGCATATCCAACAGCAAACGAATTATTGAGAGATCTCCTCATAGACACAGAACATGTTGCTCAGGTTATGAGAAGACTATGTCTGAGCCAGCAAACGAAACAGTGTCAGGGTCTGCTGTGATAAGACAAGGGGAAATGGTTTCAAACTAAAAAAGGGGAGATTTAGACTGGATAAAAGGAAGAAGTTTTTTACGATGAGAGTGGTGAAGCACTGGCACGGGTTGCGCAGAGGAGTGGTGGATGTCCCATCCCTGGAAACTCTCAAAGTCAGGCTGGATGGGGCGCTGTGCACCTGATCTAGCTGTAGAATGACCCCTATTCACTGCAGGGGAGTTGGACTTTAAAGACTGATATCTTAAAAAGTTAATCTTTAAAGGTCTCTTCCAACTCAGAAGTTTCTATGATTCTGAGATAATGTTCACAGCTGGTGAAAAGCCACCATTTACTTTTGTGAGTTGTCCCTGGTAAAACTGTCACAGAGATCAAGCAGCTCCTTCACAGACATCTTTTGGGAATTAGCATGGCCTGTTTCCTGTAAGCAGGATGCTTGCAGCTGCCGTGCTCTGAAGGCAAAGGGAGATTTAACATATGAACCAGGCCACCAAGTGCCACCAGCACCAGAAAATGGCCCTGGCTCTTTTGTCACTTGTTAACACAGACGTAACCAAAATGACTCAGGACCAACCCAAACTATTTAATGTGGCAGGTACACCTAGAAGCAATGTGAATAATTTGGAATAAGCAGAATTCAAGATGGCTAGCTCCATTTTCCCTGGCCAGCCAAGCACTTCTGACCACCTGAGTGGTCTGAATATGGTCATATCTGTTGAAGATGTTGGTAAGTTGAAAGAGAAAGACAAGGAGAAGGTCAGCAGTGCAGCAAGAGGAGACCTTCATTGCTCATTCCAAGCAACCATGCAAGTGGGCAGTGATGAGGACACAAGGTGTATTCAAAAACAAGTCACTGAGGAAAAGAGAGTCTCTTGGGCATGAAGTAGTGTGTCTGTAATTGGTGCTAGAGGACGTTGCAGCATGGTGTGCATCCAGTAGTTTCAAGAGAGAGCAGCTGAAGGGGCCCAGCAAACCAAATATGGCAGGAAAATCTTTGTGCTTCTTTAGGTAATGGACTTTCTCCCTGGAAATGCAAAAGGGTCTGCCAGCAGACCTTCATATTTTCTCAGAAAACTATTATGGGCTTAAAAAAACCACTCATCACATATATTTTAAGAAATTCCACACCATGATATCTAGACCACAGATGTTAGCAGCACGTAACGTTGTTTTATGTGGAGATAGCAGGATATATAATTAACTTTAAAATGAAATATTACTTTTTATGTCTTACTTGACTTAACCAGCGCTACTAAGAAATCAGAACCATGTATTTCTAGAGATATTTTCATATGATAAAATCTTCCTAAACTTTATTTCTCTTGCTGTGTGAAATGGCAGGCATTTCCCCAGGTTGGACAGAGCAAGGAAACTGAGCTTGTGTGACCTCCTGAAGGCTGCAGCCCAACAGAGGCTCCCACGGGGTGCAATGCTGGCCGTGCCTCCGCAGGTCCAGGCAGTGGGTTAAATGTCTTCCCACTGGGTGAGGAACTGGGTGAGCACAGGGGCAGCTATCTGGGACCAACCACGTGGATAGCAGTCCCAGTTAGCAAATCCGATTATCATCCTCATTTAGAAGCTATTGATTTCACAGAATCACAGAATGGCCCAGGTTGGAAGGGACCTCAGGGATCATGGATCTCCAATCCCCCACCACAGGCAGGGCCACCAACCTCCACGTTTAATACTAGACCAGGCTGCCCAGGGCCCCATCCAACCTGGCCTTGAATACCTCCAGGGAAGGGGGGGGGGGGGATTTCTAGTGTTTCTTTTTGCTGTATGCACTGCATTCTCACTTTGGACCCACAGTACAGTTTTAGAAACAAAGCCAAACTAGTTTTTCTATTATTAGTGACACATAAAGTATCTGCATTTTATTTGGATTTTATAGAGATACTGAAGTACTTTGTCTTCTTGGGACAGTTTTCTGCTATCTTCACTTTTTGTCCCAGACACATCGAATGTGTTCTGGATGAAATGGTACTTAATTTTCTCTCCTGAAAAAATAACTGTCTGTAATCACTTAGCTAAAAGAAAACACACACATCCCCATTGACTTTCAGTTTAAAGAAGGTCCACACACAACAGAGGGTGCATTCTTACACATGATGGAAAATATCTACAACAGACATTGCTACGTGCATGCTTAGTTGTGGAAATAAATGATCTTCTTACCAGACTCAGAGATATCATCCCAGTATGGAGAGTCGAACTCATACTCTGCCTTGAGGATCTGCTCGAAGAGTTTGGAGTCATTCTCATCATAGAAAGGAGGATACCCACAGAGCCTAATGGAGAAGAGACAAGTGACACTTAGATCCATCTTTGCCAAGAAGGTGAGAAAGGAGAGGGAGGAGAAACTTGTTTAAGACTTGCCTCATTAGGTTTTCAAGCAAGCAAGAACTACCTTGAGAGCATTGTTCAGGAACATGTTAAGAAAAACAACAAACACTTCTGAAGATCAGCACTGTCCTGCACAAATAGGAATTCTTCAAGGAAACCTGGTGCAACTGATGCTACACTGACTCATACAGATATCCTGGCTTCCCTCTGTATGCTTCTGTGTGTGTAGGCAGAATAATAATTGCATGATACAGCCATGAGCCCTTCCATCCTCTCCTCTGCATGTGGTAAAGGGAGCTCTCATGGGATATAAAGCAGCAGAGCCTACATGGGCTGGACGCTGACCTGCTGCTGCACCAGCAGAATCTCTCCTCTTCTCATTACTGCAAGTAATCTTGCTGGCCCCATCAAATTGCCTACCTTGCCTAAGGCTAGCAGCAGTCCTGGTCTTCAGTACTTATTAGAAAACCAAGCCCGAAGACAAGTAGGACACTGAATATTATTTGTGTACATTGAACAAAAGAATTCAGGAAGCACCCTACCTGTGCTGCAGGGATCAGGACATTCACTCTGTCAAAGCATGGCTCCTCCAGCCCTGCAAATGCTGGGCACGGGAACCCCACCTCCAGCACTGCACTGAGGAAATGCAGCCTCAAAGCTTGTGTTTCAGAGACTCCAGTCCCGGTGATGCTGCATGCTACAGCAGACATGTCTCCAAGGACAGACCTTCTTCAGTTTTAACACCAATTTTGCAACATCAGATTTAGATTCAGAGGCTGGTCCAAGGTTTTAGTAAACCCATCCTGCTCACAGTTACACAGAGCTTTCTAGTTCTATCTGCATTGAGATGTCTCACTTTCTTGTCTTATCTCTGTTTGTAGTAAAAATTGTTTTTTTCACTTTCCTCCCTGATAGTGAAATTATCTTTTTTACTACACTTTTCTTAAACCCTGAGTCAGTCCACCTCAATAAAGTATTTATCTGGAGAGAGTCAGCTGTTATAAACAGACCAAAGATCTAGCTGAAACATTACACTGCAGCAAAAACAGAGCGAGGGGGGGAAAACTGTAAGAAATGAAATACTCAAGTTATTTATAACCCAACGCCAGCCAGCTGCCCTGGAGGTTATTTGACCCAACTCAACACTTGGGGGTGAAAAGAGCAATGTTTTGTTAGCTCCAAAGAGTCAGTGTGCTTGATAAATAATTTAAATGGGCTGTGAGATGTTGATTTGCATTAGATCCACATTGACCTGTAAGAATTCTACTGAAATTTGCAGCACTGCAATGCATCCACTGTGGTTCGACTGAATCAGGCATCTCTATCTTTCAAAACAGATAAGACAGTTCTCATTTGTTTCCCACTGGATGGCTGCCATTATCAGAAGCAAGTAAGATGCTCATGCCAGACAAGAAATTACATTTGAGGTAGCGCCACATACCTACCTGATGGGCATGTCCTTGTGTATGGGAATTGATGCAGCAATCCCTATAGTATGCATAGATCCCTATAATATACTGGAAATTAGATACGAAAAAGCCATTGGAAATGGTATATTTAAACAAAAGCTCCTAACGCTGCTATCCACATAAAATGGTGCAGAATTGTCCAGGGTGGAGAATGACTCCTCCAAAGGTGCTCAGAGCTCGCCCTGTGCTCCTCTTCCCTGGGGGACTCTGTAGACTCTGTACAAGAAGCCTGACAGCCCTTCATTAACTTCTTGCCTTCCTCAGCACTTTCCCTAAAAGAAAATCAAACTGCTCTGATAAAAGCATTTGAAGGCGAGCAGACAGCACTGTGCATGCCGAGGTGCTGTCAGGCTGCTCCAGAGAGAGAAATAACTCTCTTAAAATGTACACTGTGCTAATTACCTTGGCAAAGGTACAAGAGCACAAGTTAGGGCTGCGATGATTTATACATGCTTGTGGCAGCAAAACATAGGAGCAAAGTGCTGAGCAGTACAGAGCTGGAGACTGTAGCACTGCCCAGGGCAGAGCCAAGCCATGCATGCCCCAGCAAGAGCTCCAGCCCTCTCACAGCCTTCCACATTCCCTGAACACATCCAGCTCTTTCCAAGCCCCACCAAGTCCTTCCCATACTTCTGTAAGTCTGGTCTGTGAATCTGCATGTTTGGTTATCTACCTCTGGGACGTCCCCACAACTTTCAGAAGAGGTCTTCCAGAAGTTGCTGAGCCCCTTATCTCTGGCCCGATGATCCCCATGATCACCCTTTGTGTCTCACTCCCAGACTTCCATCTCTTCAGTGATGAATGGAGAGAGCTTGAGAAGGGTCAGTTACTATTCCTAATTGTGGACAGGGACATCCCAGGCTGAGCACAGGGAAGGCTCTTGGCTCTGGTGAGGACAATGAGGGGACAAACATTGCACAAAGAGGGGCCCAATGATTTTCCTTCAGAAGACAAACCATTGAGGACATGGAAGAAGGAGGCCAGCTACTTAGGACTGAGGAGATGGCAAGCGAGAGGAAAACACATGAGCATTCTGCCAGAAGTATGGGCTGCGAGCCAAAATATAGAATGTTTTGCTGTCCTTTTCTTTAAAACCAGGGTTTGGGAAGACACAGAAGTTTTAGCATAACTTAGAGCCGGCTCTGGCTTTGCAGCAAAGGATGGGAAAGCCCCAGTAAATTAGCTTAACATGCATTTATGGCTGGGGGAAGTTTTGCTGGACTTCCAACGACTGGGCCACCTTCCAAAGCTTATAATAAGTGTTGTTTGATTCTGACAGGATCAAAATCCCACCAAGTTCATTTCCATCTGCTGGGACATTTCTATGTGAAAGAAAAATGACCTCACTATCAGAGGTTCTGCTGCATTTCTTTAGATATGCAAAGATACAAAAATAACCCCTCTGTCTCCAATGTGAAAGAACTCTGCATTGTCCTGGGGGAGTTTCAGTCAACTATTAGTTGTCATTATTTTCTTGTAGATTCACCAAATGAAGTCATTTTTTAAGTAATTATTTAGCAACTATATCGCATCAGCAACAGATTTTCCCTTAACCTCCTATTCCCAGTCTTGTCTTAAAAAGGAATGGGATGTAAAGAAGAAAAACACAGGTGGATGCAGAAGAAAGACATTGCCAAAAGTCATCTCGAGAAGCCATAGTAGAGCACAGTAAGAATGCCAGACACGCCTTCTCAACAAGCAGAGCAAGCACACCCATGCAAGCTCCCATTGCATACTGTGGATGATACGGAAAGCTAAATAACCCATTTGCACGGTCAGTGTACAATCTGCAACACGAGAAGCATGGGGTTGGTTTTACAAGCAATTTTTTAGCAAGATCAGAGCAAAGAACTCAGTGAGTGCTCAAAGATCTGAGATATATGGTGCAGAAAGTCACCCAAGTGCTGCTTTTATGGTTAAACGTGTATTTCTTATTCTGAGACTAAATCTCCATGCTGGCCAATGCTATTGCCCTCATGAAACTGTGGACAAGCACATATTACCATGGGGAGTAAAAAATAAATTAAGAAGCAAGCAATGAAGGGAAATCATTTGAGGCCGTTTTCCCAGTCTTTGAATGTGGCATCCTGAACAATCCAATGTACCCATGTATGTTTTCTCTCCACTAATTCTCTTTCCAGTACCAATTAAGTTATCACTCACTTTCCCAATGAAACTTATGGTTGATGATGAGAGACCGAGATGTCTGACAGTCTCTTCTCAATGCATGAAGGTAAAAACTTTTGAAATACCATACTGTGTGCTGACCATGGCTATAATTATGGCATCTCTTACTCAAACACCTCATACACGGTTCTGTGCACATCTACTTGAAAATCAAAAGCAACTCAGCAGCAAAAAAGTCCAGGCAAGAGTATGACCCAAGATTTATCTCCACACATCCTTCCTCTATAAACAATATTAGCCAACTGGTAATTCACTTGTCCTATCAATGAACAGAGTCAGAAGAAAATCCAAGCCAAAATGCATTCATCCTAGTGCAGAAGAGACAGGATGTGTTGAGTATGAATAGGTAGCAGCTGAGGCAAAGCATTCTGTGGCCCCATGCTCTTTTCCAGCTTTGGAACATGTTTTTCTACTATTTCTTTGCATCAGCTAACTTAACTTAATCTATATCAGTCATGCATGCAATCATTTTAGCTTCCTAAGCTTTATAACCTTTCATGTGTCTCATGCAGGTCCAAAATCCAGCTACTGGGAGGCCAGGGAGATCTCCCACTCTTCTCACCTTTTATGTTTTGAAGCTGAACAAATATAAAAGCTATCTTGTGATATGTAAAAAGCTGAACTCATCATGGAGGTTGTTTCAAACTGAGCAATATTGCAACTGGAATAACAGGAAATTTCAAGCTGCTAAAATTAGTTCTTGTGAATAATGATTTCTCATGCAAAACAGGTCTTGATAAAAACTCTGCTGGTGCAGCCTCTACAATCTGGATGTCATTAATGAGAGGCATTAGAAACTGGCACTGAAACAAAGGTATTCTTTCCTAAGACATCCTTCACCTTGCCTATTACAGAAACAAATAGCTGTCAAAAGCATCAGTGTCCCAGAAACAGTTTGTTCTTCCAGTGTCATAAACCGAAGGCTTTCATGTGAGTCTGGGCTTGTGTCTGGAGGCACTTCAAGCCACTTATGGTAATTACAGCTCAGAACATCTTTAATATATGCTTGGCTTCTGTGTTGGATTCCCCTGTGTTCCTGTCTTCTTACATGACAACAGTCTGTTCAGAGGGGCTGTCAGAGTCGTGGGAGAGGTGTGGAGATGATGCAGGGTGATGTGCTTGGATTGCCCTACGCATAAATACATCTCCACCTGGTTTGGTGGTGCGGTACTTACAAGGCGACTAACCTAGATATTAAACCTGTGCCCATCACTGTGGTGTCAGGCACTCAAGAAGGGGTACTTCCTTCCTAATTAGGGAAGAACCTCTCTTTTCTCTACCTTCAATACTCCCTTGAAATTCACTTTCCAACAAGGGCACATCTATTGCTTCTGGCTGTTCCTAGAAGAGAAGAGGAGATCCAGTTCAAGATTAGGACATATAAGTGTGGGCTGGATTTCTAAGCTCCCAGTACAGTCACCAGAGATGATGTCAATGAAGAATAATGCAAATGCACTATTAAAGCAAATGAAATTGTTCCACGAAGGCGGAGGGCTGGGGATGGGGAAGGGAGTGAGTCAGTGCCCTAAGCACAAGCATCTGGTGCTATCCCACATGGTCCACTATATCCTGCTTGGCCTCCATCTGTCACTCCAGAAGAAAGGACTCAGCAGTGTGATACATTGGCCAAATCCACGTGGCTGTCCTGGAAGCACCCCACTGTGGCTCTAAATGCATATTTTAGGCAACTGAACATCACATTCTGACGAAGTGACCGTTTGTATCAACATAGTCTGGATTGTCCACATGTAGAGTCCAGTGTCAGAGAAGAAGTTCTGGGACAGCCATGTCACTGAAGCACACGAAACACCTGTGTCTGGCTAGCACTACAGCACAGGGCTGTGGGGATCAGTGGCAGTGGCAGCTTGAGACCAGGTGGGACTCTGTGGATGGCTCAGATATCACTAAGCATCTATGTGAGGGTAGCTGAGATGGGTCCTGGAGTGCTGCTGATTCTACCAGGAGCTGGAAGATGTAGCTCGCATGCAGAAACATTCCAGGAGGTAGTTTGATCTCAGACCTAATCCCACCCAAGTAGTCTGAGTTACAGCCTGTGAACACATTACCACACTCCTATGGCAACACATCACTGCCATTAATTTTGACTGTACATAATACAAATCAGGACCGAAACCCTGAAAAGGTTTCCTTGTCCTGCAAACAGGAATTCATAGGGATTCGTTCTTACTGAGCTGATTTAAGCCTTCAGGGCTGAGAATTCCCTGTAAAGCAAATGCAAAATTGTCTGAAAAGCCCAGCATGTGTTGATTTTGAAAACAGAGCAAGAAATGACTGAGCTGGACGAGATAGAAAGAGCAGCCTCATGTGATTTATGGAACAGATTAAAACCTTTCCCTTATTGAAGATGTTTTCTTTAGCAGGGTATAACATTGCTTAGTGCTGTCTCATTCCTCAGCAAAACACATTAAAAGCAACAAATGAAATCACATCAGGTCTGCCAGTAGCAAAAACCTTTGGTGCATGAACCATAGTTGAACGGGACTGAAAACTTGGAGGAAAGAAGAGACAGATTTATCATCAGGGAACCAGTCCCCCTATCCTGCAGGCTGTCAGGTGGACACATATTTTCATAGTGAATATTTGACGTTCAGCTGAACCTAGGCAATAGTCAGGCCTGGAAGTGAGGCACAGTAGAGTACTGCTTACTGTCTTCCACCTCCTCCTGCATCCTCCTCTCTCTACATTTTGAAGCTGGTACTCAGCAAAGAACTATGAAAGCAAAGGGTACAACTCTATCTGACTGTCCACTAAAGGCTAGCGAGGACCAAAAATACCAAGAAAATATCTAGGTCTCCCACTTTCAGATTTGCTTGTGCAAGATGACCAGTTTGGGTCAACACACTCCACCCTCAGCTAAAAGAGCATTAGGAAGTGATGTATGAAGCAGTCTCTGAGGTATTTTGGCATGTCTGGCCCCTTCCTTGCCGCTGTCTGGCTGCTTCCTTGCCCCTGCTGGGTTTTGACAAAAAGTCAGTGTCAGCACTGTTGATTTTGCTTTGTTATGCAAAAGTTTTTTGAACCCATCTACTGATGGTTGCTCCAGGTTAAATCCATCCCCATACCAAGTTTTGTACTCAAGTAGTTTTCAAATATTCATGTAGAACGGCAAAGCCAGCCATAAGGCTGATGTTTGTAGGCAGGGCTTTTAAATAGAAAAACATACAAGGAAATAAACAAAATGTTCTCACACTATTTTATATATAAAAGCTATTTTGAGTTATATACAGTTTATGTTGAAGACTAAATGAAAATGTAAAGAATGAACATTGTGCAGAGTGGATATCAGAGCAAAGAGGTGTGTCCTGGCACAATTGGACCTGCAACATCAAAACGTTATTCATGTTGGCAGGCCATGAAATGTTTGCATAAGGAGAAAGGGAACAAAACAGGAATGCTTTAATGCTGCGCCCTCATTGGAGTTTTTATTTTTTTTCCCTTCAGTTTTGTATAACTCTGACAGTTGTAAAAAAATTAAATGTAAAAATAAAAAATAAGAAAGGAAAGCACTGACAGTTCTGGCATGAGCAGGACAGGAATGGAATGAGCTCATCTCCTCCTGTGGGACCAGAAGGTTGGAGATGCTGGAGGTGTTAAAGAAAACGATCCACCATTTTCAGTAGAAATCTCATTTTATATTAAGCTTTGGTGAAAATAATTCACTGTACTATGTAAAAAGCTCTTGTTCCCTTGACTACCTTCTCAAGGAAAGAAGTGCCATTGGTACTTCATTGAGGTCCCTTCCAATCCAAGCCATTCTATGTTTCTATCATGTTTCAGGATACACCTATAGGCATGATGCTGTGCCCACTGGACATGGTCAAATTTGCTTCTGGTCATAGCTAACCTGAGCAGATGAGGGAATAGCTTCACTAACACCATGGTCTGAAGAAGTCCACACTACTGTACAACATGTAATTCAGTCAGGAGCAGAAATTTTTCACTTTTTGAAGGGTTATGGTTCATTTACTATTGTTTCTACCCAATTTTTAGCCTTTATGTAACTGGGAGGTATCCAAAATTCACGTTATCCTGGCTCTCAAGCATCAGAGATGAACTTTCTTGGACCATACAAAGAGGGTGAATATATGGTGGAAGAATATACTGCAGGTCCAAAAGCTGCCTGTGATTGAAAACCCAGTGGATACTCACAGGATATATGCGATGACCCCGATGGACCAGCAGTCCACGGCTTTGCTGTAGGGTTTCTGGGCCAACACTTCAGGAGCTGAAATCAAAAAGCCAAACAATCACAGGTTACAAGATCAACCTTCTGAATGTTGCTACGTAGGAGTTGATAGCGCTCCCTGAAACCTGAAGTTCTTTGTCGCCTTCTATGTTCAGCCCTCACCTTTTCAAAAATGCTGATGTTTTTGAAGCTCTTATCCTCAAAAAGAAATAGGACTCCTGAAGGGGAACAAATTCCCCATCTTCTGCCACCAAAGAAAGAAATGAAAAACAAGGACAGAAAAACACATTAAAATTTAAGTGCCGCAAGGCCATCAGCTGCCTCCCAGAGGAAGCTTAGGACATTTGGGGCTGAGCTTTGGAGCAATGCTGAAATGCCCTTTCAGCCTGGCAGCTCCACTATTTCCCCTGCCAAATGAGGGACTTCAAGAGACAACTTAGAAAGTATGAAGTGTCAGGGAAGTGATAAGCCAGGTCTGCAGGAGAGGAAGGAGAGCTGTCACCATGCTACCATGTGCTGACTAATGAAGCCTCCTGGGTGTAAGAGCAAGAGGGGATCATTTGTCCTCCTGCCTCTTGCAGTAAAAAACAAAGCAGCAGGAATTGGACACAAAGAAATGGAGCCCTCTCTGTTTCTGTATTGTTTTCCACTACCACAGCTTGAACTTTGCTAGAAGTTGCAGTATGGCCATTTACTGGAACTCTCTGTGAGTCTGCTTTCCTTTCTTAAACCACTGAAAGCTGAAAAGGTGTTTTTTGATTTTTATTTGGGTTCCTGGACTATTACGATTTCCCTGTTTGGACCTTTCAGTTGAAAATGCATAAAGCCAATTTTTAAAAACCCATGACTCTAATCTTTCTGATGTAAAGGAGCTTTAGCACGTTCAAAGCATTTTCAAAGCAAAATGACCACAATAATGCAACAAATCACCATTGGTGGCATTCCCAAAGCAGACTCACCACACGGGGTCTTCAAAAGCACAGTATTTCCTCTGAATACTCTAGAGCTCAAATGCTCACGAAAATAAAAAAGCAACCCAAAAAAGCCAAACAAACGAAAAAAGAACCCCTAAAGCAGCAGAGGCTAAATCCCAGCCAAAATAATTCTTTGTTATTACACCTTACTGTGCTAGGAGTCTTACCAGCCACAAATTAGCTTTTAATAGAACAAAGAAGAAAACTTTGAAGAACATAAATATATTAAAATAAATATATTAAAACTCAAGCCTCACACCTATTTGCTGTATAAGCTTTTAGGGTATTGGTAGGAACTCTTCTAAGAGCAGTCTTCCTAAGCTGGACAAGTCAATGAAACTAAGGTCAAAAGTGCCAGCAAGGAATGGAGCAGCAGGCATTAATGAGAAACGGAAAAGTCTTCCTGGTGCTTGGGCATGGGAGCTTAAAGAAGACACTAACAGGAAGACAGTGCACAAAGCAGATGAGAGAGGGAATCCAGGTTGCATTTCCAAAAGTAGCAGAAGGATAGAACGGGTCAGGTCACTGGGTGGGCATTGCAGAAAGGAAAAAAATCCAAGGGAACATAGGTAAATGTACAGCTGGTAGGGGGATTATGAAGGCTTTTGAGGATGGGTTTGCCTTAGTCTGCAGCACAAGGTGAAGGTAACACCAATCTTTGAGTCACCCTACAAACTGGAACTCCTGCATGCAGAATGTAAATGATACTTCTTTCTATTCACATATTGTTCATCATCATACAGTGCTGCCATGTGCTACAGTGCCTATCTACTGGCATGCCAAAGGATGTTTCTCTCCACTACACCTAGCATGAAGCTCTCCTGACCTGGCAACGTGTGTTTTGCAGAAACCTGCATCTCAATTGCTGAGAAGTCCCCGACTCCTTCCAGGACACTGAAATACTGCTGTAGCCTATCAGGACAAAGGATGAAATGTTCTTACTACAAAAGGAGATGGAGCTGTGCAACAAACAGGGTTTGTAAGACTCAGTTTCCCTTATTGTCCCATCTCTTGTGACTGAGTTCTGTGAGAAAGCATGAAGAGGAGTGTTTGTTTTCCCCTGTGCTTTGGTGGTTAGATGTCTTCCATTTCTAAATTTTCAAAATTCCATTCACATCTCTCTTCTTCCTTTGACTGTCAGTTCCAGTTTGCACCATTTTCAAGATTGGTAAACATTATACACTGTATATTCCCCAAAGGAAATATTATGCAAATTGCTCCTGAACACCACAGATACAAGTGAGCTCCTGACGTTATACAGATATGCCACATTAACATAATAGAAAACAAATCTGAGATGAGGGGATGTGAACTAAATAAAGATTCTCTCTCTTAAACATCAAAGCTGTGCTGGAGTATTTCTCTCTGCTTTATGGGAGAGCAGAGCACTGATAACAGGCAATTGATGCTATAGACAGTGGCTGTGAAGCAGGTAAGGACACTGCAGTATCAAGCCAAAGCAAATATGAGTCTATCACCTCACCTTTAGTAAACTTTAATGAAGGAAGACAGGAGCCTTAAATAACTACTTTATGGCCAAAGGGCTGCTTTTGTTTTTCGCTCCAAAAAGCAAAGCAATGGAAGCATAAGCTAAGCATCATCTGTCTGTGATACACAAAAAAGATGGAAATATTTAATGAGCTGAAAAACAAGTCAGAGGAACCCTTAGAAATGACAACAGATCAATGCCTGAGAAAGCAGGAGACAATGCAAAAGAAAAACAAGAGCTGATGGTGTTAAAGGATCAACACAGTTGACTGAAGAAGCAAAACAGCAGCAAGGAGAATGGAAAAGTCAAACCTCCCATTAATGGTGCCAGGAAAACACGTCTGAGCAGAAAGAGAAAGCTATTCAGATCTCTCTTTCTGAACCTTGAAGCCAAAGCAATCTTAAGGACAGGAAAACCAGTCCTGAATGGGTTATACCTTTCTTTGGATAATGAGGACACTTCACTTCCAGGCCAGATAATCTGCTGACTTACAGATAGGGTGCTTATTTGTTAAAAATTGAAGGGCTTATTTCAAATGAAGGGTTTAAGAAAGAGTTCATAATAAAAAAGATTTGGAAGCCTTTCACAGCACAATGCCATTACCCCCATTGGGCGCAGCTCCTGATAAGCTCCCTAAAAATGCAGCTGCTGGATGCCAAACCCAGCAATCCATGTTCTTGCAAAGAGCTCAGCTGATGCGGATTGCTCTGGTAGTTTAAGCCTGTTGAAGTCATGAGGGTGCCTGCCCTTCATTCCAGTCTCATACTTAAAAGTGGTTCTCCTTCACTCTCATGATGTTTCTACTCTCACCAGATTTTGCTGTCTCACAGGAACTCAATCTAATGCTATTTTCTATGGTTTATATGCCTTCCGATGTATGACATGCCAGAAGGAATGATGCATTTGATCAAAGGGTGATGGCTTTCATGACTCCCCATAGGACTGACAAGTCAGGAGGGTGCCGTAAATGTGGGAGGAATAAAAATATCTAAATACAGTTAAAATAATCAGGGACCTGCTTACATTGGGTAGGGAAACAACTCAGCTGTCCCAGCAAACCAGCCTTGCAAAACACAGGACTAGCTGTTCAGCTAGTAACTACTCAGGGCCGTGTAGTCAGGTCTCTTAAGGAAAGATGGGGAAATGTGAAAGAGCTGTGCTGGTGCAAGATGGTCATGAAATTCAAAATGGAAGGTGAGTAATGGGCAGGGTTGGTAAGGGGCACCAAAGGGAAGTGCTGTTAGACCTGCTGCTTGGGACTCTTGAGGGTACCGCCTCGAGAGGACGGACAGAAAGGAACTCCACACCACTAAGTAGATGCTTGGTTGCTCTCTCTAAGAACCTACCCAGAGATGGTGCAAGTGCAGTGTGAGCTCTGCTGTCATCATACAAAATGTCTTCTTCACAGTGCAAACAGGCTGAGACACACAAAGCAGCTTCATCACAAGCTGGGAGCCTGTCTTTACCACTGACTCCTGGGATGAAAACCACTTGTTTCCCTCTCTCACAGTCCTCCAGTGCTTATCTTGTTCTGGTTGGCCAAGACTTTGCAGTTTAGTACTGTTTTCTAAGGACAGCAGTGTTTTGGTGTAGCCGTCCTGGTTTCTTTTGGTACAGTTGTCCCTGTGTCATTGTTCTGAGTCAGATGTAAGTAGCCATCATGGGATATAACACAGCTACAACCACAGCCTAGCAGAGTCCATTTCCTGGAGTTGAATGACTGCACTGTCACCAGCCTGTGCCTTGATCAGAGTAATTCCCATGCTTTATTTTTACTTTATTACTCATGTTACTGCCTAAACAGCTCCTGGGATTGTTTTTTTGCTAATAAGGATATTCCAAAGGCTTATTGAATATTTTGAAGCATTTTACTCAAAGGATACCAAGTAAAGTCAAAAGTAAACGTAGAAATCTATTGTTTACTTAAGTGCTTCAGTCTTGCACAGGGCTAAGAGAAACACATGGCTTTGATAAGACATGGACTTTCTACTGGATATCTGGCAGAGGTGAAAGGTGTGAGATGACCTTTTCTAAAGCCACTACAGACATTAAACCAGTAAGTAATGTGAGGTGCTCAGGGATCAGTCACAAGCCCAGGGTCCAGCCCAATCCTTAAGACGGGGAAATGCAACAAAATTTTACTTGAAGTTGCTTTGGGCCCCAAACAGGAATTTTAAATCTCAGTAGGATTAAGATATTAGCCAGCCACAAACACAGTTAATAATTCAGTGTCTCTGCAAATGGAGATCAGATTGCTGAGACAGACTTTCCAACATATTTTCCAAACTTTGCAGTTTTTGTAAGCATCTTGTGAGTCTAAGTCCCATCTGCAGAAGTAACCAAAGCTTCTGAGAGATCAAATCTCACAGAAAGTCAGTCAGTGAGACCTAGTTTCCAAGCAGCCAAAATCTCTTCAGAGGAATTTGCTGAGTGACTGAAGAGTCACTGACTGAGTGCCCAACTTGACACACCTCAATGACAATTCATTTTCATGCAGTTTTGAGCACCTCCTCCATCAAAACCAAGCTTTTATAAATGGTCTCCAAGCAGTCCACATCTGTGATGTTTAAATCAACATATCACTAATGGCTTATACAGATCTTGCCCATAATCCCATAGATCATTCAGAGAATTTGGAAAACACTACTTCTTCTCCAGTCTAGAAGATGGGTGGGAT